>NW_028241934.1:0-600000 GCF_964263255.1 Lissotriton vulgaris | reverse complement strand
AGCTAAGACCTGTGCCAAAGTCAGCATCTTGAACTTCTCCTTCCGGAGGAAGCCGTTGACGTTCCGCAGGTCTAAGATAGGGCGTAGGCCCCCTTTGCCCTTCTTGGGAACCAGACAGTAGTGGGAGTAACAACCACACCTACTTCTGGCCCAGGAACGCGCTCAATGGCCCCCTTGGCCAAGAGGGCGTAACTTCCTCTTGCAGAAGTTGCAAGTGAAACCCCGACACGCGGTGGTACTGCGGTGGCATGGCTGGAGGGTTCGCCTCGAAGGGGAGGGAGTAGCCCCTTCAGCCGATTTGCAGCACCCACCTGTCCAATGTGATGGTGCGCCAGTGGAGGAGGTGATGGTGAACCCTGCCCCCCCACTGGCGTCAAATGGGCCTGAAAGCTCGGACTAGGAAGGCTTTGAGGCGGATGCTGCGGGGGTGGATGTGGACTGGCCTTGCCACTGTCCCCTGGCACCGCCACCGCGCTGGATGTTAGTCTGCGGCCCGTGGCTGGCAGGACGTGAAGGGGCGCCCCTTCCTTGGCCACGAAAGGAAGAAGTTTACTGGCGCTAGCCCGACATGCCCATGGACTTGGCCGTAGCCCTGGAGTCTTTGAAACGCTCAAGCGCACTGTCTGCCTTGTCGACAAAGAGGCGACGGCCATCAAACGGCATGTCCATGAGTGAGTTCTGGACATCAGCCAAAAATTTGGCAGACCTCAGCCAAGCGTGGTGGCGAACCACTACAGTCGTGGAAATCGCCCTGCCCAGCGAGTCTGTGGTATCCAGCCCACATCGAATAGAGTACCGTGCTGCATCTCGCCTTTCCGCAAGGGCTTGAGTGAGTTTTCCCCGGGGCTCCACCTAGCAATTTGGCAGCACATCCTCGACCGTGTCCCACAGAGAGAGGGTATAACTGCCCAAAAGACAAGCGGTGTTGACGGACCGCAACCCCAAACTAAGTGAGGAGGACAGCTTCTTACCGAACTGCTCATACCTTTTGGATTCGCGATCAGGTGGAGCAGTCAGGAATGCAGTCTGGTAGTTAGAGGCCTGGATAACCAGGCTCTCGGGTGTGGGGTGGGTGGACAGGAATCTAGGGTCACCCGTGCCGGGCGGTGGGGTCTGGCCACGTTCTGATCTACAGGGGGGCCTGTAGCGGGCCTGTACCAGGTGCCCAACAGAACATCACTAAGGGCCTCATTAAACGGCAGTAGAGGCTCCGAAGAGATTGCCTGCGGTTTAAGGATCTCAGTGAGGAGGTTAGTCCTCACGGCAGCGACAGGGCGCTTAAGAGCCAAGGCCTTGGCCACCTTCGTCAACACCACGCTGTAAGCAGCCCCCTCCTCCGTAGCCACGGTAGGAGGGGAGATAAATCCAGTGTCGGGCGAAGTGTCCATGCCACTGGCTCCCCCTAGCTCAACTGCCCAGTCCTGATACGACTGGAACTCCCGTGCCAGAGGGTCCTCAGACCCCTCCCAATCCTCCTCACCTCCCATCTCCTGATAGTCAAGTGCAAAGGATGGGGCTGGATCATTGAAGAATTGCTCTTCTCTCGGCGTCGAGCAACACCAGATCGAGGGAGGGACCGGGGACGACATCGAGGGCGACACCCTGGGGGTCGGCGCTGGCGGAGGGGTCGTAAGGTCGACCAGCGGCGACCCAGATACGGACCTGGATCCAGTGGGGCCCTGCGGCGTCGGAACCAGATTCCTCAACGGTGCTGAGGCCAAAGCACCCGATGGCGCCGGGGCCAAAGTCCCCGGCCCGCATGGGCTCCCAGTCGAGGCCGCGGGGCCCAAAGGCGCCATAGCAGGACCAGACAGAGGAGAGAGCGACCTCATGGCCATGAGGAAGGCATCGATCTCCTCTGGCGTCTCGTTCAGCCCAGGGACCGGAGCTAGCCGTGGCGCCTGCGGCTCCGGCGGAGCTGCGTGGGCGGTGTCGCCCGAACCCCCGGCCGCATCGTGTGAGCGTCAGGGGGAGTCTGAAGAGCGATGTCTCTTCGACTTCTTGTGCCTCTTACCTGAGGACTTGGAGCCCGACGAATGGTGTTGACTCGCCGAGCTGCGATGACTGTGGCCCTGCGACAGGTCCTTCAACCTCCTCCTCGACCGGGACTGTGAACGACGGCAGGCCGACTGCCGGAGCTCGAGGCGCTTACGGGACCGCTCCTGCCAAGCCTTCGACGTCAAGGCCCGGCAGTCGGGGCACGACTTGTCGTCGTGGTTGGCCCCAAGGCAATACAGGCATCGACGGTGGGGGTCGGTAACCGACATCAGGCGGTTACAATCGGCACAGGGTTTGAACCCGGGCATCCCTATCGGCACCGAGAGTCTACCAACTCGAAAAAGGATCGAAAAAGTTAGTCAAAAAGGGACTAAGAAGTACTGGTTTTTCCAGATCTGCGCTTGCTGGCTCGGAAAAAAGGAAAACGGCCGAAGGCGCGCGAGGGCAGCGTCTAAGTACTCCGACTGCGGCATCCCGGCGACAACGACGACGGACACCGAGCCGCAGACGACGCCTACCGACGCGTAGGGGTACTGCTACGCAAAACTTTCCGGATCCAGTCTGACGCCTGGGGATATTCTAAGGTAAGGAATCTAACACTAACCTGTTTCTTTCAGATCTACAGAGTTTGGTGTGGCAAGTTAATCAGTTGAGTATTGATCCAGAGAAAATCCTGCTGGGGAAGAACTTGGGGCGATTGTCTGTGGTGCAGTTGACAAATGTTGACCGCTGTTTCTCAGTGTGTAATTAAAGTTGCTGAAGAAGGAACTGCAATGGATTAAAGATGGGGTTGATCAGATAGCATCATGGGAGAAGACCTGAAGAAAAAGTTTTTGTACTTTCTAGGATAGTTTTTTGTATTGTATCGGTGTGCAACGCTTTCTGGGTGGGGTGAAATTACTTTCCTTGAAGTAAGTTGCGTCCGGCCAAGTCTCTTTAGTTTGTGAAGCTTCTTCCTCTTTTTATTGCAAATTAATGCAAAATTATCTTCTGGCTGCAAATCATTGGCTCCCTCTTGCATTGACGGGATCCCTAAGATTAACCTGTCATCTTTGCTGGTGAAAGCCAAATTTCTTCCATGCTGTCCTGTGCTCTTAGATGTTCAGAGAGGCTCTTAACCAAACTGTGTATGACTTTGAGCCCCGACTCAAGGACCAAATGGTCTTTGTCCAACGCCTCTACAGTGTTTCTCAATTCAATCAATTGATGATCAGATTTTCGGGTCTGAGCCATTGACAGAGATTGAATCAATCGTTTTTGAGATGGGATCCATGACATAAAGAACTGGTGAAATCAGTGTATTATCATCCGGGCTCAAGTTGATGCGACCACTGTGGGGAATTTGGACCCCGCTGTCAGCGTCGGAACAGATGGAGGGACTGGTCACTGTGGTGGGGAGTCTGCAAAATTCTTTGATTCTACAATCTTGCCTTGAAGGTCCAGCTGGGTACCTAGGGTCCTCTTGCTGAAGGATCCATTTATCCAGTTCTGGAAGGAAATGGAGTTGGCAATGCCATAGCTATTATCTCAGCTGCAAGTCAAGTCTGAGCTGTCACCTCGCCCTGGTAGTGTCCAAATTAGATTATGGCAATGCTCCACATGCAGGACTTCCACAATACCTGCTGCAGAAATTGCAGACTGTCCAGAACGCAGCAGCTCATCTGGTACTCCATCTACCTAGATGAGTAGCGATGATGACCCATTTGAATAACTGACACTGGTTAACTTTCGAAAAAAAGGACCATGTTTTGACACTCATGCACAGGGGTCTCCACCTCTCTTGTCCTGAATACCTGTCCTCTAGGATTCATTTTAACTCTACCCTTATAACTCTGCGGTTGTCTTCTGGTCACTTTGCCAAAGTTCCTAGGGTAAATCGAGCTACAATGGGAGACAGATCCTTTTCCCTCCTGGGCCCACTAGCTTGAAACAGCTTGCTGGCCGAGGTACATCAAATAGTCTATGAATGCTCTTTTAAAAAACAGTTGAAGACCTGGCTTTTTTCTCTTTAAATGAACTCTCCTTCTATTACTTTTTCACTAGCACCAGGACACGCCCGGGAGAGGACACGTAGTTTATGAATCCAGCTATTCATTTACTCATTCATTAAGTTCTAAACTCAAAGGGGTTCCCTTTGATGTCAACAGTCCCTGATATGGTACCTTTTTGTGGTACTGACGATTTATGGCTGCAAAAAGACCTTAAGACGCTGTCAGCGACAACTGAAAATTAGTAACAACCTTAATCTATGATTGACAAACACTAGGGGAATTGCTCTAGGACTATTAGCAACAAGTATTTGACACTATGGAGATATGAATGTGAATCACATCAAATACTAATTGTTGCTGATGGGGAGAACAGCAATAGATTAGGCTTGGAAAAATTACATAAAGGTGTCTATCTGTTCTATCATGCTCTGCATTAAGATCTGCGACTCATTGGCTAAAAAGCAATCCTCGGAAGAACTGTGAGCCCATTCTACCAGGGTCAAAGCTGTCACCACTGCGTCATGTGGGGTCCCTGTCCTAAACATTTGCCGGGCGGCTATGTGGGCATCTCTCTATACATTCATGAAGCACTTTTATCTGGATGGTCATTTTGCCAACTGGGTCTTGCAGGACTTTCTGGTTTGACTCGATCTACAGGCTACTGCGGCATCACCAGTCATCTGTCAAAATAATTACAAATGACGTGACACACTTTTCTGATTACAACCAAATCTGGCATCATATCTTGCTTGTTATAAGAAAATAAGTGCTTAGTGTTCAGAGGCATAAACATACATTATTACCACACCGAAGCCCACCTCCATATCCCCCACAATCAGGGCAAAGAAACAAATAATTTATCATTATATTTGTACAGTATATCAAAATGGTACAAGTAATACTTGAACCTGTTAAATGTTGAGATCAAGCATCCAGTCACAATATTTACCTTTCGTAATGTGTAGCTGATTTCTACAACAACTGCGGCAAGTAATGTAGAAAGAACTCCATGGTGTACCTCTGTACACACAGAATGCCAGTACTGAACAGTGTGAATGAAATCCCCAAGTGGCTCTTGAATAGAACGCAGCAACTGAAAAAAACATAAAAAAGGAATACATTTGTTTATTCTGAAGCATGTATGGCGGACCTGCTACTTTTTCCTTCTAATTCATGGTAACAACATCCCCTCCCCAAAAAGCGTTAAGTCCATTGCCTTTTGCTCCTTTGCACAAGCATAAATATGTAGAATTGTAGTGAGAAATTAAACTCAGCTACCACAAGCGACAGTTTGATGCACAATAAAAAAAGAAAATATATGTATTTACAGTTTAATGCTACTCACTTTTAAATTCACCTATGGTTCATAACGAGAGGTAACATATAGAAAGATTACCTATTTTGTGGAACAACGTATTGTGCAAAAATATTAACATGCTGCAATAAGTGGCTCCTTTATGCTGATGACTTCATTTTGGATAACCAGTTTTTAAGAGTTGAAAAGCCAGTTCTCATGATTACTGTTTAAATAGCAGTTGTAATATTTGGGGACCAAAGGCGAGATTTTATGCATTTCATTCTTAATTTTAATCTCGCAGCAGCCATTTAAACTAACAATAAAACTGCAAACTTTTTCAGAACATTGACTCCCATGAGTCGAGTAGAATACAAGCAATGGCAGCGTTGGCTGGCAGCCTTTGCAATTTGTCAATACATGTTCTTTTTTGTCATAGATTTCACCAAACTTTATTGCTGGGGAAGCTTTCGCAATAAAGTCAAAATAAACATTAGCATGGACATATCACAATGCCACAGTAGTCCCTGGCACTGATGGGATTTACATGTAAGTGTGCATTGGCTCCTTGTGAAAGGGCAGAATGACGCCACTTATAGTTAAGTCAGCCAATGACTGAAGTGGGTTCACCCATTTCCATATGTTGTTGGGGTGGAGGGAAAATGTGAGTGAGAGAATTTCTCCACCGCTCCCCTCCTCATCCACCCTTATACTATGCTTCACACAGTGTTTGCGCTTTTATTGCGCAGCTAATCGTGAAAGTGGGAAGTGCCCTACTCTTGGGTGAAGAATGTGGATTCTCTTTCTAGGTATGGGTGGCAGCAGGAGGCGGAAGGGCTTCAATAGGCAGATATGCTTGAGAGTTAACAATGAGCATAAAAGCTGCAAATCAGGGCAACGGTGTCAGGCATGGTTACTGTGCTTGAAGGTCACAGTAGTCAATTCTTTGCAGTCACCCAACGGCCTGGAGATATGGAAGTGACGCTGCTGAGCCTTAACACATGCAGGGCTGTCCTCTGTGCAGCATGTTCAGCTTTTGGGAGGCTTGTGTCTTCTATTTTTGGCGCAGCCTGTTGCTTGGACTGCTGACCACAACTCACATATGCAAATGACCTGTAGAGTTTCCTTGGGTACAGCACGCAACTGCCCAAGGGATCGGCAGGTATGGACAATTATTTGGAAGGCCAATACTGTTAAACCAAGGCCTACCTTGTGAAATCTGCCCAGTGCAGTTTGGGATCTGCTTAGTGTGTTAGTTGGCATGCATACGATGGCCAGTGTCCTTTTGGGGAAAGAGGAGTGCAAGGTAATGAAGGAGGAGGAGTCATTCTTTATGAGGCCCGGACGTATGTAGGTTATGGGTACATTCATTCAAAGGGTGGTGAGCAAGGATCTGAAGGCCTGGGCTGGCAGAAACATTCTCCTATAGTAGGAGGAATTGCCAGGTGATGAAAACCCTAGACCGGATGGGAAGGCAAAGAGGGACCATGCACGTCACCTAGACACCTGTGACCTCTTGCGTGAGGTCTTCCTCTGGAGCTCAAGGTTCTTTTGATGCATCCCCTTCCATCTGGAAGGTTGTGACATTGTGTTGCTTCTAAACAAGTTCTCTCTTCTCGGGAGTCTATACGACTGCCGAGGATGCGAATAACAGGGACTCACCGGATACGTCCAATAAGGACGCTGTGCTCAGTAGCCCTAGATGCCCCAATCCAGATGCCTACTGCTTTCAGGGAGAGGATCCACATGGAGGTAGCCCAGCAGAACCAGACAATCTGTATGATCCAAGATAGTCAGAGTAGGTCCCAGCAGCCAAGGTAGCCTCCTATGTGGGTAGCAAAATAAAGACTCTAGGAAAAGAAAGCCTGCATTCACCTTAACTTCTTCGGTGCTCATGACGGTTGACGCGTGCTCATGACGGCCAGGAGCAGTCAGAACGTTGCCGCTCCTCCCATGTGGTGTTAATTCCCCGCCTGTGAGGGAGAATTAATCAGTGGGTGGAGTTCTGATGGCCCCCGGCCGCCATGAGCACACGTCCACCGTGATTTATGACGGCCGGGAGCCGTCATGAGTACCGCGTCCAACCCCGCCCGAACCCCCCCCCCCCCACCCCCCTCGGCGGAATTCACGCTGCGGCAAAGGGTAGAGTGCCTTTAAAATTCCTATTAAGGCAAAATTGCTCCTCCTCCTGAAATTTATACAATGATGCCCACTTTTGAGAAAATGGGGTGTATTAAATGGTGTGGGGGTGCGACTTACCAACCCCTTTAGGGCCAGTAGGTTTAATCTGGCAAACTATCAGCTCAATCCGGGGTAGCTGTGGCACTGAGCAGCAAGGCTTACAAAGAGGAACTAGAGTAAAGCATTTATACAGCACCAAAACAATTGAAGAAGAAATTGACACGGCACACAAGAAATATGACACCAATTTATAAAAACAGACTGCATTTTTATAGAAATGTAGACACTGATATGAAAAAGATCCACCAGAGGGTTCTGGAGATAAAGATTTTACAAAAATGTATAAATCAAGACAATTCACTTAACCGCGATCAGGCACTGGCAAATTCAACAAATTTGACAGTAATCTTTTCAGTAAAAAGTTAGGCTTGGAGGTCACTTTAGGTGACCAATTCCATTTGGAAGCCGATTTGGGGGGACCTACCAGGTCCTCAAGAACAGCTACCTTAACAGGTGAAGAAATCCTCAGTCAGTTCTAGGCATTTTTATCAAATCTTTACAATGTCAGATGTCCTGCTGCAAGGGATGAAGTATGCTGAAGATGCTACAAGGATGCTATAGATGCAGTGTGGTGTGCGGGGAGGGGGCTATGAAATAGATTTCTGGTTTTGCGTGTTTACGGTCAGGACATGTAAAGTGCATGTTCTGCACATGTCATATGTTACACCCGGCTATAGGACTTCATAGGCCTGCCAGAGGGGAGTCTTACACTGATGTAATGGGGAAGTATTGGCTTTGCCATTGCTTTCAATGACGAAGCTGGACTTGTGGTACACAACTGCTCTGCCAGTGGCGGACTGGAGAACTTGTTTTACTTGGGGGACCGGCAGGGTGGCACAAACAGTGCTGCAAGCCCTGGGGTACCCCTCTAATTTACATGCCCTGGGTACCAGGACATTATATAATAAGGAGTTATAGGTATGTTAGCCATTCCAATTGGGTACAGTTTAGGGTCTGGGCACTGCGCTGCTAGTAGGAGGCCTCAGTGTGCTCTCAGAGTAGAAAAAAACTGCAGCATCAGTCGAGAAACTTCGGGGTGAGCATACAAAAAGAGGCATTTCCTTAAACCACTTCCTAGCCAGGTCTATCAAAGATACCAAGAAGGTAATCAAAAAGCCAGACAAACTCCTGGACATCATGAGGCTCCGGACTATGATCTTAAAGAGGGCCAATGATAAGGTCTTTAAGGAGTCTGGTAGCTCAGAGTATCCTGTCAAGGGTGTGTCCAAAGGCCCATATGCCTGCTTAGGAACACAAACGGAATTGTCCGCAATGCACACACTCATTACTCATAAAAAGCTGACCACATGTTGGGAAATATTGTGCTGTCTGAGGCAAGATTATCGTCTCAGGGCTGCTTCTTTGGAGAACATTTCCTAAAAGAAATGGCAAATATGTGACAACCTTAACTTTTTTGTTGTTGTTTTTTTTAACTCCCAACCAGAACATTTACTTGCTGTGTTGTTAACATAGTCTTCCTATAGCTAGCACTATAAAAGATTACATGTGAGCATAAATCCCATGTTCTTCAACCCACTAGTGTGTCATGGAACCAGGGGAGGGATAGGGGTTGAGGGTGCAGAGGTCAGAGCACTGTGGCCAGGGGAGGCCTGTGGGGGAGGAAGGGAGTGGGGTGATCCCGCATGGGTGGAGGTTGGGTAGAGGCACTTTGGGTATATGGTGTGGAATGTGCTCTTGACAACAAATAAGTGCAGAGGGGTTGCCAAATATCCTTAGGCCTGTAGTAGGGGGTTGAAGCGAGGCATACAGCTTGCAGGTAGTGTCACAGTGGGCCAGGCTCGCAAGCCAGTTAGGAATGGTCGGGAGGTGGAGAGTGCCCCAATGAAGCGCAATTTCCCATCTAGCAAGTAGGAGGGTCATCGCCGTATAGCGACGGATGCCTTTCGGAAGATCCTGCACATAACCCACCAAAGCTATTAGTGGTGCTGGGTTAATATTAGTTTCCACGATCTGTGTCAAACTAGAAAAAACCTCCACCCAGTAACGTGTGATAGGTCTTTAGATCCAAGTCAAATGTAGAAAGGTATCATCTACACTGCGACACGTAGTGCACTCGGGGGTCTTGTACGGTCGCATTTATAAAGGTCAGCCGGGGTAACGTAAGCATGACGTAGGAATTTAAAATCAATATGTTTATGGCGGTGATTGGGGGAAACTGATCACGTTTCTTGACAGCAGGCAGACCATATTTGCCTGTCAGCAGGACGCCCAGATAATTTATACAGGCCCTAATGGGTAAGAAGGGTTCTATGATGAAGCACGCTGTGAATGAGTTGAACTACAAAGCATACTTCACCATTGCAGGAGTCATCCGGGAGTCTGTGGAGTGCGAAAGGACATGACCTTCGGGATAAAGGTCACAGAATGTATGAATATTGTAGTGTGTCAGGGTATGCCTAACCAGTGTCTCGTTGGTAATAGGGAACAACAGGTTGTTGGCCACTAGCAGAGAATGAGAATGCAGCAACGTGGCTTTAAGCATGTGCTACAGTTCGCACCCAGCACGTGGTGGATAGTGGTTGTATGTCACTGGTGCCCACTGTGAAGCCCCTGGCCAGTACAGATTCTAATGGCACAGGGGCGGCCAGATCAATCTACCGCCTGGTGAATGGGAGCCTGGCATTTCTATGGAACCAGTGGTGAGTGTATGGGCTGCAGGATAATACAGCTGGAAATGTGATACAACGAACCCACCCCATTCATATAGTAGGACTAGTGTGTCCCAGTCAATGAGGGAACGTTTACCGGACCAGATGAGCTTCAACAGAATCCCCTGTAATGTGATAAAAAAGGCATTGTTCAGAGTTATCGGAATATTTTGAAAGAGGTTTAAAAACAGAGAAAAAACCACCATTTGGATGATGGTGATTTGTATGACAATGGAGAGTGGGAGGCGTAGCCAGAGTTCCACCTGAGCAGTCAGGGGGTCCACAGCAGGAACGTAGTTCAAGCTGACCATGTGTTCCTTATGACAATGTATGTGTACGCCTTCACACGCCTTCACACCACTTCAAGGGAAAGTCACACTGGAACTGAGTGGTGGCATCAGTCAGTGTGAAAAGCTCGGATATGGACCAATTAACCAGGTGTACGGAATGGCTCTCAAAGCGCATCACCTCACGCTGAATAGGGGCCAGAGTCTCCTCTGGGTGATGGATAAAGAGTAGTACGTCATCTGCATAGAGATGCAAGCACCGTACAGGTTGGAATTGTAGGCTGCGGTGCCATATGATCCTACTGCAGGTATCGGCCGAGAGGATCCATTGCTATGATGAATAGTAGAGAGGATATCGGGCACCCCTGAAGGGCTCTCCGGTTAATAGGAAACGAACGAGTGACTGATGAGTTAGTTCTAAGACTTGCTGTTGGGGCGGAATAGAAGAGATTAATTAGGAAAGAGAATCCTATCGAAATCCACAGCTTACGTAATGTGGCATGGAGGAGCGGCCACTCCAGTGAGTCGAAGGCCCTCTCCGCTTCCAGGAGGGCAACTACTGCTGGAGTGTCTGGAGAAATCATGTTAAGTTCTGAGAACATTATACGTAAATGTAATTAGGTAGAGCCGTACAGGACAAACCCAGATTGTGTAGGGAAGGTTATTTGGTCCATTAATAACACAAGGCGGTCAGATAGTACTTAGGCAAGAATCTTATTGTCGAAGTTTAATAGCAAAAAGGGGCGGTAAGAGCCACCATAATGAGGGTCTAACTGGGTTAAGGAGTAAGGTGATAATCACCTCTTGTAATGTCAGGGCGAGTAACCCGGTAGTCATGTACATTTTTGACTCTGACTCTAGTCATGTACATCGCAAGCAACCACAGCACCAGGAAGTGTTTGAAACGTTTACAAAAATTTCCAGTGAAGCCATCCAAGCGTGGAGCCTTACTGCCCCCCCCCCCAGGGAATCAATCAATCAGGACATTTGTAAAGTGTGCTACTCACCAGTGAGGGTCTCAAGGCGCTGGGTGGGGGAGGGGGGTGCTTCTGCTCGAACAGCCAGCTTTTGAGTAGCCTCCTAAAGGTTAGTAGGTCTTCCGTCTGCCGTAGGAGAATGGGGAGGGTGTTCCAGGACTTGGCGGCGAGGTACGAGAATGATCTGTCGCCGGTGGTCGCTCTCCTGATGCGGGGGACGGTGGCGAGGGCGAGGTCGGCGGAGTGGAGCTGGCGGTTCGGGCGTAGAAGGTGATCCGTTTGTTGAGGTATGCTGGTCCGGTGTTGTGAAGTGCTTTGTGTGCGTGGGTGAGGACCTTGAAGGTGATACTCTAGTTGACGGGAAGCCCGTGCAGATCTCTCAGGTGGGGTGTGATGTGGCTGTGGCAAGGGATGTCGAGGACCAGGCGTGCTGTATGCTTTGCAGTCGTTTCAGCAGTTTGGCCGGGGCTCCTGCGTAGAGGGCATTTCCGTAGTCCAGCCTGCTGCTGACGAGGGCCTGGGTGACCGTTCTTCTAGACTTTGCCAGAGCTTCAGACTAGCAAGCACCTCCAAATGGAATGTGGAAAGTGGCTAGCATAGTGGCATGATCTGAGTGTGCATCAATACAGGTCCAGGTGGCATGTGGGGCAGAGTAGTGAGTGTGCACCCGCAAGTAGGTGCCTTTTAGACACCAGGCGTCAATGAGAGTATACGTAGTGCAGATTTCTAGCAGGTCTTCAGAGGGAATGTAGTTTACCAATTGGAGCATTAGCGGATGACTCACAAGACAGGTTCATTAAAAGATTAAGGTCGCCCCGAATATGAGATGGTCAAAGTCCAATTTGTGTGGGTAACGTCTGGAAAAACTCAAGGGGAGTCTATGTTTGGTGCATATTTGCCAAAAGGGCCGATTTGCCCGCCAGTGTCCAAGTTACCAAAGCGTATTTGCCATGTTCGTGAAAAATCGCAGTAGCCTTGTGAAAAGGGAAATTTTTATAAAATAAAATGCAGACCCCTCTGGAATAGGTGTTGTAGAAGGAGAAATATTGGACCCCAATAGGATGCAAAGGTATGGGATCTGCCCGGTGAAAGGTGGGTCTCTTGCAAGAACGCGATGTCCGCACCATGACATTCAAGATAGCGTAATAAACTGCTTAACCTTGAAAGGGTTTTTGAGGCCTTTAATGTTCCATGACATCAGTGTACATTCTATAAATGGTGAATTAAGAGTGCATGTGGGTCACATCTATGAGTGATCAATGGATAGCAAACTCATGACTGTGCATGTGAAGCACCCCTCTCCCACACCACACAATATAAGCACTGGTGAATCCCCAAATAAACTACCCAACAATTCAACCAAAGGAAAACGTCAACCATTAGTGTGTACACCACTGGGGGCTGGCACAGTCACGGCGGTATCCCAGGGAAAAAGTGCAGATCAAGAAATAACAGTGTGAAATGGATCCAGAGTGAAGTGTAGAGGTGTCTGGTTCAGCGTAGCGCCGTGTACCGAGGAGCCCCGAACAGGGTCAACATGGGGAAAACAGCCAGCCAGCCATGCAGGTCAGACAGAGCACATCTCAGAGTCTGGAGTGGAAAGCTCTGGAGTAGAGCGTCCCTGCTGCACACAGGCACTAGAGTACTGTCCCAGTTTCTTGTGGGAGGATTTGGGGTCAACTAACTTGTGGCTAGCGTCCTGCACCATCTAGGTGAAAGCAGGATATAGAGATCTCGGCACCCTACCAACGAAGTGGGCCAGTTTCATGCCCAAGCTTGAGGGCAATGTAATGATCGTGAAAATGGAGAAATCTGGTGATGATGAATCTAGGGAGGAGGCCCGGTGTGGGGTGCAGTCCTAGGGTGAAGTGCTGTTGGCCTTGGAGATCAGATAGCAGCAATTCGACAACTTGGCTCGCAGGAGTAGGATCGAGGAGTGGGCCCGGCTCAGCAGCATCACAGATCCACACAGCTGAAGCGGTCAGCAGCAGGCGGGGCCCACTGGAGAGAGATGGCGCCCCCCAGGAAGCCTGGCCCCGCAGCCAGCCGGACCTCAAGGCGACCCAGGGCCAGGAGGCAACACCAATCTGGTGTTCAGATTGCAGAAAGTGGTGGGGGGTGGGGAGCGGCAACCCCAACCTCAGGCTCACCCGCAGCCCCTGTCACCATACAGCCTCCAGCATGCTCGACTAGCCACAGCAGGGAACCACCTCAGCACCGCCGCCAAAGGTGGACCGTATTAGGACAGGTTCCGAGCACATTTCAGTGATTCCCTAGACGACTTTGCCAGAGCTTCAGACTAGCACAGCCCTCTTGGTCGACAGTGAGGCCACACCCCCTCTAACAACCTTAACTGCACTTAACAATAACAAGGCTTCCACAAAGGTTTGCCACAGAGATTTACACAGTGGCTGGTCAAAGTACGAGGACCCGCAACAATACTCTTTGCCAACCAAGGCTCACATAGAGGAAAAGACTGCAGGAGAGCCAAAGTCTGACTAGATCCAAAGAGATTCAGAGGATACTTCTTGTTAAGAGACTCTAGCCAAGGATGTGTAGGCAGAGCTTCTGTTCTGCCGACAAACCATCAAGATGCTTTACAAGTATAACTTCCTAATTTTTCACCTTCTATTAGAATAGCTGCTATCCTTATTCGTCCCGAAGTGGTGGTAGCTGAATGGTACCCTGGGGTGCTTCAAACAGTGGAAGGGTTCCATACAGAAATCTGTAGTTCAACAAGGCAGAAAAGCAGTCCATCTCCTCTGCGCTTCTCAAGGAAGGAGTCCTTGAGAAATCAGGAGGTACACAAGATGTTGCAGAAAGCACCTTTTTGACAGACGATTCTTCACCAAAGGATTTTGAGGGAGGAGGAGGCCTTATATATTTAGTGGGATATAGAACAAAGGCAATAAACGTGATCATATTTTGGGAATTCAACGAGTGGTTGATCTATCATCATTTCAAGATGGAAAGCATTCACTACCTCAGAGACATATCTGACAGAAATGTCCGATTGAAAAGGAATGGATGATTCAATTGGATCTAAAGAACGCACACCTTATGATCCTCATTTTTGTCCTGCACTGCAGTTTTTCTTCAGTTCACTTGGAAGGATTAAGTGTACAAGTTTACTGCCCTATCCTTCTGGCAGTCCTTGGCACAGTGGTGCTTCATAGATGGTTGACTTCGGTTATGAAATAGCATTCCTGGAAAACATTTTACTGGTGATTCAATGCAGACAAAATAAATGGGAAAAAGTCAGGGTTGTGCCCTAACTGGATTATGGTATTTACGGGATTCCAGGTCCGCAATTTGTGGCTGCCTGCGAGGAAGGTAACAAACATCCAGAAAGACATGAGGATAGCCCTGATGAAGGAGCCATTTTAGTGTAGAAAGCTGACCAGGCTGGAGAGACGGATGGCTTTGTAAAGTCAAGCTATTTAACAGGGACAGCTCATTACAGGCCCCTTTAAAGAAGTAAAGTGTCTCATGTTTGTGAAGACTAACATATTTGGAGCGGATGACTGTCAAGTGAAGCCTGAGCAGACATACAGTGATGGCTGGACCACACAAAACAGGAATGGGAGAGCCATTTTCATCAGTTCCAGAAACCTAGTGATGTAGTCAGATGTTGACCAATGGGGCTGGAGAGCGAGATGAGGAGAATTACCCCCTAAGGAGATCCGAGACGAAGAAGTGAGACTACACATCAATTGCTTGGAACTACTGGGCGATTCCTTTACTGTTAAAAAGCCTTACCAACGACACTGTAACCTTTTGATTTCTTCAAAAAAGGGACAGCTTATCCAAAGTCCAGGATGCTGGTGACAGCTCAATACTGCCTAGACTATTAGAATATGGTTCCAGACTGAAATTTAAGGGAAATCCCCATTGCCAGTAACTGAAAACTAGACTGCGGAGATTTTCCAGGAAAGCCAAAGATATACAGATGGAGATCATGAGACGTAAACCTCTTTGCCTTTTGGCCGACTCACCAACTTCCCCGCTATTTCAGTTGTTGACCGGATTTGGAAGAGGTGCTGTCATTCTGCAGGGTGGGTCAAAATGGATGAATTACGCCTTTTTGCCATTTCTCATGTTTGGCAGACAGACAGTGGAGCTAGTTTTGACAATGCTGATTTGAATGTTTCAAGTTTGATTCCTAGTTCTTCTGCATCAGCAAGTCCTGGGAAGATCACTTGAACATCATGACCTGAAGGATTACAGGGAATGCTGGCTGACCCCAGGAATTTCGAACCACCCTACTGCTTTCATTCAGAAAACCTAATAAGGGTACGGTCAAGCTTTTACCATTCAGACTAAAGTGGTTCATATTGGTGTGTGGCAAAGGGTTTAGATCTCTTTGCGGCAGATTTGGTCCATGTCCTGAATTTTCTTTCAGAAAACACCAAGATGGGATGGCGAATAGAATGGCCATCTTGGCAAGGCATTGGCTGGTGAATACGTTGCTGGTGGTTTAATACCAGATGGTTAGCAAGCTTGTTCAAGGTACTAGGCGGTCTTTTCTCCAGAGCCTAAATATTCTAATCTTTGGAATGTCAATAGAGTTTTAAATTTCTTTCAAATGTGGCCCCAGAATGAATACATTTGACAAAAGGAACTTTCAGCTAAGCTGACCATCTGTGGTATTGCCTGATCTCAGATGTCAAAACACTGGATCTCTCATACAAGAAATTCACAACGCATGGGGCAATATTTCCTAAAATGAAGAGTGGTCAGATACATACCAGCGTTTCAGGAAATGACCATAGATTTTTGCCCTCTGGGGTGAATCACTTGATTGTCATTAATAAGTTGTTTAAAGTGATCTCATCCATATTGAGAAGCTCACTGGATTATGCCAGAGTGGATGCTATAGACATTGGGGCTCATGTGTACCATGTCTTTCAAGGACTTTCTCTTAGAAGAATGGATAGATGATAAAGAGGACAGCATATTGGTATTTAGAATCCACCAAGAAGTTCTAGTTCAAACCCATTCTGGTGGTTTCTGCTCTGGTGGTAAATAAGGTTTGAAAAAGCATAATCCTCTTCTTTAGTCCAGACACATAATATAAATCTAGCTATTGTGAAGAAAAACTTCAGTGCTATTAAGGGCAATGAAGTGAGGATTATTCAGCCTCGCAATCGAATTGATGAGCTGTGAGTGGCAGATATTAGAGGTGTTGGACCCTTAACAATGTCGGACTACGGGATGACGCTCCCACTCCTCCCCAGTTTTGGAAAGTAGAGTGAAACTATGGTAGCATTTTTCCACTGCTGAGGTGTTGCAAACCTCTGTTTTGTTGAACATTTTTTCAAAACAGATTTTATTGACAGATCATAGAAATAGTCACAGATCTCTGTACCCCAGAGGTATCTGCCAGGCATTAATAAATGTGTACAATAACGCAATCCGTCATTACGTGTATGATCAAATCAATTGGAACAATTACAGGAAACAAGACCCCCGACCCGTTCCCCCCTAACCCCACCCCCAACTAACCCCCCACTCCTATCCCACCCAGGACCCTACCCCCGCACAGCATTAGGTCGATCAGGCCATTCACACACATCCATCCGGTCATCTCTCTCACTCATATGTCTGGATCCGGATCCTGCTCTACTGGGGGCTCTCAGCCAGATGCCCCTGTAGTCGGCCCACCTCTTCCATATTTTGTAGTGTTTGCTGGGGCAGCCGCGAGCCAGAAATATGGGCCTCTCCATCCCCATACAGAAGTCCAGGCCTCTCTTCCAAGCGAGAAGTGATGGGGACTGCGGGTCCTTCCAGGCCCTAGCTATGTCGCGCTTGGCTATCGTTAGTCCCAGTAGTAATAGGTGCCTCTTGTATAGATTGCCCCCCACTCCCTCCAGCACATGTAGTAAACCCAAGCGCGGTGTGCGCGGGAGAACCCATCCGAGCGCCTCATCCAGACCATTCTAGACACCACTCCAGACCCTCTCCAGGCGCCCACAACTCCACACTGTATGAAGGATTATACCTTCCTCCCCCCCCACACCGAGTACATACTGGGGATGCTATGAGTCCTGCCCTCCATAGCATCTGTCGTGTGTAGTACACTCTGTGAAAGTATTTAAATTGAATCAGCCTAAGACGAATCGAGATGGCCACGCCCCGAGAACTCGCCAGCGCCTCATTCCAATCCTCTTCCTCCAGTGGCCCAACATCCTCCTCCCATTTCTCCTTAAGGGAGCATAAGTCCGAGGAGCAATGTATGATCAGGGATTGATATATGCGAGAAATTTTTGGGTATTTAACTCCCCCATAAAGACTCGGGCCTCCAGCGGGCTAAACTCAGGGAGCGAAGTCAAACCCTCCAGATCCGGAGTCAGGGCGTGACGAAATTGCAAGTAGCGGAAAAATTGCGTGCTGGGCATATCAAACTCCACTCTCTGCTCCTGAAACGATTTAAGCGTCGTCCCAGCCATAACATCCCCTAACCTAGAGATGCCAATAGCATCCCATCCCACGAATCCCGCCAGAGTAGCCAGGCCCGGGAGGCGTTCATTGTGCCAGAGGGGAGTCTCCTCGGTCAAGGTACGCCACCAGCCCATCCGCCTCAGCGCCCACCGCCAGACGTCGAACACAACCTGCGTCACTGTCGGCAAGGACCTGCGCACCTTTGGCGCATGGAGCAGCGTGTGCAATGTGTGTGGTTCCATTAGTAATCTCTCCAGCGAGTAGGCCGGGTCTCCCCTGTCCCCATACCACCAGTCATTAAGGTCGAGAAGATGGGACGCCTGATAATAGGAAAGTACGTCCGAGGTCGCCAGTCCACCCCCGTACGTGGATCGGAAACATGTGCGCAGCGCCACCCTGATGGAGCCGCCCTCCCAGAGGAAATGTCCCAGGACCGTGTTTACCCGATAAAACCACAAGGGCGGAATCGGGTATTGAGGGTTCTGCAATTGATATAACAGCCTGGGCAGGGCAACCATCTTAAATATGGCCGACCTGCCATAGATGGTCAACGGCATACGGGACCACACCTTAATGTCCGCCTGAGTCCGTTCCCAAACCGGCACCACATTGCGCTCCCAAGCCACCGCTGGGATCTCAGTAAGAAACACACCTAGGTATTTAATTCCGCCTGCGGGATCTCTGCAGCCCAGTCTCCGACTGACGGACCTCTTCCCAACACCCAAAGAGTGGATTTACGCGGATTCAGGCACAGGCCCGATGTCTCACCAAAGATCTGTAGGATGCGCATGAGGCGGGGCCCGGACTTATTAAGTTCCGTGAGGAAAAACAACACGTCGTCCGCATAAAGTGCTATGCGGTCAGATAGGTCACCAGTCCACTCAAAGCCCCTCATCTGCGCGTCAATCCGGATCCAGGCGGCTAGGGGTTCCATGGCTAGGGCGAATAAGTAAGGCGAGAGGGGACAACCCTGTCTGGTGCCCCTCCGGATGGAAAAGGTCGAGGACGCCACCCCCGCTACCCGAACCGAGGCCGTAAGGTCAGTATAGAGCAGTTTCACATATGACCGGAATACCGGCCCTAGGTTCAGCCGCCGCAACAGCGAGAAGAGGTACGTCCAGCTGAGGGAGTCGAACGCCCAGTCCCTGTCCGCCAAAAAGAGTGCCTCTTGCACCTCGGATGATTGAATTGCTGCGACCGCTACATTGGCCTGCCTGATAGTGTGCCGCGTCGCCCGCTTGGGCATAAATCCGGCTTGGTCCGGATGTATGAGGTCGGAGATGTAGGGCAACAATCTATTGGCCAGAGCCTTAGCTAATACCTTGGCCTCCACATTCAATAAGGAAATCGGGCGATACGATGCGTATTGCTCGGGGGGCCGACCCGGTTTATGAAAGACAACCACCTCAGCATGTCTCCAGTCTTGGGGCAAGCAACCCAGTTCCCGTTCCTCTTCCACTACCGCTCTGTATTGGGTTCCTAACTGGAGATGAAATTTCTTAAAGAATTAACTGGGGAAGCCGTTGGGGCCAGGGGCTTTCCCCGTATTGAGTTCCCCAAGAGCGGTTCCTAGCTCTTCCTCAGTCAAAGGTTTATCCAGGCTATCACGGGCTTCATCCGAGAGTGTCCGTGGCGGTAAATCCGCTATGAACTTGTCTATCAAATCCTCACTAATGCACTCATGCGGGGAATATAGATCGGCATAGTAGGTTGCAAGGCCTTCTGAGAGCGACTTGGGATCAGTGTGCCGGACTCATCATGTATTCTCGGGAGGGGGGGGGGGGTAAGGGGGGGGAGGGGGAGGGGGGGGGGGTGTGTCTGGGTTTGAAATTGGCCCTGACACAACCTATGCAACATCGTCCCAGATTTGTCCCCCCATTGGTACACCCTTCTCCGGGTCGCCAGCCACATCTGCCGCGCCTCATCAAGTAGCAACAAGGCGTAGGACTGTTGCGCTAGCAGCAGTTGCTCCAGCACCCGGTCTTCCCCTCCCGAACTACCACGCTGCTCTAATTCCCATATGACCACCTCTGCTTGATCAAGTGTCTCCCTGCGCCGCCTCTTGGCCGCCACACACCACGCTATAGCTATGCCTCTCAATGTGGGCTTCATGGCTTCCCAGAGCGTCGTCTTATTCGCCACTGTCCCAGTATTCTCAGCCAAGTACTGCGCTATGGCTTTCCGCATGTGGGCTTGGTAATCCCCAAGCTGTAGATGCCACACTGACAGGCGCCACCGGAGAATGGTCCGACAGCCCCGTGGCAAAATATCCGCGGCCTCCACCCTACTCCGAGCCGCCAGAGGGACAAAGATGTAGTCCAGCCTAGAGAATGAGTGATGTACTGCCGAGAGGAAGGTGTATTCACGCTGCGTGCCATTCATATATCTCCATGTGTCCACCCACCAAGATTTCTGATCATATCATGCAATTTGGTATGTCCAGGTACTACTGTCACCCCCCAGGCCTGCATCTGTCGCGCGCCTGATCAATCACATTGTTCCAGTCGCCCCCAATGACAAACACATTTGGGATAGCCGCCCACACAGTCAAGATCTTTTCAACCAGGGACCACTGCAAAGGGGGTGGGGCATACACGCAGCCAAACACTATATCTTCGTCTCCTAGTGTACCTTGAATAAAAATGTATCTACCTTGTGGGTCCTGCCAATGAGTGGAGTGCACATATGGGACCCTGCGGTGTACTAAAATGGCCACGCCTCTAGACCCCTTAGTAAAGCCTGCATGGAAAACCTGACTGTAACCAAAGCGCTGAAGGCATAGTGTTTTAGTCCCCAGAAGATGCGTTTCCTGTAGCATAACAACATCCGCCCCCACTCTTTTAACCGGTTTCGGAACCGCTCCCCGCTTGATCTTGTCCAGCATCCCTCTTATGTTCCAGCTAAGGACCCGAAGTGTGGCCCCAGGCCCAGCGGCCCCTCTATCCAGGCTCAACATCATGGACCCTTCGCAGCCAGCAGCCATAACACATACCATCTACGTGTGCTTCCAACCACCATCTCCATCGCATCCGAACCGTGCAGTCCCCCCCAATCCAACATCTACCAACTCCCCAGAACTCCCCCCACCCCCCCCACCCCCACCCCATACCTCAAGAAACAATGAAGTATCTGTCGCAGTGCAGCGTGGCTTCCGCCTCCAACATGAGACCGACAACCCACCCCACCAATGGAACCCCATAACTGCAGTTAACTCACCCAACACCTACTCCCTCCCACCCTCGCCTGAAAGGAACCCCCCCCGCCCACCCATGTACTCCCCCCCCCCCCCCAACCCCCCACCGCCCCACATCCGGTCATGCAGTTTCACACAAGGCACAGGCACCTCGCTCTATCCCCATGCTCTCTCCCCAGGAAGGAGGGAATTAAGACAATCAGTCTGCAATATGTCTCTGAGCGCCCTTCTTCTGTCCCTCGGCCGCTCCAGTCGCGGTCTCCGAAGCCGTGCTTGAAACCGACCGCTGTCGGGAACGGGATCTCCAATTGCCCTTAAGTCGGGAGGATCGTGTCCGCGTATCATCGTGTGAAGAGTCCGAGTCCGGTCCCGGGGGAGTGTGCGGCTTCACAGGTCTAATTTCATCTGTCCATTGAAACACATCCTCTGGGGAATCAAAGAAGTGAGTGCGAGATTGAAAGATAACTCTTAAGCGGGCTGGATAAAGAAGCGCATATTGTATTTTCAGACCGCGCAAACGTGACTTGGCCGCCGTGAAGGACTGGCACTGCTGTTGTACTAAGCGGGTATAGTCCGGAAAGATCAGGATTGTGTGATTTTCATATCGCAGTGGTTCTTTCGCTCTGGCCTGATCACATCTCGGTCATGGTAATTGAGAAGCTTTGCAATCACCGGCCGCGGTCTCGCTCCCTCAGGCGGTTTTTGCATCAGGGCCCGGTGCGCCCTTTCTATCACAAAACAACTGGAGAGGGCCCCGGGCGAAATCCATCTTTCAAGCCACTGGGTCAGGAAGCCCTCCATATCTCCCTTCTCACATCCTTCCGGCAAACCTACAAAACGGAGCGCCAGGCCCTTTTGCGTGGATTCCAGGGCAGCCACTTTGCGTTTGAGAGTCACCACATCGTCCTCCACCCCAGATATCAGAGTTTCGGCTTCTGTGATGCTTCTGTGATGCGGGAGACCGTGTTCCGCAGGTCCTGGCGAAGGAGCGTAACTTCTGACCCCACTGCCCAAACGCGTCCCGGGATTGGATAATGGCCACCATCAGGGCAGCATTGTCTGGCCCGGTCGTCTGGGATCCACCGGAGGCCCCGGCACTGCCTCCCGGCCCTGTGAACTTGTCAATGGGCCCCTGCTTAGGCCCCCTCCGCCTCCACCTGCCCCGCGAGTCATGATGAGTGTGCTGCTCTAAGAGTTGGGGCGGCCAGGTAGGTACTCGTCGGGTTACCGCTCCCTATGCCACCAATCAGGGGGGCCCCCACCGCGGTCCGAATCGGCTGCCGAATAGTCAGATCAGGCACAATACCTCTATGTCCAGTGGCCCCTATCGCGGCCCTCTGAGTCAAGGCCCAGCCGCGGCCTGCGCCACCAGGGTCCCCCCGTCTCTCAAGCAGTTCTCAACCACCCCTGACCTGCATCTGGCGTGGCGCTTGTCTTCCGCTGCTGCTTAGGGGGCCCCTTCTGTCCGTTACCTCAGAGAATGGGCGCTTGGTCCCCCGCTTCCCAGCCGCTCCGCAGGGGCTCCTTGTGTTGGCAGCTGGGCTCGCCTGGTCCCACATTGGCAGACTGCCGGTGTCCTCTACTGCCGGGCCCGAGCCTCCGCGCTGACGCACGGCTGGGTGTCCTTAAAATCGAGGCCCCGGTCTACTGCTGCCGCTCCAGGCCTCTGCGCCGCCGCTGGACCTCCGAGTCACCACCACTCCAGAACTTTGCTCCACACCGCCCGGGGCCCAGGGAAGGAAGAGGGGCACTCACCTGGCTGTTCCGCTCCTCCTGCGTGGTGTCTGCCTTGCGAGCGGGCCGTGTTGCTCGCCGCCTTTTTCAGGGCCGCCGAGTGGGACCAGTGCCTCCCGATGCAAAGCTGAGGCGACCCCAGACGTCCAAGGCCGGGCGCGGCCCTCCCCCGCCTGCAGCATGGTTTTGTGGAAGACTTCAATCTGCTGCAGAGTCAACAATGGGAATCTTGGGTCGCCCCGGGGTCAGCTGAAGATCCTACTTCATACACAGAGACTTCGAAGGTGAACAACTCTATCATGACACCACCTCTTTGGGTTTAGAGTGGCAGATGAGATTGGGTCAACCTTGGTTTTTTTATGTCTGCACTTGGACTTCTGTTTTGACTTACCAGAGGACTTTAAGAGGGACAGAGTCTGCGGCCATGTCTTGCAGAGAGACTTCGGCAAAGGGCCAACGACTTATGTTCGGCGATGTACAGCTTTGCCTCTCTGTCCAAGATCACCTCCAGCTGCATGAGGGCACAACTATAGCACAATTTCGAGCCATGACCTGAGCCCTGACACTAAATACACACCTGGAGCAGGTCAATGACAGAAATCTGTTTTCTATAGTCGTGCTATGCTTTAAAACCTGCAGCTTTAGGTTGTGATATCGTTCCCTAGCACACATTTTTGGAAGTCATCAGAAGGCCAACAAACTTGAGAGGAGCTATGGATTTGATTTGAAAGGCACTGAAAGAAAGGAACTGACATCAGCGCACACAGAAGGTGCTTATATGCAGCTCCACTCTCACTTAAATAGAGGTATAGAGCCAATGTGGAGCTTAGCGGAGTGTGGGAACACTGCTAAGAAAAGTTTCCAGATCCTGTCTTGCGACTGCAAGGTATTTTAAAGTGAGGAATCTGCAGTTAGCAGTATCCACCCAAAAATAATATACTCACAAAGAACTGTCAAATAATTGTCCCAAATGAAATACAACACTTTGCAGAATGGGAACATGATTAACACCAACCAGTATGTTTTACTAAAACTAGGTTCTCTCGGAGTGGCACGTTACCTGTTCGCAAAAAGTTTCAGCAAGTGACCGATGGTGGCAAGAGCTGTATTGATGGTGCTACCACACATTCCTTCCTTTAATTTGAGTGTTATATGAACCAAGAATCAAATCAAACGTAACTTACCATATAGGCATATTTTCAAACATGTTAATAAGTTGCAAGATGTTTCACTTGTACCCAATTAAAAAAATGCTACACACATGCAAACAATACCTGAAGAGCTTCGTCTCGCTGCTTTCTCAGTTTACGTGCAACAGTTTCCAAAACTTTCTGGAACAACTTCTGAACAGCTTCAAGGAGTGCTGTGGCATCTTCATTTGTTGCATCCACATTCTGAGACAAACAAGTCTCAGTTACCTCTTTCAAAACAGAAAGAAGCATTGGCATACAAAATGACCCATGCTCTGAAGAGAGAAAACAACAGAAAATAACATGCTACATTAATAGTATTTCGTACATAATTTAACATTATGCAGTTATTAAAAAGTGTGTAACATAGGTCTACATATAAAATTGTTAACAGCTAGCATTTCATAGCTTTGGCATCAAAAGAAGCTAGCATTGGCATGGTTAACAGGTTTCTGAACAAGCACTGACAGCCAATAATCCTGGTCTTTAACATCCAGCTACAGAGTCTGACTTTTTCAATGCTTAAGGAGGCATACTCTATGGCAAAAAACTATAACAAGTTGTTGGCCCATGTGCGAACAGGCAACCATGTTTTTTGTGATAATGTATGGCCATCTTGGTTGTTTTTGTCCAAGTATACCAAAGCTGACTGCTTGTGCACATGTTCAAGCATGGGCAGCTATGTTGCAATAGTTTATGACAGTTTATATACCAATAGTTTAAATACCTTACCATTGGTTTATCAATCAAAGATTTTTGAAAGGTAAAATAAATAAAAAATAAAGTATGCATAGAAAGCCACTCATATCAAGGCAAATGGACAATGCAGCTGCCTAGGCTCGGAAAAAAGTGCACTTTTTTCTGTGAAGACCACTACAGTTTGCAGAAGTGAATTGCCCTCACTCACACAAAGGGGGAGCCAATAGCTGGAGTGGACTGACCCACTGCATCATACTGGCCCATTGCCCTATGTTGCATGCTGTAATGGGTGGAAGTAAAGTGTGGTTGACAATTTAACAGACCAACAGATAAACGCTGCTGACCAGAAGCCTCTATATCTCTGCCTATTATGTAGCCTCAAAGACCAGTCTTAAAAAGGAAAAAAGGCATTTCAACAACAATCTCCCAAAAAATGTCTTGCTAGAGTCACAGCCCAGCTCCATTCCTGTCATTTTCAGAGGAGACATCACTCTTAAGCACACTGCCAGACATAATTTAGAAGTCACCAGGAAATGGACAAAGTTGGGAGCAGAGCTCAGGACCCTTGCGCGAGGGCACCGGAACAAAAGAACCGACAACTGTGCTCAGGGGTGGCACTTATATGAAGCTCTGCTCAATCAATTGCGGGGGTATGCAGTCAGAGGAGGTACCTCAGGCCACCAATAGGCATGACAGAGCATTGGTGAGAAGATTCTCAGGGTCCAGTCTGGCTTCTGAGAATATTCATAAGGTGAGTAGTTGGCGTTAGAAGTGTCTGTCACGAAGCCGAGCTCCCTGACCTAGATGAACTTCCTGATTCGGACGGACGGGATGTACTTGCTAACGTTTCTTCCTTTCCACCCCGTCCGCAGGATCCTTTGGACATTTCCTGGGTTTCCCCGGCTCTGCCTCAGGGACGTGCATCTCTTTTTTTTTTTTTTAAACCTTTATTTGCAATAAGTAGTGGAAGACAAGCAAGAGATCATCAGTAACGTACATACAAAGCATACAAGGATTCAGATGTAGTGTAGTGCAGCGGCATACATGAAATGTCCAGGTGCCATGTCCAGAAGGGGGAGCATAGCGGGCAGAAATGAAGTCATGTTAACAGCAGTGGCATGTGACGTTACACATCAGTACAGAGCATACAAACACATCAATAATACGAATAACAAGCATATACCAGTTCAAGGAGGAGAGCAGCGGCAGGACCGTGGGTGTGTACTCACAGTTCAGCAGTCCCAGAGGTAAGGCATCATAAGCAGCACCACAAGGGAGAGGGCCTTAAATCCCCGCTCCCCCGCCGACGAACATATAGCATACCCCATACATCTAAATAAGCAGTAGTGCAAATAGACAGACCCTCCCATCGTGTAAACTGGGCATGTGGCAAATAAACGTGTAATTCCAACAAATGAAACCCCATTAACCCACCCCAACCCGATCCGCACTATCCGAATCAGAATCCTGCACAGCCCTGGTGAGGAGGTACACCTGCAGTGGGCTCCAAAAGTCTCTGGGCCTACAGCGCACAGGCACCATTTCTGCGTAAACATTATATTGGTCCTGACAATAAAGGATATCTTTCAACCAGTCCTCGAACTGCGGTACTCTGCCCCTTCCCCAGCAACAGGCCACACGCCTCTTTGCCAGCAGCAGAGCAACATCCACAAACCTACGATATAACGCTGGCACCTCCTTGGTATAACCCAACAACAGGACCATAGGGTCGAGTGGCACCCCATTGTCGGTCATAACCTGAAGAGCATCATGGACTTGCACCCAGTACTCCGAAACAACCCCACACTCCCACGCCAAATGAAGAAAATCGGCACCTGGCATATGACAACGAGCACATCTATCATTCTCCGCTAGCCGGAACCTGAGTTTCCTAGCCGGAGTGTAATAAAAACGCTGTATGAATTTGTAGTGTATGATCTTTAGGCGGGAGCTAGAGGAGATGTTGGCGGTCACACCACAACAATACTTCCACTGGTCATCAGAGATGGAAATTCCAAGCCCAGCATCCCACTGGGCCCGCGCCCGCCCAGGCGAGGCAGCTCGTTGTTTCCTGATGGCACCATACAACTTAGACACCAAGTGACGTCCATCAGAAAGTAACAGCACGTGAAGCGGTAGGGTCACACCGGCTCCCCGGGGAACTCAGGTAACAGTGACCTCAGGCCTTGTCGTAGCCGGACATAATAAAACATTTCAAGCGGGGAGTATGCCCCACCCCCAAAGAATTGCTCCAGGGTACGGAAGGAACCCTCACGAAACAGGTCACCCCAGGTAAGTATCGCAAGACGCCCGCACTGGCGCTGGAACCCAGTTTCTTGCAGAAGAGACAGAGCAGGGTGATATATCAGAGGCAACGCAGGCGAGTAGAGAAAATCAACATCCAGCGTCTTTGCGATACGCTTCCAGGCATCAACAGTGCAGGTAACCGTCGTTTGGTGTGTGTCAATATCCCCAACATTACCCAGGACCATGCCCTCCAATGGGAGAGGATGAGCAACCCACTGTTCAGCGGCCACCTGAGGCATAAACGGCGTGGGGCGCATCCAGTGGTAGGCGTAGTGCGCTTGGGCGCCGACATAATACAATTCGAAATCGGGGACGTCGAAGCCCCCATTGACATAAGGCAGCGTCAGCGTAGACCACGCCACACGTGGCTGTTTGCCCCCCCAGAACAGCCGTAGCAACTCTGAGCGGAGAAGTGAGAAAAAATAAGCCCCAGGATGATACGGAATGTTTTGAAACAAATAGAGGAAGCGGGGTAACACCACCATTTTAATGAGAGAGGCTCTACCCGCCATAGACAATGGTAAAGACATCCACCTCGTTATGCTATCTGCTAACTTCGTTATAGCCACACCGTAATTAAGCCGTAGCGTCTCCTCTTTGAGCAACGACACAACAATACCCAGATACCGCAGCTCCGAGTCACACCACTCCAGGGGGTAGTCAAGTGGGAAACGATGAACCGCTGCAGTGAGTGGAAAGAATTGGGATTTCTGCCAATTGATATGGACTCCAGATATACCGCCAAAGACAACAAACTCACGCAGTATCGCGTTAAGATTCAACTGCGGATCCTTCACATAAAGGGTAACATCATCAGCATACAGGGATATGCCAATCTGCCGCTGAAGGCAATTAAACGCACTCTGTTGATGCAATTGTCGAACCCTACATTCAAGAGGTTCTATAGCAATGGCAAACAGGAGGGGAGAGAGTGGACACCCCTGCCTGGTCCCTCTCGTGATCGGGAAAGGGGAGGACAACACACCATTCACAACCACTCTGGCCATAGGGTCAGTGTAAAGTAATTTAACCCATGATATAAATATTCTGGGAAAGCCCATCCTGCACAGAACGTCTATTAAATAACCCCATTCCACCGAGTCAAACGCTTTCGTCGCGTCTAGAAAAATAGCAGCCACCGGGAGCTCTGGAGCTATGGTTGGAATCAAGGAGAATAATGTTCGAAGATTATGGGACGTCGCCCGACCAGGCACAAACCCGGACTGGTCAGGTAGCACTATAACGGGCATAAGCTCAGAGAGACGCGTTGCCAATACCTTAGCCAGAATTTTGACATCGCAGTTGAGCAATGAAAGAGGCCTATAGGAACCCACGTCAAGGGGATCTTTTCCAGGTTTGAGCAAAGAGGTGATAGCGACTTCCCTCATAGACCCTGGTAGGCGCCCTACCTCAAGGGATTCCTCGAATACCTCCCGCAGCACCGGAGCCATAATATCAACGTAACATTTATAAAATTCGGCGGGGAGACCATCGAGGCCTGTAGCCTTGCCATTATTAAGAGACATGATGGCACTCCTGATTTCATCAACCTCCAGGGGCCTACCCAGAAAAGCCCTATGATCGTCAGAGAGCCAGCAAAGCGACAGCTCATCTAAAAAAAACCCATATCTCACATCTCCTGAGTGCTGGGAAGTGTATAAGTGTGCGTAGTGTTGCAGAAACGTGTCCTGAATAGTTGTCGTGTCTGTACAGCGCGTACCATCAGCCAAGACCAGTTCCAAGACATCCGAACTATGCCTCTAGTGTCTCGTAAGAGCAGCAAGCACCTTCCCCGGTCTTTCACCTTCACAATACCTTCTAGCCACCCAGTATTTCCCCCTATGCTTCGCTTCCCTGGCCGCCTCTTCCTCGTACTCCGAAAGTTTACCTCTAAATTGGTGCATGAGATCAGGGTCAGAGCCATCAAGCAGCCTACGCTCTAGATGTCGTAGGTAGGCTTCTAAGTCAGCAAGCGTACGAACAATAGTCCTGAGTACCCCACAACTCTTGGAGATTGTGACCCCCCGGATCGTAACTTTAAATGCCTCCCATATCACTTCCACACTGTCCACCGACCCCCTATTCCTCGGGAAGAAAGCCTCTATTTCTTCGCCCAGCTCTGCCTTAAAGATGGGGTCCAAAAGGGCCGAAGGGAAAAGCCTCCAAGGTGGTCGCGGTCGGTGCAATCCAGGCACCGATAACACAACCCTAACTGGACAGTGGTCAGAGTATGTCCTGGGGAGGTGTGTCACACCATGCAATCCAGCCACTAGTCCCCTGGAAAGGAAGATGTAATCCAACCTCGCCCAGGTACGGGCCTGCGCCGTGAAATGCGTGCCCTCCTTAACAGTGGGGTGTACATATCGCCAGCTGTCTACCAGACCTGCCTCTTCCACAATGCCCCGCAAGACATCCCTGGCCTGGACGTTGTACTGATGACTCCCTTCCGATCTGTCTTCAAGAGCCCCCATTGCCAGATTAAAATCCCCCCCCCCCACACAATATGGGAAGCGTCCACTGCAAGTACATGACCCCATAGTGCAAGAAAAAAGGCAGGAGTATCAACATTCGGTGCATAACAATTCACGAAAAGCAGTGACCTGCCCAATCCTCCCCCACAATAGCACATATCTCCCGTCGGAGTCTACGTGCGATCCCAACTCCTGGAAGGTAAGTGATTTCTTGATTAGTATTACAACCCCCCTTGCATAAGAGGAGTATGATGAAAATTTCCTCACAGTGGCCCACCTCCCCCCAAACGTATGTGCCGGTGACCGGCGTAGATGTGTTTCCTGCAGAAGCGCCACCTGTATGGCATGTCGGTCCAGATAGTGCAGCACATTACGACATTTCCTGGCATCATTGAGCCCACGCACATTCCAAGAAAGAATCGATATCCTATCCAACACCTCGACCGACATTACTCACAAGGAATACGTGCCAGGGAACCCCAAATCCCCGCATCAGGCACACCACACGAGCAAATACAGTAGGCCGTAGCCGCCGCACACTCTTTCCACCTAGTAACACGAACATCACAGCCATCCATGCCGTCTTCCATACCCAGAACCAACCCCCCCCTCCCAAAACCAATCAGAGCACAACCGTGCAACAGGCACGCAGCACCACTCGAAAACATTCCGCCTGCGTCACACCAAGCAAGTGAATGAAAAAGTACCAAAGCGCCCCCTCCTCCCTCCGCCCACCTGACCAACCCCAACCTGTCAGGACTCCCTACCACCTCCCCTCCCCACACCACAGACATCCATCCATCCGTCCAGAAAAACAGTCGCACAACAAAATAAAGTGTAAACATTAAAGGGGTATTCCCGTTGGGGGTGCCCACCAGAGGTGCACTTCACCACCCTCACACACTATGCCGACCTTACAGCCGTTAGGCAAAGATACGAGTCGGGCACAGTGCTGGGGTGGGTGCCCGGAGCAAAGAATAAAAAAAAACCAACCATCGCCACCTCAATAGTCTCTACATATGGCCGCTCGGAGCGGTCCGGAGGTCCACCCATCCGCCCACAAAAGCACATGTCTGTGGAAAAACAGCCCTAGTGACAGGTGTAGCAGTACCAGTATGAAGTGTTCAGCTCAGTCATCACGCTATCAAAAACCTGATCAGGCATCCTCTTCCTCTCCCGCCGATGGGTGATCATTCTGTCCCAGTCCATCCTGGCGGCCAGCAGCAGCCCGTTCCCTCTTCAGCCGCTTCACAAAGTCTTCCGCCTGCTGCGGATTAGTGACGAAAGTCTGCTTCGCTTGATGAGTGACCCTTAATTTGGCAGGGTAGAGCAAGGCGTAGTCCACCTGCAGATCCCTAAGCTTCTTCTTAACTGCCAAAAATTTACGCCGTTGCTCCTGCACCATGGGAGTGAAGTCCGGGTAGATGGTGAAGTTGACCCCCTCGAAGGAAAGTGAGCGGGAAGTGCGAGCTGCACGAAGAGCCGCATCATGATCCCGATAGTTCAGGAGGCGAGCAATGATAGGGCGCGGAGCCGCGCCAGAGGCCGGTCGCGGTCCGAGCGACCGGTGTGCCCGCTCCACAATAAACTGGGTAGAAAAGGCCTCCGCCCCAACCGCTCCAACCAATAGTCTTTCCACATACGTTTCCATCTTCCCAACATTCGTCGTCTCCGGCACACCTACCACGCGAATGTTGTTGCGTCGACTCCTCGCCTCCAACTCCTCATTCTTGGCGGCTATCACTCTTAGGATATGGTCCATCCTCGCCAATTGAGTGGTATGAGTGGCCGCCGTGTCGTCGTGATCCGAGATTCGCTGCTCCGCCGTGGTCAGGCGCTCCTCGTGGACATCAAGTTTCTGTACTACCGCGTCCATGCGGGAGGATAGTTTGTCCACTTTGTCCACTATGGTGGCGAAGCCCTGCCGCATCTCCTGCATCATCTGCTGGAAATCAGGGGTGGTGGGCTGCGAGAGAGCATCAGCGACAGGCGGAGGGGGAGATCGTGAGGTCCCAGCCTCCTGTACTAGGCGTGCGCCCCTCCTAGAAGCCGTGGAGTCAAAGGAGAGCTTAGGTTGCTTATTGTCTGGTTTGCCCATGTTGATATACACACAGCGTGCAACAGCGACGGGAATAAAGAGGCAAGGGGGTCGATCCTCGAGAACAAGGCCACGGTCAACCCGGCTATGCACCCAACAGGACACGCGATGCAAGAAATGTCAAAAGTGGGGCGTAGAATGCTCACCTCCACACAGCACCGCTAGCACCCTCAGCTTAGACACAGCATGCCGTCGCTGCCAGCAGGGCAGCCGCACTGACGGCAGTCGGATGTAGTCCGGTAGGGCACCGTAGCGACCCGGTCCACCACACCACTTAGTAGAGAGGGTAGTGCCACTCACAGCCCTCGAACAGGGACAGCGCGTAGGAGTCAGCTCCAACAACGTCTCTCAGGGTCCAAGGCGGTGAAATCTAGGATCACCAGGCAAAGTAGGCGCAGTAGGGGGCAACCGTGGACTATGGCAGGCAGGTGGTGCCAGCGTCGCAACATCCAGTGGAGGGCCCCGTTGTGAAGACTAGCATGGCAGGCTCCGCAATATGGCGACCGCTGCGATGAAAAAGGGCGCCAAATGAAAAAAGTCCAGGTTCGCCGTGCCACGCTCAATAATGCCACATAGAAACCTGTGTCCGATGTATAGTGCACTCTTGCTCACACCATGCAGATTCCAATCAGCCAAAGCAGCTCCGCATATGGGGGGCACGAGCAGGCGTACATGCCCCGCCACTCCCCTCCGTGCAATGGCCGCGTCCAGTTCCAGGGATGGATCGTAGCCTCCACCGCAGCTCCGCTGTCACAATCCCTGGCGCCACCCGCACCGGCGCCCCTCACCTCGCGCCGCCGTCCAGGGGCCACAGGGGTAGCCACCGGCCGCCACCAGGCAGGCCGGCACGGAGAAGCACCGAGGGGGGAGGGGAGCAGGCCCTCACCTACGTGTGCAGCCGCGGACAAAAATGAGCCGGCACGCCGGGCCGCAGAGCGTCCGCTCTCCAGAGCGTGCGGCGGTGAAATTTCCGGAGCTTCCAGCTTCGACAAGGAACCTTCGATCGGGACAGGATTTTAGCCGAGGGCAGTCCGTGGCCAACCAGAGCAGAATCCGGGATCAGGGCAGGGAAAGGCGACGGTCAAACAGGATTCCTAAGCGGATGAAGGCTCCGGGCTGCAGGAGCCTCACGGCAGTGCGGCCATGCTGCAGTGCGCCCTCTAGCGCCCCAGGGACGTGCATCTCTGTATCCAGCTTCTGTGACGCTGGGGGCATGTTCTACAACGATCGGCCAATCAGGCGAGAGGACGTCGTCTGACACTACCCAATCAGAACAGCTGGGGGCGTTTAAGGAAGCCCCGTCTTGGACTGTGGGCGCGGAACCTTCGGAACGCCAGCCGAAGCACGAGGAGGACGCCACGGAAGAAGACGGAGGAACTATCGTGGAACCGCTGCTGGGACCCCTGGAGCTGAGTGACGACAAGCCAGGAGGCCAACGATACCACGAGCCGCCCGCCACACTTCCAGGGGAGAAGTGTGGCTCCACAAGGTACAAGGGCGTTTTCAAGGGTTGTTTAAATCACGGGGTGGGACGGGGTAGCCTGAGGGTGGTCACTATCGTCGTACCTTGCCCGCCGTCCACACTCCAAGACTGCTAGAGTTGGTGGTAGCACCCTGGTGATCCCTCACTACCCTTTCCTCCTCTCATCTGTTGTATATACAGACCCCAGCCCCTAACGTGGCTGCTTTTCTTTTCCTTTTCCCGAGTGCATCTCCGGACCTGTGGCCACCTACAGCTGCCTCAAGACTGGAACCGAAGACTTCGGAAGTTCCCCAACTGAGAGACTCCGCGTTTATTGTTTGTACCCTCCAGGACACTGTGCTCTAAATCCTTTTTGAACCTACCTCGGTGTTTTCAAACCGAATAAAGTGGTTAAAGATAGACTCACACTCGTGGCGACTCTCATTCTCCCGACCCCGTTCCCCACAGTGTCCAACACAAGAGTGGGATTTCTCCAATGCTGCTCTAATAACTGCTTCTGATGCCTCTTTGAAGGGTAGGGCTGGCTGTCTCGTTTGTTACAGGGATCTCATTGAAGATATTAAGCCATTGCCTGCTCTGTGTGAAACGCAATGTTGAGTCTACCTATGTAGCTTTCTTTTTTATCACAGAGGTGAGAAAAGTGTGCACATTTGAGATGGGGTAGAAAATTTCGCTTTAGGGGTTAAACTCACCACATAGGCATTCTGTAAATCCAAGTGAACACTATTTAAGAATGTTCGGTCAGCAAGCATTTTCAGCTAGGTTTTTATTTATTTTATCTCTAAATGGGCAGATCTCTCTGCAACTAAGTGTCTGTGCAAAAATTACCCCAAAACCGAAACAATATTTTGTGGCATAGTATGTCCTTTATCCCTGGCATCGCTTTCTTATTAAGGCAGTTTGCATATCTATTTCTGGCACTCTAAACAAAAATAAAATACAACCAGTCTTCGAGTACAGTGCACTGATTAGTTTGGAATCCCTGCTGCACAGGTTGATTTTGCAGAAAAAGCTTCAGTGGTACTTAGGCACAGTCTGCACCATAACAAGAGGGAGAGACATTTAGACAGGTCAGGGAAGGAGCTAATGTCAGTAGTAGCCCACGGTCAGTCTGGAAGTCACAGTAGCTCCAGATAGTGCACTAGAGGGTCTAGGCCTCTGTTAATTAAAGAACATGAAAATGGCCCTTAGAGCCTTTACTCATAGAGCTCCTCTGTACCTTCAGTACAAGATTGAAACCCAATCTATACACACTAGATTCCTTAAGATCCGATGAGCTGGAACTGCTCTAAGTCCCTTGCATTTACAAAGCAAGAAGAGGTGGGTGTTTTTAACATATCTGGATCTGGATCTAGAAATGCTGGCAATTGTATTGATTTGGCCTGTTAGAATGCCAGAATTAGTTCAACAGATGATCCAAGAGAAGTACTACCTGGTTATGTATTTTATGCCGTAAGGAAGAAGATTGAAGAAGAGCCAGAGGGCTGCCTGTTGTTTCTCTTTCCCCACTTACTGCCTTGCTGACGGTGGGAAGGAATGCTTTTGCTCCTTACAGCAATTGTGAAAAATCGGTGGTACTTTGAAAAGGCTTAGAGCAGAGGTCTTCAAACTTCTTGATGCCGAGACCCCTTGTAAAACCTTTTTAGGCTTAAGGACCCCCTTCCAACACTGGTACTCCTCATCATCAACAACTACCGACAACCATAAATGCTCCTGTTAGACCTCATCACATTCATCCATCATTCATCCACCCACACTTTCACACATCCATCCATCCATCCTTCATCCACCCTTTCATCCTTCCATCCATACATCCATCCACCCACCCTTTCATCCTTCCATCCATACATCCATCCACCCTTTCATCCATGCATCCATCCTTCATCCATCCACCTTTCACCCTTCCACCCATACATCCATCCTTCATCCATCCACCCTTTCATCCTTCCACCCATACATCTATCCTTCATCCATCCACCCTTTCATCCAACCATCCACTCATCATTCATCCACCCACATTTTCACATATCCATCCATCCTTCATCCAACCACCCTTTCATCCTTACATCCATACATTCATCCTTAATCCATCCAACCTTTCATCCATCCATTCACCCATCATTCATCCACCCACTTTTTCCACACATCCATCCATCCATCCATCATTCATCCATGCAACCTTTTATCCATCCATACATCCATCCTTCACCCATCTACCATTTCATCCTTCCTTCCTTCCATCCATCCATCATCCATCCATCCTTCATCCATCCACTCATCATTCATCCACCCACCTTTTCACATATCCATCCATCCATTTTTCATCCAACCACCCTTTCATCCTTCATCCATACACCCTTTCATCCATCATTCATCCACCCACCTTTTCACACATCCATCCATCATGATCCATGCAACCTTTTATCCATCCATACATCCATCCTTCATCCATCCATCCACCCTTTCATTCATTCATCCACCCACCTTTTCTGTGCCTCGGGGAGGGGGGGGGGGGTCAGTATCTCTCTGAGTCTTCTTCCTCTCTCATGGGAGGGCATCTCTGTGCCTCCCTGCTGGGGACGGACAGACTGTAACAACATCTCACCTGAAGACAGACTCTCAGGCACATTTCTCCTGCACAGGCGCCAGGTGTGAGGGTTCGTGCTGTGCGCTTTACAGGCGGGACCCACAGCTCCAGGCTCGCAACGTCCATGGAACTCAAAGGGCTACAGCCTCCTCCCCCAGCCACCCTCCCCTACCCCCCATCCCTTCCCCTCCTAGTGTATGTGAGCCGGGCTTCAACACCTTCAGGGACACACACAAAGCCGCACCCCAGTACTTCACAGGTTTTTAAAAGACCTTTTACTTGTTAATGAGGCTTTGTTGTTTTTCACCCCTCGGTGTGAATTAGGCCTCCGCCGTGAGCACCCTCAATCAGCCCAACGCCATCTAATGCAAACTGACAATCTGCGACCCCCTTCCCAGGACTCCACGACCCCCCTGTGGGTCGCGCCCCACAGATTGAAGACCCCTGGCTTAGAGGATAACCTTAACTTAGAATTTAGGTTGGAGCTTGGGTGTGACCTTAAAGATTGACACCCTAGGAATGCATATGAGAAACTTAAGGGCGCGCTACCTCAGGTGTGTTACCTAAACCCCTCTCATTATCCAACTGAAGACCTGTGACTAACATCTGTCATTAAAAGCTCTTACAAGGTTTAAATCCTGACAACTTGCTGGTGCAAGAGAGAAGACCACTGATATGGCATTAAAAAAATGCGAAACAATGAGTAACTAAAAAGCTATAAAGACAAATGTCAACGTCTCGAGTCCGCATTTGAGACAGAATACTTTTTTTATATCATCAGTGCCATTTGCCATGCCTCTAACCAGACTGTTATAGCTCATATGACAGCAGTTAATGGTGCACAGAAACACCTGGTACCACTGGATCATAACTACTTAAGAATTTGCTGAATCCAGTCTAAAATCTGGAAACAAGGTTCAGAGGAGAAATCACGGCCATCAAACATCAACCATAATTGTCTCTGGCAGCTGTCCATGTCCCACATGAAGTGGTTGTCACCTGCATCTACTCCAGTTGTTTTAAAGATGTTCCATTTTCTCATGCACATCTTGGCACAATAAAAATGACAATGCTAAGATTTTATAGCCATAGAGCACCATATATACACCATGACTCCCTGAGTACTTCAAGAGCCGAGGATGCCACAAACTGCCTTCTGGAGGTAGGTTCTGCGAGATCCATGCTGCACCCCTTTTGTAGTCGACACAAGAAAGGTAGTATAGGTAGACCCCACTGCTTGTCCAAGCTGGGATGGGGTTTCTATACACAGGATATCACAGTGTGGTCTGGGCGGCTCATTCGGACTTACTTGGGAATTCATTTGCAATGCCAAGAGGCCAGTGGGGGTAGAAATGTACTTTAAAGTAACAAATAAAGCAGTTTTGCAAATGTAGACACAGAATCAAAAGCACTGGAAATGCGCCCACTTCACCACGAAAAGTTGCTTTGTTTTCTGGATGTAAATAAAATTGCTGTGCTACACAAGAATGTCAAAACTGCAAAAACGAGACAACAGTTTAGTGGAATTAACCAAGGGAACCACCAGTATATTCTATCTAACCTGGAATGATCTGGAATCCAAAGAAAAACAATGATCCTCTGGTGCCCATTTACACCACTATAACATTTAAAGATTGGAATGATATAGGAAAATGATCAGCAATATATTAAGAATAATTAATAGTGTAAATAGGAGGGAAATGTTCTCAACTACAGGAAATGCGCGTGAAGATTTTTGTGCTTTATCCAATTCCATCACATGGCAGGATCCAGAGCGGGGCTGCAGCTGACTCAACTTCTCTTGCCACTCACTACCAGTGTCAAAGTGCAAACTGAAAGTGTGAGTACGACTTTTTGGTTGGAACCTACATTGGTTTATTTTCCGAGATAGCATTTACCAAGAGCGTCTGCAGTGACTGCACACGAAAGTGGCCACTGAACGCTGGCTTTGAGAACAACCTATTAACAGGTTGGTGAAGTTTCCAGTCAAGATCGCCCTCATACTAAGCCTATATACGGGTAAACCTACATACTGCCAAAAATGATCCATGTAATGATAATTTGGTTGGGAGTCCAGTAACTTTGAACATACGTATGAGGTAAAAGTCTGAATCACTGTGGGATGGAAAGGAAAAACAAATTCATATAGCAAATATAAATGGGAAAAAAACAGGTGGCAACAAAAACAAAGTTTTTACATCTCAGGCATTTGGCACCTGCTGCAACTTTGATGCTGTTGCTATTTGTCATACCATAAATACTATGGATTCTTCCAAGCTTCTTTTGGCATCACTACAGGGTATTTTAATGATTACAGAGTTCAACCTGAAACTTAGGCCAATTCACACCATATTCGATGAAAAGAAAGATGTACGAGTTAAATACAATTTAGTGCACCATCGGTTTAATATTCCTACAAGACTGCATCCATAAAAATTGAAGAATCAAATATATTTTAATACTGAACTGCCATCAGAGCATAAAATGTGCTCATACCTGTACTCGTTATCCCAAGTATGATGTCTAAAATTTGTGCTTGAAATTCAGTATCGCCAAGGCCAACCATTAAAACATCCTTAGATACCATAAGATATGCCTGTAAATAGAAATGACAGAGTTTAGATCTGCATTTGCCAAGGCACAAAGACACTAAATACAAGTAAAAAAGTTACTTACCTAAGGTAACACTCTCTGGTAGATACTCTTATATCTAAGTGCAGATTCTTTACCTTTAGAATATCCCCCAGGTGCTAGACTGGATTCTGAACAATTGTAAGCAAAGCCCCAAGCGTCAGTAAGTCACATCGTTCGTCTCCGCATCGACTCAGCTTGGCCACAGAAGTGAAATGGAGCCTGGAGATAGGGCCACCCAAGTGCTCTTACAACAGGTTCTCTCTGGATCCCTTCAGAGCCATCATACGCCGAGACCAAAAATGAATTGTCCATGTCAGTGTGCAGATCATCATTTTGAGATCTTTTTAGATGGAAAAGAGTCCATTCCACATAACTGGGATGCAGGATGGAAGGGAGATGGAGTATTTACCAGAAAGAGCATTACTGAAGGTAGGTAACTTGCTCTTCTGTTGAATACTTTTAATGACATACTCCTCCTCTTTAGAATATGCCAAATCAGTACTTCCCCACTGGCGGGACAATGGAAGGAGTCAGACCATAAAGTCCTGCATGAATGTAATGTCAAAATGCCCTTCCCTTCAGACCTGGCTGCCAAGGCAGTAATGCTTTGTGAATGTGTGTATTGATGCCCCACTGCAGTCAAACAAGCACTCTGTGTGACAAAGCAGTTGTATCAGCCTTGGCTATAATGGAATGGACCCTCAACCCTTCTGAAAGCTGCTTCTTGGTTACTGCCTAACAGATCTTAATGCAAAGGACCATCTATGTTGACTAAACACGTTTCTGCACTGCTTTGCATTTATTTGCACATTACCCCCGACAAAGAGCTTATTGTCCACCCGATGGTCTGTGGTGTGATTGATGTAAAAGCGGAGCATTCTTTTGGTGGTCCAAATGATATAGTCAATTTTACTCTTGAGGGAGGTGAGGTGGGGCAAAAGACGTTAAAGAGTGATGGACTGCTCACGATAAAAAGTTGTAACTTTCAGTAGAAAGCCTGCTCTAGCCCTCAGCACCACTTTGTCAGAAATTAAGGTGATGTATAGCGGCTGGACTGACAAGAGTTTAAAGTTCACTAATATGATAAGCTGAGGTGATCACAATGACAAAGACCGTCTTCAGGATCAGGAGAAGTAGGGAACAGCTGCGCATTGGTTCAAAAGGAGTACACATAAGTAAGCAAGGGACCAAATTAGGATCCCATTGTGGCATCGCAAAAGGTTTGGGAGAAAATATATGACCACAGTTGAGAAAACACCATCACAACAGGCAATTTGAACAAGAATGGTTGGTGCAGTGCAGGCAAAAAGGCCGAAAGGGACGACAAATAACCTTTAACCCTGAACACTGTCACTCTGTGCTGGACCAAAGACAGAACAAACAGTAACACATCCTATAGATTAGCTTGCAACAGGTTCAGGTTATAGGTGCCATAACAAGTAACAAACTTGTGCCAGCTTCCGGAATAAACAGATTTTGGTGAAGGACACCTGGCCTCCACGATGACACTACTTCAGTAGATAGAGTGAATGCCAAAGCTCAATCTCCACCCATTGAGGTGCAGATTGTGCATACCGGGATGAAAGACCCTGCCTTGCAGCTGCAACAGAAGATCCTCCCCCCCTAAGCAGCATGCTGGTCACAGAACATATGCCAGGGCCCAGATATTCTGGGTACCACTCTTCAGTCCAAATCCAGAGTCGCTAGGAGGACTTAGGCCCAGTTGTTCCTGATTTTCTTCAGAACTCAGCAGGAAAGTGAGCATAGAGACGGTATATAGGAGTCCTGTGATCCACTCTAGGTGGAATGCATCAGAGGCAGCTTTCTTGGTAAATCCAACATGCAAATGTGTTCACAATCTACATTCTCGGTGGAGGCAAAGAGATTGAGCCAAGGCTTTCTCCATTGCTGGAGTCACAGCACCAGTTCCCGGTATAGCAGCTATTCATGATCTGCTAGACGCCGCCGCTGAATTTGTCTGCCTAGTGTTTAAAGATCCCGCCAAGTGGTGCAAGATAAGGGAGAAGCTGGGTTTGTTCCGACAGATTTAAAGGTGCAGGGTCCTGGCACAAAGCCCAGGTCCCCACCCCACTCTGCTTGTTGCAACGCCACAGTGGTGCTGAACGTGAAGATCTGAAGGCTTTCAACATCAAGTTAATGGAAACAAATGCATTCGACTACTATAGAGGCAGGTCTCCACTCCAGACCAGAGATCTCTAAACTCCACCTCTGCCAAATGACCTCCCTGACCCAGCAGTGACATCTGTCACCACTATCAGTTCTGCGTGGATGGAGAGAGAGGGTTCTGCTGTTGGACCAACAGCAGTCAAGCAGCTACCACTGCAGATCTTTTGCAGTCTCTTCCGAAACGTGGATGGAGTCTGACAGGTTTCCTTAGTGCTGGGTCAACTGAGAATTCAGATCTCACTGTAGAGCATGCATATGCCACCCGGCATGGTCAAAGATAAGAATGCAGGATGCCAACAGGACTAGATCCCTCAGACCCACCCATGAGAGACAAGACTGAGTCTGAACTACCAGGGTCATAGCCCGAACGTCCTGCACTGGTTGTTGCGGAGGAAGGGCCCGAAAAAGCACCCGAAAAAGCACCATATCCAGGATGTCTCCAATGAAAGAGAGCCTCTGTAAAGGAGTCAGGTGTAACTTTGGAACACTGATGTGTACCCCAACGATATAAGGAGTATCGCCCTTGTCTGGAAGTGACCCATAACTGACTGGCAAGCTTGCACTCAATAGTCAGTCGTCAAGGTAGTGCAAGACTGGTAGCCCCAACCTTCAAAGGTATAGTGCGACCAACGCCATTACGCTCTTAAAACCGGAGGGGCACTGGTGCACCAAACAGGAGCACAGCAAATTTAAAATGTGCATGCTTCACCTTGAACTGCAGGAAGCATCTGTGGGTCTGCAGACGGGGATATAGAAATAGGCATACAGCAGGTCAAACGCCACTATCCAGTCTCCTGGATCTACAGCCGACAGAACCTAGGGTGAGCGGGAGCATCCAAAATCTGTCCTTCTGTAAGAAGACATTGCAGGATCTCCAAGGCCAAGATCATCTCCGTGGCTCCTTTCTCCAAAAAAGCATGAACTTCCTGCAGCAAAATGGACAAATGATCCTTCAAAGAAGCTCTGGTGTAGGTGGAAGATCCAACAGGGCGAAAGGAATGGCATGGCATAGACCCTTTCGACTATCAGCAGGTCTCAACCGTTGGAAGTTATGGATTGACATCCTTGGAGAAATTGAGTGATCCAGTTCCCCACGGAAAGGTTGTGTCCTGTTAAGGGCAAAATAAAGCAATTTGGAGGCTGCTGCCAGAGGGATTGGGTAGCAGGATATTAGTTACCCCTGCTGACTTGAAAAATCAAGAAAAGACAGTGATGCTTGCTTTGAGGTGGTCTATGACGCTGTCTAGCACTCTTCTTTAAGAAAATCTCAGACATTCAAAGCAGATTAACCACAATGAATCTAATAGACAACCGCTGGTCTGGCCCTCTACTGATGCCATCATCTGCAAAATCTCCTCTTCTGTTCAAATTCCGATAGAGGATTCAAGACTTGCCATCCCAAACCTAACATCAGGCTCCCCCTTTGATCCCTGTCCCCCAGCTGTCTTTGCGAAGGGAGTCGATGCAATCAATGTGGTATTGAACCCCCTAATTATTAGATCTTTGGAATCTGGGATTGTGCCCTCTACCTGAAAACAGTCAAAAATTCTGCCCCTTCAAAAATAATGCAGACACGAAGAGTCTAAGTAACTATACAAACCCATCTCCCTGATGCCAATGGCTTCCAAAACTGTAGAGAAGATTGCGAATCTGCAGCTTTCCAGCTACCTAGAAACGAATAAGCTCGTCCACACCAGTCAATCAGTGTTTAGACCCAAATTTAGCTGTGAAACCGCGCTCCTGGAAGAGATAAAATTACACTTCAGATGCTGGCGGTAAAGCTTTCTTGGTCTTGTAAAACCTCTCTGCAGCTTTTTGATATGGTCCCACACTCCAGACTGCTTGATCATCTTCATGATATTTGCATCAGGGGTACAGGGCTAAATGGCTGGGATCCTTCCTTGAGGATAGATTCCCAAGAGGTCTGGCTGCCACCTTTCTTGTCCAGAAGGAGTAGAGTTTTAGTGGGAGTGCCACAACTATCTTTAACATCTACAGGACTCATTTGGCTACACTAGTTGAGTCTTTCAATGTCAAGAAAGTCTCTTATGCTGATGACTCCAGCTACTCTTGTCCTTTAAGAAGGATGAGCCAATCAACAATGATGCCATCAAACCCTGCTTATCGGCGGTTGAGATCTAATGAACTCAAACGTAACACCAATAAAGCAGAGATTCTTAGCTTTGGACATCATTTTATGTTTGACCTACAAGCCCATTGGCTGGACAAGGTTCCTGCACCTAACGCCCAGGCAGAAGTAGTGAAAAACCTGGGTGTAATGATTGATAAACAGAGGTCGCCTCATTCGCAAGTTAATATGGGGGTTGGCACATGCTGTGGTCTGTTGCAAACAGTCAAAACATTCCTGCAAACTCTCTCCCTTCCTGAAAGGATCACTGTTCTTCTGGCCCTGGTGGTGTTCAGACAGGACTATGCCAATGTCCTTTATGCGGGATTGACACAATATCTGCTACAGAAACGACAAATGGTTCAGAACGACGCAGCCAATCTGGCTCTTCAATTACTAAGGCAAGCCTTGATCTTATCTCATCTGAGGAACCTACACTGGCTTCCTATTAAAAAAAGGATCAAGTGTAAGATCCGGACTCTTATGGACAGGGCTCTAAACCATTCTGGACCGGCATATCTGTCCTCCAGGATTCAATTCTACTCTTCCCCAAGAAACTTGCGTTGATTCCTCAGCCATTTTGCCAAAGATCCAATGGTTAAACAAGCAAAAACCGGAGGAAGATCTTTCTCCCTCCAGGGCCTGCAAGCTTGGAACAGCATGCTTGCTCAGTTACGCCAAATGAATAATGAACAAGCTTTCAGAAAGCAACTAATAACTTGCCTTTTCACTCTCTAATTCTGTCCCTTTGCATTCTCTAACCTTCTACAATAGCGCTGGGACACTCCTTGGAGTAGCTGTACGCTTTAGAAATCCTGACATGCATACCTACATAAACACCTAAGTCTGGTGTGGTGTTGCCAACAGACCCAGATATTCTTAGCGCATTACGAGCAGCTGTGCAATCTGCTTTTTGGTCGGGAACAAGGGAGCGAGACCGGAGGGCACCTTGACATGTCCTTATGACTTCTCATTTGGAGAGTGCGTCTTCTTGGGTTTTAACCTACACGAAGACTTGGACTGCAACAACACTGGGCGCAGTGAGTGTCCCTGACTTCAAAAGAAATTTCCTATGGTGCTCAGCATTGTACAGCTTGTGTTTACATTTTCATCATCGCCTTAGGGTACATCAGGGCACACTCCTCTCAGGATTTGGGGTTGTGGCCCAACTACAAACACTATAGGCACACGTCATGCAAATCTATCACAGGTATTTGCTTGCGACTGTCCCTACAAGAATTAAACCTTGAAGTTTTAGGAGGGAACATGTTCCCTTACCCACTGGAAAGAATTGTGTTGGGAAAAAGGGCTCATCTGTAGAGGAAAAAGTAGGCTCCACGTACGATGGTGCGGAAAGAAAGGAAGTGACATCAGCATACTTGGGTGGAACCTATATACCAGTCGTCACTTCTGTGGAAGAGCAGAGTCGACGCAGAACAGCAAGACACCCCTACTGGTGTGGAGGGGCTATGTTGGAAAATCTTCCGGATCCAGTCTGGCACCTGGACATGTAACTTTTATGAGACTAACCAAAACCATTTGAAACAGTAAAGTACATTTGGAAACATAGATCCTACTGTGCAACGCTATAATCTCTGCTGTTCCAAGGAGTTATACCTACTACCCAAAATCTGTGAATCATAGATCAACAGAAATTTTTATTCCTATTGGTCCGCAGGTTAGATCAAACATCTTCTTGCAAAATTGAATATTTATGGTGTTGGGAGAAAGGGGCACATTTCTTTAATGAGTTGAAATGAATGTCATCCATCCGACTTAAAGACGCTTTACATGTGGACATGAGGGGATTTGTTGTAATGGTCAGGGGATAAATAACTATTTTATTTAAGGGATTCAGTAGGTTCTGGTATAGGGGTTAAAACACAGTTTGCCAAGACATTAGCAAAAGTATGTTTACAAATGAGCAGCAGGTGTTAAAAAACTATACTGGTGGGGAAGAGTGATTGGGGCATTGCAAGTGGTGATGATTAGAACTACGGCTTGTGCAATGCTATAATTGCATGATTTGTCCCTTTGCTATTTTCCTCATCATTCTTTCCTTTTTTCCTGACTTTTTCCCTAATTTCTTCACCCTCTTTCTTCCTTTGCTCATTCCTCCATTATTTTGGCCTCCATCCCATTTGTTATCAATTAAAGACATCCTTACATTAAGTTAAATAGGTTCAGATTATAACAAATTTTCATACATTTTGATTAGGGGTTCCAAGTCTCAAATTAATCAATCAGGATTTGTATAGCGGACTAATCATAGTAAGGGTATCCCATTCGCTGGGTCCGGCTGTTCGGTGTTTCAGTCAAAGAGCCAGGTCTTAAGCCTCCTTCTGAATTGCTGGAGTGAGGGTGCTGTTTGAGGTGGATGGGGAGGCTGCTCCACGATTTGGCAGCACTGTACGAGAAGGAGCAGCCTTCACTTTTGCAGCGGCGGGGGGGTGTGGGCGAGTGGGACGAAGGCCGAGCACTGGGGTCTGGAGGGAAGGTGGAAGCTGAGGCGGTGGTTGAGGTATACTGGTCTGGCGCACAGAGCATTGCCATAGTCCAGGAGGCTGGTAACAAGGGCTTAGGTGACAGTGCGTCTCATGGTAACCGGGAGCTACTTAGTGATCTTGCATAGCATGTGGAGTGTTAGGAAGCAGGTAGAGGAGATTGCGTTGATCTGGCTCTACATGGTGAGTTTGTTGCCCAGGATAATAATGAGGTTTTAGGCTTGGACCGTGGGGGTGGGCTCCTGGGTGGCAGGCCACCAGGAGTCGTAACATGGTGAGGTGGTGCTTTCGAAGATCATGGCTTTAGTTTTGTCAAAGTTTAGTCCATCAGCACCCCCTTTTGTAACGTTTAGTCTGAGGCAGTTATCTTGCATCCAGTTGGCAATGCTGGTAAAGCAGAATCAGCAGTTGGTCTTCGCGGTGGAGTGGTCTTTGGATAGCTAGAGGATGAGCTGGGCGTCATCGGTGTATGAGAGGATGTTGAGTCAGTGGTTCCCGACTATGTTGGCCAAGCAGGTCATGTAGGCATTGAAGAGGGTTGGGCAGGAGGATGAACCTTGAGGGAGGCCGCAGAGAATGTTCTTGGGTTTAGGTGAGAAGGGAGGGAAAATAGACCCAAGCTTTCATATATCAAAATAATCTAAAGAAAAATATAAAAATAGTCTTTCTCCTGCTCTCCCTTCTAAGCTAGATTTGTACTTTATAACGTTCCAATACATACAACACTCTAGTTTAACATAGGACATTATATTTTTACTGGAAAGTATGGCGCAGAGCAGCAAGATTTCGCCAACAAAAAAAAAAGGATTTCTAGTCTTCCTTCAGTTAATGTGGGGAATGTGACATTTTACAATTTCTTTCCACAAACAAGCTCAAGATAGACAAACCTTAAGGATCTGCTGTGGAACTGAGCACGTTTCTGAGACTTCTGCTTCTCCTTCAGGAGTCTGGAGAAACGATAAGATGTCTCTTTCTATCCACATTCCAGTCTCCTCCAGAGTAGATAAGTAGGTCCTTCCTTCTGAGCAGAACTGCACATACAAATATCAGAGATTAGTCACACATTAAATGGAAAGAACTATTGTGATACTGGTATACTATTGTGTTCTGTAAAGATAAACAAGTAGGAAGCCCCTTGCTTATACCTCCCCAGAGAAGAAATCAATGAGACAAATAGAAATATGTGAAAGATTTTTATAACTATTCTTGGAGGGCCATGTTTTCCACACTTTAAGCAAGGATGGAAAACTTTGTAATTCTAGGTCAGGACCGGAGGCTTCAGATTATGCTTTTTCTTCTTCACTGTTTATTACCATACAAAACCACAGCAGCACAGAAAAGCACCAAAACTCAATGCTATCATCCCGCAACACAGGGAGAGCATTAACTAGAAAAAATATGTATACGACACTGTTTGAACAAACTACATATCCCATCAGTCCATGAGAATAGCACCACATTAGTCCTTTCATAGTGTCCATGAGGTGAAGAAAGGGCGTCCATCTTGTGCCATCTTCCTCTTTCTTCGTTGCTTCGCAGCCAGTTAAGTGCCTTTTTTCTACTCTCTCTCACGGATGTAGTCTTTGACAGAGTTTGTGTTTGTTGCGCATATATTTGGGGTTGTTTGATGCCTTAATGGTATTTTGGGGGCTCTCTGTGCACTGATATAGTTTTCCTTGTTGGTATTTTGCTTTACAGAGCCCCGTTGATCGCGGAGACGCTTGTCGTCTCTTACGCGATTGCCCATTGTTACCGCTAGAGGGAGCCCTTCCGTCTCTAGCTCCTCGGCGCGGTTCCTCTCACATACGGGAACCGCACTGAGGAGAAAGTCTGTGTCGGAGCCTCCCGCCACCTCAACCTTTACGCCCCGAGCTGGGGTCTGTATTTAACCCCTATTACTTGACGCCCGTGAAGGGTCTGTATCGCGGGGACACCGCGTTGCCACCTGCGGGCTAAATTTAGCACTTTTACATACCGAATCAGGAGCGTTTGCCTGCTTGTCAGTTTCAGTGCACAGGGAGGCAGACACGACCCGTTCTTCTAGGGCGGGTCGGCGCGCTGGGAGGCTGGTGCTGCCCCATTGTTTCCCTGGTTCCACCAGGCCCCAAAAGCTGTTGTTGGCCTCAGGCCTGCCCACATCGTTATACAGGGGGTGTTCCTTTCAGAAGGGCCCTTAGCTGCATTAGTTGTTGCCCTTAGTTGTATTGGTTCATTTGCCTGCAGGAGTACCTAGACATGGCGGAGGGCTATTATGAGGAGGAAGATGAATCTCATCAGTATTTAGATGATGATGAGTTTTTCAATGCGGTGGACAGCTCTATCTATCGCTGTCTGACAGAGATAGTGGGCCCCATGGAGGACCGCCTGTCCGCCCGCATAGTTGAGGAATGCGCTAAGTGCGCGCAGGCCCAGTTAGGTGCCCCGGTGAGCACCCCTCCCATTCGGAGCGGTCGTACCCCCCCCCCCCTCTAAGAAGCCTTGTAGGGAGACAGGTCCTCTAGGGGCGCAGGGTGTGGACAGAAATGCCTTTGAGCGTCTACGCTACGCTTTTTTGGCTAAGGCAACCAGTACCACCCCGGCGGCACTACCGGCTTGGGACCTTCGGCGTCCATGGGGACAGCCCCTTCCTCCCTGGGGGTGGGGGGATATCCCTAGCAGACACGGATGAGGAGTCAGTGCGTTCTTTGCGTCCGTCCGGCACCGCCGCCGAGTTACCACAGGTTAGCTCGGGTATGCTAGACCCGGATGAAATAATTCATCCGCGTTCGGCTGCTTGGAGCGCCTGGGGACAAGGTGGCGAAGTTCTTGGCGGGTCGCCTCTGCAAGCACTTAGAGAAGAAAGCGAGAAGCTGTCTGCGGGGGGTGTGTCCATGCCCCACTCGAGGGGAAGGTCGCCTTAACGCCGGAGTTGGATGGGAAGATGACCACATTCATGGCTAAGTTTGTAAAAGATCCCCGCAAGGGTATTGACCGGTCCTGGACAAGTTGCTGGATGTGATAGGCCCCATCATGAAGATTCTGGACATGGCGGAGGAGGCGAAAGTAACAGGTGCCGCCATCTCCCCAAACGTTCTTTCGAATTGGGCGCAGAGGGTGGTCATCTTCCTAGGAAACGCCAAATGCACCCTCTCGACGGAACGTCAACGCTCATTGCTGATAAAGTTGGACCCTAAGCTAGGTGATTTGGTCTCTTCTGAGGCAGGAGCAGTGGCTCTAGGGGGTCTCTTCGGAGATCCTTTCATTAAAGAATTAGGCAAATTCGTCTCTACATTTACTTCCCTGGATAAGGCCCAATCCAGTATAAAAAGGGTGTTCCAACAACGTTTTTCCCGAAGGGCCGGTCGCGGTAGGGGCCACGCGACCGGCCGTGGCGGACAAAATGTTGCCAACAAAGGGCAAGGCTCCGGCAGGGGACAATACAATACCTCGGCCAATTACACAAACTTGTATCCTATCAGAGGCCAACGCTTCAGAGGGCGAGGCGGCTTCAAGAACAACGCCGGCGGCAGTAACTCCAACGGCGAGTGTGATTTCTGCAGACTAAGTTCGAATAGGCGGCCAGCTAGCGGCTTTTCCGGGGGCTTGGGCGGCAATTACGGCAGACGCATGGGTAATTCAAACCGTGCCCGGGTTCCACATAGAGTTTTACGACCAGCCCAACCAAGTGAGGCCCCCGTGCCCGATAGTGTTTTCCCAGGCCGACGCTCAGTTGATCGATGAAGATGCCTCATAGCTTCTCCGCAAAGGAGCCATTTGTCGATCAACTCGACACCCCTCCGGGTTCCTCAGCAATCTTTTCCTAGTAGAAAAAGCAGATGGGGGCAAACGCCCCGTGATCAATCTAAAGGAATTCAACGGGTGGTTGGTCTACCATCATTTCAAGATGGAAGGAATCCATAATCTTCGGGCTGTTTTGCACCCAAACGATTGGATGGCCCGCCTGGACCTCAAGGACGCGTATCTGGTGGTACCCATTCACCCTCCGCACCGTCGTTTTCTTCAGTTTCTCTGGAGGGATCAGGTTTTCGAATTTACATCCCTTCCATTCGGACTTTCCTCGGCCCCTTGGTGCTTCACCAAGCTGGTGCACCCGGCGGTGGAAGTCCTGCGGAGCCAGTGTGTCCGGATGATCGTTTATCTGGACGGCATCCTTTTGATGAGCCAGTGCCCCACGAAGCTGTGTGTACAGCTTCAGCAGACGGTCTCAATGTTGCAAGGCCTGGGCTTCATCATCAACAAAGACAAAACAGTTTTTTCCCCATCTCAGAGCATAGTCTTCCTGGGGTTTGTCGTATTTTATTTATTTTTTATTTTGAAAGTTTTATATAGCGCGAACAAGATCTTTGCAGATATCAGAGCGCTTTACAGACAAAGGAAGAGCGTGTGAGTAAATAACAAATGGGGTGGGGAAGGTACATGTGGGAACATAGTAAACCAAATACATCAATAATGAAACAAATACAAATAATTGATAGCGTAAACACTTAGACAGGTCAGTAACACGAGTCATACAAAAATGCTGAAAAGCACAATAGATCTGAATGGTCCAACGTCTGTAATATCATCCTCAGTAATAATTCAAGTGTATTTAGCCATGAGGATAGCTTTTACTTCTTTCTTAAAAAGTATGGTAGAGGAGATGAGCCTGATTTCAGTGGGGAGTGAGTTCCAGATCCTGGGTGCCATTCCTGAGAAGGAGCGTTTATACGTTTTTTCCTTGCGGAATCTTTGGGGCTTTAGCAAGAGATTGTTTGTACCTCTGGTGTTTCTAGAGCCTCCGGAAATCGTCAGCTTCTGGGCGAGATATCCGGGTGATCTCAGGTGGACCGCCTTGTGCGTGATGCAGGCGATTTTCAGATGTTTTCTGGCTTCAAAAGGCAGCCAGTTCAGGGCTCTCAGGTCAGGGGAAATGTGTGAGTGCTTTTTTGATCCGGTGATGAGTCTCGCTGCGGCGTTTAGAGAAGCTCTTATGGGTGCCGTGGTAGTTAGGGGGAGACCGCAGAGGGCGATGCTGCCGTAATCTATTCGGGGGATGACTAGAGCTTGTACCGCAGTTTGGAAATCTTTGGCTGGAAGGAAGGGTTTGAGTTTCCTTAGGGTATTGATCTGGTAGTTCGCCCCCTTAGTTGCTTTGTTGATGTGTTCCTGCATGTTGAGGTTGGTGTCAAGTGTTATGCCTAGAGATTTTGCTGAGTCTACGATAGTGGGGTGAACATTGAGTGCGGTTAGGTGTTTAAGCCAGGTTTGTGTGGTAGTGATCTTCGCAGGGGGTGAGATCAAGAGGAACTCTGTTTTAAGAGCATTGAGTTTGAGATGATTAGCGGCCAACCATGATTGGGTGCTTCTGATCGTTGAGTTCAAGAGCATAATGTCTTTGGGTGATTGTACTTTGAGATAAAGTTGGGTGTCATCGGCGTACATGTGGAATTGAATATTGGATGTCGTGGACTCCCTACGAGCCTCCCTGAGCCTTCCATCTATAAAGGTGGCCACAATTTGGCATGTCCTGAGGCAGACTATTTCCAAATCTCATACCTCCCTGCGTCAGATTGCCAGAGTTGTGGGACTGCTCTCTTCCTTCATTCAGGCAATATTTCCGGGGCCCCTCCATTATCGAGCTCTGCAGCGCCTAAAAGCGCATCACCTGCCGAGGGGTTTGACCTACGAACACTTGGTTCCCCTCTCGGAGGAGGTGAAAGGGGAGATGTCTTGGTGGCTTACCCACATGGAGGCCTGGAATGGCCCCTCTCTACCATTTGGGATCTCTAGGATTCGCCTATGCAAAATCTATTGGCTTTGTCAAATGTTTCTTTTACATGTTGCAAGGCAGTTGGGATTTTGTGGAGCATGGCTTAATATTGCGCCATATCTGGGTTTTTTTTGTTGTTTTTTTTGTACTTTAGGCCACGCTGCACAGAAGGTCAACTGCTGTGCAAAATGTCAAAAATAACAAAACGGTGATAAAGCCAATACATTTTGCATATGCAAAACCTAATGGCTTTGCCAATGCTCGTTATTGGGGGGCTGCCTGTCAGTCCCAGGACACCGAGCATCTAAGTATGGATGTCGGGACGGCTCTGAAAGACGTGTCTTTGTTTGTGTCATCGTCAACAGAAAATGAGAAAAAGCCACGTTATTCTTTTGCACTCTATTCTACAACTGCCTTATTCTCATGAGCCATTACCTTAACATGTATTGGATAAGAGGATACCGCTTGGTTCGGTAGATTTAAGACATGCGCAGAGTTTATAGGTGTCCAAAACATAGGAAACATCTCTGTAAAGTGGGTACGCCTTAAATTACGTCTCTACGGTAATACACGTGTCAAGAAAGTCTGCGCAGCTTTCATTCAGCCATCCCATCTATGGGATTTCACCCCACGATCTTTTCGCTGAAATGGGAAGAGAGCTGTGTCCGCTCGCTGAGCATTCCAGCCTCAGAAGCCAAAAAGCATCCATTGTGCATTAAATGCAATCACAATTACATCTATGGCAGTCATTTGTTAAAGTGCACACAAGGCAGAAGGCCACCGGTATATTGTGTTGGGTATTATCAAGTTAACAAAAGACGTTATTATTTCATTTGTCTATGTACATTTTCTAGTGCCAACATGCCCCCCTATATCACTCAAGAAAGCTATATGATCAATGACAAGTACATAGGGAAAAATTATAGTTATTTGAAACCGTTTGACATAGTTTAGGATTTTATTTGGTTCCTGTTATATAGACAGTTTGATTTTGGTTTAAAGTTCCATTAATGAGCGAAAGCATAGGTAAAAAGTATGCTCCAGGGGATGGCTCAGTGAGTTGATTGATCCCCTGACAAAAGGTGGTTATGGGGGTCGTACCCTGGTAAGGCACACTGAATCCTTACACCCTTCCGCGGTAGGTAATTCAAGTACTATAAATCTGGCAACAACATGTACTAGTTAAACCATCCCAGTATCAATGAACTTAAGTACAAAAACAAGTAAGGCCATTGCAGTGCAATACACGTCGATGGTGGACTGAAATGCACCACATCCCTTCCCGTAGACTGCACAGCACACCGACCAGCACACGTGTTCTCTCCGGCAGAAATAATAGTAAAATATAAACATGCAAAAAAAGAAAAGATGGAGGGGTTGCCCGCCAAAAAGTAAAGCAACACTCATTGCAAGGAGAAGATGTAGCGCAACAAGCAGAGCTGCCTCCTGTGGTTCGAGTCTTGGCGCAGGCTCAACATCCTGCGATTGTGGGCAAATCACTTCATCTCCCAAAGCCTAACAATCAAATGAATGTGGCCTAGCAAAATGTAACTGGTGCTCACGTAAAAAGCTTCAATACCTTCTGGCAGAGTTTGCCCCATTTAGAAAATGCAACTAAAACGAGTGGAGCAAAGGTAAGGGTGGTGAGGGCGCGGCAAAAAGTACAACATAAGCCTGGACAAAAAAAGTTTGGATGTCAAACAAGCGCAGGGGCCCAAAGTATTTCTTAGGAGCCTGCTACCGCTGCAGCCAAAAGTCAGGGCAGCCAAATATCAAGGCTGCCTAGTTTTAGTTTTACTTTTACTTTGGAGCAGCTATGCGGGTGAGGCTCTCAAGCCATATTTAACAAAATAGAGTTTACTTCAAACATGGTTTGTGTCTTGCTTCCCTCTTTTTACAGCTGTGAAACTGTAGCCAGGAGAAAAAAAAACTTCCTAATATCAATATCAGAGTCCATTCCTAAAACTCAAGAAAAAAAAGGTCTCTATATGATAAACAAAAAGACTTTGCCGGCGCTCGTGTGGTAAAATAAACATTGAAAGTTGGCTACGAGTGTGAACACATAGCGGCCATCTTCAATGTTTTTATTTTACTTAATCACAAACCTCTCTCTAAGATGGCAGCTGCCTAGGTGACAGTGTCACAGTGTGAGAGGCTAGGTCTCACCAATTGGAAGTAATACTATGGTCACTCCTCTTCGAACATAGTATTTCAACCACAGGTCATTCAGAGAATCATGGAGGCTTTTTGGCTAAAAACACGATTTTGCAGCGTTGGCAGATAAACGCTAGGTTGTGGATGCAAAAAACTCTTAAGTAGGTAAAGAAAGTTATATCACCTTTTGGGGTTAAAAAACCCAGCGCATACTGAATTCTTTAACTGCTATATGCTCAATCAACAATGTAATAGTGAAACCTAGATAACAGCATTACAGAAAAATCTTCAAACTGCAGTTTGTACGATCAACTGTACTCCAGGGAAACCCTGAGAGGCGGACTCCAATCCTACTTATACAGTTAATTAACAAGCAACACCCCATGACGGTGGGAGAGGTATGGAGCAAGAGGCCATGGGCACATGAGGGAGCAAGCGACAGCAGAAGTAGGGTGATTGGGTAGTAGGGCAAGCAAGAATGCGGCATGGGAGAGCGCAATTTTAAACACATGCAAGCGCTATGGACGGAGCTGCAGGGTGGGAGAGTGGGGTCAATAAATAGAACCTCAATCACGGCCAAGCAGCGGACAGGCACAGATTAACTTGAATTAATCTGTGCTTGGTCCCTGCTCCACAGCAAGCATCGGAAGTGAAGTTTCGGCTGCCCTGGCCAATTATGAAGCTGATAAAGAAAAGTGATGAGAAAACAACAATTGGCAAGCAATGTGTGGGCTCCAAGCCCTTTTCTGTACACAACAGTGTGTCGCAAACGAGAAGCATGCGCTAGTGCATGCACTAGCAGGCTTGACTCAAAAAATTGACTGTATTTTAATGGATTGTTAGCCACAATAACGAAAAAGATCCACCAGAGGGTTCCCAATATATAGAATTTACAAGGCATAGTAAATCAAGGTATTTTCATTCAACCGCAAACAAGTACTAACAAATTCAACAAATTTGACACTTATTAACTTTTCCAGCACAAAGTTTAGACTAGCTGTATTGGGGTCACTTAGAGTTTCAAAGGATGCTGTGAATGCGATGCGGTCGACGGGGGTCTTGCTGGGACTACTCTTCATTTCATGAAGGGGCTCCAGCTCACAGGGTTGAGGTCCCTAAAAGTCCTCTTGGTGCTGGCAGAAGCCCTGTCGCGGTCCCAGACCAATCTTTCCTGGGTCCATAACTCATCCTCTGAGGGCCCTAGCTGCACTATGACGACACTCCCGGGCTCAGCATTTTGTGCGTTGACCCTGGAACTGCACACAGGCGGTTGGCAGCGGGTTTAAGATTCTGTGCCACCAACTTGCCCCAGCAGGCTTCTCAGCTGTTGTGTGTCTCGGTTGTGAAAAGAAGGCCAGCCAACTGACCAGCTCTCTGACCCTTGGAGCCTCTGCTTCGGCTGGGCTTTGGAGAAAACTCCTCAAACAGGACATAGCAGGCACGGTCCCTCTCCTTTGCTAGCCACCAGGTACTGCAGGTGCAGTCCATGTCGGTGCAGCCATTCTTTGCTGGCTCCACGGTGTAGCAGGGCAGTCCTTCTTTGGTCCTCCTTTCAGTCCTCTAGCGTTCTGAGTTCAGGGTGCCAGCGACGCCTTACTTATGCTCAAAAAATGCTCTCAGGGCAGGATTTAGTTGACAGTCAACCGACTACCAGGTTCCCTCCTGCCTCATAACCACTTCTGCCTACTTCCAATATGGCAGGACATAGCTTCTGGAGTGTGGTGCTTCCTGGCCCAACCCAGAGGTGTGGCTACCAAGGAGGCTACCTTATTTATTATCCTAGTAATAAACATGGCCCTGTCCCTAAACCTTAATCGAAAACTATCACTAAGCCTAACCTTAACAATGACCTATGTCTTAAGGCTCACACCAACCTAACCATCTCCGTAAAGCAACCCTACACTGAGACCTCTATCATAATAGTCAGATTAATGAGCTTCTCATTTACACCTGCTTTCTGGCAGCAATATTATTTTTAAACTTTTACATTGGGTTGCAATTCATTTCAAATGTTTTGTTTTCTGTTACTCTGCCTGTGTCATGCTCCCAATATCTACATGGGACTGTAACACATTCATAACTTCCAATGGGTGATGTAAACACCTTTGTTGTGTTGCAGGAATAAGCCTTTAACACTGTACTGAAAAACCTGATTTACTGAATATTTTTCTATGCATGTAGTAAACAGTTTTGTGTTAAAGCCGCAGTCTGTCATCAGTAGGCTGCAGTTCTCCTCTTGCCAGATTCGGGTTGGGAATGCTCTAGGGCAGTGGTTCATAATCTGTGGCAAGGGACCTCTTTGGGTTCATGAGGTCTCTTCAGGGGTACTGTAAGAAAGTGGGATCGGCTTTCATGGTTATCCCCACTTTTTGCTGATGTCAGTATGCTTTTTTGACTAGTCTGACTGGAATACTGCTAATCAGGACCCCAATCACTGTGCTTCCTCCCTAAATTTTACTTGGTAAGTACTTTTGTACCTCCACAATTGGCTACTGGTGTACCCCTGTAAGTCCCTAGTATATGGTACTGAAGTACCCAGGGCACGGGTATACCAGGGGCCTCCCATAGGCTGCAGCATGTATTATGCCACCCATGAGATACCACTCAAACTGTAACTACAGGCCTGCCATTGCAGCCCGTGTAAGCTGCTGCTAGCACAACTTATGACAGATATAAGTTTTCTTATATCTGAGGTTACTACACTTAAAACCTATAAGTCACTCCCTAAGGCAAGGCCTTTCAATCCTGAAGGCAGGGTGCTGGGTTATACGTGTGTGTGGGTGCCCATGCATGAGCAGAACACCCCTACAAATACCGGAGTTGATTCTCCAGGCATTGTAAGTGCGGGCCTCCATTTTATTACATATAGTGGCCATCTGTCATTAGGCAATGGCTAACTATATATTAGCTGTGCTAAACCTGGGCATGTTTTGTATCAAACATGTTGGAATCATACCCCAACACTGTTACCGTTACTCCTCTGGGAAGCCGCCAGTACTCCTGGTAACACCTTTCCAGGGTCTGCCAGCAAGCTAGTGCTGCTGCTGACCCCGGACACGATTCTGCGCTCCTGCTGCTGAGCTAAGCTCGAGCAAGGGAAGGGACAATACGTTTCCTATCACTGTGGTGTGACCACCTCCCTGGCAGGACTTAGTGTATTGGGGTGGGGTGGGGTGCTTGCCAGAGCCACCAGACTACTTTGAAGGGCAACTTTGGTGCCCTCCTTGCATACTCCGGTTGGAGCCAGTTCAGTGAGCCCTTGGCTCCCGCCCTGGTGTTAAATTGGATAAAGGAAATGGGAGTATCCTTCCCTCTGTCCAGCTCCTCCTCTGGGAGGGATCCCCGAGTCGTCCTAACCCCTTTCTTAGGGTATAAAAGGGGTTACCTGTGGGCGGGTCCTCAGATTCATTGTGGGAAAAGACTTGAGCCTGAAACCACATCACTCTTTGACCATCTAGACACTTGACCTTCGCCTGGAACAAAGACTGCATCACAAAAGACTCCTGTTGCTCCTGGTCTCGAACCAAGGACTCTCGAAGTAATCTCCCTTGGGGTGAAGGAGTCCCTCCCCTGCATCTGCAGGCACAGTATCAAAGCTGACAGGTGGACTGCTCCTGACATCCCACAGACTTCAAAAGGCTCTGCAACGCAGGTGGTGATTCTGCAACTCCCTCGAGACCTGACCTCTCAGCAATTTTGAGGCCAGTATCCTCGTCTGAACCACTGGGACCGTACCCCTGTGCACCGCATCGACTTGCTGTTCCCAAGGTTTGTTGGCAGAGATCTTTGGGCTACAAGAAGCTCCAGCCTACAGCATTTCTTCCTGCCAAGATCTTCGTCCTCACCGCATCATGTGCACCGCGGGCCTTCATCTTCAGTGAGCTGCTCCAGTTCCTCTTGCTACTCCTGTGCCATTAGCCTGTGGGTTCTCTCGAGGGTCTTCTCCTGCTTTAGTGGTCTTCCTTGCTTGCTTAGGGCCTGCTCTGACTCTTCTGCTCTTGGGCAAGTCCCTTGGACCTTGCTGGGCCCAGCGTTGCTTTTTTATCATTTTCCACACCTGTTGCTGCTGCCAAGGCTAGTTAGTGCTCCCACCAGACACCACCAGCCCCTGGTTCTTAACGTCCGACGTGGGACAGCTCGTGCACGGCTCATGGTCTTCCTCAGCGTCACCTGGTCCTTACAGCTGCATCAACAAGATCACTGCCATCACTACTGCATCCTTAGACATCAGTGGGCATGGGCATTCCGTGCCTACTAGTCAACTGTGAGTAGCATAGACTCTGTCCCCTATGCTCGCAGGTTCTTCTCTTCAAGAATCCACCCTTGGATTCCACTGGACTCTTGCAGAGGCTTCGCCAGAGGCAGCTTCACTGAAGTCCTCCATTGTGGTCTACAGCGATTTCCGTCGTCACTGCACACCTAGTAACCCAGCTTCCCTGATGTATGTATCCTGGTTTCTGGGGTATCTACGGGTGAGATGACTCTCCAACCTTCTGTCTTCCACTGGGTTTCTTAGGGGGACACTGGGAAGGGTCCTTCTTCAAAACTGCAACACAACTTTCCCATTGACTTCTTTTGAGTGTGTGCCTGTGTTTCTAGTCTGTACACAGCCTCTGCGGGGTTCTTGGTTCCTTGTGTCCCCAGCACTTCGGAGTCTCCTGGTCCAAGTATCGACTGTGGTTGCAGTTCGCATTCCAATTTCTTAGTATAGGGTCTGGTCTCTCTCTGGAGACCACTGTGTATTGTGCTTACTTACCTCTTACAACATAAGTATTGTTGTGTATTTGTGTTTATATCTCCGGGTAGGAGATATACCATTGTGTTGGTAAGCATTGTGTAATAAATAAGAATTTTTTATATATACACTGCATGGTTCTTTTTTGTTTAACCTACACTGCAAGATTAGTACTGGTAAAAAAAAGCTGCTTAACACTCCTTTACGATAAGCTTGAAGGATGCTCTCCACAGCTGCTGCTTAGAGCGCTTTCTGAGGTTGTCCAAAACCACTAAAATCACCGTAAGGTTTGTCTGGATTAGTGCAAGGTGCTTAACTTAAATGAGATTACACTATATACTAAGGCAGCCTCCTATAAGGACTGCAACAGTTTTACAAAATCAAATGTTAAAATAAATACATTAAAATTAATTAACGCATATATAAAAAGATAAGCAAAACAGACATTGGAAAACCTTCACAAATTTAATTGCGAGTTAAATTAAATACTCCATTATTTGGGCATTTGTTTGATGTGAACATGTTTTTTCATTTTTGTGTATTATTTTGAGCTTCAAATCATAGACATTGCTTGGGCTGAGTCTCCACTGCTTCCAATAAAGACTCAGTGGGGGTCCCTGGGTTCCAAGAATGATACAGTAGGGGCCCATAGTAGTCAAAAGGATAAGAACTGCTGCCCTAGGGAATTGCTTATTTGCACTATGCGAGTTCTGGCCAGGAGCGGTTTCCCAATTTACTGTGTTTGCTATTTCTTTCCCCTTGGATTGAAGGACTATCTGGCATGCAGAACAGTAGATTGAAGGACTACCTGGCATGCAGAACAGAAATGTGACAATGTAAATGCCAGACTTCTTGAATATAAACTGTAATGGCGGTATGTTTTTCCATGTGGGACAGGTCTGAATGAATGGTTGACTCATGCTGAATTTAAAACAAGTGGAGAAATTGCACTATTCTTAAATACAAATGGAATGTCAATGGAGAATAAAATGACAAACTCATTTATAAATTGAGTACAAATCTCCATCAAACCAGCCTTCTGTTAATAGTGATTCGTAGGGACCTTCAGCACCTCCCATTGCTGCTGCCGCCACCACCGCCTCCTTCACAATCACTTCTCCACCTTTAACTGTTGGCGTTCCTCCCCGAACCAATGCTGGCCTGTACCTAGCTAGCTCGCTCTCACTAAAAACAGTTGCCACAATGTAATTTTAATGCAACACTGGTGTAAACAGTAGGGTTTATGATTGAGGAGACTTTTAAATTGAGTATGTTACCTTATGTTGAAGATGAATGCTTAGTCTGCAGTACAGGCTAAACCCTCTCAGAGCAGTTGCTTGATTGACGCGATGCAATGCCACGTCTGATGATCTCAAGAATGCGCCCAACTCCTCCTAGAATGGAAAATGGCGCAGGAATGTTAAGCTCCAAATGTATTTCATGTAACAGCAGTTCATTTATAATTACGGTATCCTTCAATACTGCATTTTTAATACCACAAGTTATGAAAATGAATTGAACTGTAAAAAACAGTGTAGCCTCAGATGACAGAAACACTGCCAAAATATTTTGAACGAAAAAGGTACTGGGATTCCCTCCTTCTGGCGGATACTTTAATCAGATTCCTCGCTTTGTGATTCTTCCCAGGTCCCAAAATGGACTCAAACTCTTGCAATAGCTCCTGCATGTCGACAGGTGCTGCTCTCCACTTCTATTGTGACTCCAAGCAGTCTCTGTACAAAGTGACAATAAGTCATAGAAAGAAGCCACCTACGTATCCTGTTGTCAATTTAATAATATAATTTTGCGCCAAAGAATGAGGAGTATATATAACAGTATTGATCTTTCACGGCAGTGACTAAAAACCAACTTGGCATCTTATTAATAGCTGAAAGTCAACTCCAAATATCAGTGAGCAGACGAGTCAAATAGACTCTCCGCAGAAATAATGAGATCGGCTGTACACAGTAACCAAATGGCATTGATCACTTTATTATACAGCCCTATTTACAAATCATGGAGGGCACCTGTGACAAATTTGTTTTAACTCACTTTAGGTTTGGCACTTTCCATCGCCCAATAGCTTTGGATCTAGAAGACTAACTTGAGCCCAGTCATGGATGATCTTCTTGAGCATACTGGGCAGAAGTGGTATAGGCAGGAAGGCGTACAGGAGGCCGAAGCTCCACTCAAAAAGTGCAGCTGAGCAAGTGCCGCCTTGGAAACTCCAACACGCAATACTGCTGATATTGCCTTCTCTTGGGAGGCGAACAGATCTAACCAAGGTTTTCCCCAACGCTGACAGAGCCTACGCCAACTCCGGATGAAGACGCTATTCGTGATCGACCAGGCACCGATGGCGGAGTTTGCCCGCCCTGCCATTCAGAGAGCCCACCAGGTGTTGAACCACCAGGGTCATGCCCTGATGTTGTCACCATGTACGGAGGCGGAGAGCCTCCTGACAAACGGTCCATCACCCCAAACCGCCCTGTTTACTGTAGTACCACATGGTGGTGGTGTTGTCCATGAATCCTTGCATCACATTCCGGAGAGGGATGGAATGCTTTCAGTGCCAATCTGATAGCCCAGAGCTCCAAAAGGATGATATGGAGACCTGACTCCGCTGGAGACCAGATGCCTCTCCCAGATGGCCGCCCCATCCCAGAATTGACCTATCTGTCACCACCGTTCGATCAAGTTGGGAAAGGTAGAGGGATCAGCCTTAGACCCAACCTTGGTTCATTAACCACCACTGTAGTTGAAGTGTAGTTCCCTCCGAGATCTGGACGTAGTCGGAAAGATTTCCCTGATGCTGCACCCAATGGAACTTCACGTCCCACTGCAGAGCCCACATATGCCACCTGGCATGATCCACCAGCAGGATGCAGGAGGTCAGGAGGCATGGCAGCTTCAGAGTAATTGTCACCAAAATCCGGGCTAGAGGCAGAATCATCGGTGAAGTTAAAGTGCTCATGGCCCACTGTGAACCTTATCGTCACGTCTGTGGGCAGGCAGGACAGGGACATGGAAAGAAGCATCCTGAAAACCAACGCTACCATCCAGTCTTCTAGGTCGAGGGCAGAAAGAACCTGGACCAAAGTGAGCATCTATAACTTCTCCTTCCGGATGAAGAAGTTGAGGGCCCGGAGGCCTAGAATAGGACGCAGGCCTTTGCACTTTTTGTGCACCAAGACCTACTACTGGCACAGGGACCCTATCTATGGCTCCCTTGACAAAGAGAGCTGAAACTTCCTTGAGGAGAAGTGCCAAATGATCCTCCAACATGTGGTCGTAAGAAGGTGGCATGGAGGGATGGTGTAGGAAAGTGCCCTTTTTTGCATGGGTACCCCACACTTTTTGCCTGACATCTGATGCAACCTGATTTGATGTGCCCTGGGTCCTTGCCAATCAGGTTTCCAGTGCTCGTGTTCTTTCCCAAGACTGTACCTTTGTACCCACAATTGGCACATCGTTGGCCACAAGTAAGCCCATTGAAAAAGGTACCCTGGGATCCAGGGAAGGCCTCTAAGGGCTGCAGCCCCTATTGTACCACTCTCAGGGGCCCTGTATCTTAACACCCACACACTGCCATTGCAGGCTGAGTGTTTTGATGCAGAGAGTAGTGAAGAGTCAACATGGCACAGATCCTTGTGTGCCATGCCTGCAACCCATTGCGTGAGGCCTAGGTAAGTCATCCCTCTAGCCATAAGGGTACAGTGGCATGAGCCTGTAACCCTTCAGTGTCTTAGCCCATTCTTAGACATTGTAAGTGTAGTAAAACCATAAAGAGTACATGGTCTGGGACTTGGTAATTACGAACTCCACAGCTCAATTATGGTTTTACTAAAAACTGGGAAGTTTGGTAGAAACCTTCTCAAACCATTATACCCACACGGATACCAGTGTTCTATTTAATGTAAAATTAACTCAGACGACATCTTAGAGATGCCCCCTTAAAATCAACCAGCTTTGGTGTGGTTCCTAACTGGCTGCCCACCATTTGCCACCACCTGACAGGAGTCCAGAAACAAAGTCCGTTCTTGGCAGAGGTGTCATGCCTCCTCCCCTGGATGGGCTAAGGCCACACAAATGGAAGCTTCAACAGCCTGCCGCCTTTGTAAGCTGTCCCTGTCTTTTGCTGCCCCTACCGACCAGCTCCCAACGGTTCCGGCCCACACTTTTGGCTGGAGAATCGGCAGGAAAACCAGGCTAGGAAGAGAGGTGTGCCCACCTATGCCAACCCCACCCCTTAGGTGAGGGAGGGGAAGCACACATCTTGTCCCCTCCATCTTGAAGATGAGGGGACTTAGACAATTAGGGAGAGGGTCATGCCCACTCCCACTGGAGGGTAGCATAATAGGGGTTATTACCCAACTCAAGGAAGGGACCCATTGGTCCCTACCTACAAACCCCTTTAATGCCCCTAAATTTTGTATTTAAGGGCAACCCTGAATCTTACCTCCTCAGATGCGAGGAAGATAGAAGGAGGACAGAAGAGCCATGCTGACCCAGGAAGACGAAGAGGACACCAGCTGCTTTGGCCCCAGCCCTACCAGCCCGTCCTGTCTACGACCTGCCTACAGCAAAACCCCCAGTGAGTCCAGCGGCCAGTAACCAGAACCCGGAGGATCTGCCCTGCAACCATCCTACAGACAGTGTCTCCTGTGAGCACCGGATTTGCTCAAGCAAAGGCTCTCTGCAGAATCCAGATTTGGGCGACTCCGCGATTCTGCACCACTCTGTACCTGACAACCACAGCCAGAGTTCGAGTGGGCCAACACCACAAGGAGGTCTTCCCAGCAATCCTGACCTGGGATCTAGTGATCTACGACCTCCCTCAAGATTCGAGAAAACACCTGCAGCCTCAACCCAAAGGCCCCCCTCCCCCCTGACTGCGACTGGTGCTGGTGAAAAAACAAACACTGGAAGACACCCCAGCACCAGACGCACCAGGGCCTTTTGTGGCCCAACCGCCTGTGTCCAGGCATTCCCCAAGAACCCAACTTACCTCGCCAGCCCATAGTCACCTTCAGGAAGTCTTCCTGCCCGAGCCTGCAGCAACTTCACAGAACTGAAGGTCTCCATAGAAAAGCACAGGGTCCCAGACATACTTTTTTCTCCCTGCATCTCGCCACCCCAGTGTCGCGGGTGGTGCAGCTCCTGCGCTGGTTGTTGCCCCCTGCAGTGATTACCTTAACCCTAGCAGCTTTGCTGCCACACCAGAGTTGCCTGCTTGGCAGCAGTCCCTACTCAAGGGCCTCTTAGCCCCACTGGGCCCTTGCACTCTGCAGTCGGCAGTCCCAGTGCTGCAATTAGAGTGCCCATCTAGACCTTTGGGATCCTTGGTCCTAAGCTTCAAAACTTCCACTCGTAAGTTGTGTACTTACCTGAGAAACAGCTAACACTTTTTCTCCCATAACCCATGTTACGAGATTGTCAAATGGATGTTTGTATGGAGAACAAAGAACTAAACTGCAAAGTATAAAAAGTCTTACTTGCGTACTTACGGTGTATAGTAAAATCCTAAGGTGTGGTATCTAGGCATACCACCCCAGTACTTAAAATAGCCCAAAAGTAATTAAAAAGTAATCTGAAAGGAATTACTGTGTAATGTAATTCAAACTGCTTTTTAAAGTGATACAAACCTGTACCAACTGCAAATCCAACCTCAATTGCATTTCTGTGTAAAAGCCTACAATTGAAAGTATATTTTACCTACCTGTAGCAAGTCCTGCTTGGTTCTATAAATAAAATACAAGTATACCTTTTTTATACTTACTCAATTTGTCTGAATTCAGTCTCCGAGTGTGTGCATCCGTCTTGATTGAGTGAATACAATAAATGCTTAACACACCCTCTGGATAAGCCTAACTGCTCGCCCACACTACCACAAAGAGAGCTGTTAGTACTTACCCAAATTTAGCCTCTGCTATACCTCTGGGGACTCCTTGCACTCTGTGCAAACAATACCATACTTTGGTACAGTATATACAGAGCCAGCTTCCTACAGAAGGTTTGTCTCTAAGGGGAGGGAGTAGCCCTTTGGGCTATTTGCAGAACGCACCGGTCCGACATGATGGAATGCCAGTGGAGGAAGTGATGACGAATCCTGCCTCAGACTGGCTGATAATGGGCCCGAAACCTCGGACTAAGAAGGTTTGGAGGCAGTGGCTTGGGGAGGGAGAGTGGACTGGCCCGCCCGCTGGATCCCTGACCTGCGAGGACGCTGGGTCCCATGTTCGTGGCCATGCAGCGGCTGGACAGATTGCGGGTACCGGTGGCTGGGCTGGGCAGGACGTGGCTGGGCACCCATTGCGTAGTTATGAAAAGGACAAAAATTAGATTGAGGTGGATGGGTGGCAGTCATGAGGCCCAAGGATCTGGCCTTAGCCTGAGAATCCTTAAAGCGCCAAGTCTGCTTTGTGCCAACAATGGGCATGTCCATCAAGGTTGATTGGACATCCCACGAGAAGCCAGAAGTCCTCGACCAGGTGCAGCACCTGAGTGCTACTGATGTGGCACCATTCTGCCCAGTGAGTCGTGGTATCCAGTCCACAACATATTGTGAATTTGGCTGCATCTCTCCAATCAGCAACTGCCTGGGAGAGAACGGCCCAGGCCTCCTGCAGGCACTGAGGCACCACCTGAACAACTATACCCCAGACGGTATGGGAGTTTCAGCCCAAGAGGCAAGTGGTATTCACAGACTGCAATGCCAAGTTGGAGGAAGAAAACATCCTCTTCCCAAGGTGATCCAGCTTCTTGGATTCCCTATCCAGAGGAGCTAAAGGGAATGAGCCCTTTGAAGATGATGCTTGGACCACCAAGCTTTCAGGGGAGGGATGTTGCGCCAGGAACACTGGGTCGCCTGGAGCGGGGCATTGGCGGTGGGCAATTGTCCTGTCCACAGGAGCCCCTGTGCTGGGCTTGGACCAAGTGCCCAGAAGGGCTTCGGTAAGGGCTTCATTCAACGGAAAGAGGGTTTCAGAAGTCGAAGCCGCATGGCTGAAGCACCTCTGTCAGGAGGTTAATCCTGACTGCCACCAAAAGGAGCTCAAGGCCAAGGACCTCTGCTGCCCTTACCACCCCACAGTGTAGGAAGCTCCCTCCTCCGTAGCTACAGTAGGGAAATAAAACAAGCCAGTGTCAAGGGAAGTATCTAGAGGACTGGCATCACCCAGGTCCATCCGCCGGTCCGGTTCATCAAGCTGGTCAGTTAAAAGGTCCAGCAATCCATCCCACGCACACAACAGCAACAGCATCCTAGGCACACCACAAAAGGAACTCCACACAAGGTTATATAAAAATAACTTTTGTATTGTCAAAACACATCAGATAGTAATCACACAATATACATTGTGCCAACTGGCACGGGCAATATTCACAAGGGATTATTTACAGGACAGGGCCACATGGGCCACTGTCAGAATCAACACTTTTAGAACTCGAAATACTGTTAGAAATAGCACTTTGTAGATCATAGAACAATCAGAAGTTTCACACATGACGCATTGAACATTCAGAGGTGTAGAAAAGACACATGATGTATAGACATACATTCAGTGGTGTAAGGAACAAGACACATGACGCATCAAAACACATTCAGAGGTGTAAGGAAAGAAAACACATGATGCCTAAAACATTCAGAGCTGTAGCACAGGAGAACAGTGATGCATAAACTACACATTCAGAGGTGTCACAAGCATAATGGCATAGCACATTACGCAAAACTCACATTTGGGCCTAACCAGTAAAAACTACAGTAGGCAATCTCTCACTAGTCTAAACACATTAGACTCTCCCCCTAAGCATAACTCACATTTAGGGGCGTAACTCACATAGTGAAATAAACTCTCACTAGCATAAACCTACATAGGTAAAATAACCTCATAATCACATTGCGCAAACATCACTATAGTAATTACTATCAAAAACATAGGAATCACATTGCGCAGAAATCACATACCAGCCCCCTGGCCAACTGGCCATCCAACAAGGGGACTCAAAAAGCCCTGTGTCCAAAATGTCAGGGCGCGCTGCCACGCAGCGCCAGTCAGGGGTGCGCCACCGGCGCAAAACCTAAACGTTGCAGCTGCCCACTAATTGCTGGGCAGCTGAGGACAAACAAAACTGCGGCATGGCCCTCACTGACCCTCAGTACAGCACTGCGCCAACACGTTGGAGCCATCTGGCTCTATCAATAACATGTGCCCACCTGAAGCGCACTAGTGCTTTGAAAATGAAATATGCCCTTAGACGCTTCACACACTCTTAGCGCTTCCTGCCGCTTCTGCCGTACTTTAGAAATGCCTCACACAGCGCTCCGCGATGATCCAGGCAATCGGCCCCCCTCTTCGAGACTTCACAGTCAAGGCTTCTATGATGCACGGACTCACCAGGATTCGGGCCGGGGCGCAGTATCTCCTTGCAGGCAAGACACTCGGCGCTTTGGGGACCCACGGGACAGCTTCTCCGATGCAGGGCATCCTCGAGCAGGTCACGTGCGATGGGTCAATCCCAGCGCGGCCCTTGCGGCGAGCCCCCGGTGACGTTGGAGCTTCTGCGGGCGCCGCGACCAACCAGAGCGCGACTCTCCGGGACAGGCCCACAGCAGCGGCCACTCTTACCGGCAAACCCTCTGTGGCAGCCAATCAATGCGCAGCCCCTCCGGTGCTTTCTCCCTGGCTCTGGGGATGCGAACGGCAGCTTCTGATCAGTTTCAGGCCCCCGGGCCGCGGCGGTGAGATGCAGGCAGATTATTAAAACGCGCCCAGGGTTAACAGGCCGATCTCGAAGCCGCATATCCTCGCAGGGGATTATGTGGCCCTGGGGACGCCCACGATCTCACTGCCACCACCACACACGTGCCGATGAGCACGTCGATGCCCCAACACGATAGCCGGTTGCAGGCAATTACCAGCGCGGCACTCTCACTCGGGTCAGAGAGCAGCCAGTGCACTACACGGGGCAAATGGCAGAAACTCTGTCAAACAGCCCACGATCTTGATGGAACACAGCAGCTTAAGGAGAGGGGGGGGGGGGTGGAGGGGGAGACACAGCAGTGTCTTTTAGTCTTTAGCAACCTTTCTGTCCCTGGGTTGCAAAACAGGAGGCCAGCTCTTCTCAGGCCCTTGGAGATTCAGAGACACAGCACACAGAAAAGTCTTTGTAGGTCAAGCAGACAGGGTCACAGCACACAGCAAAGTCCCTTCTTCTCCTTCGCTTCAGATGAACAGCAGAACAGGTCAGCCCTTAGAGCACACAGCAAGGCAATCTTCCTTCAGTTCTTCAGCGGTTCTTCTTCCAGCAGAGGTTCCTCTTGATTGTAGAATCTAAAAATCTGTTGTCAGGGGTCCTTCTCTTATACCCCTAAAAGTCTTTGAAGTCTTTGTGCAAGTGGGCCCTGAGCCCGGTCTAAACCAGTTCTGGGTGTTGCTGGAGCACTTGGGCTTCCTGGCTTCCTCCTTCCTTTCAGTGTGAGGGACAGAGGTGACAGCCGCCCAGCAGGAGGTGGAGCCGGCATTGAGGCAGGCAGGCACATCCCTATTCACTCCCAGGTGCTATCTCCTCCCTCCAATCTAGTTGCAGATGCAGTCATTCAACCACGGGCTGACTCAGACAACCTCCTGGGGGCTCCCCAGCCCTTGTCACCATCAAACCAGACAGTCAATCCACAAGCAGGCCCAGCTAGACTCTTGGAGCCAGGCTCACCAGCCAATCACACGCCAGACACAAATTCCACAAATATGCCAACTTCTAAAAGTGGCACTTCTACACTAGACACAATCATGCCGCATATATCATTGCGCAGCATCCAATCTCACGAGTTCGCACATACCAAACTCGACCCTGCACTCCCCACACATCAGGAACTACCATGGTCACACATATTCCCCATGCATTCCTATGGGAGGGCAGGTCACTCTCACCACACACACACACAGAGCTCACGCACTTTACACTGTACCACAGTGAAAAAATGCGCCGAGGCCTAAAATCACCAACACCAGGTCACAGAAACAGGCTAGGAAAAAGCAAAAAGTCTCAGGGTGAACCTGCCAAAAAGGGCCAGGTCCAACAGTTGCTATCTCCAGATAGGCTGGCACAGAAAAAGAATTTATTGATGTCAGTGCGACATCATCCCAGAGCCCCCGACGACGGACGAATGGGGAGCTGACTGACGCCACCTACCGACGCACAGGGGTATTGCTCACGAAAAATCTCCAAATTCAGACTGATGCCTGGGGGAAATTCTAAGGTAAGGAATCTACAACTAATAGTCTCCATCATATAGACCATTGCAGTCTTTCCACCACCATCTATTATATCAAAAATCGCCTCAGTAAATACCACCACAGCGGAATCAGTACTATGTGATGTATTAGAGTCTGGTGATAACATGGGTAAATGCTCAAATGGCTACCTGACAAAAGGAACAATTCAAGTTAGAGAAGTAGTAGCAGCCTTTGCTCTGATGAAATGAGCCCAAAAGCCCTCTGAAGGATCTTTTTGGACCAGGACATAACAGTTTAATGCAGAGGACATTCCGCCAGAGCATTGTCCATTTCTGGAACACTTTTCCTTTCTTTGCACCAGCGAACCCAACAAATGAAATGGTTAGTTATTAGTAGGAGTAGTTTTGCAGCTTGAAGAATTTTCTGGATTCACATGCTGTGCATCATTCCGCCATCTAGTGGTTGGGTCCGGATTTGCATTTTTTCTTCTTCTTATTTTGGTTGCTGGCGAACACCATTTGGTGCCAGGTACGTCCCCTGTGGTGACGTCAGACGGTATCCTGGAGGTCAACGCGCATGGTGGTCATCTTCAGATTCTTTTTTTGTTATGTTTGTAATCCTTGAGATGGTTTTGAAAAATACGTACGTAGTCCTTTGCTTCCCCACCTGTGAGGCCGGGTGGGTTGCATGTGAATCCAGAAAATTCTTCAAGCTGCAAAACTACTCCTACTGTTAAGTAACCATTTCGTTTTGCAGGGTGAATCCTTTTCTGGATTCACATGCTCTGCATCGGATTATGTAGCGGTTTCTCCTGTGTCTGGGAGGCTGCGGTGAAAGGAAGACCTTGTAAACAGGTGTTGAAGCACCCTCTGTCCAATTTGAGCTTCCTTATTCATTTGTATATCCACACAATAATGTTTTGTAAAGGTGTGTGGTGATGCCCATGTTGCGGAATCAATGGGTACATTGGCTACAAATGCCAGTGTTGCTCCTTTCTTTCTAGTGGAGTGAGCTGCTGGTTGCACTGTTAGTTCCTTTTTGGCATTGGCATAACTGGATAGCTTATACTATCCATCTTGAAATAGTTGCTTTTGTGACAGCTGATAAGGTGTTGGTATGTGGAAAGGAAAAAACAATTGCTTTGTTTTCCTGATCTGTTCTGTTTTCTGCAAATAATACAGTAAAGCCCTCCTTACATCCAGGGTATGGAGGCTTCTTTCTGCTTTAGTTTTTGGGTTCTTGAAGAAAACTGGCAGGAGAATGTTTTAATTTAAGTGATACTTAGATACCACTTTTGGCAAAAACTGTGGGTTAGTCTTTAAGATTACTTTATCCTTGAGGATTTGTAAGTAGGGTTCTTGTATAGTTAATGCTTGTAGTTCACTTACTCTTCGTAGTGATGTTATAGCAATGAGAAAGGCTTTTTTGAGAGTAATATGTTTGAGGTCCGCTGCATGCATGGGCTCAAAGGGTTTTGCCATCAGTTGAGAAAGTACTGCATTTACACTCCATATTGGTAAAGGAGCAGCTCTTGGGGGAGCTATTATTTTTTCTCCTTCTAAGAACCTTTTGATTACTGGTCTTGTAAAAAAGCATTTTGCATGATTTTCCTCTTGTGTATGCCACTATCGCAGCAAGGTGCACTTTAAGGCTGGAAAAGTTGATGTTGCTGTCCAAAAGGTAAGTAACATATGTAATAACTGTTTGTTGTGTCTTGAGAGAATTTGTGTTGTTAGCGGTGCACCGTGTGGTATATTGCTTCCATTTTGCTATATAGCATTTTCATGTTGACTGTTTTCCTCCTCCTTTTAGAATTTCCATGGTGCTGAGCGGTAGATTGAGATGCCCAAATTAAGGGTATACAGGCGCCAGGCTGCTAGTTGTAGCGTTGCTGGTTCCTGGTGAAAAATATGGCATTGTCAGCAGGTCTTTTTCGGCTTCGTTCCAGACTATTTCTCCTTTTGATAGTTCTTTAGAAAGAGTTGAGTACCATGTTTGCCTTGGCCAATGAGGAGCAATGAGAATCATATTTGTTCCTGGTTCCTTTGCTTTTTGTAGCACTCTTGGCACCAGGGGTATTGGTGGAAAGGTGTAAACAAATATCTGTGACCAATTGAGTGAAAGTGCATTTCCCTTTGACAGGTGGTGTGGAAACCTCGAGGCAAAGCTTTGGAATTTCTTGTTCTGCATTGTTGCAAACAGGTCCAACTCTGGTGTTCCCCAGATGTTGACTAGATACTGTACTATTGTCTGATTCAACTCCCATTCGTGGGAGCAGTTGTTTTGTCTGCTCCGTGGGTCTGCTGTAATGTTGTCTACCCCTGATAGATGTACTGTCTGTAGATTGATTTTTTGGGGTATCGCCCAATGCCAGATTTCCTGTGCAAGTTTCGTCAAGGGAAAAGACCTTGTTCCACTTTGTTTGTTCAGGTAGAACATTGTAGTTGTATTGTCTGTTTTAATGAAGATGGTTTTCCCCTGAATAGGTTTCTGGAATGCTACGAGTGCCAGAAAAACAGTTTTCATCTCCAAAAAATGTGTATGTTTTGTGGAGTCCTGTTCGCTCCACTGACCATAAACTTTCAACTGGTTGAAATGTGCACCCCACCGATTGAGGGATGCATCCGTGGTGACTGTCAGAGATGGAGATGGGTCCCTGAAAGGTCTCTCCTCTGGGATGCTGTTGGATGCTCACTATTGTATCTCTGCTTGCACTCTTTGTAACGAACACTAGATCCTCCCAACTTCCTGTGGCTTGTGACCAGCTGTTGGTCAGCTATTCTTTAAAAGGCACATGTGTAGGCGAGCATGAGCGATGAATGGGATACATGATGCCATCATGCCAATTAATTCCATTACTTTCCTCACTGTCAGAGACTGACCCCTCTGGTAGGGGGCTGTTTTGTGATGGATAGCTTGTATTCTGGCTTGTGTGGGCTAAGCCTTGGCGTTTGCTGTGTTCAGTCTAGCCTCCCAGGAAGGTTTTTTTTCTCTTTCTGGTGTTGTAGACCATTTTTTGTGATTTATTGAGAAACCCAGCATTTGTAGCACTTGAATTGTTTTTTTAACATAATTGTGACATGTTTGTTTCATGCGTACCCTTATTAGCCAGTCGTCTAAGTAGGGGTAGACGTGGATTTTCTCTCTTCTCAGGTGTGCCGCCACTGCGACTAGACACTTTGTGAACAATCGTGGAGCAGATTTTATGCAGAACGAGAGAACCTTCAATTGGTAGTGTGTTCCGTTGTGTAGGAATCTTAGATACTTTCTGTGCCTTTTAATTATAGGGATATGTAAGTAGGTGTCCATGAGATCTATTGTTGCCAAGTAATCCCCATTTTAAATCTGTGGGATTATTTCTTGAAGGGTACAAAGTGTTGTGTTAGTATGAACTTGTTTATGAATCTTAAGTCCATGATTGGCCTTAGAGACTGGTCCTGTTTGGGTACTAGGAAGTATGGAGGGTAGTTTCCTTGTACCACTCTTGTATTAGTACAATTTCTATTGACTGTTTTTGGTATAGTTCTTTGATTTCTGCATGGAGCAGTGTTTGTTCTGATCTAGTTAATTTTCTTGTTTTGGGTGGATTTATGCAGTTCAAACTGTTGGCAAGTAATGATTTGGGCATCTTGGTCTGAAACTCTTAATGGCACATTTAAAGGCCATTCCACCAGCACCAGCACACGAGTCAATTGTCTTTGTCTGCCCCAATCTTCAAACATTGCATAAATAACATCTTTAAATGTATTTGCTTAAAAGGCAGATTAGGAGTATTCACCTAAAAAGAATCTCTAAGGGATGCTGGACGTGCATAGTACTCTGATAGATTGGGAACAGCCCATAAGGTTTGAGGTGCTACAGCTGGGGAGAGCATCATAGAGCTTCCTTCACAAAACAATTTACACTGATAGCTGAATTTCACTACATGACTTACTCCTGAATTTTCAGGCGGTAACTTGCTCACTTACAGAGAATATGAACATTTAGTGAGGCGATGGGACTGGGCCAAAGTAAATATGATCAGCTACAACTGACATGAGTCCCCATTTGATACAGGGAGGGACATTTGTGAGGGAGATAGAATGATTAAGGAAGGAGCACAAGTGGCAACAACAATATCTAGATACGAAGAACACAGGCCGGGCATGTAGTTAATGCACAAGTTACTACTTGTGTAACGATATATCTGTAAGAGACATTAGTTAGTGATAGATTCCTTACCTTAGAATATCCCCAGGCGTCAGACTGGATCCGGAAAGTTTTGCGTAGCAGTACCCTTGCGCGTCGGTAGGCGTCGTCTGCGGCTCCGCGTCCGTCGTCGTTAGCGCCGTGATGACGTCGTCGGAGTACTTAGACGCCGCCTCCGCGTGCTGACGTCAGTTCTTAGCCACAGCTTTTCCGCGACAGAAGCGCAGAGCCATGACAAAAACCGACAGTGGTGCCAAGAAACTAGGGCCCTGAAGAACAAGTTACTTACCTTCGGTAACGCTTTTTCTGGTAGATACTATATCTGCCTGTGGATTCCTCACCTTGTGAATATCCCCCTTGCGTCAGCAACATTCGGAAATTTTCTTCGTAGCACGCCGACGTGGACGACGTCACCGGAGCACGGCATCGCGCGTGACTCCGTCTGACGTCACCGACCCCATATCAGGCCCACGCCGGCGTGATGACGTCAGTTCCGCCCTTTTTTCCGTGCCTTCGAGGCACACGGACGGACCAACGATAGCAAATATGCAAATATACAATGTACACAGTACAAATAGAACCAAATCAATACAACAGTATTACAATAATATATACAGAAAGACCAGGTATAGCAGAGTAGACAACGGGGAGGCGGGTGGGTCAGTGAGGAATCCACAGGCAGATATAGTATCTACCAGAAAAAGCGTTACCGAAGGTAAGTAACTTGTTCTTCTGATAGATACATCTGCCGTGTGGATTCCTCACCTTGTGAATAGATTCCCACAGCAGTCCCCACTCCCGGAGGAGGGTGTCCACTCTGCTACACCAGGAAGTCTTGGAGGACAGAACGCGCGAAGTGGCCATCCCTCCTCACCTCGGTATCCAAGCAGTAATGCTTCGCGAAAGTGTGGAGGGAGGCCCAAGTCGCGGCCCTGCAAATATCCTCAACAGGTACACCCCTAGACAAAGCAGATGTTGCAGACTTTGCTCTAGTTGAATGAGCTCTAATACCCTCAGGAGGGTCCTTACCCGCAAGGGAGTAGCAGATCTTGATGCACAGGATTATCCACCTGGAAAGAGTGCGCTTGTGCACCGCTCTGCCCTTCTTGCAGCCAGCAAAGCCAACAAACAGCTGGTCGTCCAACCGGATGTCCTTAGTCCGGTCCAGATAGAAAGACACCGCCCTCTTAGGGTCCAGGCGATGCAGCCTCTCTTCCTCCTTAGACGGGTGAGGGGGAGGATAGAAGGTAGGAAGGGTAATGGACTGCCCAAGATGGAAAGGAGTCACCACCTTAGGCAGAAAAGCAGCCCTGGTCCTAAGAACCATCCTTTCTGCATGAATGGTCAGGAATGGGGGTTTGGAACTTAGAGCTTGAAGCTCACTTACCCTCCTTGCCGAGGTGATTGCAACGAGGAAAATTGTTTTAAAAGAGAGAAGCCTCAATGGACACTTGTGCAAGGGTTCGAAGGGAGAACCCATTAAAAAGGTCAGCACAAGATTCAAATCCCAATGAGGAACAATAAAAGGAGTAGGAGGAAACATATTCAAAAGACCCCTCAAGAATCTCAAAACCACCGGAGATTTAAAGAGAGAAGGCTGATCCGGCAAACATAAAAACGCCGATAAGGCCGAAAGATAACCCTTGACCGTGGACACAGCCAAACCTTGCTGTGCCAGATAAAGGGCAAATTGTAAAATATTAGACAAATGAGCCTTCAAAGGGTCAACATCCCTCTCCCTGCACCAAGAAACAAATTTAGTCCACCTATAGGAGTATATGGACTTAGTGGTGTCACGCCTGGCAGAGAGAATAACATCCACGACCTCGTGAGGGAGAGAAAAAGAACTCAAGTTGCCCCGTTCAATCTCCAGGCATGAAGGTGTAATGTCTGGAGGTGGGGGTGTAGAACCTGCCCCTCCATCTGAGAGAGGAGGTCTGCCCTGTGAGGGAGACGGAGCGGCGGGTGAGAGGATAGGTGGAGTAGGTCCGAATACCACACCCTTCTTGGCCAATCCAGAGCAACCAATATGACTTGGGCCCGGTCTTGACGAATCTTTCTCAGAACCCGAGGAATCAAAGGTATGGGGGGAAACGCGTAAAGGAGTCGATCTCCCCAACTCAACTGAAACGCGTCCCCCAATGCTCCTTGCATCGGATACTGGAGACTGCAGAATGAAGGGCAGTGAGCATTCTCGTGAGTGGCAAATAGATCCACCCGAGGAGTCCCCCACATCCGAAAGATGTCGTGAACAACCTCCGGGTGAAGCCTCCACTCGTGGTCGGCAGAGAACTGCCGACTGAGACTGTCTGCACGCACGTTCAGAACCCCGGCCAGATGATTTGCCACCAGACAAATCTGATGGTCCTGAACCCAGGACCAGAGACGCAGAGCCTCTCTGCAGAGACACTGCGACCCTACTCCTCCCTGCTTGTTGATGTACCACATCGCGGTCGTGTTGTCCGTTAGAACCTGAACCGAACGACCGCGAAGGGAAGGGAGGAAGGCCTTGAGCGCCAAACGTATCGCCCTCAATTCCAGAAGGTTGATGTGAAACAACCTTTCTTCCGGAGACCAAAGACCTTTGACCTCCAGGTCTCCCAGATGAGCACCCCACCCTAGAGTGGATGCATCCGATATCACTGTGGCCACCGATGGAGGCAGCTGAAAAGGCTTTCCTTGTGACAGATTGCCTTCCACGCCCCACCAAGACAGATCCGCTGCAGCTTCCCTGGAGATCCTCACTGACTCCCTGAGATCTCCGTTGTGCTGATACCACTGCCTGCGGAGGCACCACTGGAGCGCCCTCATGTGCCAGCGTGCATGACTGACCAACAGAATGCAAGAAGCCATCAGACCGAGCAGGCGAAGGACCTTCAGGACTGGAACAACCGCCCCATTGAAGAATAAAGGAACTATTTCCTGAATGTCGCGAATCCGAGCCATGACAAAAACCGACACTGGTGCCAAGAAACTAGGGCCCTGAAAGGGGATGACCTTAACCCTAGATATCGGTTCGCAGAACGGGGAGGATGGGTGGGTCGGTAAGGAATCTATCACTAACTAATGTCTCTTACAGATATATCGTTACACAAGTAGTAACTTGTGCATCTGAAAGAGACACGTTAGTGATAGATTCCTTACCTTAGAATAGATACCCCAGCAATACCATCCCCGTGGTGGTGGGTCTGCGAACCAATATTTACACCAGAAAGTCCTGGAGAACGGAACGGCCGAAGTAGCCGTCCCTCCGGACTTGACTGTCCAGGCAGTAGTGCTGCGCAAACGTGTGCAACGAGGCCCACGTAGCTGCCTGGCAAATGTCCTGCAAGGGCACACCTCGGCCCAAGGCAGTTGTAGTAGCCGTGGCTCGAGTGGAATGAGCCCTCAGCCCAACAGGGGGTTCCCTCTTAGCCAAGGAGTAACACGAGTTGATCATCCACCCGGAACTGGCGTGTGCGATCCAGATAGAACGAGAGCGCACGTTTTGGGTCCAGACGGTGGAGCCTCTCCTCCTCTCTCGAGGGGTGTGGAGGCGGAAAGAAGGTGGGCAATGTGATGGACTGCCCAATGTGGAAGGCTGTGACCACCTTAGGCAAGAAGGAGGGCCTAGTCCTCAAAACAACCTTGTCCGGATGGACTGAAAGGAAAGGAGGCTTACAAGAGAGAGCCTGGAGCTCACTCACTCTCCTGGCAGACGTGATGGCTACCAGGAAGGCAGTCTTCAAAGAAAGAAGGCTAAGAGGACAGTTGTGAAGTGGCTCAAAGGAAGCGCACATCAGAAATGTTAGAACCAGGTTCAAGTCCCACTGAGGCATCACGAAGGGAACAGGAGGAAAGGTATGAGTGATGCCCTTCAGGAATCGATTTACGATAGGGGACTTGAACAAAGAAGGCCGGTCAGGCAGCCTCAGAAAGGCTGAAAGAGCCGAAAGATAGCCCTTGACAGTGCCCAGAGCAGAGCCCTGCTGGGCAAGAGAAAGAAGGAAGAGAAGAACCTCAGAAAGAGGGGCATTGAGGGGATCCACAGCCTTTGCTGTGCACCATGCCACAAATCTGTTCCACCTGCAGGCGTATACAGTCTATGTGGAGGGACGCCTGGCTGCCAGAATGATGTTGCAAATCTCAGGAGGCAAGTCAAATGGCCTCAACTGTCGCCGCTCAATCTCCAAGCATGGAGGTGGAGACTGGACAGGTTCGGGTGGAGGACCGTCCCCTGCTGCTGCGACAGAAGGTCCTCCTGAAGAGGCAGACGAACCGGGGGATCGACTGACATACTGAGTAGCTCGGGATACCAGTACCTTCGTGCCCAGTCCGGAGCCACAAGGATGACTTGTGCCCGGTCGCGCTTGATCTTCTTCAGCACTCTGGGCATAAGAGGTATAGGCGGAAAGGCGTACAACAGACCGCAGCTCCACTCGCGACGAAAAGCGTCTCCGAGCGAGTGCCGCCTTGGAAATTCCAACGCGCAGAACTGATGACATTGCGCGTTCTCTTCGGTGGCGAATAGATCTAACCAATGCTCTCCCCATCGCAGAAAGAGGCCTTGCGCCACGTCCGAGTTCAGACGCCATTCGTGATCCATCGAGCACCGACGGCTGAGTTCGTCCGCCCTGGCGTTCAGAGAACCTGCCAGGTGTTGAACCACCAGAGTCACGCCCTGATGTCCCAGCCATTGCCAGAGACGCAGAGCCTCCTGGCAAAGGGTCCACGACCCCACTCCGCCCTGTTCGTTGCAGTACCACATGGCGGTGGTGTTGTCCGTGAACACCTGCACTGCACTCCCTCGGACAGACGGGAGGAATGCTTTCAGTGCCAGACGAATCGCCCGCAGCTCCAACAGATTGATATGGAGCCGGGACTCTGCCGGAGACCAAAGTCCTCTGATCTCCGCCTCTCCCAAGTGGCCTTCCCCAGCCCTGGAGGGACGCGTCCGTCACAACTACGTGCTCCGGTTGGGGAAGGGAGAGGGATCTGCCGTTGACCCAATCGCGGTCTGTGAGCCACCACTGCAGCTGTCTCGCAGTGCCCTCCGAGATCAGGACATGGTCGGACAGGTTGCCCCGGTGCTGGGCCCACTGAAACCTCAGGTCCCACTGCAGAGCCCGCATCCGCCACCGTGCGTGATGCACCAGAAGGATGCAGGAGGCCATCAGCCCCAAAAGCCGCAGCGTCAACCTGACCGAAACCCGGGATAACGGCCTGAAGATCGGAATCAGAGCCTGTATATCCCGAACCCGCTGTTCGGGTGGGTAAACCCGAAACTGCGCCGAGTCGAGAACCGCTCCGATGAAAAGGAGCTTCTGAGAGGGGCAAAGGTGTGACTTCGGCACATTGATGGAAAATCCCAGCCGGTGCAGGAGATCCGCCGTAGTCTGGAGGTGGCTGACGACTGCCTGGGGCGAGCCCGCCTTCAACAACCAGTCGTCTAGGTAGGGGAAGACTGAGACCCCTAACCTGTGCAGATGAGCTGCGACCACCGCCATCACCTTCGTGAACACCCGTGGGGCGCTGGTAAGGCCGAAGGGGAGCACGGTGAACTGAAAGTGCTCGAGGCCTACCGTGAACCGCAGGTAACGCCGGTGGGCCGGCAGGACGGGGATGTGGAAATATGCGTCCTGCAAGTCCAACGCTACCATCCAGTCTCCTGGGTCTAGGGCAGCCAAGACCTGAGCCAGAGTCAGCATTTTGAACTTCTCCTTCCGGAGGAAGCTGTTGACGTTCCTCAGATCCAAGATAGGGCGTAGGCCCCCTTTGCCCTTCTTGGGCACCAGGAAGTAGTGGGAGTAGCAACCACGTCCTACTTCTGGCCCAGGAACGCGCTCGATGGCCCCCTTGGCCAAGAGGGCCGAAACTTCCTCCTGCAGGAGCCGCAAGTGATCCCCCGATACGCGGTGGTGTTGCGGTGGCATGGCTTGAGGGGTCGTCTCGAAGGGGAGGGAGTAGCCCCTTCGGACGATCTGCAGCACCTACCTGTCCGAAGTGACTGCGCGCCAGTGAGAGTGGTGATGGCGAACCCTGCCTCCCACTGGCGTCACATGGGCCGAAAAGCACGGACTAGGAGGGTTTAGAGGCGGATGCTGCGGGGGCAGGTGTGGACTGGCTCTGCTTGTTTCCCCGACCGCCTCCACGGCGGTTTCCACGGCCGCCGCCGCGCTGGACGACAGTTTGCGGCGAGTGGCTGGCGGCACGTGTGGGGGCGCCCCTTCCTTGGCCACGAAAGGAGCGAAAGGCACCCATTTGCTGGCGCGGGGCCGAGAGGCCCAAGGACTTGGCCGTAGCCCTGGAGTCCTTAAAGCGCTCAAGCGCGTGGTCTGCCTTGTCGCCAAAGAGGCGACGGCCATCGAACGGCATGTCCATGAGTGTATTTTGGACGTCTGCCGAGAAGTTGGCGGATCTCAGCCAGGCGTGGCGTCGTATCGCCACCGTCTTAGCCATCGCTCTGCCCAGCGAGTCAGTAGTATCCAGTCCGCACCTGATTTAATACTTTGCTGCGTCCCGGCCCTCCACTAGGGCCTGGCCGAGTTTGGCCCGTACCTCCAACGGACACTCTGGCAGCACTTCCGCCACCGTTTCCCACAGAGAGTGGGTGTAACGGCCCAAGAGGCATGCAGTGTTGGAAGACCGCAGTCCCAAGCTAAGGGACGAGAATACCTTCTTGCCATAGGCCTCGTACCTCTTGGACTCCTTGTTCGGCAGGGCCGTCGAGAAGGCGGTCTGGGAGTTAGAGCCCTGGATAACCAGACTCTCGGGGTGGGGTGGGTGGACAGGAAACATGGGTCGCCCGGGGCCGGGCGGTGGCGTCTGGCCACGTTCCAATCTACAGGTGAACCTGTAGCGGGCCTGGACCAAGTGCCCAAAAGAACGTCCGTCAAGGCCTCATTAAACGGCAGCAGAGGCTCCATGGAGCATGACTGCAGCTTAAGGACCTCAGTGAGGAGGTTAGTCCTCACGGCCGCGACGGGGAGCTCAAGGCCCAAGGCCTTAGCAGCCCTCATCAACACCACACCATAAGTAGCACCCTCCTCCGAAGCCATGGTAGGAGGAGAGACAAATCCAGTGTCTGGAGAGGTGTCCAGGCCACTGGCCTCCCCAAGGTCTCCTGTCCAGTCCATGTTAGACTGACACTCCCTGGTCAGAGGGTCCTCAGACCCCTCCCAATTCTCCTCTTCCCCCATCTCCTGAGATTCAGGGTCGTAAGTGAATGGGGTCGGTTAATAGAAAGTAATCCCCAAACGGCGTCGAGAGCGGCGCCGATAGGCGTCGTATCGACGTCGGAACCGATTGAGAGGAGGCATCGGGGACGGCGCCGCCCGAGGACGACGCCGGAGGGGACACCACACGGACCGACGCCGGGGGGGTCGTAAGGTCCACCGGTGACGATCCATCGCCCGAGGAGGGTCCAGCGGCACCGGGCCCGAAGGCGCCGACGACGCCGGGGCCGCTGTACCCTGCGGCGCCGGGCCCGAGGGCGCCGGCGGCGTCGAGGCCGAAGCATCCTCCGGCGTCGCGTTCAGCCCAGGGACCGGGGGGTATGGGGCCGAACGCGGCGCCCGCGACTCCCGAGGAGCCGCGTGGGCGGTTTCACCCGAACCCCCGGCCGCATCGCGCGAGCGTCGGGGGGGGGGGGGGGGGGGGGGGGGGGAGTCAGAAGAGCGATGATGTCTCTTCGACTTCTTATGCTTCTTACCTGACGACTTGGACCCGGAGGAGTGGCGCCGACTCCCGGAGCTGTGACGGCTCCGCCCCCGCGACCTGTCCCTCGACCTCCCGTGGGAAAGGGACCGGGACTTCACACGGCGCGCGGCCGACTGGCAGATTTCGAGTCGCCTGCGGGACCGCTCCCGCCTGGCCTTCCTCGAAAGGGCCCGACAGTCTGAGCAGGCCTCGTCGTCATGGTCGACGCCCAAACACATCAGGCACAAGCGGTGGGGATCCGTGACCGACATGGTACGGTCGCACTCGTCTCAATGCTTGAATCCGGGCATCCCTAACGGCACCGTCGGAGTCGTAAAGACTTCGAATGGATCAAAAGATCACAAAAGTTTAGTCAAAAAGTGACTAGGGAACTGCTCTTTCCAGATCTGCGCTGGCTGGCGCAGAAAAAAGAAGAACTGACGTCAGCACGCGGAGGCGGCGTCTAAGTACTCCGACGACGTCATCACGGCGCCTACGACGGACTCGGAGCCGCAGACGACGCCTACCGACGCGCAAGGGTACTGCTACGTAAAACTTTCCGGATCCAGTCGGACGCCCGGGGATATTCTAAGGTAAGGAATCTATCACTAACGTGTCTCTTTCAGATGTAGTAATACAGGGCTAATCAAGTTTAAAGCACATGTTATGTTATGGTAATTTCAATTTATATAGTGCCAAATCACCGACAGGTCTCTTAGCGCTTGCTTTGGGAACCCGTCCTGGCTTTCCCTGCGAGATAGCCCCTACTGGGCACTCCCAAGGTGAAGACCAAGCATCCCATCGCGGTGGGGCCGTAGTGGAGATTAAGCAAGCTATTACCCAGAGTTGCAGAGTGTGAACCCATGATTCGAGTAGGCACCGAGGCGAGAATTATCGAGTCCGGGGACATTTTGAGCTCAAGACCCTGCCGCGTCGGGAATTGAACCCTGGTTCCGGGTCTGACCTCTGCATCAGGGTCTGCCTCCTCTAACCAGTTAGCCACACTTCTCCACTGTAAAATGATGTGGACTGGCAGGTGAGAAAGCTTGCCGTCTTTAACAACTTAAAATGACAGAGTGCAGGGGCTCAGGGACGGATTAGCTTCCTGCCTCCTGTTCTACCCAGAAGCCAACTGGTTCATTTAGATAATAATAGGAGAAACCTCATGCACCAATTGGTGGCATGCTTCTTCATTGGTGTCTCCACCTCCTCCGGGCAAGTCAGTACCACCTGAATAGAATCAACCAAAAGATGGGAGCTCATAAAAGGTATAGTTCTGGACAAATGAAGGAATCCAGGCAAAGTTAAAAATTGATTATTGGTATATTCATGACATCTCCTTTTATTTAACAAGCACCTATCAACCCTACCTCATTCTTTTTCTATTGTGCATGTACTATTTTCTTTCAAAAGTTGGGTGAACGACACCAGGAATGTGGAAGACATTCTTACAGTAGTGCCAGGGTATTCAACTAAAGTGTTTGCTCTAGTGTTACATTTTGTCATCCTCCATCATCAAAGCTCAGATGTGCAGTCACTGTCTAGGCGAACATAGATACCTTCATTATCATTTCTATTTCTGTCAGTAGGGCCTATAAAACACCTGAGGGAGACACTGTTCATCAGATTATATTTTAAGGGTCTTCTAAAGCGTGAGTCTACCTGGTGATCTCCCAGCGCTAAAACGGTCATCATAGGTTACCAGATCGCCACAGAATAGGAATTAGTTACTCTGCAGACAGGTTATCAGAGCCATGCGAAAGAAAAGTTCAAGGGTCACCTGACATAGTTCAGAAGGAAGGGTATTCCATAGTATGGAGGCCAAGTAGGTCACCTAACAGCCTTCCCAAGGAGACCTACAATTCTTGGGAACCTTTAGCAAATATGCTCATGAGGATCTCAGACGTACCAGGAATACAATTCTTGGAGCGGTCTGTGGATTTTGATCTTGTGGATTATGAACTTGAACTTACAATAAACAATTTGGAAGATTACATATTGGAATGTTCTGACTGAACCTCCACGTTCTATGGAGACAGACTAGAGTGGACATTGATAAAGACCTTGAGTGCTCGGAGGGGTCCTTTGTATTGTTGTTTGTACCAGGAATATATGGGGTGGCTAACCGTCTTAGCAATAGGGGGCCTCACTTATGAAGTGATCTGTGCTGATGACATAGGGCCTTGAATTGCACTCACTGCTCCACTTGAAGCCAGTGTAGATCTTTCAGAGCATTTTGGCAGATTGGTACCTTAGGAAGTTCATAAGACTCGATGTGGCGTTCTGGACGATTTGCAGCCTTTTGATCACATATTCAGGCAAGCCAAAATATAAGGTATTACCATAATCCAGGTGTGAAATTATGGACACTCAGCCTTCAACTAAAAAAAAAGGGAGAAGATTGAGAACCTTTCTCAGACTCAAGATACTGAAACAATTGGCAGCAAGTTTTTTAAATTGGTGATTGATTGTGAGACTGGAATCCAGCAACATTCCAAGACACATTTGGTGCTAGGAAACCTATCCAGGCATTCCTCTGACTCAAGGAGTTCAGCAGGGATCCCCTGGGCTGCGCTTAGACTATAGAATAAGATGATGGGGGCGATTTGCTCACCCGTGATTGATTTCTTCAAACACTGCAGCCTCCATCCTTCTATATTAAATTTAGCCATGCCGCAGATTCATTGCGGACCACCGCCTGAGGGGCTGTAATCCGGACTTCACCTCATCCTAGGTTACCCCCCCTTCCCCTGTCCTGAGGAAGACCCGCCTGCAGAGGAATAAATTACCCTCTATGAGCCAGGGTCGAAACGTCAACACACTCTCCCAGTAAGCCTGTACCGGACATCATCCCAGCCCAGCCATTTTCACAGATGAATAATCTCTGTGCGCCATCAGAAAATAATAAATACTTTTAAATGCAAGGGGGACAGGCCTACATGTAAAACTGTTGCCACTGTGAACCACGGCCAGTTTACTAAGAATATTAGAATGTGAAACTGTTAGTTTAGTATATCTTTTGGATTCCCCTCCTTCATATCTGTCCTACTTCACAAGCACTTTCCCCTTTTCACACTCCCTTTGGAGCAACCTTTCTTTAATGGAACATTGAATAAGGTGATCTGTGATAAAAAGATTTGAGAAATAAAACAGACACTATTTGAGCTATACTTTGGGCCTTTGTGTCATTTGAGGATATACATGCTTGAATTGTGAAGGAATTGGTGGTACATTAATGATACAATGTGAAATCTATATGTACCGGATATATTTTTACTTAATAAATGCTTCTCACAACTAAAATGTAACCTTAAGTAGTCTAGGACCATTTTTTTCTATACCAAACATTACCCAGGTCCTTGGACTTTTGTGGGTCACCCCATTATATCATAAAGGATATCCAGGCATTCCGGCTTGAGAGTTGAAACCTTATTGAGAACATTGTCACCCAGTTAACCTTCAGTCCGCAGTTAGCCCATCTAGCTACTTCCTGAAGGGATGGGACCAAACTGAGGTGGTTTGTGCTGGGTCTGGGAAGAATGATATCACTACCTGAGTGCCATCAGCATAAGAGACTAGTGACAACCCATAGGAGCACACACTTTCAGCCAGGGGGTACAATATAAAGATTAAATAGGGTGGGAGTCTAGGAAGACTCCCGAGGCACCCCAGAGCTTAAAGGTAGACTGTCAAAGTAACAATTCAATTCAAAAGTGCTTTATTCGAGTGTATACTCATAAAAGCAAACATACACAAAATATTGACAGTATTAAAATAGAATTAAATCTACAATCAGACTCATTTACAAAGCACTACTAAATACATAGAATACATTTGGTTAGAACAAAGTCTCGCAGTATTTACAAAAAATGTAAAAAGAATTCATAAGAGGTTTGATTTATACGTTAAAAAAAAGAGTATATACAATTTTAAAAAACGAGCGGTGTCAATTTCAGTGGAACATTTTACATACAGAGAATAGTCAATTAACTAGCAGTCTCTGAATATCTATCAAGTTCATTATTATTCTAAAAACTAAAGAAAATTTTATAAAAACAAATTTTACAGGCAGAGAATAGTTAATTGACTAGCAATCTCTGACGGATCGCCCAAGCCCAGCCAATATATTTAGCTGTCGCTATTGATATCCATGTTAATGGGCTTGAGCATATAATGCGTAGAGCAATGGAACTGCAAGTAGTACCAAGGTTCCTACACATAGGAGCTAACCAAACACGTCGAGGGACACAATATGCTTTACAAGCGAACAGAAAATGTCCAAGAGTTTCCTTCCCCGTTCCACAGGCTGGGCAGATGTCACTTCCCCCTGAGCCCCATTTGGCTGTCAATGATCTTATAGGGAGGGCTCCAGCTCTCAGTTGGAATAGGAGCTTCCTGTCTCCTGGTTTAGAAACAATGTCCCAGTATGACTCCAAGACCGGGTACAGTTTTACCTCAAGGAAACCAACCGACAGACCCATTACTCAAATTACTCAAGCTCTTATTAGCAACATGTTCCCAGAACATAATTTTTTAGGGCTGACTTGGTCGGAAATGATGCACCTGTTGGATCAAGCCATATAGAACTTAACCCAAGCTCGTACAGTATTGCCTTAAGTGAATTGAGCCAACTAATTCTATGAAAACAGTCTGCCTTTATGACATCAATAAAACCTTCAGCATAATGCGCAAGCTCGGGGGTAGTCCATAATCTTCGCCAATATAAAATTGGACGTAGTCTGGCTAGATCCTTGATTTGCTTCCTACCAAGCTCATATCTTAAAGGCAGGAGAGGGGTGCTTTTCGGGGTACCAGTGAGTAATCTTAAGAATTTATTCTCAGATCCCTGTAGTGAGTTCAAGTTTTCCAAGCCCCATATCTCCGCACCATAAAGTGCCAACCCTATAGCCTTCGCTTCGTAAACCAATAAAGCTGGCTTAATAGGTTTGGTCAGAGATTTCCTATGTTCCATATAAATGGCACCCGACAATTGCTTATGTCGCAGAGTGGCGATGTTTATATGCTGGCTCCATCGACTGTTATCTGCAATGAGAATTCCTAGATATGTAAATGAGTTTACCACCTCAAGAGGCCGCCCACTCATGATGATGTTGGACTTACAGCTACGATGTGGTTTAAAAGCCATGAGTTTGGTTTTAGTGGCGTTCACCTCTAACCCATGCTCCCCACAGAAATTCTCAAAAATACACAGAGCACGCTGCAAACCACTAGGCGTTTTCGACATAATAAGCATGTCGTCCGCAAACATTAATATAGGGATTTTTATCCCTGAGAGAGATGGAGCATCTACAGGAGCTGTTACTATACGGGAGACAACGCCGTTTATATACAGAGTGAACAAGGTTGGGGCCATTGAACAACCCTGTCGAACCCCCCTTTCAACTGGAAATTCATCTGTGACCATGTCATGCCCTCCCCACTGGATTTTGGCAAAAGTGAGCTCGTGTAATCGCATTACCAAGGTAAATAGTTCCTCAGGGACCCCCAAACTCTGTATAACTTGCCACAGTTTTGCCCGTGGGACCAGGTCGAAGGCAGCCCTCAAATCAACAAATGCTGCATAAAGGCTGCCTCCTCCCAGCACCACAGTCTTCCACTGAAGCAGTTGATAGCGGAACACTTGGTCAACCGTGCTAGTTGCCCTTCTGAATCCTGCTTGGTACAGTGATAAAATATTGTTGTCCTCTGCCCAATCTAGGAGCCTATTTACCACCACACGGCCGACTATTTTTTGTACAGTGTCGATAAGGCTTATTGGCCTATAATTACCCGGCTGTGCACGGTCTCCCTTTTTAAACACAGGGATAATCACTGCACCTCTCCAAGAGGCAGGGACATCAGCACCATTGGCAATAAAATTAATAAGCATATAGATGTATTTACACCACCGCTCTTTGTCATTTAAAAAGATATCTGCAGGAACGCCATCTGATCCTGGTGCGCGTCCTCTGTGCACAGCGTTTATGGCAGTCAAAACCTCTTTATCATTAAAAAGATTACCATGGGAAAAAGACATATTAATACTGTCCTCCCCTCTAATCTGTGTATTGAGAGCATACTGCGAGCTAAAAAATTCTACCCAAGCTTCCTGAGGTACGTTATTATTAGGGGATTCCTCTACTCGCTCGCTACCCCATTTAACGATGTTCCAAAACGCTCTGGAATCCTTTCTATCACTTGCTTTTTTCAATTTACACCAGTGTAGCTCATCCCAGTCTCTTTTAGCTTTCACTATGCAGGTTTTATAATTCTTTCTGGATAGACGAGTGTTTTCGGCCACCCTCATTTTAATTGCCTGCCCTAGAGCCAGACGTGCAGCCCTACATTCAGCATTGTACCATTTAGCATCTTTACTAGCTCTAGCCCCATTTCGCCTAACAGGTTTCAAGAAATGTTTTTTAATCTTGGCGAACAGGGTATCATGTATGTTAACCACTTCCTTCAGGCCAGAGGGGAAAACACCAATTGATTCCAAAGCAGCTATGGCTTGGTCAGTTTCATAATTAATATTATCAATAGCCTGTTGATTGGTCACAATACTGGCCCATTTAAGCCTACGCATGTTATTTTCTGGGATAAGACAGGGCGGATCAGGAGTATTTAAAGAAGTAGGATTTGTCCCAACCGCCCACCATTTGTGCTCCACACATAAAGGATTGTGGTCTCTCTCAGGTCTCATAACGACCTCCATACCACGGACAGATGACCACAGCAATAAGCTGCAAATAACATAATCTATCCTACTTTTATGTCTTCCATTATCAAAGGTCATGGAGCCTTTTCTATCCAAAGCTGTACGTCCGTTCAAAGCTCTCAGACCTTTTTCTAAGCACAGTGCATTCAGATCTATAATTTCCTCAGTCCAACGGGTAACTGGCTTCAAATCTAACGCAGGAATGCCCCATAGGGAGTCCTCTTCTGCTCCAATAGAGACCTCACCTAAGACCACGGGCTCAAACGTCCTATTAAAATCGCCTGCTATCACCACCTTATTATCTGGGGAAAATTTATCAAGGAGGTTTTCCAATGCGATGAAAACATCAGATCTAACACCCTTAACATTCCTAGCATATATATTATATATATCTAGTGACCCTGTTTCATCACTGGTTACCCTGACTAACTGAATGTCGTTATGACTAGTCTCAATATTTGTTATTTTAAGTTTGAGGGTTTGTCGGACCCAGATTGTAAGACCCCCCATTGGCCTCCCTTTCGGGCCCTTTACTGCTGGCACAGAAAAATTTAAATATCCTAGCGCAAATACAGGTTCACATGCCCACGTCTCTTGAAACATACACACATCATATAAGTTAACAAAGCCAAGCCAGTCCCCACAATCTAGTTTGGAGCATAGCCCAGCCAAGTTCCAAGAGATAAGATTCCCCACCCCGGTTGGACAATCAAGTTGAGCATCAGGAGTTGGAGTCAAAGAAGAGGACACTCCCGTCCCTGGTACTGCTGAACTTGCCTGCGCTAGAGTGCTTGTAGGATTCAAATGGACAACCTCATTACCTTTAAGGACAATCAGGGAGCATATTCTCTGGGCTTTTACATCTGATGGTACTGTACAGTTATCCCCTTGAAGTCAATCACAGTTGTTCAAATTGGAGAGGGCTGAAAACCTATTCTCAAGATTTATTCCCCACACAGAGGATTTAGCAACATTCTTCCCCTTTGCAGAGACCACGTTCCATTTTGTTCTTAATGTACACCGATTAGAAACCCCCCCTTTCCGGTAGTAAAAAAAGTCTAGGGTAAGCGGGACAATATCAGTGGACCTTCGCTGTGGAGGTAGGAGATTGGGCAAGATGTTAACACCTCAGGGTCTGAAAAATTCAAAACAACACAGTCCCCCCTGAATCTTTTTGGGCAGCTACCTATCCACTCCACCCTCCTAGCCATAACTAGTTCCTTTGCCAGTTGTTGCTTACCCCAGGGGGTTATTACCATGTTGTTGGTTAGCCAGTATAAGGCTTTAGACAGCAATGAAGATGTAGTTTTGTCCTGTCCTGGTTCCAGTTTAGGAACGTTAGCTAGAACAAGGACTAAGGGGGAAGTTTCAACTATAAGCTCAACCGAGCCTTTCGCATGTGCCTGCTCTGGAAGTACAACAGGAGGGACAACAACCCCTTGTACACCCTCCCCTGAAACTACTTGTGAAGCCACAGGGTGATTAGACAAGGGGAGTGCTCCTCCCTCACCCCCTCCCTCAGGGCTTGATGTTCCATTCTTTGACTCAATCTTATTTATCATTTCAGCAGGCAGTTTTTCTACTTCCGCCAGAGTTTTGCTCAAAAGACCCCCTAATCGTTTAACTTCGTTAGTAAGCTTATCTATCTTTCCCACCAGTGGCTTTACAATTCCCTGGATCTTAGTATCTATCATGGCCAGCAACTTCCCAAACTGCTCATTGGTTAAAGACACACCAACTGCGTCAAGTAACCCTTCATCCTCCACCACAATATTACTTGGTGGGGATGCAGGCTTCTTACGACTTGAGCGGAGCCCTCCCCGCTTTTGTTGACCCTTTTTTGCTCCTCTAGTAGTGCGTGGCGCAGGTACTGGGGTAGGTGTTTTTACCTCCTGGGGGTGTAGTTCAGCCTCGTTTTCACTATCACTAACCTAAAGTACACAGTTAGTCTGGTCCAGGAGAGCATTGTCGTCAAATTCAGGTAATACAACCGGAAGACTACTGTTAGCTAGGTTCGGGGATTGAACAGAGTCAGGTGCGGACAAGATTGATGTAGGAGATTTAGGAGAAGCACCCAGCCCAAGTGAGGATCTCCTCTCACTATTAATTTTGGCAACTACCTGCACTAAGTAGTTGTCCATGGTGTTTTTTACCGGGGAAAGTTTTTTGCTAGGCATAGCCCACCAATAAGACAGAAAACAGAACCCTCCCCGAAACACAATATAAATACGCTGAAAGTGTGTACCTCAGTCTCTCTAATCGGATTAGGCACAGAGCATTGAAAAGCAATGCCTAATAATGTCCTGGATCCTCCTCTAGCAATGGAACAGTCTCACCTGAAAAAGAAAAGAGCAGAGTAACTTGCCCAGCCCAGTCTCTGCCTGTCTCGGACTGTCTTAGACTGTCCGCCCTTAGTCCGGGCTTCGTCCGGCGCGTCCCGCGCGCGTCCTCGCGGGGCGAGGGCCCTGCCGGTGCTTTATGCGCCTCCTGGCGCGCTGTTTGCAGGCGTCGTCACAGTGCCCCTAAGGATGCTGGGGGATGTGGTCCGGCTGGCGGAGCCAAGCCCGGCCGGTTGCTGGTGTTGTGATGGCGGAGCCAAGCCCGGCCGCAGAGGAGGAAGGTCAGGAACCTCGGGTAGGGCAGCGAGCGTTGAACAAAAGAAAAACTAAATAGGGTGGGAGTCTGGGAAGACTCCCGAGGCACCCCACAGCTTAAAGGTAGACTGTCAAAGTAACAGGATTGACCTAACACCTGAAACGTACTATTCTCCAATAAGCGGGAGAGCCATTTCAATGCTTAGCCAACTATACCCACATTTGATATTCGCCAGATAAGTGTGGCGAGATCTACCACATCGAAGGCAGCACTAAGATCAAAATGGATAATGCCCGTGAACCACCTCGATCCAACAGTCTTCTTAGTTCCTCGGCCACTGTGCTCTGAACCCTATTTGAGACCCTAAGATTTACTGGGGCCTCAAGACACCTACACTCTATAAGCGTGTCATTCCTCACATTGAGGTGGGATGGGTTCTCCTAATCATGCAAAACCCTAAAGCAAATTAAACCATGAAATGCAAATAGAGTGGGCTCTCCACATTTAGGTATTTATATTTGTTAATTTAATAGTGACCACCAGAGGCTAAATCAGATTTAAACCTCTTTGTGGACAGTACCAGGAGTTGAAAGGTTTAGGAGTAAATCCTGCAATGCATGGCCACTCTACTGAACTCTCAATGTTTTTATCAAACAGTTTACAAAGAAAAAGCCTGTCTTTTGCTCATCCTCATAGAAACATCACCACCTAGAAAAACTTCCCCTCCATAGCACCGGCATAGGGTGAATAGTGGCCAGGGGTTCAAACGTTTATGCTCCAGTGTAAAAAGAACTACATCTATAATCTCAAAAAAAGTGTGGTCTCCTACTGTGAGATGGACATACTCAAGCCTTTCACAGTAATACAAAGTAAGACTGTGGGATAATAAATCTGTTCAAACAAGGAGTACACATAAAAATGATGCTCGTACCATGCTACAAAGGACATATGCACAGAATACTTGATAAGTCCAATCCCACGTCCACAGCCTCTTTGATGATGAATATCAAAAAATCGTTTTTTCACCATGCCGCTTTAAGCTGTTTTATCTTCTGTTTTTCAGATTGCGTTTTTTAGATATCAAAAGGGCCACTTCTGAATAATAGGCTATAAATAGATCTGCACTATCTCTTGGAAGGTAAATATGTAGTTTGGTTTTAACATTGAGAGGCATATATGAATACACCAGAAACAACACGCTCATTTAAACAGCAAAATTTACATCTCTATAGAGCATGTCAAACTACTCTGATTTGCCTTTACCTTTTACAAAAATAAAAAGTTGTAGGTTAGTGTAATTAAATCTATTTAATGTGGCTACACATCATGAACTGGTTTCAGCCACAATGGCTAGCAAAATCAAATTCTACTGCAAACACAATGCGAGGCACCAATACAAGAATGTTCAGCTCAAGGTCCAGATAAGGGGGAATATTTATCTTGGAATTTGAAGTTACATTATAAACTAAAATTGGTAATGTCCGAGTTTATTCCGAAGTGCTGTTCAAAATTATTTATTAAGCAAGCATATTTCTGGACTACCAAAAGTCATCTGATGCTCATAATATCAAAACTAATTTATAATTTTCATAACATAAGGGCCTTGATGAATTCACTTTTGGTACGGTCATTCATATAATAACCAAAATTACCTTCATTGATCCAAGGGCCTTCAAAAGGTGGTTCAACTTCTTCTGTGAGCTCGACAACAGGCACTCCCGATTCATGGTGTGCGTCATCATGTATTCAACATAATCGAGAGCCAATTCAGGCTTTGCCTCCTTGGTGTCCTCAATGCGAACACGCCTCGTGGTATCGCTTTTATTCTGTTAACAACAAAAGTAATTTCAGTTAGGAGAGCGTAAAAAAAAACACAAGTGTCCTTATATAATCAAACTATTCACTGTTCAGTGACACAAAAGTCTTTTTAAATTACTTTGATTTCAACATGGCTCGTGAATAGGAGGAACTACTCATACTTTTCACCCTAAACAGGAGAACAATGTATTTGCACAAGTTAGGTGCCACCAACACACTGATCTGGGCCATGGAAAGCAAGCATTTTGTTGAGGAAGAATGTAACAGAGACAATTACAGTAATGTAGGGATTGGGAGTATAGCTTAGCTCTGTCACACAAAGGACTATAGTTGCTACAGGGGCTTGATATTCAAAGGTAATTTAACCTTTCTCTAGCCACTGCTCTCGAATGATAACTTGAATGGCGACAGGAACTAGGAGTGTTGGGTGCAGGATTTCAGATGGTTAGAGCTTAACCTCACTCCACTGAAAAGTACCCTTTCCAGGCCTATTTCCTCCCTGCTCTTCCCCTTCACAAGTTCTGAACTAAAATTAGAGAAAATTAAATCCCATTAAACCCCTTGCATAGCTATATGCCACCATTACATCTCAAGAGAATTATTTCAACCATGGTCATTACACACATTTTGGCCATCACCTCCACCTGCCACTTCTGAGGTTGTGCATATTTACTGTTCTTACTTCAGCCCTAGTATTTTCAACAATACAGCTTTGGCTTGGTCATTGTGATGCTCACAGAGGAACTCATGGCGAGCCAATGTAATGGGCATTTTAAGTATTGGTAGTCAAAGTAATGTCTGGATAACCAGGGCTTTAAGTGGGATGAAAAAAACGGGGGCCTCTCAAATGGGTGTGGCCAGGGCAATTAGGGGCGTGGCTTTAAAACACTTGCTAAAAATCTGTGTTTAGCATAGTGTGCCGCCCGACTTGTATTTTGGTGTTTCTGTCATTGCATCCAGATATTTGAGACAAGTAACATCATACCTACAAAAAGTAAGGACTATTGGCTTTGTCAATGGTTATTAGTTGCATGAGATCAATAAGCTGCAACTATGGCTTGTTACATATAATATTGAAAAAGCTTTCAATTAAAGCCCTGGTGACCCTACCACAATGTTGCTGCTCTTGCGTTGTCAGAAAGAGAAGGGAAATCCAGAAAGAAAATGACTCTCATTAAAGGATTTCCCTTCCCCCCACAACGCTCACCTGGCATTCCGTCATGCTGTAACTTCTCCACTAGTGAGAAGTGAGCAGTGTGGGCAGCGCACATCGATGTGCTAGCTGGCTCGAAACGGGTCTCTATCTGGCTCTATTGCGCCCTGGCACTTTTGTCCTGACTGCAGTGACAGCAAACTGCTGTCACTGCAGTCCGGTAAAAACAAGCATTTGCAATGCAATAGGTCTCGCATTAGGAAAGTTTGAGCTATTGGTATTGTGTATGACAAATTTTTTATTTATGTTTTGATTTTTGAAAATAGCTAAATTAATAGCTTTGTCATTTACAATGCCAATAGTTATAACTTTCGCAAATGTGACACCTATAGCATTTGTAATGCAATATGTGTTGTATTTACGTGACTTACATGTATTGATATTACAAATGACAATGGTTTAATTTTTTTAATAATGAATACTTAAATAAAAGTTATTGTAATTTATAATGGCAATAGCTTAAAGTTTTGTAAATAACTTTTGTGAAGATTATTTTCAGTGTATTTTATTGTGACGAAAATCCAAGAACAGAAGTGAAATATTAACATATTTTTGTTACATTTGTAATAAAGATAGAAACATTGAGAGAACATATTTGAACCAGATGTTGTTGATTGGTTGCATAGATTGATGCTGTGGTGGCGCTGAGTGATGTGATCGCGAACGAGTGATGCTGTGGCATTCAGTGTTGCTGTGGTAGCGCATAGTAATGTTGTGGTGCCCCTGAGTGATGCTGTGGTGGTGCGGAGTGATGCTGTATGCTAGGTTTTGTTTTGCTATCCTATGCTATGTTTTGCTATCCTATGCTTTGAATTGTTATGCTATGAGGGGGTGTGAGGGTGAGGGGGTGTGAGGGTGAGGGGGTGTGAGGGTGAGGGGGTGTGAGGGTGAGGGGGTGTGAGGGTGAGGGGGTGTGAGGGGGTGTGAGGGTGAGGGGGTGTGAGGGTGAGGGGGTGTGAGGGTGAGGTGGTGTGAGGGTGAGGTGGTGTGAGGGTGAGGGGGTGTGAGGGTGAGGGGGTGTGAGGGTGAGGGGGTGTGAGGGTGAGGGGGTGTGAGGGTGTGAGGGTGGGTGAGGGGTGAGGGGGTGTGAGGGTGAGGGGGTGTGTGAGGGTGAGGGGGTGTGAGGAGGTGAGGGCGATGGGGGTGAGGGCGACGGGGGTGAGGGCGACGGGGGTGAGGGCGACGGGGGTGAGGGCGACGGGGTGAGGGCGACGGGGTGAGGGCGACGGGGTGAGGGCGACGGGGTGAGGGCGACGGGGGTGAGGGTGACTGGGTGAGGGTGACGGGGTGAGGGTGACGGGGTGAGGGTGACGGGGTGAGGGTGACGGGGTGAGGGTGACGGGGTGAGGGTGACGGGGTGAGGGTGACGGGGTGAGGGTGACGGGGTGAGCGGGGTGAGCGTGACAGGTGTGAGGGTGACAGGTGTGAGGGTGTGTAAGGGTGTGTGAGGGTGTGTGAGGGGGTGAGGGGGGAGAGGGTGAGGGGGGAGAGGGTGTGTGGGGGTGTGGGTGTGCGAGGGTGAGGGTGAGGGTGGTGAGGGTGAAATGGGGTGGTGAGGGTGAGAGGGGGTGTGAGGGTGAGAGGGGGTGTGAGGGTGAGAGGGGGTGTCGGGGTGTGGGGGTGAGAGGGTGTGTGGGGGTGAGAGGGTGTGTGGGGGTGAGAGGGTGTGAGGGTGCTTTGTTTAGTTTTAACTAATCAGTCACGGATCATTAAAGCAGATTTTGACCACATTTTATACTGCTTTCACCTTACTTTTACAGTTTTAAGTATTTATGAATCTGAGGCGAAAATACCAGCTTTGTGTGATTTTCTTCATTTTCGTACCAGACTGCATATTAAAAAAACGGCAATGTCAATTAAAAAAAGGCCAGGTGGCAAACATAGCCAGATCAAGAGTTGTGACCTCTGGGACCCTTTATTTCAACTAGCTCGCCTAGCGAAAATGTAGTGATTCTAGTTTTCAGCTGTTTGTTATAATATGAGCATTAAAAAACAATTTATCAAAAAAGTATCTACAAATGAGCCCAATTATGTACTGTAAATATTTGCCTGTATTTCTCGTCAGTCACTGTCATTTCCCCGCGTCAGTACGTCACTGGCGCCTTGAATGAGAACAACAACTTGGAGAAACTGTAACCCAAAAAAGAGGAGACAAGGCGCTTTGCAATGCTGTGAACTTTTCAAAGTACGTTCTAATTTTAATGATATCACCACACACAACATATACACTAGGCATCATTAAACTGAAAGAAACCTAGAGGGTGTTCGTGCTATGCTGTTTTAACTTAACTACTTTTCCAGCTAAACTTCCGAGCTAATTCTTCACAAACAGCATAAGTCTAAAATATACTGGCGTTTAACACTTTGAATCGCTGACACGGCACAGCGCCTGAATAGGAGCCCACACTGAAAAGCCCAGTGAAACACTGCAGCACTAAACTCGTGAAGCTGAGTTAGTGTGTTAAGAGAAGAAACAATGCGGCCAGATCACTCCCACTTAAGCAACCCTGGACCTCACAGAAATGCCAAGTACGCGCAAAGAGCCCCGGATGGATATCCAATCTGACAAAAGCCTGCTTCTTTATTTACTCTGGGTTTCCTCAATGGACAGGAGCAGCTGTAATTAGCCTGCTGGCAGGGCCCGCGTGCGCCCCAGGAGCTGCAGGGTATTAGCAATGACTAATTTAAGTAACTGAGTAGGCGAAAGCCTTGCTCCCCCCCCAACCCCCCAGCTCCCCCAGAATGCTCTGTGTTAGAATGCAGTTGACCTCGTTCACAGGTCTACAAGTTCCCAAAAGATTGCTGGGGTCCGGGGCGGGGGTGGTACTGGGAGAGACGTGTGTCATTGGCAAGCAGCTTGGGGCTAATTTGACCAATTAGAGAGACAATTTGATCCCACTGACACCTTTCTCTCTCACGCGGTATCACAGCGTTATTTTGTTTAAAAAGGGCGGGGGAGATGGGGGGCATTTGAACAGCCTCCTTCCTAGTCCACTTCATTAAACCACAACAGACAGTAGGCCCACACTGGTGCGGCTGTCACAGCAGTGAACGAAGCGGAGATTAATACCGAGCAAAGTTCACAACTGCCATTTTCCAACGTAGTATTGTGAGCGAGTATTCTGGTCAGTGCTAGCAGTATGTTTTCAAAGAACAGACACTCGGGTCTTTGGAGGTGTTGGTGCACATGGTGATGCGCAAAGATATTGAAAACAAGTTTACGGTTGTACCAACAACCGTCAAATTCTCCTATGGAGATAGAAGAAAAGGTAGCACTTACTTTTCTTTTAAACTTTATTTCTGTGTTCCAACCCGCTGCCTGTAAGGAACAAGAGAGGGGAGCTCTACTTCGATAGGCAGGAGCCTGCGAAGTTCCGGGAGACTTTTGTGTTATCTCCTTTGGAAAGATCTACCTTTGAAAAACAAGCATATGGTGATGGGGTGTGAGGCCGGCCGAGCGCACGCTGGGGGAGCCTTTGAAGTCATGGGGAGGGAAGCCTGTGGGAGGCTGATGCAGGGGGGATTAGAAATGCGAGTCACGGCCTGTTGGAAACCTGTTTCTGAGTCACAAAGGGGACTCAGAAAGCAAGTGAGTCTTCGGTGCACGTAAAAATAAGTAAATAAATAGGCGCTGTGTCTGTTTGCGTGCTCGGCTATGAATTAAGGGCTTGTGGGCGGGCGTGATGCATTTTCCACAAACGTACATGCACAAGTCAGGCTAGTGGTGGCATCTGCTTGCATGAGTGGCCATATGTCAACAAGTCTGCTGGCAGGGGGAGGAAGGGTGACAAGACTGAATAATTATGGGAGGAGAGATGCTGGCCTGAGGCAGAGCGCACCATATGGAGAGGGAGGGGGTGGGCCGAGTGCAGGAGAAATGCTGCTGGCAGGGGGAAGGCTCGGGCAAGCTCGTGCTGCCTCGGGGTTTTCCTGTTGTATGCTGCTCACCCTTATCTTTGTCATTATTTGGGGAAGGCTTTTGTCAGCATGCTCTGTCTTTTCAGCAAATAGAGAACTTTCTCTTATATTTGTTACTTAATTTTTCAGACGTGTCCATGCCTAGTGTATCAGCTTTGGCTGCTTGCCCCTAACTCACGTGAACCTTACTGTAGTATCTATCGTGGGTTTGACATTGGGAAGACTTTATTGTTCCTTGGGCTGGAGCAGTTCCCTTTATATCGCATTTCATGTTTTTAACTGAGCCGAGACTTGACCGCACGTTTGTCTCCTACAAGACAGAATAGTTATTCCCGTGTTGATCGGCTGAGGGTCGTCCGGGGCCCATCGTTGCTTCTTTGAAACTGGGAGACGTTCGTTAAACTCTGATTTGTGCTGATCTGTGACATGAGATTTCAGACAGATGTGCGAAGTGCAGCCCGGCGTCAAAAAAGGAGGCCTGCCGCGGTTTCTTTAGTTTCTGTGGCAGAGTATGACTAGTTTTAAGTGTAGAGGTTTTGGGGCTGCCTCTAGGTTCCGCATCTGAACCACCCTTCGCGTTCCTAGCCTCCTAGGTTGTCCCTGGTTTCCGGGGCTCGCAGTCGCTTCCGGTGCTGACTGTCTCTGGTTTACTGGCTGCCTGCGGTTTCCGGCTCTGCCAGTGGTTTCTGGACACAGATCCTATTTCTCACGCGGTGTGTGATTTATTAAGCCGCATCGTCGTCGTCCTTAGACTACTGACGCCCCATGGTGGTGATTGAGAGCATCTCCAACTGCAGAGATGAAGCTCTACATTGATTTAATAGTTAGCATACTAATATCATTAACAGAAATTACATCGTGTGACCTTTCGTTGATCTTGGTTTTACAATAAATCTCACGACAGAATTAGATCATAGGATGTATTACCCCTGTGAAGTCACCGTTAATATTATTCACCAAAAAAGAGACCAAAGTGTTTAGCAAGAAAAAAAAATGTGAAAGATTTTTATTTTTAAGTTTACAAATTGCGCTAAATTGTGTATTTTGGATCACTAATTTCATGTAAAGTTGCTGAAAACTCTAAGGTCTAGGTCTGCTGGCAGGGGTAGGAAGGGTGACGAGACTGAATAATTATGGGAGGAGAGATGCTATACTAATTAAAGCAGGGGATGGGGGAGCGGATCCTTTGAAGCACGGCCTCGCGGCCGTCAAAGAAGTAAACAGCAGGGATGTAATTAGGGGGGAGGAGCCTGTGCCAGGGCTCAAAACAGAGCCCGATAGAGACCCGTTTCGAGGCCCCCTTTAAAAAACTGCCTGTGCTCAGACCCCATGAGACCCGGCCCACTTAAAGCCCTGTGGATAACATTTAAATAAGCTGTTTTCGGAGACTGCAGAACGTAACCTTAAGTTATAATGAGAAGCATTTTTTTTATATTTACATTTATTTTATTTATAATGTGCAACAAACATCGAACCAAACATAGCTCCCAGATGTCGACAAACATATAATTTAATTACAGAAAAACATATCAGCGAAAAATAACTTCAAAACACTATGGGATGGGGGCGTGGCCAAGTGGTCCAACACGGTGGACACACTTTCGATCAACTCAGTCAGCCCGACACAAAATCCGGCTGAAAATGTGATAGTGGCTGCCATACTCCTGTGAATCGTTCCTGCAGGTGCGGCTGATGCGACGGTGCACACATCGGTGCACAAATCTGTGCTTGGTGAGGCACACTGCGGTGGTCAGGGACTTGGCGCGGTGTCGGAGGCGGCGCTCTGCGGCCTGGGTGTAGCTGAGGGGGCACGCGCACGCCAGAGGACAACGACTGTGGCTCGTGGCTGAGCAGCGTGTGACCTACAAGCCAAGGAGCAGCAGTGCCGGGCCAGGGGCTGGAAAACCCAGTGTGGCAGGTGTCTTTAACCAGAGACAAGAGAAGTCCCCGGAAAGGAGCCGCAGGCCCGCAGCAACCAGGCAGGAGGGCCTGGGACCGATTGGTGCATCCGGCTGCGGCGGGGTCCAAGGCCTTGCGGTGAGTGGGTCCTGCCAGCTGGGGATCTGCCCTGAGCCGAATGAGCAGCTGTGTCGGCTATGCTTGTACTGGGCGTGTCCGACTGGTGGTCCAGGATAGACTCCGGCAAAACCCCAGGGCGGGCAGTTGCTGTGCCGCCGGAGGCTGCTGCGTCCGGCATTAGAGGAGCTGGAGGGCCCGTGAGGTGCATTGTATGTGCCCCCCCATGTGTGCAAAGGGGCCTCTTCTGGTGCCGGATACCTGTTGCCCTAGCCTTCCTTCGGCTCGATGGTGCGCGAGGGACATACTCGCATTACTGGGAGCCGGGACCAACCTATATAGAACAGCTGCAACAAGTGGTGAGCCCATAACGTGAGGATTCTCTATGCAGACTCTAGCTGTGCATGCCCATACGGCCGTGAGAGGCGTGGCGGCGTGTTGTGGGTCCCCTCCTTCCGAGTGAGTATTGGGCTGCTATCAGTACCCCCTGCTGATATACTGTTCTTCTGAGTGGTGCTGCGGTGTTGAAGGGGCACCCAATAGGGGTTGGGGGCGCTGTCCTGCACTCACAGAAGCGGCCAGAGGCAGAAACTAGGATCTCGGCGGTAGAGGATTCAGTCTCTGTACTGCAGACCAAGGTCTCCTCCTTGGAGAAACTTACCAAACAATGGCCTGAAAAGGGCGGGCCAGCAGAAATAATTTCTGCAGCATGGGCTTCCATGAGCACTACGAAGGTAAAGATACCGAAAAGTTCATATCGGAGAGGCTCACTTTTTGGATACCAGGGGACGCCCTTTCCCGCTGCTTCATTGTGGAACGCGCGTAATGAGACCTGCTGCAGCGCCCGTCACGGGGGACGTGACCTCAACCCATAATTGCACGTATTTTAAACTACCATGATCGCGGCTCAGTCCTTCAACACACCAGGATAAAGGGGGGACCTCTTCTATGACTCACATAGAATCATGACATTCCCAGACTATACGAGAATGGACTTGCAGCGGCAGAAATCCTTCCAGGCTGCCAAGGCACGACTACAAGAACTGAAAATTGTATATTCGCTCCAGTTCCCTGCTCTCTTGCTAATTTAATACAATTTGCGTACTATGTTTTTTGATACACCGGAAGCAGTCTTTCATTGCACAGACGAACAGATACGAACCAAGCCTCACACCCCTCCTCGCCATGATCCAGACTAGTCATCCAATGAATCCCGTTGCCTGCAAACACAGCAAGCGGGAAACAGCGCCACCGCTCCAGGGCCACATGGTACTCAAAGATACGGGACGATGAACCATGAAACACGCCGGCGGTGTGCGCCTCAACGGCAGCATACATGAATCGTTATGTTGGCCATAGGGGACTGACCTGAAGTACAATTACTGGGATCTATGCAGTCTACTGTTTAGTTGATAGCGGGCTGGAACACCAGAATCTTCTTCCTTTCTTTTAAGTTGCCATTATGGCTTTCGGGTGTTCGGGAATCCATTGAAGGTATACACCGTCAATCCTTCGTTGGTGTTTGTATGATTGTTTGGTTACTGTTTTTACCCAGTGCTTAGATACTGTAATGCTAGATAGGTGTCCTACTGTGGGACTGCATCCATGTAACCACCTATTACATGTCAATGCCATCTCAAACAAATGAGGCCTTGCAGGGTCAACTGCGTATCATGAGTAGGAATGTAGTACTGTTGCAGGAGTTGCACCTTATGTGCACTAAAACACCCTGCCTAGCCTGATATGGCTATGACCGAGTCTTTCTTGCAGGATTTACACAGGGCTCTAAGGGAGTGGCCCTTCTGATACATCGTCAAGTTCCATTCACATCCTCGCGCCACTGGATTGACCCACATGGGAGATTTGTTATTGTCCAAGGGACTATCTATGGAGTTCAAATAGTAATAGGTAATGTCTATGCCTCCCCCCTCCACTGTCTCAAACCTTCATTGATTGTTTAATGGACGTATGGGGGGAAACTCCCAGAATGCCTAGCGATTATGGGTGGCGACTGGAACAACGAAATGCCTGTCAAAGCTACATTCCCTTGCAAATATTGTGGGCTGGGTCGATACATGGAGAATGCTTAACCCCTACAACACAGGCTGTACATATTACTCCGCAGCTTACAATGCCTTCTCACAACTTGACTACCTATTTATTCCAGAGTACTATCTCCAGAGAGTAGTTGAGGCCTCAATTATGCCCCAGGGGCTATCCGCACATTCCCCGATTGTGATAACACTCACTCGGCCCACATCGATGCCCATTTAGATGGAGACTCTCCTCCTGGCATATACAAAATTAGAAATATAGGGCTCATATGCATAAGGCAGTAATAGAATATGTTACCCTCAATGCGGACTCCATCTCCTCTCCGGAAACACTGTGGGAAGCCATGAAAACCCATAATACGTGGGATATACATGAGCTATACCACAGCAGAACGAAAACTCCAGATGTGTAAACTTACACACTTAGAAACCCAAGTAATGATGCTAGAAAGATGCAGCCAAGACAGCGTCGCACACATAGCCCGTAGGAAACTACGCCTAACCCAACTACAGTATCAGAGTTACTTAATGGACGAGTCCAACGCGCTTGGCTGGCATCCCAGAGCACAATATAGTAGTGGGGTGACAAATCTAGTAAATTACTCTCCTGATATGTAGGCAGGCTGCAAAGTCCACCCCTCTCCCTCCTATTTGTGACACACCCTAGCCAACTCTTTCAGACCCAACAGCAATCGCAAGTAGCTTCGCACATTTTTATAGGGAACTCTACAGACCTAGAGGCCCCACATGTCTCATTAATAGAGAGTTTTCTGGACGATATACCACCATAAATATCCTTGAGAATACAGAGGAATCCTTAGATGCGCTCATTACACTTGAAGAATTAACAACTGCTATGTCTGAGCTGCGGACAGTCCCGGCCCCCGGCCCCAATGGCTCCCCTAGAGAGTTGTACAAAGCAGTTTTTAACCCCGTTAGGCCCACATCTCCTCAACATAATTCAGGAGCCAACAGACAGCGCGGTTACCAACAGACTGGCGACACGCCAAAATAGTGGTGTTTTCTAAGCCGGGTAGACCACCCGAACAACACACTTCATACCGCCCGATATCTCTTTTAAACTCGGAAGAGAAAATCCTTGCAAAAAATCTTGCAAATAGTCTGCTACCATACATGTCAGAAATTGTCCAATCAATCAATCATAGACATTTATAGAGCGCTCTACTTACCCGGAGGGTCTCCCGGGGGTGGGGGGGGGGGGGGGGGGGGGGGGGAGGGGGGGGGGGTTGCTGCTACTGCCCGAACAGCCAGGTCTTGAGCTTCTTCCTGAAGGCGAGGTGGTCTTGGGTCAGGCGCAGGTCGGGAGGGAGGGAGTTCCAGGTCTTGGCGGCCAGGTAGGAGAAGGACCTTCCTCCTGTTGTCGTTCTTCGGATGCGGGGGACGGCGGCGAGGGCGTGACTGGCTGATCGGAGGTGTTGTTTGGGAGCCTAGAAGTTGATGCGGTTGTTGAGGTAGCTCGGGCCTTGATCGTGTAGGGCTTTGTGTGCGTGGGTGAGGAGACGGAAGGTGATTCTCTTGTTGACCGGGAGCCAGTGCAGGTCTCTTAGGTGTCCGGAGATGTGGCTGTGTCGTGGGATGTCGAGGATGAGTCTGGCTGAGGCGTTCTGGATCCGTTGGAGTCTCTTCTGGAGCTTGGTGGTGGTTCCGGCGTAGAGGGCGTTGCCGTAGTCCAGTCGGCTGGTGACGAGAGCCTGGGTGACAGTCTTCCTGGTCTCGGTGGGGATCCACCGGAAGATTTTCCGTAGCATGCGCAGGATGTTGAAGCACGACGAGGAGACTGCGTTGACTTGCTTGGTCATGGAGAGGGAGGAGTCCAGGATGAAGCCCAGGTTGCGTGCGTGGTCTGTCGGTTTGGATGCAGTTCCCAGGGCGGGAGGCCACCAGGGGTCGTCCCAGGCGGAGGGCGAGGATCCCAGGATGAGGACTTCCGTCTTGTCCGAGTTCAGCTTCAGGCGGCTGGTCGACATCCACTCGGCTACTTCTTTCATTCCTTCGTGAAGGTTGGCTCTGGCGGCGGCGGGGTCGTTGGTAAGGGAGAGGATCAGCTGGGTATCGTCGGCGTAGGATATGATGTTCAGGTTGTGTTGGCGTGCGATGGCCGCGAGGGGGCTCATGTAGACGTTGAAGAGGGTTGGGCTCAGCGAGGATCCTTGGGGTACGCCGCAGATGACTTTGGTGGCCTTTGATTTGTACAAGCAGGCTTTATGCCTCATCGTTCTATCAGCCATACCATACGGAGAGCTCAAAACACAATAGCAGCAGTTGATTGCTTGGATAGACCAGCAGCTCTATTACTGGCGGATATGGACAAATCTTTCGATTCCATTAGTTGGACCTACTTATTTGCACTTCTACCACGCTATAATTTTGGCCCACGGTTTATAAGATATATCGAGCTCCTATATACCGATCTACCGGCTACAGTTCAAGTTGCGGATTGCGTCTCAGACCCCTTCCCGGTTGGGCGTGAAACGCAGCTTGGATGCCCTCTCCTTTTTGGACTGGCCATTGAGCCACTGCCCATATGGGTCGAAAAAGACGCAGTGATTCAGGGTTTCGAATGGACCCTGGCTATATCAGATCATATAGCACTATATGCAGACAATATACTATTCTTCCTCACAGATACATATAACAGAATATTGCAGATAATGCAGATCTTAAGGGAAACGTCAGGACTGTACCTGAATCCCCAGAAGTCGACTATCTGGCCACTATGGGGCACTTTAGGGCGTAACAACTTGGCCAAGAACCTTCAACTTGCAACAGAAGGACTGCTGTATTTAGGAGTATTCCTTTCTGAGAACCCCCTAATATCATGGGATCGGAATCTTGGCGTACCTACCGAAAGCACAACTTACTTACCTTCGGTAACGATATATCTGTAAGAAATAGTAGTTAGTGTTCGATTCCTTACCTTACAATATCCCCAGGCATCAGACTGGATCCTGAAAGTTTTGCATAGCAGTACACCTGCGCGTCGGTAGGCGTCGTCTGCGGCTCCACGTCTGTTGTCGGCGTCGTGGCCGCAGGGATGACGGGGTACTTAGACGCCGCCCTTGCGCGCGGACGTCAGTTCTTGTACATAGCTTTCCGCGCCAGGAAAGCAGAGCCATGACAGAGACCGACACTGGTGCCATGAAACTAGGGCCCTGAAGAACAAGTTACTTACCTTCGGTAACAATATATCTGTAAGAAACATTAGTTAGTGTTAGATTCCTTACCTTAGAATATCCCCAGGCGTCAGTCTGGATCCGGAAACTTTTGCGTAGCAGTACCCCTGCGCGTCGGTAGGCGTCGTCTGCAGGCGTCCCCTGCGGCTCCGCGTCCGTCGTTGGCGTCGTGCGCCGTGATGACGTCGCTGGAGTATATAGACGCCGCCTCCGCGCGCTGACGTCAGTTCTTTGCACACAGCATTTCCGCGCCAGGAGACGCAGAGCCATGAGAGAACCAACACTGGTGCCATGTAAAAACTAGGGCCCTGAAAGGGATGACCTTAACCCTAAGTATCAGTTCGCAGAACGGGGAGGATGGGTGGGTTCGGTAAGGAATCTAACACTAACTAATGTTTCTTACAGATATATTGTTACCGAAGGTAAGTAACTTGTTCATCTGAAAGAAACACGTTAGTGTTAGATTCCTTACCTTAGAATACCAACCCCGGTGGTGGGTCTGCGAACCAATACAAAACTACACCAGAAAGTCCTGGAGGACAGAACGGCCAAAGAAGCCATCCCTCCGGACTTGACTGTCCAGGCAGTAATGCCTCGCAAAGGTGTGCAGCGAGGCCCACGTAGCCGCTTGGCAAATGTCCTGCAAGGGGACTCCCCGGCCCAGGGCAGTAGTAGCCGCCGTGGCCCGAGTGGAATGGGCCCTCAGCCCAACAGGAGGCTCCTTCCGAGCCAAAGAGTAGCACGCTTTGATGCAGAGGACGACCCATCGAGAGATGGTTCGCTTACAAACCGCCCGTCCCTTCTTCGCACCCACGTAGCCAACAAACAGTTGGTCATCCACCCGGAACTGGCGTGTGCGATCCATGTAGAATGAAAGCGCACGTTTTGGGTCCAGACGGTGGAGCCGCTCTTCATCCTTTGAAGGATGCGGAGGCGGGAAGAAGGAAGGGAGGGTGATGGACTGCCCGATGTGAAAGGCCGAAACAACCTTGGGCAGGAAAGAAGGTCTAGTCCTCAGAACCACCTTGTCAGGATGAATGGACAGGAAAGGAGGTTGGACAGAAAGAGCCTGGAGCTCACTCACTCTCCTGGCAGAGGTGATGGCAACCAGGAAAGCCGTCTTTAAAGTCAGGAGACGGAGAGGACAAGAATGAAGGGGCTCAAAGGGAGCACACATCAGGAAGGTCAGAACCAGGTTCAAATCCCACTGAGGCATCACAAACGGAACAGGTGGAAACATGTGAGTGATGCCTTTTAAGAACCGAGTTACAATTGGGGATTTGAACAAAGAAGGCTGATCAGGAAGCCTCAAAAAGGCTGAAAGGGCAGAAAGGTAGCCCTTGATAGTGCCCAGAGCAGAGCCCTGCTGGGCAAGAGAAAGAAGAAACAGAAGAACCTCCGAAAGAGGGGCAGAGAGAGGATCCACAGCCTTTGCTGTGCACCATGCCACAAATCTGTTCCACCGACAGGCGTATACCGACTTAGTGGAGGGACGCCTGGCTGCCAGAATAACATCACAGACTTCAGGAGGCAAGTCAAATGGCCTCAACTGCCGCCGCTCAATCTCCAAGCATGGAGGTGGAGACTGGACAGGTTCGGGTGGAGGACCGTCCCCTGCTGCTGCGACAGAAGGTCCTCCTGAAGAGGCAGGCGGATCGGGGGACCGACTGACATGCTGAGTAGCTCGGGATACCAGTACCTTCGAGCCCAGTCCGGAGCCACAAGGATAACTTGGGCCCGGTCGCGCCTGATCTTCTTCAGCACTCTGGGCAGAAGTGGTATAGGCGGAAAGGCGTATAACAGACCGCAACTCCACTCGCGCCGAAAGGCGTCGCCGTGCGAGTGCCGTCTTGGAAACTCCAACGCGCAGAACTGATGACATTGCGCGTTCTCTTCTGTGGCGAATAGATCTAACCAAGGCTCTCCCCATTGCAGAAAGATGCCTTGCGCCACGTCCGAGTTCAGACGCCATTCGTGATCCATCGAGCACCGACGGCTGAGTTCGTCCGCCCTGGCGTTCAGAGAACCTGCCAGGTGTTGAACCGTCAGAGTCACGCCCTGACGTTCCAGCCATTGCCAGAGGCGCAGAGCCTCCTGGCAAAGGGTCCACGACCCCACTCCGCCCTGTTTGTTGCAGTACCACATGGCGGTGGTGTTGTCGGTGAACACCTGCACTACACTCCCGTTGACAAAGGGGAGGAATGCCTTCAGTGCCAGACGAATCGCCCGCAGCTCCAACAAGTTGATATGGAGCCGGGACTCCGCCGGAGACCAGATGCCTCTGATCTCTGCCTCTCCCAAGTGGCCACCCCAGCCCTGGAGGGATGCGTCCGTCACGACAACGTGCTCCGGTTGGGGAAGGGAGAGGGACTTGCCCCTGACCCAATCGCGGTCCGTAAGCCACCACTGCAGTTGTCTCGCAGTGCCCTCCGAGATCAAGACGTGGTCGGACAAGTTGCCCTGATGCTGGGCCCACTGAAACTTCAGGTCCCACTGCAGAGCCCGCATCCGCCACCGGGCGTGATGCACCAGAAGGATGCAGGAAGCCATCAGTCCCAGCAGCCGCAGCGTCAACCTGACCGAAACTCGGGATAGCGGCTGAAAGATGGGAATCAAAGCCTGAATATCCCGAACCCGCCGTTCCGGAGGATAAACCCGAAACTGCGCCGAGTCCAGAACCGCTCCGATGAAGAGGAGCTTTTGAGAGGGACACAGGTGTGATTTCGGCACATTGATGGAGAACCCCAGGTCGTGCAAGAGGTCTGCCGTCATCTGAAGGTGGTGGACGACTGTCTGGGGCGAGCCCGCCTTCAACAACCAGTCGTCTAGGTAGGGGAAGACTGAAACCCCTAACCTGCGCAGATGGGCTGCGACCACCGCCATCACCTTTGTGAACACCCGTGGGGCGCTGGTAAGGCCGAAGGGGAGCACGATAAACTGAAAGTGCTCCAGGCCTACCGTGAACCGCAGGTAACGCCGGTGGGCCGGCAGGACGGGGATGTGAAAATAGGCGTCCTGCAAGTCCAACGCTACCATCCAGTCTTGCGGGTCTAGAGCAGCCAAGACCTGAGCTAGCGTCAACATCTTGAACTTCTCCTTCCGGAGGAAGCCGTTGACGTTCCTTAGATCCAAGATAGGACGTAGGCCCCCCTTGTCCTTCTTGGGCACCAGAAAGTAGTGGGAATAACAACCACGCCCTACTTCTGGCCCAGGAACGCGCTCGATGGCCCCCTTGGCCAAGAGGGCCGTAACTTCCTCCTGCAGAAGTGTCAAGTGGTCCCCCGACACACGGTGGTTCTGCGGTGGCATGGCTGGAGGAGAGGTCTCGAAGGGGAGGGAGTAGCCCCTTCGGACAATTTGCAGCACCCACCTGTCCGAAGTGATTGTGCGCCAGTGAGCGTGGTGATGGCGAACCCTGCCACCCACTGGCGTCACATGGGGCCGAAAGCACGGACTAGGAGGATTTTGGGGTAGATGCTGCGGGGGAGGGTGTGGTCTGACCCCGCCGTTGTCCCCGACCGCCACCACGGCGGTTTCCACGGCCGCCACCGCGTTGAAAGGATTGTTGCGGCGCGTGGCTGGCAGCACGTGTGGGGGCGCCCCTTCCTTGGCCACGAAAGGGGCGAAACGAACCCGGTTGCTGACGCTGGGTCGAGAGACCCAAGGACTTGGCCGTGACCCTAGAGTCCTTGAAGCGTTCCAGCGCGTGGTCCGCCTTGTCACCGAACAGGTGACAGCCATCAAACGGCATGTCCATCAGGGTATTCTGGACATCAGCCGAAAAATTGGCGGATCTCAGCCAGGCGTGGCGACGAATCGCCACCGTCGTAGACATAGCTCTGCCCAGCGAGTCGGTCGTATCAAGACCACACCGAATTGAATATTTCGCTGCATCTCGGCCCTCAGCCACAGCCTGACCGAGTTTTGCCCGCACCTCCATGGGGCATTCTGGCAGCAGCTCCGCGACCGTATCCCACACAGAGTGGGTGTAGCGGCCCAAGAGGCAGGCGGTGTTGCAAGACCGCAGGCCCAAACTAATGGACGAGAAGACCTTTTTGCCAAACTGGTCATACCTCTTGGATTCCCGGTCGGGCGGGGCCGACGGGAATGCGGACTGGGAGGTCGAGGCCTGGATCACCAGACTCTCAGGAGTGGGGTGGGTAGACAGGTACTTGGGGTCGTCCGGACAAGGACGGTGGTGCCTGGCCACGTTCCGATCAACAGGCGCACCTGAAGCGGGCCTGGACCACGTGCCCAACAGAACGTCTGACAAGGCTTCATTAAACGGCAGCAGTGGCTCCTGTGGGCATGACTGCGGTTTGAAGACCTCGGTGAGGATGTTAGGCCTCACGGCCGCGACGGGGAGCTCAAGGTTTAAGGCCTTGGCAGCCCTCATCAGCACCACAGAATAGGCAGCTCCCTCCACCGATGCCACGGAAGGAGGAGAGATCAAACCAGGGTTAGGAGAGTCGTCCAAACCACTGGCATCCCCCAAGTCACCTGTCCAGTCCGGGTCATACTGGCACTCGCGTGACAGAGGGTCCTCGGACCCCTCCCAACCTTCACCGTACTCCTCATCCTCTCCGTATTCGGAGTCAATGATGAAGACCGGCTCCTCGGGGTTCATGGGCCCCATCGGCGCCGGGAACGGCGTCGAGCGACGCCCGTCCGGCGCCGCGTCCGGCGTCGGAGAAGGCAAGGGGACGGCGCCGCCCGGAGCCGGCGTCGGAACCCCACCGCCGGCCGGAGCCGGCACTGGAGAACCGGCGCCGCGCGGGGGCGGCGTCGGGGGTAACCCCGATGGCAACGGCGCCGGGGAGGCCGGAAGACCAGCCGGCGCCGATCCCGAAGGCCCTTGCGGCGCCGGGGTCGGAGCCGTCGGCGGCGCCGGGGCCGGAGCACCCGACGGCGCCGAGGCAGGGACACCCGAACCGCCAGGGCCCCCAGACGGTAGCACTGGGCCCGAAGGCACCGTAGGCCCCGTCGGAGAAGCGAGCGCCCTCATGGCCATGAGGAACGCCTCGATCTCCTCAGGCGTCGCGCCATGCCCAGGGACCGGAGGGTATGAGGCAGGCCGCGCCGGCGACTCTCGCGGAGCCGCGGGGTTGGGGTCACCCGAGCCCCCGGCCGCATCGCGCGAGCGTCGGGGGGAGTCGGGGGTACGATGACGACGCCCCGACTTCTTGTGCTTCCTACCTGACGAGCCTGACGAGTGGTGTCGACTTCCGGAACGCTCGGCGCGGCTCCGCGACCGCTCCCTCGAACGCTCTCTCGACCTCCGGCCGGACCGGGACCGCTCCCGGTCCCGACGTGGGGCCGACACCCGGAGCTCCAGCAGCTTGCGGGACCGCTCCCGCCTAGCCTTGTTGGTGAGGGCCCGGCAGTCGACACAGGAGTCCACGTCGTGGTCGGGGCCCAGACACCGGAGACAGAGGCGGTGATGGTCTGTGACCGACATCGTGCGCTCACAGTCATCGCAATTCTTAAACCCAGGCATCCTATCAGGCACAGTAAGAGAAAAAACAATCGAAAAACTTGGTCAAAGACCGGAGTACTGCTTTTCAGATCTGCGTCCACTGGCGCGGAAAAAAGAAGAACTGACGTCAGCGCGCGGAGGCGGCGTCTATATACTCCAGCGACGTCATCACGGCGCACGACGCCAACGACGGACGCGGAGCCGCAGGGGACGCCTGCAGACGACGCCTACCGACGCGCAGGGGTACTGCTACGCAAAAGTTTCCGGATCCAGACTGACGCCTGGGGATATTCTAAGGTAAGGAATCTAACACTAACGTGTTTCTTTCAGATAGGGATGTCCTTAACCCTAGATATCGGATCGCAGAACGGGGAGGATGGGTGGGGCGGTAAGAAATCTAACACTAACTACTGTTTCTTACAGATATATCGTTACAGAAGGTAAGTAACTGGTGCATCTGAAAGAAACAGGTTAGTGTTAGATTCCTTACCTTAGAATAGATACCTCAGCAATACCAACCCCGGTGGTGGGTCTGTGAACCAAGATCACACCAGAAAGTCCCGAAGAACGGAACGGCCAAAAAAGCCATCTCTCCGGACTTGGCTGTCCAGGCAGTAGTGTCTAGCAAACGTGTGCAGCGAGGCCCACGTAGCTGCCTGACAGATGTCCTGCAAGGGGACTCCCCGACCCAGGGCAGTCGTAGTCGCTGTGGCCCGAGTGGAATGGGCCCTCAGCCCAACAGGGGGCTCCTTTTTAGCCAAGGAGTAACAGACCTTGATGCACAACACGACACACCGAGAGATGATCCGTTTGTGCACCGCCCGTCCCTTCTTCGCGCCCACATATCCAACAAAGAGCTGGTCGTCCACCCGGAACTGGCGTGTGCGATCAAGGTAGAAGGAGAGCGCACGGTTTGGGTCCAGGCGGTGGAGCCTCTCTTCCTCTTTCGAGGGATGCGGAGGCGGAAAGAAGGTGGGCAAGGTGATGGACTGCCCCATGTGAAAGGCCGTAAGGGCAGGAAAGAAGGACGCGTTCTCAAAATAACTTTGTCCGGATGGACAGAGAGGAAAGGAGGCTTAGAAGATAGAGCCTGGAGCTCACTCACTCTCCTGGCAGAGGTGATGGCAACCAGGAATGCAGTCTTAAGAGTAGAAGGAAGAGGGCAATTGTGAAGTGGCTCGAAAGGAGCGAACATCAAATAAGTCAGAACAAGGTTCAAGTCCCACTGAGGCATCACGAAAGGAACAGGAGGCAACATGTGCGTAATGCCCTTCAAGAATCTATTTACAACAGGGGACTTGAAAAGAGAAGGCTGATTAGGAAGCCTCAAGAAGGCAGAAATGGCAGAGAGGCAGCCCTTAAGAGTGCTCAGAGCAGAGCCCTGCTGGGCCAGGGAAAGAAGAAAGAGGAGAACCTCTGAAAGGTGGCAGAGAGAGGATCCACAGCCTTTGCTGTGCACCATGCCACAAATTTGTTCCACCTGCAGGCGTATACAGATTTTGTGGAGGGACGGCTGGCTGCCAGAATCACATCACAGACTTCAGGAGGCAAGTCAAATGGCCTCAACTGCCGCCGCTCAATCTCCACGCATGGAGGTGGATGCTGGACAGGTTCGGGTGGAGAACCGTCCCCTGCTGCTGCGACAGAAGGTCCTCCAGAAGAGGCAGACGAATCGGGGGATCGATTGACTTGCTGAGTAGCTCAGGATACCAAAACCTTTGTGCCCAGTCCTGGGCCACAAGGATGACTTAGGCCCGGTCGCGCCTGATCTTCTGCAGCACTCTGGGCAGAAGTGGTATAGGCGGAAAGGCGTACAATAGACCGCAACTTCACTCGTGACGAAAAGCGTCTCCGAGCGAGTGCGGAATTGGAAATTCCAACGCGCAGAACTGAGGACATTGCGCGTTCTCTTCGGTGGCGAATAGATCTAACCAAGGCTCTCCCCACTTCTGTAAGAGGCCTTGCGCCACGTCGGAGTTCAGACGCCATTCGTGATCCATCATGCACCGGCGGCTGACTTCGTACGCCCTGGCGTTCAGGGAACCTGCCAGGTGTTGAACCACCAAGGAACGGCCTTGATGTTCCAGCCATGCCCAGAGGCGCAGAGCCTCCTGACAAAGAGTCCACGACCCCACCCTGCCTTGTATGTTGCAGTACCACATGGCAGTGGTTTTGTCCGTGAACACCTGCACTACACATCCCCAGACAGAGGGAAGGAATGCCTTCAGTGCAAGCCGGATCGCCCGCAGCTCCAGAATGTTGATGTGGAGCCAGGACTCCGCCAGAGACAAGAAGCCTCTGATCTCCCTCTCCCCATGTGGCTGCCCCACCCCAGGAGGGACGCATCTGGCATCACTACGTTCTCCGGTTGGGGTAGGGAGAGAGATCTGCCGCTGACCCAATTGCGGTTCGTGAGCCACCACTGCAACTGTCTTGCAGTGTCCTCCGAGATCCGGACGTGGTCGGACAGATTGCCCTGATGCTGTGCCCACTGAAACTTCAGGTCCCACTGCAGAGCCTGCATCCGCCACCTGGCGTGATGCACCAGAAGGATGCAGGATGCCATCAGTCCTAGGAGCCACAGCGTCAATCTGACCGAGACTCTGGATGAAGGCTGAAAGATCGGAATCAGAGCCTGATTATCCAGAACCCGCTGTTCGTGGGGATAAACCCGAAACTGCGCTGAGTCCAGAACCACTCCGATGAAGAGGAGCTTCTGAGAGGGGCACAAGTGTGACTTCGGCACTTTGATGGAGAACCCCAGCGAGTGCAGGAGGTCGGCCGTAGTCTGGAGGTGGGAGACGACTGTCTGGGGCGAGCCCGCCTTCAACAACCAATCGTCGAGATAGGGGAAGACTGAAACCCCTAATCTGCGCAGATGAGCTGCGACCACCACCATCACTTTCGTGAACACCTGTGGGGCGCTGGTAAGGCCGAAGGGGAGCACGGTAAACTGAAAGTGCTCGTGGCCTACCGTGAACCGCAGGCAACGCCGGTGGGCTGGCAGGATTGGGAAGTGGAAATACGCGTCCTGCAAGTCCAACGCTACCATTCAGTCTTCTGGGTCCAGGGCAGCTAGGACCTGAGCCAGAGTCAGCATCTTGAACTTCTCCTTCCGGAGGAAGCCGTTGACGCTCCTTAGATCCAAGATAGGGCGTAGGCCCCCTTTGCCCTTCTTGGATACCAGAAAGTAGCGGGAATAGCAACCACGTCCTACTTCTGGCCCAGGAACGCGCCCTTGGCCAAGAGGGCCGTAACTTCCTCCTGCAGAAGTAGCAAGTGATACCCCGACATGCGGTGGCATCGCTGGAGGGGTCGCCTCGAAGGGGAAGGAGTAGCCCCTTCGCACGATTTGCAGCACCCACCTGTCCGATGTGATGGAGCGCCAGTGGAGGAGGTGATGGCGAACCCTGCCCCCCACTGACGTCGAATGGACCTGAAAACTCGGACTTGGAGGATTTTGAGGCAGATGCTGCAGGTGTGGACTGACCTTGCGGGTCCATTATCACCGCCACAGCGGTTACCACGTCCGCAACCGCACTGAGGTTGGTTCTGCGGCCTGTGGCTAGCTGGACGTGTGGGGGCGCCCCTTCCTTGGCCACGAAAGGGACGAAAGGCGGAAGTCTGCTGGCGTTGGCCGAGACCCAAGGACTTGGCCGTAGCCCTGGAGTCCTTGAAACGCTCCAGCGCGCTGTCTGCCTTGTCGCCAAAGAGGCGACGGCCATCAAAGGGCATGGCCATAAGGGAGGCTTGGACATCGCCCGAAAAGTTGGTGGACCTCAGCCAGGACCGCCACCGTCGTTGCAATCGCCCTGCCTAGCGAGTCCGTGGTATCCAGCCCACACCGAATAGAATATCGTGCTGCGTCCCTTCCCTCCGCAAGGACTTGGGTAAGCTTTGCCTGGACTTCCGCCGGGCACTGCGGCAGCACTTCCGCAATCGTATCCCACAAAGAGTGGGAGTAAAAGGCCAAAAGGCAGGCGGTGTGACAGACCGCAACCTCAAACTCAGTGAGAAGAACAGCTTCTTACCAAACTGGTCGTACCTTTTGGATTCCCGATCCGGAGGGGCGGTCGGGAACGCGATCTGGGAAGTCGAGGCCTGGATCACCAGGCTCTCAGGGGTGGGGTGGATAAACAAGGAACTGGGGTCGCCCAGAGCCAGGCGGTGGCGTCGGGCCACGTTCCCATCTACAGGGAGGCCTGTAGAGGGCTTGGACCAGGTGCCCAACAGAACGTCAGTGAGGGCTTCGTAGAACGGCAGGAGAGGCTCCGAGGAGCTTGCCTGCAGTTTGAGCACCTCAGTGAGGAAGTGAGTCCTCACGGCCGTGACTCAAAGCTCAAGAGCCAAGGCCTTGGCTGCCCTAGTCAACACTATGCTGTAAGCAGCCCCCTCCTCCATAGCCACGGTAGGAGGGGAGACAAAACCAGTGTCGGGCAAAGTGTCCAGACCACTGGCCTCCCTCAGTTCGTCTGCCCAGTCCTAGCTCAACTGGCACTGCAGTGCCAGAGGGTCCTCAGACCCCTCCCAATCCCCCTCGTCATCCATCTCCTGAAGGTCAGGAAGAAATTATTGTGCCGGGTCGCCGGTGAAGGGTTCACCGATCAGCGTCGAAAAAAGGCGCCGGGTGGCGCAGGATCCGGACCGGGGTGGGGATCGGGGGGCACCGCCGCCCGAGGACGGCGACAGGGGCGACACCCTTGGCGTCGGGGTCGTAAGGTCGACCGGCGTCGGGGTCGGGGTCGTGGTCGTGGTCGTAAGGTCGACCGGCGTCGTCATCGATCCAAGCCTGGATCCGGAGGAACCCTGCGGCGTCGGGACCCAAGATGTCGACGGCGCCGAAGCACCCGCCGAAGCCGATGGCCCGCTTGGGCTCCCAGACGGGCCCGCGGGACCCGAAGGCACCTCGGCGGGACCAGACTGAGGGAAGCGTGACCTCATGGCTATGAGGAAGGCGCTGATCTCCTCCGGCGTCGCGTTCAGCCCAGGGACTGGCAGGTATGGAGCTGGACGCCGCGTGGGTGGTGTTGCCCGAACCTCCGGTCGCGTTGCGCGAGCGTCGGGGTGTCACTTCTTTGACTTCTTTTGCCTCGACTTACCTGAGGACTTGGAGCCCGACGAGTAGTGTCGACTCGCCGAGCTGTGATGACTGCGGCCCGCAACCGGTCCCTCGACCTCCTCCTGGACCGGGACCTCGAACGGCGCGGGCTGACTGCCGGATCTCGAGGGGCATATGGGACCGCTCCTGCCTAGCCTTCGACGTCAATGCCCGGCAGTTGGGGCACATCTTGTCATCGTGGTCGCCCCGAGGCAATAAAGGCACTGACGGTGGGGGTTGGTAACCGACATCAGTTGGCTACAGTCGTCACAGTGTTTGAACCCGGGCATCCCTATCGGCACCGGAGTCGGGAATCGACTCGAGAAGATCCAAAATAGATCGAAAAAGTTAGTCAAAAAGTGACTAGGGGTACTGCTCTTCCCGGATCTGCGTTTGCTGGTGCAGAAAAAACAAGAACTGAGGTCAGCGTGCGGTGTCTAAGTATTCCGACAACGTCATCACGACGCCGGCGACGGATGCGGAGCCGCAGACGACGCCTACCGGCGAGCAGGGGTACTGCTACGCAAAACTTTCCGGATCCAGTCTGACGCCTGGGGATATTCTAAGGTAAGGAATCTAACACTAACTAGATTTTAATCCACTAGAGGGCAAGCTTTTAATGGGAGAACTTGGTGAACATAAGATATCCAAAATATACCAATCCCTCATTACACACAGCGTCACAACACTCAAGACCCTTAAAGATAACTGGCAAACAAACATAGCCCTCCTAGACACAGATGATTGGACTGAGGCCATGGAATCCCCCCACTGCGCCGCTATTTCCTCCTGCCTAGGATTCATCCAGGTTAAGTACCTCCACAGGGCGTATTATACACGCCATAGATTATGGAGAGCTGACCTGATTGATTCCCCAGTATGTCTTCGATGTCAGAACGAGGAGGGAACATTCCTACAAACAGTCTAGACATGTACAGCCCTGGATAGGTTCTGGTTCTGTGTATTGGCATGCTTAACCTAAATAATTGGTGGGAATTGCCTAGATTCCCCTAGACTTACAATACTTCATATAACAGAAGAGATTGGTGGCAAAAGGTATAAACGCCATCTTCTTTGGCTTGGGCTCACCATCACTAAGCTAGACATAGCCAGGTTATGGAAATCGGAAACACCTCCTACTATCAGGGCCTGGAAAAATGGAATGGACTTTTCTATGGGATTGGAGATTCCTGTTTTCCAGGCACGTGGTTGCCCTCAGAAGCATCCTAAAATCTGGCAGCGATCGGCGGACTACCGAGGTCTGGTCATACAGCAACAGACAACGATGTTGGATGCAGTGAACTCTGAAATTCGGACTTACTATGCACAGACGTGATTTATATTCTGTGACAGGACCCCTGAAGAAAACAAGTTAGTTACCTGTAACTTTGGTTCCCCAGTATTGTTAACTTTCATAGATTCCCATGCTTTGTATCATTCCCAGTCGTCGGAATGGGAGCATCGGTAAATAAAAAATACCTTAGTAGTAAGCACAAAGTGAACAAATAGGCCTAGGCCTCATCTCATTTTGTAGCTTATCCGCCTCTTTTTGTAAAAGAGACCAAATTCTTGCAGTAGCTAATCAGAGCAGCCTCACCCCATAGAACCTTCCTGAGAGAGCCTCAGAGCCTCAGATTTTCGTAGCCGTTGTGAACAGCAACATAATTGGATAATAAGGCTGAGCTTTCCCAGGGGAGGAGGGTGGGCGCATGGGAATCTATGAAAGTTACCAATACTGGGGAACCAAAGTTACAGGTAAGTAACTTGTTTTCTTTCCCCAGTATTGGAACTTTCATCGATTCCCATGCTTTGTATCAGAATAGCTAGCAGTAAAGAGAAAAGCATATTTTGTAATATGTGTACCTGTAAATGTCATACATAATCCTGATAAGAAAAACAGATACACATTTGCATCACAAAGCAGAACAATCACAAGTAATACAAAATATGCAAACAGGAAGGCGGGATAGTAAGGAAAGCTCACCGACTTATTGGAAAAGGTTCATCAAAACCGCCTGGCCCACTGCTGCATCCTCTTTCACAGAAGAATCCAAGCAGTATTGGTGAGTGAAGGTGTGGACACTGCTCCATGTCGCCGCTCTACATATGTCCTTGATCGGGACACCTGAGAATAGTGCCACCGATGAAGCCATTGATCTCGTAGAATGAGCACGAACTGCTCGCTGAAGTGGTTTTCCCGCTTCTTGATGGCAAAAGTGTATTGCACTGGATATCCAGCGGGAAATACAGGGTTTAGAAATTGGACTCCCTTTCGTGGAGCACTGAATGAAACAAAAAGCTGGGAAGATTTTCTGAACAGTCTTGTGCGCTCCAAGTAGAACTTGAGACATCTGTGAATGTCCAAAGAGTGCAAAGCCCTCTCTGCTGGCGTGGAGGGCCGCGGAAAGAAGGATTTTAAGACCACCGGCTCATTCAGATGAAATTCTGAGGGTGCCTTCGGAATAAATTTAGGATTTGTTCGTAGGATGAGAACATCATTCTTGAATTGTAGAAAAGGTTCCTCAATTGTGAAAGCCTGGAGCTCACTAACTCTTCTAGCCGATGTCCGGGCCAAGAAAAGAGGCAGTTTCCATGAGACAAACTTCAGGTCAGCTCTATAAATAGGCTCAAATGGGGCCTTCATTAGATGTGACAGGACCAAATTAAGATGCCAGGCTGGTGGTGGAGGCTGGACTGGTGGAAAAACCCTGACCAAACCTTTCAAGAATTGTTTAATGATCCTCGCAGACCAAAGGGAAGGACCTGATGATGATCGTCTAAATCTAGAAATGGCCGCTAGATGTACCTTTTTTAGAAGAAGGAGCCAATCCAGATTTCGCAAGAGAAAGGATGTAAGGCAAGAGTTGGTGCGGTGCAGAAGTATATGGATGTAGACCTTCTCTCCGACACCAAAGGCAGAATCTCTTCCACTTAGCCCGATAGGTTTTATTCGTACTAGGCGCTCGGGCCTGGGCCAAAATGTCTTTACATTCTCCTGAAAGATTTAAACCCTGGAACTCTCTAAACTCAGGAGCCACGCTGTCAATTGTAGTGACTTCAGGTCTGGATGCAGAACCTGTCCGTGAGCCATTGTTAACAGTGATGGAACAGGACGCAGGAGAATCCGTTGATCTTGGGAGAGGAGAAGAAGTTCTGTGTACCAAAACTGCCTGGGCCAAGCTGGTGCGATCAGAATCATTCTGCATGGTTCCACCTTGAGCTTGCGGATCAGTCTAGGGATCAGCGGAATAGGATAAAAGGCGTAAACAAATGCGCCGTACCAGGCAATCAAAAGCGCATTCCTCAAGAATCCCAGATGGTGAACCCTGCTTGCGTAGGACTGGCATTTGGCGTTTTGGGGAGTTGCAAACAGACCGATGGTTGGGGTCCCCCAACGTGAAAACAGTTCGTTCAGAATGGTCTGATCCAGTTCCCATTCGTGGCTGATAGTCTTTTGGCGATTCAAAGCGTCCGCTGTGGCATTGAGTGTGCCCGCCAGATGTTCTGCTGAAAGGGTGATATTGTGTTGGATCACCCAATTCCAAAGCCTCTGTGCTTCCTTCGAAAGGGTGCAAGATCTCGTTCCGCCCTGCTTGTTTATGTAATGCATGGCTGTGGTGTTGTCTGTACGAACCAGCACTGAACGGTTGCGGATCCTTGGAAGGAAAGCCTGCAAGGCTAGATGAATGGCCATAAGTTCCAGTAGATTTATGGGGAACTTGACTTGGACTGAGCTCCAATGACCACTGACTTTCAGTTCTTGGAGGACCGCTCCTCCAAGGCGGCTGGCGAGAGAAAGAACCCCTCTGTGAATACTGGGGTTTGTATGTTTGGCCAGGTTGGGAGTTGGAAGAGTAGCGGTGCTGATTGCCACCTCTATAGGAGGAGAATCCTCTTCCTCTTGCTCCCTTAAAGGGCACTTTGCAGTATTGTAAAGTTCCTAAGGACTTGGCCGTATCTGTATCTTTCTTTATGCCCTGTAGGGCGTCATCCACGTGTTTGCCAAATAACATCTCCCCATCGTAAGGCAGATCCAGAATTTTATTTTGTACCTCCTGTCTAAACCACGTGGCTCGCAACCAACCCTGGCGTCTCAAAACTGCTGAGCCGGCTAGCGCTCGGAAGGCCGTAGTTGCTATATCCATAGCGCAGTCGATTACCTCAGAAGAGGCTCGCTCCCCTTCCAGTAAGATCTTTTTGACCTCGTCCTTAGATGCATCCTGAAGTTCTTCCACAAACGGGGAGAGGTCACACCACATCTGGCGATCGTATCTCCCCAGAATCGCCAAAGCATTAGCCGCCCTAACAAGGAGGCTGGCCATTGTGGAGAATCTTTTTTCAACATTGTCCAAACGCCTGCCCTCTATATCCGGTGGCGTTGTTAGCGGCGTGGATGGGTTCTTAGATTTACTCTGTGCGGCCTGGGAGATAACCAAATCCGGTTTTGGTTGGCCTAGTAGACATGCCGGGCTGCCCTCTGGCGCCTTATATTTTTTCTCCAGTCTGGGGAGCACTGGGAGGACCGTGGCCGGATTCTGCATAGCTTTTAGGCCTTCAGACCAAAGATGTTCAATGATGGGGATTGAACGTACGGATTTCCGGAATGGTTCTTTGAAATCATACAAAAAACATTCGGACTGAACTGTGGTAACTGGAAGACCAAATCTCTTGGAAGCTCGTTCCATCAAGTTGTGAAAACCTCCGATATCTGCTGGAGGACAGATTGCGGTATCAGGCCCTGTGACGTCTGGATCTCGAAGTTCATCCTGATTCCAGTCTATATTCTGATCTTGGTCAGGGTCCACTTGCTGATCTACATCAGATGAGGCATTATCATCATCTGTATCATCCCAAATGGGCACCACCTCTTGTGGCTGTTATACAGGCTCTGGGTCACGCCCTCTTGAAGGCAAAGAGTGTTCTGCCACTGGTTGAGATAACTGAGGCGGAGGTGTAGGAGGGCGTACCTGTTGAACCTCCTGTGGAGTAGGAAATCGCCTCCGATAGACCTGCAACATTAATTGTAGATCAGAGATGAGAGTGGATGGCATCGCTACCATCTCCTGCTGAGACTGACATGGAGGTTTCTGCAAAGGAACTTGCATGCGTGGCCTCTCCTGTTGGTCATAATAATCTTGTGGAACATAGTGTTGTTGCTCCATTTCACCTTCCTCAGAACGGACGTCCTGTAATTTGGCTTGTAAGTCAGATGGGCTATAAGCCGGCCCGTAATCGCTATAAGCCTCTTCTTCAGAGTCCTCATCCAGCAATAGGGTATGAGGAAACCGTGTAACTTGCCGTGGAGATGTCATTTCCGGTGTTATTTGTCTTTTCCTGTGAGAAAAACAAGTTTCTCAGTCGTCGATGGAATCGTCGTCGCCGGTTGAATCTTCAAAGACTGTTTCGTCGACGGTGGGGCCGACGAAGAAACTGCGCTCGTCGTCGAGTTCTGAATCGTCGATGGGGAGATGGTCATCGTCGCCGATGGCTGCGTCGTCAGCATCAAGGTCACAGGTGTCGTCGACATGGTCGTCGTCGACGTTGTCCTAGTCGTCGCTGAGACTCTCATCGTCATCGACGTGGAAAAAGTCATTTTCGCCGACGACGAACAGGCATCAGGCGTCTTAAACATAGTCGATGGCGCAGGTGCCGTCGTCGTAGCATCGCCGGCAAGCCCGTCGACGAGGCCAATTTTAAAGACAAGTCTTTCTTGACAGAAATCGTCGACGTACCTGTGGTTTTCACCGTCGACGAACGCTGTTTCTTGTCTGAAACAATCTCCTGAGTCGCAGTAGAAGGCTTTTTCACCCCTCTATCCTTGTCAGAGTGGTGAAGTCACAGGGACTATCTTTTTAGCCTTTTTTGAAGGTTGCGACTCCTCAGGCTGTCCCTGCTTCTCCTTTTCACCGTGGTGAGGAGATTTTAGGGAAGCAGGCCTATCAGACCTATCAGAGGTCCCAGGCAAGGCCTTGACATGGGGCTCATCAGATGTAGAAGGGGGAGACCTACCCCTCTTCTTCGATTTTCTTGATGACACCATCGAAGAGGAGCCCTCACTGTCAGAAGACATAACTTCCTTGCGGTCCTTCATTTTGTGCAGCCAAGTCAGGAGGCGTCCCTCTCTGTCCCTCAAGGTCTTGGTGGAGAAGGTTCTGCAAATCTTGCAGTCCGTGGCCTTATGATCCAGATATAAGCAGTATATGCAATCTTCATGTTTGTCATCAACAAACAACCTCTTTTTTGAGCAAGTAGCACAGGCTCTAAAAAGTGCTTTCTTCTCTTTGTCAGACATGACGAAAAAAATAGGCAAAAGTTGTAGAAAATACTCAGAAGTGAAGAAAATTGAGCAGAGCTCAATAAGGGAGTCTCCATTGAGCTCTGCTCAATTTTCTTCACTTCTGAGTATTTTCTACAACTTTTGCCTATTTTTTTCGTCATGTCTGACAAAGAGAAGAAAGCACTTTTTAGAGCCTGTGCTACTGCACAACGTGTGGTAGAAAATCTGAGGCTCTCTCAGGAAGGTTCTATGGGGTGAGGCTGCTCTGATGAATTTGGTCTCTTTTACAAAAAGAGGTGGATAAGCTACAAAATGAGATGAGGCCTAGGCCTATTTTTTCACTTTGTGCTTACTACTAAGGTATTTTTTATTTACAGAGGCTCCCATTCCGACAACGGGAAATGATACAAAGCATGGGAATCTATGAAAGTTCCAATACTGGGGCAACAATGTTTCTATCTAGACACAGTACACATTATTGGTACGCACTAATGCATTAGGGTTCAATTATATAAGTTATACAGTCATAAGTATATGAAACAAACTTATGTGTAAACATCTACAAGTTATGATGTAGTTCATTAGACAATCAGATTGCAGAACTTAAATAAAATCTATTCTGAAAAACAAAACACATGGATGGGATAATCATTAACACTTGCTTATATCCCATGGTTCCATCCTGTATAGTCCCAGTTGAGAAGTATTTATTTAGCTCTAATTATTATTTGAGTTGATTTAAAAAAAAAAAAAAGCTAGTAAATTAGCAATACCATTAAGAAATGGTCAAATAACTTCCAGAGCAGAGAAAGACTCCTTACTCCGTAGGAGGTGCCAGGCAGCTAGTGTCTCCAAATAGGGTGCAAAATGTGGATGAACAAAATAGATGGAAATCAGCTACTTCAGTTGCAACTAGCAATGTGCAGCAATTAGCGAAGAGTCAATAATAACCTACCTTTTGCAACATGTTCAACTGCTTGGGACATGAGCAATCATTTTTTGACATCTAGGTTTGTATAGATAGTATGAAAGTTGAACTATGACAAGTATCAGCAAAACCTTCATGATGATACAAGAGAACTAGGGTGTCCTCAAACAATCAAAATCATGGACCACGCAATTAAATAATCCAAACCAAGGGCACCAAATACATTTTGAAAAGGAGTGGCGATGAATGAAGCTGAGCAGAAGGAGATCCCAAACTTCAAGATTTGCAATTTCAACATGATTCGATTCGGGGCTGACCTGCTTTCTGAAATCATGGTCTGACTGGGCAAGGGGAAACTCCTGAGGTATGGTATTAAAGGCCACTGAGAAACCCTAGAGGATCAACCCATGGGGTCATATTGAACACGTTTTCAAAATCTTCTATTGAATATCAAGCACTGCCGTTTCAGTGTTTCTTGTGGGTCTGACACCTGACAAGAAAGCATCTCCATTTGTTCTTGTAGCTCAAAAGTAAATACAGATTCAACTAATTTTGATAACAGTTATCGTAGAAACAGGCTTGAAATCTGCAAGTAAACTAGGATTAACACAGAGCTTTTTCAAAAAAAGAGCCTGCTTCAGGGAACCCGCAGAGATCCCACTTTGCAGAGAGAGCCATTCAATACCAATGGTATATGCTCACCCAGGAGTACAATATTGTCTTTGTCCAAAGAAGCAGTTGCTATATCTAATTTGGAACCGGGTGAGTGCAGTTTTGCAACTGTGTTCGGACTGAAAACAAGGTAAATTTTTCAAACTGTGGCCTCAAAGGGGGAGTGGTGACATTCACCTTCAAACTGATTGTTTAGTCCTCTCAGGCATGGGGCCAGAAAGAGAAAACTACACTGAGAACGAACACTAGTTTCTTCAAAAATCCAGAAATTATCCGTCTCCCCAAAGGCAGAAATCTTTGAGCTCAGCTTTATTTCAACAACTGCAGAACTATGTTAGGGCTTTTTTGGTACAACAGCTGACTAGTGTGTTACTTTTAGACATTTAGTGCAACCACCACTAAAAAAAAGTGCTGAAACACATGTCCGCCTCTTGGGCATGCATAACTGTTTAATAAGTGTACTTTAAACATGAGTACATTTGAGAATAGGCGAACCCAAAGTAATCTACAGCTAATGCCCTTATGGTATATTTTGCAAATCCCTAAAAGGTCTGAAATCTTATCCAAACATTGGAAACTGAATGGGGATATATGTCCAAATTTTAACCTTGTCCTTTGGGAACCCTGGTTCAAAAACATTTAAGGCATATTTCTTACTGAAGATAACAATTTCACACAATTTGGGAATCTGGGGCAAAATTGAAGTTACCACAAAGCAAGAAGAAGGTACATGTTAAAAAAATAGTTCCTTCAATATTCTGTAGCCTGTATTATCTGACTCGTAGAACACAATAGGCATGGAACCTAAAGTACTACAACTATCATATGCATATTGTTTCATATACTCAAACACCATCATAAAGTGATGGGTTTTGGTTGGGAACCATATTGTGTGCTCCACATCAGCAATGAGAGCTGTACGGCCTTGTAATAAAGCTCATCAGGCAGACATTGATTTACAAAAATGTGAGAATTTAGTGTCTTACCTTATTTTGAGGCACTGCATCGGTGAGCCAATCTATAACCACCTCCATTACATGCCCCACCTGTTGCCAGCGGCACAGACAGTCTATAAGAGTAGAGTATTTTGATTCATCGACACCATTCTCCATATTCCGCAACTTGGACAAAACACCGCAGCTGAAAAGAATTGCAAAAATTCTACATTTTAACATTAAATGTGATGAACATTACATTTGTGTATAACCAAAGGGAAACACAAACAAGCATTTACAATGCAACGGTCTCACCTTTGCAAAAGTTATAGCTATTGGCATTGCAAATGACAAAATGTTTATTTATGTGTTGGTTTAGAAAACAGATAAATAAATGGCATTGTCATTTACAATGCCAATAGCTTAATCTCTCGCAAATGAGAGAGCTATTGCATTTGCACCCACACACACACAGAGCCCCACCCACAGAGCCACACCCACACACAGAGCCCCACCCACACACAGAGCCCCACACACACACACAGAGCCCCACCCACACACACACAGAGCCCCACACACACACACACAGAGCCACACACACAGAGCCACACACACACACACACACACACAGAGCCCCACACACACACACACACACAGAGCCACACACACAGAGCCACACACACACACACACACACACAGAGCCACACACAGAGCCACACACAGAGCCACACACAGAGCCACACACAGAGCCACACACAGAGCCACACACAGAGCCTTATGAAATCTTTTTTTGTTAAGGTGAAATGTTAAAATGACATCACAAAGGGACATTCATTGTGCATTGCTTTTTGATTCAAAAATAAAACACAAATATCCTTTCTGCTACAAAATGGCTTTTCCCCATAATTCATAGGATGGACTTGAACAAAAGAAATGGCTTCACATAATCAGTGTGTGTGCTTGGCAGTGCCTCACAGCCAGCCTGGAGTGGGAGTTTATGAAGTTACAATGTATGCTGGTCACAGCTACACAACAGACAGAAACTTGGGATGGAAGATGGCTTTATTCTAATTACATGGATCTGCGACCCCGAACAGCAATTTGATTCTAGTGTTTGGGAAAGGGGTGAATAGTCCTCTCTCTATTGAATTATATATCAAAAACACCATTAAAATGAAAGAGGCGGGGTATGGCCAAGATGGCGGGGTGAGCGGACGCTTCCTCCCGTAGCTCCTCCGGCCCAGCTCAGCCCGAGCCCCGATTCCTGCGCTTCTCTCCCCCCGCGGCTGCACTGCGGGTGAGAGAACTGTGCCAGAGTTCGTGGGGCACATTTTGAGACCACTTTGACTTCTGTGGCCCCGGGGGAAGTCCCCGGAAAGTTTATTCGAAGACCGCTCCGAGGAGTGGAGCCCGGGTCGCCCCGAGGTGAAGAGCCGGGAGGCGGAGCGTATTGCGGCGCTGTCCGCGCGCCTCGGCTGGGCCGAGTGCTGAAAAGCTGAAAGCCGGAGATCCCGGGGGAGCGGACTAGACGGACTCCGCGGAGTGTGGTGGCTTCCTGGCCGGTGCCCTGGTGGCAAGCACCATTGCTGGGCGACGAACCCCAGCCCTGCGCCGGCGATCTTCCCCCTACTCTGAGTTTCGAGGAGTGCCGACTTGCGAACTCCGCGCCTGGAGGCACTGGATGGCGGAGTTCGAGCAGTGCCCGAGCCGGGCAATCAACTGGTGGTGAAGGGAGACATCGATTTTGCACTTTCCGGACCCGTTGCCGTTTGAGGGTTACCCACGGACTTGCTGGCCTGGGCTGCCTTCTTGGGTTCCACCCTCCCGCCATCTTGTCTTTATGTAGCTGAGCCCAGTGGCCCTTGCCCGCGCCCTTCTCACACGGGAGCCTCGGCTCGTCCTGGTACCGACTCATCTGCTGCCCCCCCCCTGGGAGTACGAGGCCGGAGGCCTACACTTTGGACGTTGCTGCCTGCCCTGCTGGCCCGGGGGTCGTCTTGCCCAGGCCCGGGCCGCCATTTTGTCGCCTGTGACGCACTACCCTTGTCCCCGACGAGGGCCTCACATCTGGTGCCCGCGAGCGGTGGCGCTCGCCTACAGCAACTGACCCTGGGCTTCACCGGGGGCCAAGATGGCTGGGAGACGTGGCGCGGCCAGAGGAGATCGCACTTTGCCGGAAATGCTCGGCAGGTCCCAGCAACTACGCGACAGGGCGCAGCCGTCCCCGGGGGCCTCCCGGGCATCAACAGACGCAACCGTGGGCGAGCCACCAGTCACGAGGTCCTTCATGGAGGACTTATTCAGCTCCCTCAAGGAGGAATTTCAAACTCTTAAGACCGAAGTGGCTGGAGAGGTCCGGGAGGTGCGCAGGGAAGTCGAAGGCCTGGGTGAGCGGGTCGATACTGTGGAGACGGCGGCCCAACGTCGCGATGAAGAGATAACTCATCTCCAGCAGGACGTCCTCCGCCTTCGGGAGCAATGTGTCGTGCTCCAGGCCCACTCGGAGGACCTCGAGAACAGGTCCAGGCGGAATAACATCCGGGTGCGAGGGGTTCCATCCGCGGATGAAGGTGCGGACCTAGTGGCCTATCTGCAGGACCTGTTCCGCGACATCTTGGAGGAAGGAGCGGATTTCCCGATCCGCATTGACAGAGCACACAGGGTGGGCCGCCAGCGCCAGTCATCGGCGCCCCCGCCTGATATCCTGGCATTCCTGCCGGATTTCCCCCTAAAAGAGCGCATCATGACGGAGGCCCGCAGGAAGCAACCGCTGACCTTCCGAGAAAGACCTGTGGCGCTCTATCAGGACCTGTCCGCCATCACACTGCAGAAGCGCAGGTCTTTCCGCATCGCTACGGACTTTCTGCGAGAGCATGAGACAGTCTATTCCTGGGGTCACCCCTTCCGTCTTATCTTTCGATGGAATGGGGTGCTGCATCAGCTGCGCTCTTTACAAGATGTCTGTGGAGTACTGGGCCTTACTGCTACGGAGGAGGAAGGGGCTACACCCGCATGGCGGCGCCCCGAATGGCGGGGCCGACGGAGATCGAGGAGACGCCAATCGTCAGCGACGGCGAGTCGTCCAGACTCGCCCACCATCAGAGCAGACATGGAGGAGGCCCTGAGGACTGCGGCCAGGAACTTGCCTGAATCTACTGGTGTGGCCCTAACGGCCTAACTTTTCTCCGGGGGGAGAGACTCTTAGCTTTAACGATGCTGAGCTGGGGCTGGGGGCTGGGGGGGCGAGGGGGGAGGCGTGTGGCTGGACGTCCACTTGACTGTTTTCTGCAGACTCGCCCACCTGGGCTAGACTGAGACTATGGGGTGTTGTTTCCTGTTTTTTGTTTTGGTTGGTTGCTATGGGATGGTTCTGGGGGGGTTTACCTGTTGGTTTGGTTTGGGGGGGGTCCCGTCCGAAGCTGTCCGACCATGTGCGATGCTGCCTCTGGCCTTCCCTGCACCCCTGCCCCACGCGCCCCCTCCGCTGATCTCTCGCTCGCTGCATAGCGCGTTGTTTCCCTGGAGGCGATGCCGCCCCTGAAAGTAGTGACCCTTAATGTTAAGGGTCTGAATAACCCCGTGAAGCGTAGGGCGATCCTTTCCCTGTTGGAGGGGTCGCAGGCGGATATCTGCCTCCTGCAGGAAACCCATTTACTTTCTAAAGATTGCCATAGGTTGCGTTCTGCCAAGTTCCCCGCGCAACTCTTTTCCTCTGCTGCGACTAAGACTGCGGGGGTGGCCATTCTTCTAGCCAGCTCCTTCAGGGGGGAGGTGTTGCATAAACATGCTGAGCAGAAGGGGAGGCTTCTAGTGTATCGCATGCGTTTGGGAGGTGTTACCTTTACGGTTGGTTCGGTATACAGCCCAAATGACCACCAGGATCGCTTCCTGGAATCAGTGTTGGTGGACGTTACTGCCTCGCCCGATCGCCATATCATCTTGGGGGGAGACCTGAATATGGTCTTCGACTCCACCCTGGATAGGTCTGCCCAGCGCTTTCCGCAGACAGGGGAGCTTTCTAGGGCGGTACAGGACCAGCTTGCGGAAATGGACCTGCATGACCTCTGGCGCGCCATGCACCCCACCGATAGGGACTACTCCTATTTCTCCCAGGCGCACCGCACGTATTCACGGTTGGATTACCTCTTGGTGAGCGGACCGCTTCGTTCGGCCGCCACAGCGGCAGACATCGGGGTCTTGTCCCTGTCCGACCACGCACCGGTTTCCGGGATCTTTGCTTGGCCGGCGGCCCCCCCCTCTAGGGGGATGTGGCGGCTTCGGGACACGCTTCTCCATAAGAAATCGGTTGTGAAGCGAGTGGAGGAGGTCATCCAGGACTACCTAACCCACAATAACAACTCTGCCACGTCCCTGGCAACGCAGTGGGCGGCTTTGAAAGCGGTCATCAGGGGGGAGTTTATCTCCATTTCCTCGGCGGAAAACAGGGAACGCCAACGCAAGAGGGAGGAACTGACAGCGCAGGTTAGGGAGCTTGAGCAGGTTCACCGCCGAACAGGGGCTCCTCGTGTCTGGAAGCAGCTGAAGGCGGCACGGAAACTCCTCTCTGCGTTGGATCTAGATCGGGCGGAGTATGCCGCGCTGCGCCTGAGGCATGCCTTTTACACCGGCGGAGACAGGTGCGGTAAGCTCCTGGCCCATAGACTCAGGGCTGAGCAGCAACGCAATGTGGTGAAGGAGCTGGTGGGAGTGGATGGGATCCCGGTTTCCGGTGACGCGGAGGTGGCAGATACCTTTCGTTCCTTTTACGAGGCGCTGTACGCTGCAGAGCCTTCCCCACCGGGAGAGGCTGAGGCCTATTTGGAATCCGTGACCCTCCCGGCCCTGGACCCCTCCCAGGCGGACCACCTAGAGAGGGACATTCACGTGGAGGAGGTCATCTCCGCGATTGCACGGCTAAAGCATGGTAAAGCCCCGGGCCCGGATGGCTATACGGCCTTGTTTTACAAGACCTTCTGTCCCACTGTCGCGCCTCTACTGGCTCGCTTGTTCAACTCCTTCTCCGAGCCGGGAGCCATCCCACCGGACCTTCTCTCAGCGACTGTGTCGGTTATCCCCAAGCCGGGGAAGGACCGGACCCTGTGCGGCTCGTACCGGCCCATCTCGCTCCTAAATGTGGACCTCAAGCTTTACACCGGAATCTTGGCGGCCAGATTGGGTCTACACTTACCAGGTTTGGTGGAGGCGGACCAGGCCGGTTTTGTACCCGGTAGGCAGACGGTCGACAACACAAAGAGGGTGACGCACGTGCTGGAAAAGGCCTCACGCGTCCCGGGGGAGCGGATGCTGCTATCGGTCGACGCGGAGAAGGCCTTTGATAGGGTTCATTGGCCATATCTCGAGCTGGTCCTTGGGAAACTGGGGATCGGCGAGAAGTTCCGCACTATGGTCTTTAACTGCTATAGGAGACCATCAGCGTCAGTGCGTGTCAATGGACACAGCTCCAACAGCTTTGCCATTGAGCGCGGCACGAGACAGGGTTGCCCCCTCTCGCCGCTCCTCTTTGCCCTTTATATGGAGCCGTTTGCACAGAGGATTCGCGATAACCCGGACGCTATTGGGGTGAAGATGGGGCAATACACGCACACTGTCAGCTTATACGCGGACGATGTCTTGCTGACCCTGGATGACCCCAAGCGGTCGCTCCCTGCCTGCGTCCAGGAACTGGACGCTTTTGCCCGTGTGGCGGGCTTTAAAATGAATATGACTAAGTCGGCTGCACTGGATGTGTCGCTCTCTGCCGACACCAGGCGGGACCTTCAGAGTCTCTTTCCTCTGCAGTGGTCCTCCTCCACGGTGCCTTACCTGGGAATTCTGCTTGCTCCCTCCCTGCCTGCCATGGTCGCAGCTAACTATTCCTCTCTGGGCAAAAAGATCAAAGAGGAACTCGGCCGATGGAACAAGGGCCTACTCTCGTGGTTGGGCCGTATCGCGGCGGTGAAGATGACGATACTGCCTCAGATCCTGTATCTTTTCCGCGCTCTGCCTCTCCAGCCCCACGTGGGTTGGATACGGCAGACGCAGGCAGACATCTCCCGCTTTGTGTGGCAGGGCCGTAAACCTCGGATGAAGCGGGTCCTCTCCATGCTTGCCCCGGAGGCGGGGGGTCTCGGAGTCCCGGACCTCCGGAAGTACTTTCAGGCGGCGCAGCTCCGGTATTTGGTGGAGTGGAGCCGGTGGGAATCGGACAAACACTGGCTCTTTCAAGACCAGGCAGTTGCAGGCCGTACCCTCCAGGAGGTCCCGTTCCTGCGGCGCACTCACCGCCCGCCTAATCTCTACGCCTCTTTTATCACCCGGGTCCCGCTAAGAGTGTGGGACGCGGTGTGTGAGCTGCGTGAGCTCACCACTTTTCCATCGCCGTTCACTCCCATTGCTGGCAATCCGGACTTTACCCCGGGTCTGGAGCCGGGAGCCTTTTCCCACTGGGTGAGCGCGGGTTGCAGGGCGCTTTTCCAGATCTACGGGCCGGAGGGCGTGCTCCCCTTCCAGCAGCTCCGACAGGAGTTTGGCCTGACGGAGGGGGACAGACTGCGTTACATGCAAGTCCGCCACTGGGCTCTTCAACCCCCGATGCGTGACGTCGCTGCCCGTTCGATTACGCCCTACGAGCGATGGTTGGTAACCCGGACCTCGGACGCCAAGCTCATCACTGATTTGTATAAGTTTCTCCAACCCCCGCCGTTTCATTACCATAACCCAGGGAGGGAGCGCTGGCACAGGGAACTGGGCAGGACCCTGAGTCAGAAGGAGTGGGACAGGATTGCGTATCGGGCGAGGCACTCTGCGTACCTCACGCACATTCTCTGGGAGTGCCCGGTGCTGTCGGCCTATTGGAAGGAAGTCTTAGATGAGGTGGATAGGCATTTTGAGATCGAGCTTCCGCGCTTCCCCGCGTATGTCTTGCTAGGCCTCCCCAATGACTTGATGTACCCGCTGAAGTCCCGCAGGGGCAGGCAGATTGCGATTGCGCTAGGCTCCGCCGTTCAGAACATACTGGTACTCTGGCGCACCCCTACTGCCCCCTCTATCACTGGTTGGCTGCATAGGCTCTGGCAGGTACTGGGCATGGAGAAGATGTCGCTAACAGTGGCTGGGAATGTTGACCAGTTTGAGGAGCTCTGGCACCCCTTTTTGGCACTGCTGTCCACGGAATTTCACGAGCTCACGTGTCCACGGTATTTGCGCCTCCTTAGGCTGACGCCGCCGGCAGCTGCGGCGGAGTGAATGTGCGGATCGGGGGCCGGGGGTTGGGGGCGGGAAGAGGGGTTATATGCTTCTAATGCTGACTTTCGGACGGGGATGTTGGGGTATTGTTTTCTTTCTTTTCCTCCTTTGCTTTTCTTTCTTCTTCTTTTCTGGGGTCGGGGGGTTGGTGGAACGGTATGCTTCTCCTTTACTGTGTTGCGGGGTGCTATTCGGGCTTGGCCTTGCCCAGGGAGTGGGGGTCTACAGGGGGGTCGCTCACAATGCCTTATTGCCTTATGTCTTTGCCTTGTTACCCTCTGGGGCTTCCTGCCTCCCTGCTTTTCTTCTGACTCGCTGCGACGTTCCGCTTCTTGTACTGTATGTTTGCTTGACCTCCTGCTCCCCTCCCCGTGTTTTTGTGCCTTAATAAAATACTTTAAACCTAAAATGAAAGAGGCAAGCACTTCATAAGTTAATGTGTCACTCTGCGTGTCTCCTAGTGCATTGTCACTGCTCAGGAGGCAAGGTCCATGCTCAAAATGCATTTCTGTCAGAAAGAAACACATGATGCATCATGTCAACTTTTAAACATGGCATTTGCTTAAGAGTTACACATTTACAAATAAGACTGCATGCACGTGCAAATTAGCTGAAATGCAACTACATCGGGAACGAGAGACAGCATTTGAGGCTTCGTTGCACAGGTATATGATTTTGTTCACCAGGATATCAGATATAATTAAACCACTAGTGCATATTTGCAGGTTTATTGTGTATGTGGGCAGTGGTCATCAGTGCAGTGGGTGCAGTGGCACTGGAGCACAGTGGTGAGAGGGGCCCACTTCACCCTAAATATGGATGTATTTTAGTACCAAACAGGTTAACAGGGGTGGTACCTTATTTGCATTAGAAACCATGACACTCTTCAATGTCGCGCATTGTTTAAGATTCGAACGTTTCTAATGAAAACATGTTTTGTCTTTTGCTCCACCAAAGTAGTGCTAGGTCAAATGTCTAACTTTTAAAGCCGGGCCACCACATGAAAGATCAGAGAAGGGGAGGCATCTGCGCGTAGGTTACTTAATAGCGTTTTGTGGTATGTTAGTAGTACAAAATGTACTACAAAAGCAGTATGTGACTAGGCCCAAAATCTTTTCTCATTTCGAATCACAGCCAGAAGTGTCCACCTGTGTGTTTCAGGGCTCTCACAAGAGCTGCGACGTGTCCTGTTTTTCGAAGGCAGTTCCTCATTTTTATTTTTATTTTTATCAAAATGCCACCTCTATTTTTGACCTCTTGTTTCGCGCAGATTAAGTCATTTCAGATTTGGAAAGGTCCAACGTTTTCAATATGCTTTTGGGCGCATTAAGTATTGCCTCTGCTATGTGCACCATGTGGTAGCTGTGGGATGCATAGGTGGACAGCCACCTCCTGCTCCTCACACAAAGGCCTCAAACAACAGGTGGATTTTCAAAATGGCACAGAGCGTGAACCACAACTTCCTCTTTCACTTCAATAACCACAAAACGTTCTCTAGGAACAAATGGCTGCTGGCATGAGCTGCTGCAACTTTCTGTCCAGCTCTAAAAATACTTTTTGATTGTAGAAAATAGTGGAAATATGATCCCCTCCCCCCCAAAAAAGAACATGCGTGTTATTAAATCCTATCATGCCATCAAACACCTTGAAGCCATGTTCAAACTGTATAAATATAAAGTAACATTGTGACGCTGTACCGTTAATTAAACTGTTTGTTGTCCTTTGTGCACCAATCTAGCTTGCTTCACTGCGTTGTGCTTTAGGACTGCGCTGGTACGAGTGTGCCTGCCGTTGGATTACTCAGCCTCCAACCTTCTTTGTTTTACTTTTCCCCCTTCACATCGAAGACACAGTCTTGACATAGGGATTAAAGTGCACCACATGCCTTAACTTAGTTGGGAAGTGACTATTTTAAAACAGATCATGACAGAAAGTAAGTTTTGTCTCTTCATTTTTGGTGTAAAAGCCTATGGGACGGTGTGTAAAAAAAAACCTTGTGTGTCGGATCCAGTCTGCTACTGTACTGAGTGAGCACGTGGCCTCAACACAAAGGCAACAGCAGATCCCAAGGAGCTACGTCTGCTGACAGCTGTGGAGAAAAGGGAGAATGCACAACTCGTAATATCACAAGAGCAAAAACGAAGAGTGGAGAAGGGGCAAAAAACAATCACTACAATCAGAGAGGTGCTCAAAACAAGACAAAGTAAGGGGTCGAATGCAGAAAAGCACTGTAGGAAATACGATTAGGGAGAACGACAGATGTTGTAATCAGTGAGTATTGAGGGCTGTGGAAAACTGAGTCATACAGAACGCGTACCAGCTTTTCTATGTGGTCAGCTGTCACGGTGGGTGCAGAGACCGGTGTGGGCTCGAGCACGTGAGGTGGCACAGAGAGGCCACGAGGGGCGCCAGGGCAGGGGTTACACACATGTGTCCGCAGCGGGTCCTCACGGGTCGGCACAGCACCTCCAGGCACATGGAGCAGTAGAAGGCGGAGATCTTGGGCTCCCCGGAGTCTCCCAGCTGCGGGTAGGAGAGGACCCGGGGCTCGGCCTCCTCTTTCCCTCTAGTCACACAGCATATCATGGAGCCCATCTCTTGGAAGGCGCTGGTCGGCCACTGCCCTCCTTCCGGTGACTGTCAGTAGAGAGGACGGTGGCCGCAGTGTCTGTGCCCCTCCTCGTCTCTCTCCCGCTCTGCTGTGGACCGTCGCTGCTGAGGTGCCCTCCTCTCTATTAGCTGGGTGCCACCTCTGTTGGTCATTGGGCTCCTACGCAGTGAGAGCTATTGTTGTGAAACTGCAGCTGCTCAGCCGCTAGCTTTGTAAACACAAGCATGTGAAACCTGGAACCAGCTGCCCAGCAGAGCCCAGTGGGCCGGCAATCAAATCCGGCGAGGGCGGGGGGTCCACCGGAGCAAGCACCAAGCCCCACACACCAGGGGCAGCACCGGCTTCGGGGTGCGAAAAAGAGCCCACGCCCCAGCCCGTCGTGTTTGCCTGAGCTCTCTTCAAGCAATACCCCTGTGTGCCAGTAGGTGGCATCAGTCGGCTCCTCGTGACGACGACAGCGTCGTCGTACTCCCATAACAGAAGCGACGTCTGCCTCACCTAAATAACCGCCACCTCACCCCATGGACGTCATTTACTTTTCATGACTTTCTACACCAGGAAAGCGGTGCCATGAAGAGTACTGACATTGGTGTGTTTTTAAGAAACTAGAGGCCCACAAGGGGAACAGCCCTGGCCCTAGAAACGTGTTCGCAGCACAAGGAGTAGGAGTAGGTCTGTAAGAAATCTGTAGCAGGATCATTTCTCAACCAGATAAGGCATTAACGAAGGTCCATCTGGTAGAGACATCTAGCTGCAGATTCCTTACCTTTGACTAGATAACAAAGCACTGCCATCTCAGGAGGAGGGATTGCAGACAAATTTACACTAGGAAGTCCTGCAGTACTGAGCGGCCAAAATGGCCATCCCTGCAGACCAGACTATCCAGGCAGTAATGTTTGGTGAACATGTGCAGGGATGTCCATGTTGCTGCCTGCCTGAGAGGGTAGTTACGTAGAGACTCGAAAGGAGCGCACATTAGGAAAGTGAGAACCAAATGAAGGTCCCACTGAGGCATAGTGAAAGGGGCAGGAACCAACGTATGTACAAGGCCTTTCAGGAATCTATGTACAATAAGTGATTTAAATAGGGAGGGTGCACAGAGCAAAGCCCTGCTGGGCAAGGGACAAAATAATAGGCAAAATATCAGAATGGGAAGCAGAAAGAGGGTCAATGGACTTTTCTGTACAACATTTTACACATTTGTTCTACCGTCAGACGTATACAGTTAGTGGAAGGACGGCTGGCTGCCAGAATAACATTGCAGATTACAGGAGGATGATCGAAGCCATCAACTGCCTGCAGCTAAATCTCCACGCAAGAAGGTGCAGAGTTGAGAGGTTCGAGTAGAGAACCCTCCCCTGCTGCTGCGACAGAAGATCCTCCTGAAGGGGCAGCCTGATCGGAGTATCGATGCTCATGCTTTGAATCTCTGGATACCAGACTCTTCATGCCCAGTCCGGAGCTACAAGGATGACTTGGACCCGGTCATTCCTGATCATCTTGAGAACTCTGGGAAGGAGTGGTATGGGCGGAGAGGCATACAGGAGGACTGAGATCCACTTGAGACAAAAAGCGCGAGAGCAGCCTTCGAAACTCCAGTGCCCAAAATTGCTGACATTGCGCATTCACTGCTGAGGCGAACAGATCTAACCAAGGCTCTCCTCACTGTTTAAAGAGACCTTGCACCATCTCTAAATAAAGACACCATTCATGATCCACTAAGCATCAACGGCTGAGTTTGCCTGCTCTGGCATTTAGGGAACCGACCAGGTGTTGAACCACCAGGGATATGCCCTGCTGTTTCAGCCATGTACAGACAAGCAGAGCCTATTGGCAAAGAGTCCACAACCCCACTTGACAGTTGTGTTGTCCGTGAACACTTTCACTAGCCTTCTTTTGATGGAGGGGATAAAGGCTTTCAATGCCAGTGAGATTAAACAGAGCTCCAGTATGTTGATATGGAGTCCAGATTCAACAACAGACCAGAGCACTTTGATCTCCACCTCTCCCAGATGGCCACCCTATCCCAGGCATGACACATCTGTCACTACTGTGAGATCTGGCTGAGGAAGGGCGAGGGGTTTGCATCCGACTGTCTTTTTTCTGGACCAGAAAGTAGAGGGAATAGTAGCCACAGACTACTTCTGGTTCCGGAACCCTCTCTATGGCTCCCTTGGCAAAGAGCCATGACTTTCTCCCGGAGTAAAATCAAATTATCCTCCATCAGCCAGTTGTGGAATGGAGGTAGGGGTGGTCTAAAAAGGGGAAGGAGTAGCCCTTTCAGACTATTTAGAGGACCCACATGTCCAATATCATGGTCATCCTGCCACCAACTGGACGCCCATGGTCTAGAAGGGCAAGACTAGGAGGGTTTTGAGGCTGAAGCTGCCAGGTGGGTGCTCGTGAACTGACCTGACCTGTGGTCGTAAAGAACTGCGGCTGAGCAGGGGATACTGGACTTGCATGGCTGGGATATGGCTGGGGAGATTGAATGCACCTTCTGTAGCAACAAAAGGCAGACTGGGCACGTGTGGCCACTGAGAGGCCCAAGGACTGTGCCGTAGCCCGTAAGTCCTTATAGAGCCCCAGTGCTGCGTCTGCCTGGTCTCTGAAGAAACGGGTGCCAGCAAAGGGCATGTCCATGAGAGAGGACTGGACATTCCCCAAAAAGCCAGATGTTCCCAACCAGGAGTGGCGTCTGACAGAAAGTTGGTTGTGTCGAGACCACACTGGATGGAGAACTTTACTGCATCGGTCTCATCTGACACTGCTTGGGAGAGGACGGACCAAGTCCCTCAGGGACCTGTGGCAGTACTTGTGCAAAAGTTTCCCACAAAGTGTCCGAATACCAACCCAATAAACACGCATTGTTCATTGACCGCAATGCAAGGCTAGCAGAAGAAAAAAAGGATGCGGATGCCTTGACTATCACGCTCTTTAGGGTATGGTAGGTAGTAAGGAAATTTGGGTCGCCTGGAGCAGGGCGGTGGCGGCAGCCAATTGTCCTATTCACAGGAGCCCCTGGGCTGGCTTGGACCAGATTCCCAGTAGGACGTCTGTAAGGGCCTTGTTAAACAGGAGTAAGGGGTTCAGAGGAGGATACTCCTGGCTGCAGCACCTAAATCAAGATGTTAGGCTTGACTGCCACCAAAGAAAGCTGAAGGCCAAGGACCTCCACCATTGCTCGCATCACCATAGCATAAGATGCCCCATTCTCTGTAGCCACGGTAGGTGGAGAAAGCATATCACTATCTGGAATAGTATCCAGCCCACTGGCATCACCCAATTCGTCATACCAGTCCATTTTCTCTTGTGGCAGGTTTCCATCTACCCCTTGCAATCTTCTCCCACTCCTAGCCCTTCAGAATAAGGCTCAGGAAATAACTTAGGACCTGGAGGCCCAGTTGGTGCCAGAATCAACATCGAGCGATGCCCAGCCGCGGTCGGTGTAGGTAACATTGATGGGGCGGTGGGGCCAGATAAGGGAGGATTTGGAGGGAAAATTAAATAATTAATGTCCGTCTACATCGTCCCTCAAAATAGCCCCTTACACGGCCCCACCGCTGTTACCTGCACGGACCGTGGCTGGCGATGCCGTACCGGGTCTGGGTTGATTGGGATGAGAATGGGGCTGAAGACATCAGCAGGGGCTGGCAACGTGGAGAGCACATCGGCATGGGGGAAAATCTCAGAGATCCAAGGGGTGCCTTTGGTGCTAGTTGGAGGACTGCAGTTGCTACGGACTTTGCTTCCCTGTTCCGTTTTGCCAGCCACTTCGCCACTCCTCGTGGCCCCCGCTTCGCGGGTGCCGCTCGTTGACCTAGGAACCTTGCTGCCTACGTCCTGCCGGGATCCAGAGGACTTTGCTGACACCCCCTGCACCACGCACGGACAGAGGCGGGACTGCGAGGACCAGCCTGCCCCGCGGCGCTGATCGGCCGCAGCTGGTCCTCTTCCCACCCCCTCCAGCTTAAAAGATCTAGCTGTGTGTGTATTCGGTGGGTGCCTTTGGTGCTAGTTGGTGGACTGCAGTTGCTACGGACTTTGCTTCCCTGTTCGGTTTTGCCAGCCACTTCGCCACTCCTCGTGGCCCCCGCTTCGCGGGTGCCGCTCGTTGACCTAGGAACCTTGCTGCCTACGTCCTGCCGGGATCCAGAGGACTTTGCTGACACCCCCTGCACCACGCACGGACAGAGGCGGGACTGCGAGGACCAGCCTGCCCCGCGGCGCTGATCGGCCGCAGCTGGTCCTCTTCCCACCCCCTCCAGCTTAAAAGATCTAGCTGTGTGTGTATTCGGTGGGTGCCTTTGATGCTAGTTGGTGGACTGCAGTTGCTACGGACTTTGCTTCCCTGTTCGGTTTTGCCAGCCACTTCGCCACTCCTCGAGGCCCCCGCTTCGCGGGTGCCGCTCATTGACCTAGGAACCTTGCTGCCTACGTCCTGCCGGGATCCAGAGGACTTTGCTGACACCCCCTGCACCACGCACGGACAGAGGCGGGACTGCGAGGACTAGCCTGCCCAGCGGCGCTGATCGGCCGCCGCTGGTCCTCTTCCCGCCCCCTCCAGCTTAAAAGATCTAGCTGTGTGTGTATTCGGTGGGTGCCTTTGGTGCTAGTTGGAGGACTGCAGTTGCTACAGACTTTGCTTCCCTGTTCCGTTTTGCCGGCACTTTGCCACTCCTCGCGGCCCCCGCTTCGCGGGAGCCGCTCGTTGACCTAGGAACCTTGCTGCCTACGTCCTGCCGGGATCCAGAGGACTTTGCTGACACCCCCTGCACCATGCACGGACAGAGGCGGGACTGCGAGGACCAGCCGGCCCAGCGGCGCTGATCGGCCGCAGCTGGTCCTCTTCCTGCCCCCTCCAGCGTTACTTCCTATAACAGGATTATTTACAGCGCGTGCGCGGGACACGCGCGGAACGGAGCCCGGGCCCGTTGTAGCCTGTTAGAGTCCGTGTAAGGCCGGGCTGGGCCACCCCTCTAACCTCCGATTCGAGCCTGATCCCACATGTAGGTGCACACTTAATTTTATTGTTATCGCCGTGACTGTGTGCTATCAGGATATTTGTCTGCAGAGACTTTTGCGGTTGGCAATTCATTTCTGAGATCATGTGCACGAGAGGGTCTAGAAGTAAAACGGCAGCGGGGGGTTTACCACAAACTGGCACATTAGATAACTTCTTGCTAAGGGCTAATTCTTTTATTGATCAAGAAATAACTTTGCTGGAACGTAGAGTATCTCAAGATTTAGCTCCTGCTAAGAGATCCTCTATGGGTCAGTTTGCCACAGCTACAACCCCCGAACACTCTAAGGCTTGGCCCCCATCTAGAAACCCCAACAATTAATGCAGATATACATACCCAGACAGAGCCTACCTGCTATGGTTGACCTATCAGTATCCCATCTTTCTACAGATGCACAACTAAGTGTGGATCTGGAAAAAAACCCCGGACATAGTTTCCATTACCCCGCCCACTGATCTAAGTAACACCCAGCAAAAGGCTAGGAGGGAGGGAGCTATTCCTAAAAAATCAAAGTCGAAAAAAGAAATGGAGAGGAGCAAACAACAAACAAGTAAAACTTCTGTGGCTCCTGCCCAAAACTTAATTACAGCTATTGATTCCCCTAGTAATGTCCCCACCAATGAGGCCATTTCGAGTGTGAATATAGAAGCATCAGACACTTTAGATAGGATTAGCGTTAGGGATGATGAGGTAAATATTTCACTGCTACCAAGGATTGCTGAACTCTTTAAACTTTACCTCACCCCTATTGAGACCAGACTAGCTCGTATTGAAAAACAGATAGCTGACCTGTGTGATCCCCCCCAAAAAAGTAAATCCAAGGGGGATTATCAAAGCGGGGGGGCAAATCCAAGTATAAATTCAGATAAACCCACTGCTCCTGCTACAAAAAAACCATTAGTTACTGTGACCAATCCTAAACCTAAGTCCGATTCCTCTACAGTGAAGTCAACTGTACCAAAAAGTAGAACCTCTGCTACCCCTACGGGTGAGGGGCCTATTCCTCCCAGGGACCACCTGATGCACCAAAATGCAAATGCTACTTACCAGTATGCATCTGTTCTTGGCATGTAGGGCTGCTGACATTCATATCTGTGCATAGTCCGCCACCTAGTGTTGGGTCCGGATGATTGCACATTGTTGTCCTGGAAGAGTCTTCGAAGTATCACGAGATAGGTGGCTCCTCCCCTGGACCACAGTGCGCATGGGCATCGCCTCCATCCCCAGATTGTTTTTAGCCATTGGCAGAGATGGAGTGAAGAAAGTGAGTGATGACCATGCTATGAGCATATGTGTGTATATGAATACATACTGCAGCTGCTACAGGCGCCGGGGAGGAGGGTGGGCGATATGAATGTCAGCAGCCCTACATGCCAAGAACAGATGCATACTGGTAAGTAGCATTTGCAGTTCGAGGCATGTGGGCTGCTGAATTCATATCTGTGCATAGAATACATAGCAGTCCCTCCATTAGCGGCGGCCGCCCGTGCCAGCTGCAGCAGTCTGAAAAAGCGTTTTTAGAACAGCCTGACCAACAGCTGCCTGTTGTTTGGAATGCACGTCTACACAGTAGTGCTTAGTGAAAGTATGAGTGGTAGACCATGTGGCTGCTCTACAGATGTCTTCTAAGGGAATGTTACCTAAGAAAGCCATAGAGGCCCCCAACTTCCTAGTGGAGTGGGCCCTCGGTGGGATAGTGAGAGTGCGCTTAGCTTTAGCGTAGCAGATCTGAATGCACTTTACTATCCATCTAGCGATTCCTGCTTTGGAGATTGCATTTCCCTTGTGTTGTGTGGCAAAAGCAACAAAAAGTTGTTTGGTTTTGCGGAAATCTTTTGTCCTGTCCACATAGTACATCAAGGCCCTCTTCACATCAAGGGTGTGGAGCATACGCTCCGCCAGCGTCTCTGGGTTTTGAAAAAACACCGGCAATTCAATTGTTTGGTTTATGTGAAACTGTGAGACCACTTTGGGTAAGAACTTAGGGTTAGTGCGGAGCACCACCCTGTTAGCATGTACCTGGAAGAAAGGTTCTTGGATGGTGAGCGCCTGCAGTTCGCTAACCCTCCGTAGCGATGTGATTGCTACTAAGAACGCAACCTTCCAAGTTAAAAACTGGAGCTCACAAGAGTGCAGTGGCTCAAAGGGAGGACCCATCAGCCTTGTAAGAACCACATTGAGGTTCCATTCTGGAGCTGGTGGAGTCCTTGGTGGAATGACCCTTTTGAGTCCTTCCAGAAAAGCCTTGATAGCAGGGACCTTAAAGAGTGACAGGTGCTGCCTATTCTGGAGGTATGCTGCCATAGCCGACAGGTGAATGCGGATGGAAGAGTAAGCTAGATTACTACGATACAGGTGAAAGAGGTAACATATGATGTTTTGAATGGAAGCGTCTAGAGGGTCAATGCTGTGGTCCACACAGTAGATGACAAACCTCTTCCATTTAGCCGCATAACAAGCTCTAGTAGTGGGCTTCCTTGCCTCCCGAATGATATCCATGCAATCGGGAGGAAGATTGAGGTAGCCAAACTCTAGGACTTCAGGAGCCAGATCGCCAGGTTGAGCTGTTGCGGATCTGGGTGCTGAATGTCGCCATGGCTCTGCGTCAGAAGGCTGGGAGTGAGATGAAGCCTTTGATGCGGTACCACGGAGAGTTCCAGAAACGTGGTGTACCATGGTTGGCGAGCCCACGTTGGAGCAACCAGGATGAGCGTCATCGAGTGTTGCCTGAGCTTGCGTGCCACCAGCGGTATCAGAGGTGCTGGGGGAAAAGCGTACGCAAATCTGCCTGACCAGTTCATCCACATCGCATTGCCCTGTGATTGGGGGTGTGGGAATCTGGCGGCGAAGCTTTGGCATTTTGCGTTCTCCTTTGTGGCGAACAGGTCTATCTCTGGATGACCCCACCTTTGGAAGTACGGTTGGAGTACTGATGGATGTATCTCCCACTCGTGCATCTGATGGCTGTGCCTGCTGAGCAGATCCGCCATTTGATTGTCCTTGCCCGGGAGATGCTCTGCCATGAGGAAGATGTTCCTCTGAATGGCCCACTTCCACATGCTCTGAGCCAGATGAGACAGCTGTGGAGAGTGTGTACCTCCCTGCTTCTGGATGTAGTACATGGCCGTCATGTTGTCCGTCCGGATCAACACGACCTTGTTGCACAGATGTACTTTGAACGCCTTTAAGGCCATGAAGATTGCCATCAGTTCCAACACATTGATGTGCATCTTCCTTTGCTGAAGTGTCCATAGTCCCTGCACAGTGTAGTGGAGTGCATGCGCTCCCCATCCCTGGAGAGAGGCGTCCGTCGTCAGGATGATCTGTGGGACAGGCTCTTGGAATGGTCGGCCCTTGCAAAGGTTTTGTGGATTCCACCAATGCAGAGAGTTGTATGCCCGACCGCTCACCAACACTAGGTCTGTCAGTTGCCCATGAGCCTGAGTCCACTGACGTGCCAGGCACTCCTGAAGCGGACGCATATGTGGTCTCGCGTGCGGGACAATGGAGATGCAGGAGGCCATTATGCCTATCAACTGCATGAACACCTTCGCTGGAAGCGAGTGTTGGGGTCTGAATCGTTGGATCAGCGCCTGGATACTGGCGATTCTCACTGAACTCGGCTGCGCAGTGGCTGCCAGAGTGTCGATTGTCGCGCCCAGATACTGTCGCACGTGGGCGGGCTGGAGATGGGACTTTGGGTAGTTCAGAGAGAATCCCAGATCGTGCAGGAGGTGAATGGTGCGTGACACGTGGTCTACGCACTGCTGTTCCGTCTTTGCCTGAATAAGCCAGTCGTCTAGGTATGGAAAGACATGGACGTGCTGGCGACGGAGATGCGCCGCCACAGTCGCTAGGCATTTCGTAAATACTCTCGGTGCCGTGGTGACCCCGAACGGCAGGACTCTGAACTGGTAATGCTGGTCTAAGATCGTGAATCTGAGATACTTTCTGTGGGAAGGATGCAGGGGAATATGAAAATAGGCATCCTTCAGATCCAGCGTTGCTAGGAAGTCCCCCTGTTGAAGCAGGGGAAGCACCTGCTGCAATGTGAGCATATGGAAGTGCTCCGAGTTGATGTACCAGTTCAGGGGCCTGAGGTCCAGGATCGGCCTGAGTGATCCGTCCTTTTTGGGGATCAGAAAATACAGGGAGTAAACCCCCGTTCCCCGTTCTTGCAATGGAACGAGCTCTATCGCCCCTTTTTGCAGCATGACCAGAACTTCTTGCTGCAACAAGGTCAAGTGCTCGTCGGACATAGCACGGCTTCTTGGCGGTATGTCCGGTGGGATGGACGTAAGTTCTAGACAGTACCCGAACTGGATAAGAGACCTCACCCACCTGTCCGTGGTGATGGACCTCCACGCCGGCAGGAACTGCTGGAGTCTCCCCCCGACAGGTGTCGTGTGATCGGGGGGAAGTGACAAGACGTCACTGCTTGTTGGTGGTGGTGGACCTGGAGGCATTGTTTCCACGTCCCCTGCCTTTGATATTATTGCCTCTGTAGCCACCCCTGCCCTTGTTGTTGTTATACGAGGACTGGGTGTTACCCTTGTAGTATTGCGTGGACTGGGATGCCTGGCCCCTTGAGGTGCCTCTTGAATTGGAGCGGCGAAAGGAACCACCCCGAAACTGCTGACTTTGTAAAGCCCCCATAGACTTGGCAGTTTCTGTATCTTTTTTCATCTTTTCTAGGGAGGCATCCACCTCAGGGCCGAACAGATGGTCAGGATTCACTGTTTGACCCAATATTGTGGTTTGTATGTCGGGTTTGAACCCCGAAATTCGAAGCCAGGCATGGCGTCTAAGTAACACACTTGTATTGATAGCCCTGGAGGCAGTGTCTGCCACATCTAGGGCACATTTGATGGATGCATTTGTAATGAGTTTACCCTCCTGAATGAGCATCTCCCCCGCCTCCTTGTATTGGTCAGGCAAGTGTTGCAGGATGGCCTCTAATGTGTCATAATGGGCCCTATCATAACGTGCAAGCAGGGCTTGAGTGTTAGAGATCCTCCAGATGTTCGCTGCCTGTGCAGCAATGCGTTTGCCTGATGCCTCAAAGATCTTGGACTCTTTGTCTGGGGGAGGAGCGTCACCAGTAGTCTGCGAATTCGCCCTCTTTCGAGCGTTGGAAACCACCAGGGAGTCCAATGGCAAGTGTCCCTTAATATACGTGGGATCCGTGGGCGCCGCTTTATATTTCCTGTCGATGCGAGGATTGACCACCCGCGCCCGGGTGGGCTCCTTGAATACCTCCTGTGCATGCTTCAGCACCCCTTTAAGCATTGGTAGTGTCTTGACTTGTTTTTCGGCTACCGAGAAGGTGTCGACTAAAAAGTCCGCATCCACGGGGTCCGAGTGCAGTTCGACGTCATGGTTCGCTGCAGCTCTCTCTATTAAGGCATTGAAGGCCACCGAGTCCTCTGTCGGGGACGTCTTTGCGGCGAAAAGTTGAGTGTCCTGACCCGACTGCGGGTCGTCTGCGTCGCCTCCTGCTGTCCAGGGCACATGCTCCTCCTCCGGATCCGAGTACGCAGGATAGGTGTACTCGTCCTCTTCCTCGTCCACATCAGGCGCGGGGGAATGAACCGGCGAGTGTTCCAGGGCTTGTGGAGACAGAGGTTCCATCAGAGCCGAAGAGTCCGCAGAGTACCTCTTGTTCTTGAGTGGAATCTTAAAAGGTTCCAAGGCCGGCTCCGACGTAATCTTTCGTTTGAGGAGCGACAATTTTCCGGTGTTGGCGTCGATGATCACATCACGACGTTCCTCCACCGCAAGCGGCTGGAGCCGAAGCTTCGACACCACCAGGGCAGCTTTCGGCGTCAATACCTCCTGTGAGTGTCCGCCCTGTTTCGGCGCGAAGGCCTTCGGCGCCGTTTTGGGTGGAAGGGTAAAACGAATGGGCGTTAGTTCCTTAGCAGGCTTCGGCGTGAGTCTAGGCACTACAGTGTCCTGGCTGGGAACCACAGTGGACTGTTGGATCCGCTTTAAGGATTCCCCCACCTTCCTTGTAAGGGATGCCGAGGGCTGAACCGGCTCGAGCGACTCTTCGTCTCCGAGAGCCCGATCGACGGTAGGCCTCTTCTTCGGGGCCGACGCCCCATGGCTAGGCGCACCGTCGGCGTGACGCTTCTTCGAAGACGTCTTCGGGTCCACGACCCCTTTCGGTGCCGACGCAGCCGCGTCGGAGGCCTTCACCTTCGGCGCCGACCCAGAGGGCTTCTGGTCGGCCATTTTGGCGTGGCTCTTCTGGTCGGCCATTTTGGCGTGGCTCTTCAAGTCGGCCATTTTGGGTTTCGTGGAAGTTGACGCCTCCAGAACCTTCTTCACCAACGCCACTTTCGGTTTCGGTTTCGCATCCGAGGGTGCGAGACCAGTTGGCTTCACTTTCGGTTTCTTCTTAGAAATGTCCGTGACCGGGCCCGGAGGCGGGGACGTAGGACTCATAGTTAGATCTTGGGTAAGGCCCGAAGGCGATCCCTCGACCTGGGCCGTATGACGGGGAATAACCCCGGAGTCTGGGTGGGGATGCTCTTCCTCCGAGCTATCTCCCATCGTGGCACAAGCCAGTTCGTCGTCCCCTACCTCGTCGGAGACTTCGTCGTAGGCCTCCTCACCCGCGTCGCAGGTCTCTTCCTCGGACGCGGGGCCAGAGTCCGACCCTTGTACGTCGTCTTCTCCCTCGACAGATTCCTGGAAGATGTCATCAGGTGGGGGTGCCGAAGCCGACAATTGAGCCTGGAGCCGATTAGCCCGGCGAATCTTTAAAGTCTTCTTACTTCTAAATTTCGAACACGCCATGCAGGTGTCTTCACGGTGATCCGGTGACAAGCATGTATTGCACACGGGGTGCACGTCGAGGTGCGAATATTTAGAGTGACACAGCGGACACTTCTTGAATGGAGTCCGCTCCATAGCAAAGGGTGTAGTGTAGGCCCGTCCGCGTCGAAAGCACGTGGAAGGGCAGTAAGAGATCGGAGCTGAGAGTCAGTAAGAAACCCGAACGCAACTATACCGACGCCCAGCCTAAAGACCTTTTGGTCTCGAGTAAAAAGTATAACAACTATCGGTTCCGATAGAGGGAACCGAAACACATCCGAACCCAATGGCGGAAAAAAACAATCTGGGGATGGAGGCGATGCCCATGCGCACTGTAGTCCAGGGGAGGAGCCACCTATCTCGTGATACTTCGAAGACTCTTCCAGGACAACAATGTGCAATCATCCGGACCCAACACTAGGTGGCGGACTATGCCCAGATATGAATTCAGCAGCCCACATGCCTCGAACTATGAATAATAAGGATACTGGGCCACATAGGAGACGACCAGTGAACTTGCCCCCCGAGGCAAGCCCCTATGTGGTGGTCATGACGGGGGTCCCAGAGCTGGGTGAGGCTGATGAGGAAGCCACTTGGTCCTTAAAAAAAAAAAAAGTTCAGCACTGGCTAAATATAAACCGGCCCCTACCTCCGACCCTAACTAGTAAGATCTTGACAGTTCGTAGGGTATCATGGGTGGGCCATGAAAGGAAAACGATCCAGGGTGACTGTATATTGGTTAACTTTGCGGACCCTCATACTGCCGTGGGATACTCAGGACAGACAAGGGGGTATTGCAACAAGACGCCTTTCTTTTTTCTACCCCCCTAGGAGTGGACTAACACGTGATTGGAATAATGACAGCAACTGGCACATTGTAGGGCGTCCTGTCAGGAATGGAAATTGGGGCACATGGGGTGTACAGGGTTTTAGAGAACAAGCATTCAGGGGCAACTGGGGTGGCCTCCCGACCGCTAACATACAGTTGCCTCGAGATGGTGGACTGACAGCAAAATCTTAGTATTCTCTTAAGAGGGGGGGTGGGTAGGGGGGGGGGGAGATGGACTGTGAACCCACAAGAGGAGGCACAGATGGGTTCTGTGAGCCTATTTCATCTGGGCTGAGTAAGAATCATCCTCCCCCATACTAACAAGAGGAGTCTTAGCCCGCGCATACAGAATAATTTGCAGTTTATGTTAGATGCGGGTGATGTAACAATAAATTGCCCGACTGACTGCCCTAATGCAGATAGGGGTTTTATTTCCATTATTTCCTGGTACTTGGCGGGTGTGGTTAAAGCTTGACTCCGCTGAATGGGGGGAATTTGTAGACTCACAGGATGTTTGCCTCTTTGAAGAGACATGGGCAAGGGATGACTACCAACGTGCTGGATTTGATATATTCTCAATCTGGGCGAAGGGGAAGGGACACCCGTCTGGAGGGCTACTCATTTGGGTGGCTTCACATCTGGGCTGCAAAGCGAGGGCTTTACCGACTAATTCCATAGACATTCAATGCGTCCTCTTGGAATGGTCTGATGTAACCAAATTGGCACTGGTAAATGTCTACTCAAGACCAGTGGGCATAACAAAAGTTTCTAGTACCATCGAGGAACTAGTGCTGTTTCTGAGCTCTCTCCCACAGGGCACCCCGTATGTAGTCGGGGGGGACTTCAATTGTCAATTTGAGCCCCTCACATCATTCCTAGAAGGTACAACTAATGAGGAAGTTGAACTATGGGGAATCCCGAAACCAGCTGGTCCACCAGTGAAATCCTGGACGCCATTAACAATGCAGATTACCTGCATGACCCTAGCAAACTCTCTAAGGGCATGCAATGGCCGGGTAAGTGGTGACATCCCACCTAAACCAACTTTCAATAAACCGGGGCATAATTCTTGTTTGGATTACATATTTGTGGAAATGTCTGAATGGGCCACAATTGTGGACTTTACTGTAATCCCTCGAACTGATAGCGACCATAATGCGCTGGTTTTAAAAATTTCGGTTCCGGGTGTCACTATCCAAACACAGGGTGGTAATGATCATATGGACTCAAGAACCATTCTATCTACTAATCGGCGTAGAGTCCGCTGGCCCAAAATTGCAGGAAACCCTAAGGCTATTCAGAGGCTGTATGAAAAAGCAGTTCCAGTTTTGCAAAAAGTAGACAATCTTAAACACCTTCCTGTCTCGTCTGAGGAGACCCACAGAGAACTTGGTGTACTCCACTTAGAGTTATGTAGCACCTTAGCGGATGTCCTGAACCCTGAACAGAGGCAACGGAAAAGTAAAGGCAGGGGGACATGTGCCCCATGGTACAATGCCGCCTGTAGAAAGGCTAAAGCTGATCTTCTAGCGGCTATGAAGCAACAGTACGATATTTCCTTGGTTAAAACTAAGAGGAAGGAGTATAAAAGTCTCATTTCTGAGGCCAAGACTGATTGGGAATATGATAATTGGGTAGATATGACTGATGCTCTTAGGTTCCGAGACGGCAGGAAATTCTGGCAGATTGTTAAAAATGGCTAGGCTGATCCAACTCCGGCAGTAGAAGCTAATATTGCACCCAGTGTGTGGGAGGACCATTTTAGATCCCTGTACACTCAGGCTAACATAGATTTAACTCGGGTCCAGGATGATTCGCTGTCTGGTTTGACCCCTACGCTATCTTTGGATACAGATACATTTTCTCTGACAGAAGTAGGAGGAGCCATTTTAAGACTTGCTTCAGAAAAAGCTCCCGGGTTGGACAAACTCCCTGGTGACTTATTCAAAAATGAACCTATAATTTGGGCAAATTTTAACAGGAGGGGGGAGAGAGAGAGAGTCAGTGGATTCAGTCTCCCAAGTCATGTAAATAAACAAAGTGGAATCCACTCAAGTGATAGTGATCCCTAGAGTGATGGGGAACACACAGTGTTGTTTAAATGCCCCTCACACACCAACAGGCCCCTTGGTGTCATGCTTCATCATCGGGGCCTTCGCACCCCTCTACGGGATGCGGCGTGCTGCGACTCGCGAATACGCAGGAGCACTTGAAGTGAACTATGTGTGGGGGTGTGTGTTATATACCAAGATGTGAGTGAGGTGAGGTGAAAAAATGTGGATTAAAAAATACCTGGCACGTGGGAAGAAAAAAACTTTATTAAATCCCCGGCTGGTATTATTAAAATTAAAGTGCAGGGCGTGGTTTTAAAAGATACGTGTTAGGGTATCAAACCACTGTGTTAAAAGTCAACATGTTTCGGAGGTCAAAGCCCCCTTCTTCAGGACAAGGGTGAAATGCACTTATCCTCGCCTTACTCACATGTAAGATGTAAAAGTGAAAAATAAAAATTACCACAATGTGTAATGTTCCTCACAATGTTTTATATGTAAGTGAGTGTAGTTGCGCCCAGTTGGCGTAAGAACCTGTGAAAACAAAATCATAGATAAACATACAGGTCTCAAAATCACAATTTATAAAGGAGAAGAGTAATGCTTCTCTCAAGAAAAAATCAGGTAGCTCACAAAAAATTAATTGGAACCTGAAACAAAAACAAGGAAAAATGGACACTACAAACATACACACACGCAAACCAACACAGCTCTCTGCTCAGATGGAATGAGAGCAGAGCAATGAGGACATAAAGATCTTACTTTAAGTTCCCAAATACAGGACTTCATGAGCCTTTAACGTATATTGGGGAATCCTTCCTTTCTAATCAGAAACCTAAGAGATCAATATCAGGGTTTTAGTAGAGGAACTTAAACAGCAGAGTGCACAAACTATAATGTAGAACTGCTTCCCATGGTGATCTCATAACTCACGGTTACAGCAACAGCTAATCGCCTGCCTTCCCTCAACGCGGCTCCGATGAAGTGAGCTGCTGAAGGGCTAGGGCCTTTTTATATGCTTGCCTGTAGGTAATTAGTGGGAATTGATTGAATAATGCAAGCCGGTATATGCCCAAATACGGAGGGAAACTCCCCTCGCGTCCGGTAAAACGCTAGCGCCATACGCTGATCCTCCGCGCATGTGCACAGCAATCCCCGATGGACGCATGCGCGGCTGATCAAGCAAACGCGCATGCGCGGACGGAGACGCTTCGTGAACCACACGATGCTGACGTAGTTGTTTACAAACGTCTGGGAAAGAGTGGCGATCGGGATAGAAATGTCCCGGGGGAAAAAACCACGAGCCCTGGAAACACTTAAAGGCACAGAGGTGATTTTTGGGCTAAGCTCCAATGAAAATAAATACAATAAAAATGGGCGCCCTGGTTAATTAAGGAGGTGTACCTATAAATGGGCAAGCTACTCTCACAGATGTGTGGAATATACAAACAATCAGAGGGAGCACTAGACCAATTCAAGAAAGGGTACAACATATGCCACATTCTGCTGATAAATAGAACCCTATAAGTCCAGTAACAAGCATGAGACCATGCGTATACTGCAGACAAAAAACGTTTTCACCTGAGAAGGTTCCATGGAATGGAATCATTCAGTCCGGTGGTGTCGGTTCCCAGCCGAAACACCCACCGTTGTTCTTTTTCAAGGAGACCAATCTCAGAGGGTAATTGTTCAATTATTGTCCACTGTAGCTCATTCACACAGTGTTGACTTTCAATGTAATGGGTTGACATTTTTGTAGTTTGTTTTCTGCACCTGATGTTACTCTTGTGTTCGTTCAGCCTGACCCTGACGGGTCTGGTGGTCATGCCCACATATTCCTTTCCACATGGGCAGGTGATTAAATAGACTACATTTTTACTATTACAGTTAGTAAAAGCACGCTGTTCCCATGTAGTCCCATTGGAAAAAGTGAGCGTCTGTGTCTTTTTTGTGAGGTGGCAATTATTGCAGTTACCACATGGGTAATGCCCATGTATGCCTTGTAACCTCGTCTGATCTTTTACAGGAGGAGGTGGTCGAGTATGAACGAGCATATCTCTCAAATTCCTACCCCTTCTGTGAGCAAAGAGAGGTTTCTCCAAAGTTAAGCCACCACTTGTTAAAGTTTTTCACTCAGATCCTTGGCTTGGGTCTTGTATCTGGCTACATCAGTACAGTTCCGCCGTAGGCGTAAGAACTGCCCATCTGAGTGAAAAACTCAGACAGAGAAAGTATCCGGAAACTGTGATCCGCAAAGCCTTTACCAGAGCAAGAAACAATAACCGAGATGCCCTTTTGGAGGACAATCCACGTAGGGAGGATGCCGCAAACAGGACTGTTTGTGTCACCACATACAGTCCGGTCAGCAACCAAGTGACGAAATTGGTCCACAAACATTGGCGCACTTTAACAAGTGGTGGCTTAACTTTGGAGAAACCTCTCTTTGCTCACAGAAGGGGTAGGAATTTGAGAGATATGCTCGTTCATACTCGACCACCTCCTCCTGTAAAAGATCAGACGAGGTTACAAGGCATACATGGGCATTACCCATGTGGTAACTGCAATAATTGCCACCTCACAAAAAAGACACAGACGCTCACTTTTTCCAATGGGACTACATGGGAACAGCGTGCTTTTACTAACTGTAATAGTAAAAATGTAGTCTATTTAATCACCTGCCCATGTGGAAAGGAATATGTGGGCATGACCACCAGACCCGTCAGGGTCAGGCTGAACGAACACAAGAGTAACATCAGGTGCAGAAAACAAACTACAAAAATGTCAACCCATTACATTGAAAGTCAACACTGTGTGAATGAGCTACAGTGGACAATAATTGAACAATTACCCTCTGAGATTGGTCTCCTTGAAAAAGAACAACGGTGGGTGTTTCGGCTGGGAACCGACACCACCGGACTGAATGATTCCATTCCATGGAACCTTCTCAGGTGAAAACGTTTTTTGTCTGCAGTATACGCATGGTCTCATGCTTGTTACTGGACTTATAGGGTTCTATTTATCAGCAGAATGTGGCATATGTTGTACCCTTTCTTGAATTGGTCTAGTGCTCCCTCTGATTGTTTGTATATTCCACACATCTGTGAGAGTAGCTTGCCCATTTATAGGTACACCTCCTTAATTAACCAGGGCGCCCATTTTTATTGTATTTATTTTCATTGGAGCTTAGCCCAAAAATCACCTCTGTGCCTTTAAGTGTTTCCAGGGCTCGTGGTTTTTTCCCCCGGGACATTTCTATCCCGATCGCCACTCTTTCCCAGACGTTTGTAAACAACTACGTCAGCATCGTGTGGTTCACGAAGCGTCTCCGTCCGCGCATGCGCGTTTGCTTGATCAGCCGCGCATGCGTCCATCGGGGATTGCTGTGCACATGCGCGGAGGATCAGCGTATGGCGCTAGCGTTTTACCGGACGCGAGGGGAGTTTCCCTCCGTATTTGGGCATATACCGGCTTGCATTATTCAATCAATTCCCACTAATTACCTACAGGCAAGCATATAAAAAGGCCCTAGCCCTTCAGCAGCTCACTTCATCGGAGCCGCGTTGAGGGAAGGCAGGCGATTAGCTGTTGCTGTAACCGTGAGTTATGAGATCACCATGGGAAGCAGTTCTACATTATAGTTTGTGCACTCTGCTGTTTAAGTTCCTCTACTAAAACCCTGATATTGATCTCTTAGGTTTTTGATTAGAAAGGAAGGATTCCCCAATATACGTTAAAGGCTCATGAAGTCCTGTATTTGGGAACTTAAAGTAAGATCTTTATGTCCTCATTGCTCTGCTCTCATTCCATCTGAGCAGAGAGCTGTGTTGGTTTGCGTGTGTGTATGTTTGTAGTGTCCATTTTTCCTTGTTTTTGTTTCAGGTTCCAATTAATTTTTTGTGAGCTACCTGATTTTTTCTTGAGAGAAGCATTACTCTTCTCCTTTATAAATTGTGATTTTGAGACCTGTATGTTTATCTATGATTTTGTTTTCACAGGTTCTTACGCCAACTGGGCGCAACTACACTCACTTACATATAAAACATTGTGAGGAACATTACACATTGTGGTAATTTTTATTTTTCACTTTTACATCTTACATGTGAGTAAGGCGAGGATAAGTGCATTTCACCCTTGTCCTGAAGAAGGGGGCTTTGACCTCCGAAACATGTTGACTTTTAACACAGTGGTTTGATACCCTAACACGTATCTTTTAAAACCACGCCCTGCACTTTAATTTTAATAATACCAGCCGGGGATTTAATAAAGTTTTTTTCTTCCCACGTGCCAGGTATTTTTTAATCCACATTTTTTCACCTCACCTCACTCACATCTTGGTATATAGCACACACCCCCACACATAGTTCACTTCAAGTGCTCCTGCGTATTCGCGAGTCGCAGCACGCTGCATCCCGTAGAGGGGTGCGAAGGCCCCGATGATGAAGCATGACACCAAGGGGCCTGTTGGTGTGTGAGGGGCATTTAAACAACACTGTGTGTTCCCCATCACTCTAGGGATCACTATCACTTGAGTGGATTCCTATAATTTGGGCCCCATACCTACAGGTTTTATTCAATGCAATTTTGGAGGGGATGCCAGTGCCTGTTACTTGGCTGGGGGCAGAGATTGTCCCGATCTTTGAGAAGGGCCCTCCTCTGCTCCCAGCCAACTACAGGCCTATTAGTTTAATAGACGTCCCCCAAAAGACTTTTGCCAGGCTGATGGTGGACCGTCTATTGGAATGGATGCAAGAACATTCAATCCTTAGCCCTTACCAAGCGGGTTTCAGGAATAAGGTGTCCACTATAGACCAAGTCTTTCGTTTTGCTATTATATTCTGGAAAACAGTACAGTTGGAAGGTGGCAGTCTCTACACTGTATTTGTTGACTTACGAGAAGCCTTCGACCTGGTACCTCGTAGGAAACTTTGGTCTGTGCTTTGTGGTTTGGGGGTGCCACAACCCCTTTTAACTATGATTATCAAATTACATACTGATAATTATGCCCAGGTTAGATGTGGCAGGGAGGGGACATTGTCCAACAAATTTCCCGTTGACAGGGGGGTTAGGCAGGGTTGTGTGCTTGCACTGACCCTGTTCTGCCTTTATGTCAACGGGGTAATTGCACACTTGAATGGGGTTGAGAATACTGACGCACCCAAACTTGGAGGCAGCAGGGTGCCCGCGATTGTTTGCGGACGACACCCTGCTGCTATCCAAGTCTCCAATGGGGATCCAGTGAGTTCTTAATGGTTTCGAGGCATTCTGTAAAGATCATGGCCTTGAGATAAATTCCTTGAAGACCAAATATATGGTCTTCAATTCCCCATCTACAACCCGCCCTAACCCATATATTGGATCTAATATGTTAGAGAGGGTTCGAACCTTTGAGTATTTAGGAATTACCCTAAATGAAAAAATGTCATGGATACACCAATGGGAGAAATCACAATTAAGGTTGGCCCAAGTGGCAGGCGGAATTATCAAATTGGTCTCTAAGAACAAATCTTCCTTTAAGCCGGTGGGCCCCCCCCTAGAGATCTACAGAGCACAAGCCAGGGGAACGGTTATGTATGGAAGTGAGCTTTGGGGACATAAGTGTAATCGTGATCTGGTAGTAACTGAGAACAACTTTATCAGACAGCTCCTATCTCTTCCTCCAAGTACCCCCTTGTTGCCTATTAGACTCGACCTGGCCCTGAGACCTCTTGATGAAGATTTGGCCCTACGACCCCTATTATTCCTGCACAGGATTTGGTCTGTACCTGAGCTAGTGAACTACCGGCTAGAATTACAGGAAATTCTTACCCTCCCAAACATAGGGAAAATTCCCTGGCTAAACTATATTAAGAAAGAATTAGGGAAATTAGGACACCCACACTATGGTCTGACCCGCTCTCTTCATGCCCGGGGGTTACACGGAGGGAGCTTATCACTAAGTATCAGGAATGTAAAATTGCTACTCACCGGCAAGGAAGCGGCTCTGGCACCCTAACGTCATCATTTTTAATAGTAAAGGACAGCTATAGGTTTGAAACTGTTTTAGTTATCATATCCCCAACATTAATCAGGAAATTGTATCTCCAATGGAGGTATGGTAGTTTACCAGTACGGGCCTATACTAGTAAATGGGCCGAATCTTCCCCGTCATTATTGCCCATGGTGTAAATCTGAACAAGAAACTGATTTACGAAGCAGGCATTCGAAATGGCCGCATAGTCGCTCGGCTCCGTGAGCCCTCTTGCCCCTCACGTATATCCTGGCGTATATCCTGAGCTACGGAGGCGTACTTTGCTAGGAGAAGGAGAACGGGCACTTACCATCTGCTCCTGCGGCTCCTGTGTGCGGCAGGCCCTGAGAACTGTCCCCGACTGATCTGCGGCCCATGTGGGGATGAGACCGGGGCGTTGACCTGGACGTGCATCCGGCCGCAAATGCAACAATAGCGGCCGTTGGTGGCGGTGAGGAGCCGGCCGGAGGGTGCCGTTGACCTGAAGGACCGCTGATAGCGGCGAAGGCCCGGTCCACTCGGCGGTGACCCTTGAGGCAGTGTGGCGAAACAGGATCAGAGGGGGCGCATGACTCCTGCCCCCTCCCCAGTCTCTTTGCCTGGGCATAACCAAGGATTGCCCCCGATATAGGCAAATCCTGATTTCAATTTTGTGCATCTGATTGTTGGATCCTTACTGGTATTTTATGACCCCGGATTTCGAACTGCTATAACTTCACATATTGCTTGCTGTACTCTTGCTCAGCTTAGCGGCCGGCCGGGATGGTTGTAGGCCCATACTTGTAAATGCTTGTACTATTAATAAAAGGTTCACCAAAAAAAAAAAAAAAGAAACTGATTTACATATATTGTTTTTTGTAGCGCTTCTGTGCAGGCGCGGAGGAAGTGGATTATACCTTTATGCAAAAATCTCGGATTCTCTCATTGCCTGCAAGCATATAGGGTTCTTAAGACTGATCTATCTGGGCACATAGTCTTTGCTATAGCTAAATATTTGGGGATAGTCTGGCGTAAGAGGAGATATCTTCTAGATGGGGAACTATGATAAATTGCAAAATGATAAAATGTGATGTAGATATTTTTATTATGTGGAGTGGCTGGTCCTTATATTTGTACATTGATTCATATGTTTTAATGGTTTTATATATTTTAACATGCACTGTTTTACATTTAATGTCATTTGTACCTTTTATGGCACATGTTGCCGAAATAAAGATGATGATGAATGGATGGATGGAGAACTTTACTGCATCGGTCTCATCTGACACTGCTTGGGAGAGGACGGACCAAGTCCCTCAGGGACCTGTGGCAGCACTTTTGCAAAAGTTTCCCACAAAGTGTCTGAATACCAAACCAATAAACACGCATTGTTCATTGACCGCAATGCAAGGCTAGCAGAAGAAAAAAATGTCTTACCCCAACTATCCAACCTTAGGATGCGGATGCATGGACTATCACGCTCTTTAGGGTATGGTAGGTAGTAAGGAAATTTGGGTCGCCTGGAGCAGGGCGGTGGCGGCAGCCAATTGTCTTATTCACAGGAGCCCCTGTGCTGGCTTGGACCAGATTCCCAGTAGGACGTCTGTAAGGGCCTTGTTAAACAGAAGTAAGGGGTTCAGAGGAGGATACTCCTGGGATGCAGCACCTAAATCAAGATGTTAGGCTTGACTGCCACCAAAGAAAGCTGAAGGCCAAGGACCTCCACCATTGCTCGCATCACCAAAGCATAAGATGCCACCTCCTCTGTAGCCACGGTAAGTGGAGAAAGCATATCACTATCTGGAATAGTATCCAGCCCACTGGCATCACCCAATTCTTCATACCAGTCCATTTTCTCTTGTGGCAGGTTTCCATCTACACCTCGCAATCTTCTCCCACTCCTAGCCCTTCAGAATAAGGCTCAGGAAATAACTTAGGACCTGGAGGCGCAGTTGGTGCCAGAATCAACATCGAGCGATGCCGAGCCGCGGTCGGTGCAGGTAACATTGATGGGGCGGTGGGGCCAGATAAGGGAGGATTTGGAGGGAAAATTAAATAATTAATGTCCGTCAGCATCGTCCCTCAAAATAGCCCCTTACACGGCCCCACCGCTGTTACCTGCACGGACCGTGGCTGGCGATGCCGTACCGGGTCGATTGGGATGAGAATGGGGCTGAAGACATCAGCAGGGGCTGGCAACGTGGAGAGCACATCGGCATGGGGGAAAGTCTCAGTGGCACGACCGAAGCCGGTTCGGATCCTAGTCCAGATCCAAGGGGTAACAGCAGCACCGGAGCCGCTGGCGTGGAACTCAATGGAGCCCCCGACTCCATGGGCACAAAGGCACGGCGGAGTGGCCAAGCTGCCTAAAAATCAGACGCATTGCCTCATAAAATTCTCTGAGTTGGGCAGAGGCCATCCGGCTCATGGAAAATCAGGGAGGTGCAGAGTCGACCCAGGCACAGGTTCCAAAAAACAAGGCCTTGAAAGCAGAGGTTCCTCAATCATGTCGGCCAATGGATGGGGAGTAGTCGAATCCCACTTCGACTTCCTGTACTTCTTATGCCTCCTACCTGAATGTCCCAATGATTTTGGATAGGATGAAGAGGGCTTAGGACTTCTGGAGTAGAGCCGGGAACTTCCTCTTAATCGGGACAATGACTTTCAAGGAGTCGAGCAATGTGGTGTCGCCTGCCAGGCCGCAAGCAGCTTTGGGGACCGTTCCAGCAAAGCCGTCGCAGCTATGGCCCGGCAGTCGAAGCACTACTTCGAGTCACGGTCGCGCTTGAGACACCAGAGACAAAGCAAATGTCACTTCATCACTGACATAGCATGGTGACAGGCGCTGCACTGTTTGAAACCTGAAGTCTTCCTTGACATGGTAACTTTCACATAAAAAGGGGTTGACAACATTTCGAAAACTCCCATCAAAAAGTGACAGAGGCTAGTTCTTTTCACGGATCCACGCTTGACTGGCACGGAAAGAAAAGAACGGATTCAGCGTGCCAAAGTGGTGCATATATAGGAGACGCAGAGGATGTCGCGCATAATCGCTCAACGTCACCAACTGGCGCGCAGGGGTATTACTCAAAGAAAATATTTAAAGATCCAGTCGGATGCCTGGGAAGTTCAAAGGTAAGGAATCCGTGGCAAAGTATCTCCATCAGATTACGTGCTTTGTAATAGGCTTCATTGCCTAGATGAATCACAATTACTCATTTAGGCCAGAGTTTCATAGCACAATTAGGGACACAACATATTAACACATTGATGCTGAGAACTGAAGATGGGTATCACTCTGGTGACACAACACAACACATCAAAGGGATGCACAAGGGATTGCAGAAGACACCTAACGTTTTAAAGAGTCACATACCTGAAGGTGGGAATGGAAGATGGCGGCATGAAAGAAGCCAGGATGATAAGTGGGATCATACAGCGATCATCCTAAAGTAAAAAAAAGAAAGACAAGGACTACTAAGACACAAAAAATCAAAGCCAATCTTGGATCTGGTAATGCCTATCATGGTTGCAAATTCGAATCTTTCTTCTACGCTCAATGCTGCCTGGTAGTGTGAAGCGTTTATACTAAGTCTGCAAACGCTGCGAGCATACACACCCTTGTTTACGATCATGACCCTGTCCAACCAGCTTGGGCCGCATGACTAACTCTCTTGGATTCTGAATCCAACTGCTTGATAAAGGCTGAGGCAACAGTGAAGTTTGAAAAATAATGCTACAGAAGGCATTACAGTAGCATATGTTGTCTGATTACGGTCTTCATATAGGATATCATAATTTATATTTTTGCATTCAGTTTAATGTGGGAAGGAAGGTGAAAGGTCTAGTCAAAGCAGAGGACAAATATGTGAACAGTTCTCTGATGCATGTGATTTTATTTATGGTTTCTTCTATAAAGTGACAAGGTTTGGTCCAATTACTTTAAAATGCTACAATATTATTTGTTGAAGATCACACAATGCGGAAAATCCTAAATGAATTCTGATAAAGGTGCATCAAAAGAAGACCCTAGGGAAAAGTGAGAGGCTAGTTTCCATCTAAAAGTCTAAGGAAAACGAAGAACAAGATTTGGAAGGAAAGGGTGTACAGGCTTGTGACAAGAGAGGAGAAAAAATGCTGCCATGTTGAGGTATTTTAAAATCCTATCTTGCAAAATCCCCATCAGAGAAGCTGGCTACTAGCAACAGCATTTATCACTTTTTAGTGCATTTAAGATTGACAATATTTGAAAACACTCATTAAACCTCTCACAAAACCAATCTAAAGCACAAACAGCTCCCATTACATAACAAGCATTTACAATGCAATGGTTTAGCCTTTTGAAAAGTTAGAGCTATTGGCATTGTAAATGACAACATTTTTATTTATGTGTTAGTTTTGAAAATAAATAAATAAATGGCATTGTCATTTACAATGCCAATAGCGTAATCTCTCGGAAATGCGAGACCTAGAGCATTTGCAAAGCAATAGGTTGCGTATTTACGCGAGTTTGAGCTAATGATATTGCAGATAACAATGCGTTTTATTTAAGTTTCAAAAACCAAAACATAAATTAAAGGTCTCTCACACTGCTGTCTCTCACACACTGCTGCCTCTCACACACCATGCTCTCCCACACACCAAGCTCTCCCTAGAAGACTCACACTGCTGTCGCTCTCACACTGCTGTCGCTCTCACACACACACATGCAGAGAGCGACACACACACAGCCACACACACACATACAGAGAGCCACACACACAGCAGTACAAATACAGAGAGCCACACACACAGCCACACACATACATGCAGAGAGCCACACACACACACAGAGTGACACACATACAGAGAGCCACACACACAGAGCCACACACACCCACCCAGCCACACACACACACCCAGCCACGCACACACACCCAGCCACGCACACCCACCCAGCCACACACACCCACCCAGCCACACACACACACAGCCACATTACAAAGATGAATTTGGTGGCAGGAGCACGAGGTCCAGGACAATGAGCCCTCTCTGCCCCGCAAACCCCCCCCACCCCCCCCCCCCACCCCGTAAAAACCACTTGTCTAGGCAACATTAAAAGGATTCTGAAAAACAGGTATTTGCACCCATTTACTGTTCTTGGCACACAATCAAATGTTTTGAAAGGTTCAGACAAGTTACAATCTTGACATTAACGAGCACTTGCACAATGGAGCAGACCCAAAGCAACATGTAAACCTCCCCAAAAAACACCACGTAAATTAGTTCTCACTGAAATCTCTACAATACTTTCATTGTGGAGCAATTCTTGGGACATAATTATGAGTGGTCCAGATAGGTTGCGAGGTGTCACGCCAAATAAAATCAGAATTTACTGGATCAGATAAATAGCACACACCACATTTTTCACGGTCAATGGGGTTGAAAAACTTTGGTCCACTCATGAGTTAATTAATATGGCAGTTAAGTGTTTCACACCTGCACAGAAGCTGAATTAATTGTCGTTTAAATGTCGGCACATTTGACATTACCGAATGAGAGAAGAGAATTAAAGAGTTATAAAGTGAAATCCTAATGAGAGACATTAACTGTTAACGTCTCTAATATTTTAACAGCACCAACAAAAATTGCACAGCCATCTCGAAAAGATGGTTCTATAATCCAGGCTCCTTGAAGTAGTGAATCTTCGATTTAAGACATGTCCCTTCAAGATTATTAGACCACCCAGGAAGGCATTCCGCTTAAAGTGGTATTCAATCGGTAACATATGAACTAGAAACATTTAATTTATGCTAATCACTGCGGCCTTTAACTACGACCCTTTTCAGAACTGGCGCGGTGGAAGTAAAACGAGAAAACATTTACAGCAAGGGCACACTATACTTGGCTCGTAAAACGTAAAGTTTGGCAAAATCGTTTAACGGTATGAATACATTTACTGTGCCAGAAATGCAATCCCAACAGGACATAAGATGCAGACATAAGTCACATGTAACTGCAACACAATTCAATCGGCTAGTCATGAAGGCACACAGCTGCTGCCTCGATTCGCTGTGCCCACATATCTAACCAGTGAAATAAATGTTATAAAAAAAGTACTTGGGAAAATACAATACTGGCAAACAAATATTTATTGTATTCGTGCTATCGCGAGATACACCTGACTTAGCTCTCGCCACATACACCTGACTTAGCTCTCGCCACATACACCTGACTTAGCTATCGCCACATACACCTGACTTAGCTATCGCCACATACACCTGACTTAGCTGTCGCCACATACACCTGACTTAGCTGTCGCCACATACACCTGACTTAGCTGTCGCCACATACACCGGACTTAGCTATCACCACATACACCGGACTTAGCTATCACCACATACACCAGACTTAGCTGTCGCCACATACACCGGACTTAGCTGTCGCCACATACACCTGACTTAGCTGTCGCGACATATACCTGAGGTAGCTATCGCCACATACACCTGACTTAGCTATCGTCACATACACCTGACTTAGCTATCACGACATACACCTGACTTAACTATCACGACATTCACCTGACTTAGCTATCACGACATACACCTGACTTAGCTATCACGACATACACCTGACTTAGCTATCGCGACATACACCCGACTTAGCTATTGCGGCATACACCAGACTTAGCTATTGCGACATACACCCGACTTAGCTATTGTGACCACCACATGATTTAGCTATTGCGACATACACATGACTTAGCTATCGCGACATACACCTCACTTAGCTATTGCGACATACACCGGACTTACCTCTTGCGACATACACCCAACTTAGCTCTTGCGACATACACCTGACCTAGCTATCCCGACATACACCTGACTTGTACGACTCTCTGATCAGGCAACACTTTGTTTTTCTGAGTGCCAATCACGACCAATGAAAGCAGCAGATACTGTGTGAACCAATCACGCAGCAGCAACTCTGCCTGCCAATCTTCCATGCTCTTCTTGTGTGTTATATGCAACAATTTTACATTAATAGTGAAAAATCTTATTCATCGCCTCATGGAGAAACTTTTTGTTGGAAGCCCGAGTGTTACATACTGACGGTTAGACATCTCGGTGGGTTGAGCACCTGCTGTAGCAATCTGTAAGCAGGCTGCGGGTCACAGGGTCCTGGCAGCTCCCCCACTCCTGCTATTTCCCCCTTTGTATTCTGGTACTTGTGGTCATGCCTTTATACTGGGTGAATTAAAGCCGCATGCTACACTTTGCAGAAGAAATCGGGGGTGATTACATTCTCAGTCTGGAGACCTGTGACCCTGCCTCCTCACCCTATGAAGGGACCACAGAAGATGACACTGTTCAGCCGGGTGAGCTGACAAGTCTCCCACGTCCAAGCGTGACTGGTTAGACCATGCCTGATTTGTTTTCTCTCACAGGATTCAGGGACTTGTAGTCTTGGTTTTATGCTGAGGTAACTACGAGTCCCTGATTCTAAGAAAAGAGCCCGGACTGGCCTAAAAATTGCCATATGGTCCTGGGAAACTTGGCAGCTATGACGTAAGATTGGTACCTTCAAAGCAGGTACATCTGTGGTCTGCAGAGCAGTTCATTCTGTTAATTTAAAGTTGTATGGAGTAATGCTGCTGTCCCCTCCCCTCCCCCCGTGACATGTTCCCTGTCGAGGCACAGAAACAAAGAGAGAGAATAAATCCGAAACCGACTCCAGAGAATAAGAAAGAATAACAAACGAGGCTGCAGAGAGGGGGCCCTGAGAGAGCGGGAACCCGACACCAGCAACGAGCTGGAAAAAGAACAAGCGCCCCGTCTGAAAGAAACCCCAATGTAAACACCACAGAAGCGGGAAGCAGCAGCGGCCGGGAAATGAGATTTAAACAACACACATGGAACTCATACATTGAGTGATATCATTTTCAGGGGAGATGACGTGTTGTATTTGTGGGGCAGCATACCTCGAGGAGTCTGGGCGTGCTGGGGAGGTCACGGCATGGTCTGCATCTAACCTAGCGCCTAGGAGCGCAGTTTTGTTGGTTTCCATTTCGTAGCGGCTCTGAATCACAAGCAGGGCTGCCAGATCACTACATGAATGACCTGATTACTTCCATTTAATAATAAATCAGTGCATGCTGGGAGTTGTAGTCCGATCCGGTCTAATTGACCCCCATTGTACTCTTAACCTGAAAGGTGCACATGCACCCCCTCATATCAATGACTGGCACAACCTCAAAAAGTCAAGAACGTCTGCAAAACTTTAAATCGACCCTAAAAACCTCGACCTTCTGTGACTTAGACAGGAGTCGGACGCCAAAGCTGGTAGGGCTGGGGAAGCTAGGGAAGTCTGCCAGGTCTAAGCCATTGAAGATCAGGTTAACAGCAGGTCAAGGGCGGATTCACAACAGGTCAAGGCTGAGGTCACGGTGGCAGCTAGGGGTGAATGCTGATGTCATGGTGGTGGTAAGGGTCACGGTGGCAGCTAGAGGTCAAGGTTGAGGTCATGGTGTTGGTAGGGGCCACGGCTGAGGTCATAGTGGCAGGTAGGGGTCAAGGCTGAGGTCATGGTGGCAGCTAGGGGTCACGGCTGAGGTCATGGTCGCAGATAGGGGTCATGGCGGCAGGTAGAGGTCAAGCCAGAAGTTGATCGCTGCATATCCGGATCAGGGCAGGCAGAGCTCCCAGGTGTCTCCGGGTCACGCATACGTAGCTCACCCAGGCCAGGCTTTTGCTTCGAATTCTGGGACATGTAGTCCTGATTTTGGAAAGGGAAACCGAACAACAAGTCCCATAACTGAAAGCAGAAAGCTGGACATGATGTGTTTACTGAGGGCTCCATGGGGAACTGTAAGATCAGGGCAGGCCACAGAAGAGGTCACAGCAGGTCAAGGACAGGTCAATGCCTTGTCCATATCAAGCTGACCTTGATGTACTGGTGGTTACGAGAATAACACATACCCAAAAAACGCAATCTGTGTGCAATGAAGCTCCAGGGGTGGGAGACTACTGTCAAACAGGTGTGGAGCGATCTGGCCTCAGGTGGTGGCGTACCTACGTCAATAATGCACTAACTGCAGACCTCAGAAAGATGAAGTGCTGAGTCAGTCCTTCTAAGAGTCTATTCACATCTAAATCTCCGCAGCGCCCACTTTACTGGCCGAGCTATCTTAGCAATGTCAGTCCAGAAGCTACTGTAAACATCTGCGCCAAAATATGTGACGCGTGTTACTGAAAACTTCCGTGTCAAGGGTTCAAGTCAAGGTCCCCAGACATGAGATGGCTGAGCCGTCCAATGACTGCACAATGAGGAATAACAGGGGAACACAAACACTTCGTATAAGAGTGCGCACTCTATGTAGAGTAATCTTTAAAGAGTTCATTATTTAAACTTAAAATAAAATCATTTGAGAACCCAGAAAAAAAATGAATTAAAAGGGTGAAAAATGAACAATTTGCTGAGATCCAAGGGATTGGAAGGGTGGACATTAAAATTAAAATAAATAAAAATACTTGGTGCCCACCCATCGCTGTCAAGGAAGACAAGCGGGGGCAGTGTCTTCCCTGTCGGATGGAGGTGACTGCCCGCTTAGAAGAGAGCATTTCACCCATGCCAGGGTCACTCGTGTTCAGCACCTCAGGGGAGCGAATAGCTCCTCGGCCTCTCTATGCTCTTCTAGGCGGTAGGTACTGCGATTCCTTTTACCTCAGCGGTGCCCGTAGGACAGCTTACAATGCGAAACTATCACAGTGCAACAATTTAAAAAAAAAGGGGGGGGAGGGGGTGGTTTAACTTTTCACACTGGGTTGAGAATAGTAAAGGAGCTTCCGGAATTTTTGGGGGGGAGCAGCACTTTCCCCAAGTGCCCTTCGTTCAAGAGGCACCATGAGTGGATCAGCACAGGGGGGCACGCGCTTCTGGTTTTTGGGGTCACACAGGGGCCTTTACTCAGATGAAAAGAAATGAACAGGATACAGCAATACCGCAGCAGCCTGTGTCCAGCACTAAACACCATGTACTGGTGCACATACACAAGCGCTCACGCGCGTGTGCACCCGAAACACAAACATACCCCGTCTCCGTTTCCAAGCCTCTCTACACCCCCCCCTCCCCCCCCCCCTACACTGCTCAGCTTATCTTCCTCTCCTCTGTGCCTCCGTCCCTCACTGCCTCTCTCTCGGTCTTCTTTCGGCCCCCGCTCTCTTTTCGTTCACCTTTCTCCCTCATTTTCGACATCTCAATCTTTCCCACTTCTCCTCTCCTTTTTGCCCCCTCTCTAGGATGTGAAATGGGCAGTCTGACCTCAGTAAGGCGCGTGCCATCCTCAGCGGTCATCTCTCCGGGTGTCCAGGGTCACACAGGGCGTGCTGCAGATCTCGCCGGGTGCCCAGGATCACACAGGGTGTGCTGCAGATGCGGATCTCTCCGGGTGCCCAGGGTCGCACAGGGCGAGCTGCAGATGTGGCTGTCTCCAGGTGCCATGGGTCACACGGGGCGTGCTGCAGATCTCTCCGGGTGTCACTGTCAAGGGCAACACAGGGCGTGCTGCGGATTTCTCCGGGTGTCCAGGGTCACACAGGGCGTGCTGCAGATCTCTCCGGGTGCCCAGGATCACACAGGGTGTGCTGCAGATGCAGTTCTCTCCGGGTGCCCAGGGTCACACAGGGCGTGCTGCAGATGTGGCTGTCTCCAGGTGCCATGGGTCACACGGGGCGTGCTGCAGATCTCTCCGGGTGTCACTGTCAAGGGCAACACAGGGCGTGCTGCGGATTTCTCCGGGTGTCCAGGGTCACACAGGGCGTGCTGCAGATGCGGATCCCTGAGTGCCGGCGCCGCCTGCGCTCCCTGCAGTCCGTCTCGTCTCTGGCTGCCGCAGCGGCTCTCTCCCCCTCTCCGTCCCTCCCTCCCTCCCTCCTTGTGCTCCAATAATCCCGCACAGCCCTATTACAGCTCCGAGTTACACCTCCGGCGCTGGAGCCAGCACCATCACCCGGGTATTGTGGGAGACACCCAGCGGGAGGGGGGGGGCAGGAACGGGCTCACGGACAGCGGGAGGGGGGGGCGGGAATGGAGAGTGGGACATCGAGCAACCTAACCCTGAAGACGACACATCAAAAATGGCAAAAACAAAGCTTGAAAAAAAAAAAAAAATAGCACACACCCACCGCCGCGATGACGTTCAGAAAGGGTGGAGAGGGAAGAAATCGCGGGAACGCCCACGAATCTGGTCCGGCCATGACGGACAGATCTATGTTCCAATGGCTAGCCTCCATTTATGGAGCTAGCCAATGGAACAGAGGGGCGGATTCCCAAGCCACTCTACTGTTCTCATTAGGTTTTCACTTAGGCGAAACCTAAAAATTTACAGTGTTATCAGGAGGGAGCCTGATTCACATTCCACATTACTGTACTGCCTGCCCACTACACAATTTTCAATTGTGACAGAGGATGTTTCATACAACAGGGGGAGTAAGAGGAGGGAGAGGAGGGTGGGAGCCAGTCTTTATTCTTGAACTCTTCATCTGCATAGGGAATGTCACATGCGAATATATCATAGCCATTGACTCACCTCGCATGCCTGGCCAACTGCATTATCAGAGATGACAAAGCCAGGAAAAATACGTTCAAATGGAGACCAACAATTTACTAGTGTGTTTAGGTGTATCATGGAGTAGGAAAGTGCCCCTTTTTAGGTCGAGTCAAGCGAAGTGCGCATGCTCTGCTCTAGGAGAGGGCTTCTTGGAATCGCTACAGCTTTTCTTGAAGCTTGTGCGTGCGGTGCTCACAAGCTATTGGGCTTTGCGTGCATCTTCCTAAAAAGACAGCTCGCAATTGGGCAAAGGCTGGTGCATGTCTCACCTTTGTATCCGCCCATGGCCTACGGCTTGCGAGAGCGAGCATCAGCACCATCTGTTTCCCATTATCTCGCCCGCGTCTTGCAGTTGCGTTAATTGTAAACAGATGGCGGTCGAGCACTGGCTTTCCCCCCTGGACATCTTCCCTCATATTTACATGGTGAGGTAAATTGGTCTCTTCAACAATATTCAGGTGTTTCTGGGGCTAAATGTAGGCTACACGATTCAGCAGGATAGCCCTCGTCTTTATCTGCAGGGCACTCCGTCCGCGGGACTAAAATCATGTGTGGTTTTGTTAGCCCCACGCAAATAATATAGCCAGGAATACAGCTTTTTAGGACTTGAAAAACTCTATATAGAGAACATTTTGGAGAAAAAACAAATTAATTTTGTGACAGTTCATTTGCCTCCCGATCCCAAGTGGATACCAAATATTACACAACACCGGCAACTCACATGTTGCTGGCAACCCCTCAAGTGGCTCGCCTCTCACAAACAAGAGGCACTCCTCACAGTGACAGCTGGTTGCTCGCATTGTGCTGCTCTTGTGAAGTGTTCTGTACCAGGTCAGTCTCCAAAGGCTGACTGAATAGGCCACGCTCTACCCAGAGAGCTGCGAGCAGCCATTTCCGGTTCTGCATCAACAGCAGCGTTGGTTTCAGTTTTTCATGGGCGACGAGCGTGCCCTCTTTTTTCAGGGCCTGGTCAGTTATAGTAACCAATAGTAGGGTTTCTTGAAACTTCAACCAACAAATGACCTCAAGGATATTGTGCTGCATAATTAAATACTTATAAGGTCCCAAAGGAGAGACCTATTGGCTATGCCAATGCTTGTTGAAGTGGTCACACCCACTTTTTGACTGGTATCTGATGCAATTTTGACAGAAAGTGCACAGAGTCCCTGCTGCCCAGGTCTCCAGTGGCAGACACATTTTCCTAAAACGGTGCAATTGTTCCCCAACTGGCAATGCCATTAGCACACTCTGTAAGTCCCTAGTAAATGGTAATTTTGGTACCTAGCGGATGGAGCACTAAGGAGGGACTCTCAGGGCTGCACATATGTATTGTGCCACTCTAAAAAAAAATAACTCAGCATCAACATGCAGATTGCAACAGTCAGACATTGCAAGCTAACTGTTATAGTGCAGAGAAAAGTGCAAACCCCGACATGGCACACCTCCCGTCTGCCATGCCTGAAGACACTGCACGCAGTATAGGTAAGACACCCCTACAGCAGGAAACAACCCCAAGGCAGGGTGCACTATATTACATATCTACATGAGCAGATCTGCCTCTGTGATGTCTGAGCAGATATTACAAGTAAATGGGGAGATCATTTTAAGTACATGTGCTGGACACCAGTGTTTACGAGTTCCCTACCTACATGATGGCTTCACTGAAACTACAGATGTTTGGTATTAAACAGCCCGTATTAATAAGCCTGCACCGATTCCAGTGATGGCTTTTTTAATATATGCAGCAAAAGTACACCTTAGATGTGTCCCCTGAAAACCTACCGACTACTAGTGTGCTGGCTGACTGGTGTAGACCAGCCTGCCACCACAGACCGGTTTCTGATCCTTTGCAGATGAGAGCCCTCACTCTCGAAGGGCAGAAACAATGCTTGTACCTCTTCAAAGCAGGATGGCTAAGTAACCAGCATATCAAGGCAGGAGCCTTCAAAAGCCTCTGCCGCCTTTGATATGTGACCATCTTGGGTTTGGTGGAATTGGGTCTTCTAAGTCAGGGTTATGCCCTCTTCCCACAGGAAGTAGTCATACAGAGGGTGTAGGCACCCTACAGGTAAGTAATCCATTGGCTACCACTGGTCATTCTCTGTAACACCCTTATCTTATAGTTTCTTACCTGTCAGTGTAGTTTTGCAGCTTGAAGACTTTCTGGATTCACTATGCTGTGCATTATCCCGCTATCTAGTGGTTGGTTCTGGAATTTTATTATTTTTTCTATTTTCTTTCCTTTTTTTTGTGACCCAGGTGGGCGTCGACATTCCACCATTTGGTGTCCTTCGTGACGTTGACCCGCTTACGGCAGAAGTTCCCTCCTTTGGTCGCCATCTTTCAGACCCTCCAGGATTTCGTGATTTGCCGCGAAATCGGCACTTTTGTCAAAATGCCGCGATTTTTACAAAAGTGCCAGCGAAATCACTTCTGTTTCAAGCAGCAACATCAGGCACAGGATTGGAAGCAAAGCAGCATCCGATGTGCGCCTATTGCTGGAAGAAAAAAGGGACTTACAATGGTGGGCTCCGGTTCCTTTTGCATTGACGCAAAGACTCTAACTGAACCTCTGTTAGCCGATTGCATCTCTGAATTACCGCCACTCACATACAGAAGAGGACCATTCTTGCCTGGTTTTAAGCCTTTAGGGCAGAGGTCTTCAATCTGTGGGGCGCGACCCCCAGGGGGGCCACGGAGTCCTGGGAAGGGGGTCGCGCCTTTCCAGGCCTAACTTCTGCCTGGTATACAAAACATGTGCTAATCCTTTGGACAAAGACACCGTGATCATTAAAATACTTCAGCTGAAGTAAATCGAGTCTCGTGCTGAAAACGAAGAGGCCCAGCAGACAGGTAAAACAAGCCTTCTTTCCAGGGTCCCTGCTCGCCTGAAGGAAATACAAGTGTGTGCTAGAAGTGAATCTGCAAATGTAAAGGATGTTTGGGAGGGGTTCTGGCTTCAGTTGCACTATGATGGCAAAGATGTGTTTTTTGTTGGTTTTTTTGTTTGCCGTTTAGCACAGGGCTCTGAAGTGCATGCTTTTAACCATAACTCCATAACTGTATTTACTCATGGCTTAGTACCCCTGAGGAGGTGTTGAGGGACAGTTATGCAAAAAAATGCATCACTAATGATCTGATATTACTCAAATCTACATTTTGGAAACTCTGTTTTATCCTAATGCTATTTGCAGTTTGTAGCTGTCTATCATAACGTGTAATGCAATTACAAAATATTGACGTACACATTCACAGTGCTTTCTTTTCATGCACTTATAGCAATAAAAATACACTATTCTCCACTGCAACGACCAAATTTGATTCTGTGGCTGTCTGGCTACTCACAGCCCTCTGCAGTGCATCAAATAAAAGAAGTTTCATAATGTACTATATAGTGCATTTCCCACTGAGTAACAACTTTTACATTTATTTTTCATTTAAGCTACCTATTATTTTATAAGTAGCTACCTGATGTTGAAAAACCTAAAAACGAACAAAATATTTTGGGGCTGATTTATGAGATGCTTGAGCTGCCGGAGCGTAAACATTTTTTAAGCTTCGGCGGCACAGAGTCTCAATCATATCTATGAGGTGAGGCAAAGTCACCCTGCGTGGCTTTGTATGGCATGGATATGGAATAATGCAAGGAAGGGCAAGTCACTGCGTTGCCTTACTCTATGTCCAGTAGGCGTTCAATGGGCATTGCAGTGGGTGTTCCCATGCAACTCCCATGGATTTTGACGCTCCCCAGATTTGAAAACCATGTAAACCTAGGACAGCACCAAAACCATACTCCTCCCCAAAGCAGGCGAAACGAGGAGAAATGTTTTCATTTCTCCTCATTTTTTTACTCTTTCCATGTGTGCTGCAGCGGCACACATAGAAAGAGGAAACCCCCTCTCTGGACTGTTTTTGTGCACAAAAGCAATCCTGCCTATGTTGGAGCTATGCAGCAATTTGTGCACCAACGCATACAGATAGGACAGGAATGTACCATATTTAATAAATAAGGTGTATTCCTGCCCTTTCATATTGATGCAGGGCAGCGCAGCAAGAAGACTGAGGTGCTGCCCTACGCGAAGGCCTCATTAATGAGGCACGTTGTTTTTAGCCATGCCTTTGGCTCACTGACCTTTGGTTTGCTAAACATTGTTCAATTTATTTCCTCCAATGTTAAAATGATGTGCTGTGGGAATTGGGGATGGGGAAGTCCACAGACAAGGGAATAGGTATAATTAAATAAAGAAAAAATGCCTATTCTGTCATCCGTCTGCTTCCCCCTCTGCTGCACCCTAGCCCGCTTCACCACGCTTACTTGAGCCAGCCGCCGATGGATAGTTGGCAATGATGAGGAGGACCAAGTTCTATACATTTTTGCCAGGAGGGGGTCCTTACGCCTAATAATTTTTGACAGGGGGGTCTCGGCATCAAAAAGTTTGAAGACCTCTGCTTTAGGGGGTCACTGCAGAGATTAAGGGCTCACCAGACACAGCCCCACTGTCCTTTTTGTTGGGGACTCTTCTTCACAGTTACAGCGTCTTTTAGCACCCTCAATGTTCTGCATGTACAGGTGAATAGACATTTAATGTCTATACAGAACACCTAAATAAACAGAAACACCTTCAGTCTCAACAGGAGAGGGGGTGATGCAAATCAATCAATTTCACCTATCAGCGAAGGTTTTCCTCCTGAAGCTCTGACAATAGGGAAGACAGATTTTCTTTCAGGGTACTTCTAATTTCGGACTTTGTTCCTTTCTTGGTAAAGAAGAACCTCAATGTATGGACAATACGAGGTTATTTTTTTTCCACTTTAAATTCAAAATTCCCCCTGAACAAGGTTCGCTCTAATACATATTGAAGGGTCTCCAGAAAACTTCCTCACTAAGGTCCACTTTCCCTGGAAGCTTAATGTGATCCAGAGATTTTTTATGGATTCTCTTGTGGAGCCAATGTATTCTAGTCTTTTTAGCCTCTTAATATAAAAACTGTATTTTTGGTGACTATTGTTTTAGCTTCCACATTCATCAAATTGCTTGCACTGTCGCCACAGAACTCAGTCACACGCTTGTGTTGCTCCCAATGTGACTGTCATTCTTTTGAAGGAGATTTTCGATTTGTATTAGTTACAGAAAGGTTATGCCTCCATCTTTTTATCATCCTCCTCAACAATAGTACTGTCTGCAGCTTTTAGACCACAGAATAGCTAGAGTTTGCTTGTTGACTTCATCAAGGAATGAGGAGTTGTTTGTCGGTTTCTCTATGCTAATAAGGATAAAGCAATTTCAAAGCAAACTATTTTTAGTAGGATTCCTCTTTGCATAAAGTTTTGCTGTCAACTTGCATGAAAGGTTCATCTGGAAGGTATGTGGGCTCATTCCACTAGGATATCACAGCCTCTACAGTTCTCCCCAGGGGACAGACTAAATGACTTTAAAGAGACGCACCATAGACATACCCCAATGCACTACAACATATATTACACCAATAAATTACCTTGTGCTTTTTCTTGCTCAGGAAACCTTAGAGTGAAACAGCCATCTGTTTGTGCACTGTGACCTCATGCGCCTGAACTGGTCTCACCGTAACAGCCGGCGAGGGTGTGATCTTGAGCACGGAAAGGTAACTCAGGCCACACTAGACTAACTGGGTTAGGGGCAAGCCACCAGCCCCTTGTAGGAGGCTTCTCTACAAGCCAAGACCCCTCAGGCTTCCCAGAGACCTTAACACTCAGAGAAACTAACACTTCTTCTAGCTGTCCCTCCTCTCCGCCTCCTGGTTGGTTGGCGATGAGCCTGTAGGGTAAGGCTGCAGGGGATACTCTACCTGAAGGCGTTACACAGAAGGAAGGTGTGCTTGCTGTCCAGGACCTATATTAGGGCTGCTACATAATATCTTCTACACTTTTATCTCTCTGGTAGGTCATGAATCCATCCTCTCCCATCCTTCCCACACTTCTGAGCCTTTCCGCTCCTGCTAGCTCCAGCCCTCCTCTGCTGTCTTTCCTCTTTAGCTTCTTACATCTCCTGGACCTTGTTTTCTATGCCAGGTACTTGTCATAGCCCCAGGCGTGACCAATTAATTGCAGCTACAATATGATATACACAGCTGCAGCCAACACATACCTGGTACAGCCTCCTATCCAGACCCTCCAGGATTTCGCGATTTTGCGGTTTGCTGCAAAACTGCTGAAAGCGTCAACTGTAAAGCACGACTACTCACCCGCTAGGGTCTCAAGTTGCTGATTGGGTGGAGTGAATCTGCGGTTCAGTCGAAGAGCAAGATCTTGAGATCCTTCCTGAATTGAGGCGAGACGGTGATTGGCTGGGATGTAGAGTCAGGGAGTTCCAAGCCCTCGCAGCAAGGTAGCAGAAGGATCTTCCTCCAGCTGTGGTCTTGTAGACCCGTGGGGTGGGGGCCAGGGCCAGTTGGGCAGAGCGGAAATGCCTGGTGGGTGTGTGGAGGGGGAGGCGATGGTTAAGGAGCCTTCACCTGTGGACTGATTCCTCTGTTCCTTATCCCAGGTTGCCGATTCAAAGTGGAATACTCTGCTAAAACAGTTTCCATTGATTTAAGGCTGAAAATGAAGGATTATGAGTAAAATAAAGGGCCGCAAAAAAGCCGCTAAATTTCCAATTTTGCGCCGCTAAAATTTCCATATTTGTGCCGCTAAATTTGCTAATCCATGCCCCTATATCCTGGGGGGTCTGATCTTTGGATTCTTTTTTCTTGTCTTGTGTTATCTTCCTTTGTTGATCGATTTAGTTAGGATTGCAATTCAATCCTCCTGTCTTATCTTTATGGCTGAGAAGGGTGGGATCGCTAGCAAATCCAGAAAGTTTTCAAGCTGCAAAACTACACCGACCGGTAAGAAACTATACGTTTTGCAGTGCAAATCCTTCAGGACTTACTAGCGGTTTGTCCTTATTGTGGTGGTTGGGTGGAAGATGAGCACTTGTTACTGGAAATGTGTTAGGACCTTCTGTCCCACTTGTGCTTCCTTATTCATCTGAATAGCCACACAGTAGTTCTTAGTGAATGTGTGCACTGAAGACCATGTTGCAGCTTGGCAAATGTCTTGAATAGGTGTGTTTGCTAGAAACACAATTGTTGCTCTCGTCTTCCTGGTAGAGTAAGCTTGAGCTTGAGCTGATCCTTGTAACTCTTGTCCTGCCCGCTTGTGGCAGAGTTGAATTGCATGTCCAATCCACCGTGCAATGGTGTTTTTGGCGACTGGCCGTCCCAAAAAACTGCTGGCAAAAGGGTACAAAACACTGTTTTGTTTTCCTGCACTCTTTTGTCCTTTCGATATAGTGCATGACAGCCCTTCTGGCGTCCAGTGTGTGCAGCGTCCTTTCTGTGCTTGTAGTAGGTTTTTGGAAAAAACTAGAAATCTAGGTTGTTTGGTTAGTGTGGAATTGAGACACCAGCTTTGGCATGAAGTGTGGGTCTGTTCTCATTACAATCCATCGCTGTGTATTTGTAGGTAGGGCTCTTGGAATGTTAGCGCTTATAATTCACTTACTCTTCGTAGCGACGTGATGGACACTAAGAAAACCGTCTTAAGCGTGAGCATGTGTAATGTTGCCTAGTGAATAGGTTCAAAGGGCACCTCCATTAATTAAGTTAGCACCACGTTGAGGTTCCATGTTGATGCTGGCATACTTTTTGGGGATGTGATTCTTTTAGCTCCTTCCAGAAATCTGTTCACAACTTGGGAGGTGAAGAAACTCTTCCCTGTTTCTCCCCTCGTGTAAGCCACTATTGCCGCTAAGTGCACCCTTAGGGGTGTGTAGCTTAGCTTTGTAGCAGGTACGTTAAGTATTTTAGTACTGTGGATTCCCTTGTGATGTTCCGTTGTAGTTTCTCCTTGATGCACCATTGGGAGAACCTTTTCCATTTTGCTATGTGGCACTTCCTTGTTGTCGGTCTCCTCGCTTCTCTGAGTACTGCCATGGTACTTGCTGGTAGTTTGAGGTGTGCAAATTCTAGGTCTTCAGGAGTCATGCTGCTAGGCTGAGGCTCTCTGGGTGCAGTACCTTTCAGTTTTGCATTGTTAACAAGTCTCTTCTTTTTGGGAACCTGTGTGCTGGTTCCTGTGCCATTTCTACTATCTGTGAGAACCAGGAATGTCTGGCCCACTGAGGTGCTATCAGAATTAGCGTCATGTTGCTGATCCTGCATTTGTTGAGTACCCTGTGTATCAGTGGTATAGGGGGAAAAGCGTATGCAAATGTCTTTGACCAACTTATCCATAGCGCATTCCCTTGAGACCAATGGTCTGGTTGTATGAATGAGAAGTGTTGGCATTTTGCATTCTGGTGAGTTGCAAATAGGTCTATTTGCGGTGTTCCCCACCTTTGGAATATTTTCTCTACTTCCTGCTGGTTGATCTCGAAGTCGTGGGATGCGGACGTCTGTCTGCTGAGTTTGTCTGCTTCCACATTGTCCTTAGCGCTACTGAGTGTGTTCCCCCTTGCTTGTTGATGTAGAACATGGTTGTGGTGTTGTCTGTTTGGATCAACACCTTGTTCCCGTACAGCTCCTTCTGAAATGCTTTTAAGGCTAGGAACACTGTCTTTAGATCTAGGTAGTTGATGTGTTTCCCCGCATCTTTCTGTGTCCATAACCCCCTCACTTTTAGTTGGTTCATGTGCACTCCCCGCCCTAGGTGGGAGGCATCTGTTGGGATGGTCACCGTTGGAGTTGGTGGCGTGAATGGCTTCCCCTGTGCTATGCTTTCTTTGTTCCATCACTCTATTTCCTGCCGCACTGTGTGTGTGACAACCACTAGATCTTCCCAACTCCCTGTTGCTTGTGACTATTGCTGTTGAAGCCATTCTTGGAATGGTCTCATGTGGAGTTGAATATTTGGAACTAGGTGTATGCATGACGCCATCATTCCCATGAGCTTGCTTACCGTCCTCACTGTCAGAACTTGCCCCTTGTGGTAGCGAAGTGTTTCCTTCAGTAGTGCCTGTGTTCTCCTCATGCTGGGGAACACCTTTCCCTGAAACTTGTCGATTTCTGCCCCAAGGAATATCTTCACCTGTTCTGGTTCTGTCGAGGATTTTCCCCAATGTATTGAAAACCCTAGTTGCATTAGCATTGGAGTAACCTGCTGAATGTGTTGTTTGAATTGTCTGTATTAGTTCGCCTTTACCAGCCAGTCGTCGCGGTATGGGTATACGAGTATCCCCTGCCTCGGTAGGTGTGCTATCGCAGCTATGCATTTTGTGAACACCCTTTATGTGGACTTTAGGCCGAATGCTAGGACTGTGAACTGGTAGTGTGTTTCCTTGATCACAAATCTTAGTAAGCGTTTTTCTCTTTTGTTCATGTCGATGTGTAGGTAAGCGTCCTTTAGGTCTATAGTTGACATGTAATCCCCTTCCTGTATCTGGGGTATTACTTCTTGCAAAGATGTCATCTTGAACCTTTGAGTCTTTACGAATTTGTTTAAGAACCGTAGGTCCAGGATAGGTCTTAACGTCTACCTTTGGTACGAGGAAGTAGTTGGAGTAGACCCCCTTGTTTCTTTCGTTGTATGGCACCGTCTCTATTGCCTCCTTCTTTAGGAGCTCCTGTGCCTCTAGCAGCAAGAGTGATAGTTCTGCTGTAGAGTGTGCCTTGTAGTTTGGCTTCCTGTTTGGAGGTGGCTTTTCTAGTTCTATGCAATAGCCGTGTTGTAGGACGTTTAGTATCCATTTGTCGGTTGGGACCTTCTTCCACTGCTGGAAGAAGTGTCTGATTCTGCCTCCTACAGGTGTTATGTGCTTGTGGAACTATTTGTCTAGTGGTAGTAATAGTTTGTCTTTTTCCTTGTATTGTCACCCCTCAAGGTGTGGTGTGGGTGGGTGTCCTTCTTACAGCAGAGTCACTTTGAGGTGGGTTGCTGCCCTCCCCTTCTTGTCTGACCTCATCCGTTCGAGCGCCCTCGAAAAGGATTGGCCCCAAGGCTGGTACTGACAGTTTTGTTGTTGCTGTGCCAGTTGCTGTGTCTGGTTGCCTCCTTGGTAACCCTGTTGGAAGCCTTGATGTGATATTTCCGGCTGGCTGTTTCCTCTGCCTGCTGGTCTCCTTGGGGGGGTGCCCCTTTTCATCCCCCTGAACTGCAGCGCTCCCATGGACCTTGCTGTTTCATTGTCCTTTTTTAGCTGCGTAAGTTTTTCGTCAACCGGAGTGCCGAACAGTTGTTCTCCGTTGAAGGGTGTGTTCAGGATGTTGTTTTGGACTTCTCGCTTGAACCCCGAGATCCTCAGCCAGGCATGCCTTCTCTACGTAACCCCGATTTCAGGCATGCGTTAGCCATGTTCCAGCCTTCTTCCACGAGGTGGTGTGCCCTCTGTTGGTACTGCTCCAGGAGATGTTTGAGCAGTTGGCCGACTTCCTACCAATGCTGGTAGGCATGTCTGTTAATCAAGGCATTTCAGTTGGTGATGCGCCATTGAATCGCCGCACTCCTCTCCATCTTCCTTCCTGTGAGATCCATCCTCCTGCTCTCCTTGTCTGGAGGTGGTCCGGAGTTAGTGGGCACGTTGGCCCTCTTCCTAGCTGTTGATGCTATTATCAAGTCAGCAGGTACTGATCCCTGAATATATGCTGGGTCTTGTGAGGCATGTTTATATTTCTTCTCTGTCCTTGGAGTCACTGACTTGCATATAGCTGGCTCCCTGAAGGCCTCCCTAACCTGGTCCATCACACTTGGGAGCATGGGAAGAAATTGGCTCCTGGTCTGTGTTGGAAGCAGAGTTTCCAGGAGAAAACAAAATTTGGGCCTTTCCTCCTCTAGTTTCACTCCATAAGTGGCTGCAGCATTCTTTATGACCATATTGTATATGGCAATGTCGTCCAGCGGCAAGGCCTCAAAGGCTATGACTCTACACCCTCTTCCAGGTTTTCGGCATCAAGATCCTGCCACTCCAGGTCTTGCGCCTCCGAGAATGTCGAGTCCTGGTAGGTCTGTTGATCCTCTTCGCCTTCTGCCTCAAAGTAATCTAGGCCCTCTTCCTCCTGTTCTTCGGCAGGTTCCAGCGGATATGGGTCCTCGACCCCCTCTTCGAGCTCTGCTTCGGCTGCGGGCCTCGAAGGAATGGTGTACTGGCTCATCCAGTCGTTAAAATCATTCTTTCGCTGGAGGATGTTTGCCATTACGGCCTCGAGCCTTCTCTTTTTCTCTAACTTGGCCGCCTGTTCGGCGTCAAGAGCTCCGGGGCTTTGCTTCGTGGTCGTCGACCTCGAAGTCTCCTTTAATTCTTTTTCCCTCGGCGTCAGGCAGTCCTTTTCAAGACTGGCTTTGATGACCTAAGTTTCTCCTGAGTTTTCGCTGGCTGGGAGTCCTTTTCGAAGGACCCACTGGGCTGTTTGTCCTTGGGTGCAGCTGCGGGCGTCGAGAGCTTCGACTGCAGCGCCCCTTTCGAGGACTTTGCATCACTCTCTCGAGAGTCGGTTGGGGGTCTTTGGGTTGATGACTCTTACCTCCTTCGCCGACTTCTTATCGGTCTCGACGACCGTGCAGTCTTCTGTTAACTCCGCGATGTTGTCCTTTTCCCCACTGGAGAGGCCCCTGAATGTTGTAGTTCGCCCTTCGCTGTCTCTCCCGAACTCTGAGGGTCTTCGGTGTGAACGCTGAGAAGGCGTTGTAAATGTAAATGTAAATGTGGGTGTACTTGTAAAGCGCACTGCGACTCCATGGAGTATCTTGGCTCTGAAGACCGCTGGGGAACCCGTCCTGGTTTTCCCTGTGAGATGGTCCCTTTCTGGGTATCTCCAAGGTGAAACCAGACATCCCCGGCGTCTGTGGGGGCCGTTGTAGAGATGAGGCAAGCTTAATGCCCAGAGTTGCCGAGTGTGCTCCCTGGTTAGAGTAGACACCGAGGCGAGAATTATCGAGTCCGTTTTGACCCTGGTCCACGACCCTGCCGCGTCGGGAATTGAACCCTGGTCCCGGGCCGTTCTCTGCTTACCGGTCTGCCGCCTCTAACCAGTGAGCCACACCACAGTTGCAGTCTTCGCTTCGATGGTCGAGCAGCTGGCAGAGGTTGCAAAGTGGCTGCTGGTCCTTCTGCGCGTACTTGTGGTGGCAATTGTTGCAGAATTTGAATGGAGTCCCCTGTGTGAGCATTTTCCGTTGGGCGTCTAAGTTCGTGGTTTCTTTCTGTCTGCTTTGTCGTCCCGGTTGTCCGGCCTGCAGTCGTTGCTGAATTCTCCAATTTTCGCAGGTTTTTTTGCAGATTTTCGTTGATTTAGTATTCAAAAGTTTCTGCAACTCTTCCGTGATGCAGACCCAACGGCGGAAAAAAGAATCTGAAGATTGCGACCAAAGGTGGGAGCTTCCTCCGGTAGTGCATCGACGTCACGAAGGACACCAAATGGAGAGATGTCGACGCCCACATGGGCCACGAAAAAAAGAGGAAAAAAAATACTACGATTCCGGACCCAACCACTAGATGGCGGGATAATGCACAGCATAGTGAATCCAGAAAGATTCACGCTGCAAAAATTTAGTATTTAGGTGGCATCACTGACACCCGGAACTCAGACTGGACAGATCTGAGCACCGCATGAACTGAAGACTGCTGTGGACATTTAGCGCCAAACACTGCCTGCCAAGTGAGAGGACACTCGGACCAACCAGTCGCACAGGGCCAATACCAGGGGTACCGGACCACTGGCAGCAAAAGAAGGCCGAGTCCAGTCAGGGCTTCAACACATCCAAGCCAAAGCAGTCATCGAGCGACGTCCGCACCACAGAGATCCACTTCCAGATTGGCCCAGCTGTCCCGATTTTGCACCCTCAACTGGTGAGACCGACTACCGCAAGGTTCTAAGGCGCACAGAGTGCAGCCGACCTTTCAACTCTGCACCAGAGTGCCCCAGCCCAGGTACCAATGAACTGGCTGTGCTCCCTTTCTCCCCCCCCTCCCCTCCCCCTCTGCCCAACAAGGTCTTCATGCATGCACAAGCACAGACGACCATCTTGTAAGAAAAATAATCCTATAATGGCTGCAGTGCATGCCTGTTCATTCATGAATGCATATGGTGGCAATCTTAGAATGCATTTTGAATTGCTTTTACAAAACACATTTTAAGATGGATGACATGCATTTGAATAGGAGCCATCTTGGATTTTGTTTTTTAAGGCAAATGAAAAAGTACTGCAAAATGGCAGACATGTGCCGCGGTTTAAAAAAGCATGCAAAGATAAAAGTTCACATGTAGAGAAGTGGTTGGTAGACAAAGCAAAAGGTCTGAGAGGTCAAGCGGGCTCAGGGGCATGCATAGTTTTTAAATAAAGATAGTAGCGCCGGAGTGAAAACGGGCGTAGGAAGCTGGCTCATTATGTGATATATCATTAAGTTGATATTCTGTGTAAAGAGTCCAGAGGTTCCCTTGTAAGTGGACAGGGGCTTGCTATGCAATCCCAAAGTGCTCTCTTGGGGAGTAATGTTGTCAAGCAGTGTGAGAAAGTCCCTCTTTTCGCATTGTTGGCTCCCAATTTTGCCTGGTTTTGATGTGTTTTCGATTGTAGAGCACAAAGTCCATGCCAACCAGTCCCCCGTGCCAGTGATTCTTCCTTAAAAACAAACCCCTAGTTGGTACTTCTACCCCCTGTAGGTGCCTAGTACATGATACCCTGGGTACGTAAGGCCTGGAAGGTGGAGACCATGATACTGCCACTTGCACGAGCTTGTGAGAGAGAAACCAACAAAGTCAATATGGCACCCTGCCTGGGTGCCATGCCAGCCAGCCAGCAATGTCTGAAGGCATAGGTAAGTCACCTCTCTAGCAGGCCTCACAGTCCTAATGCATGGCATACTATACCACAGGTGAGGGCATAGCTGCATGAGCAGATATGCCCCTACAATATTGGGATCCATGCCTTAATACTGCAAGTGCCAGGGAAGCCATAAAGAGTACATGGGCTGGAAACTCGAGTTCCACAGCACCAGGATGGCTTCACTAAACGCAGTAGTATTTGGTGCTAAAATACTCCTTTCAATAACTTCACACTGATGCAGGTGTGGGATTTATTGTACCATGTACCCAGAGCGCACCTCAGGGGTGCCCCCTGAAAACATATCAACCCTGGTGAGGTCTCTGACCGGCTGTAGGCAGCCAGCCACCACCAGACATGTTTCTGAACCCCCAGGTAGAAAACCCCCGCTCTCTGGGACCAGAAGCAATGCACATCCTGGGCAGAGGTGCCACACCTCCTACCCAGGATGGGTCTGTGCTCGAAGAGGGAATCTTCAAAGGCCTGAGGCCCTTGTAATGCAACCCCCAGACACTGGGGGTTTCATTACAAAGGCAGCAGGCCTTTGAACTGGCGGGAAACAATAGAATATGTGGTGTGCCTACCTTTGCCAATGCAAACTCTAAGGTGGGGGAGGCGAGGTGAAGCACATCTTTCAGTCCCCACCATCTTGAAGATTGGGGGGGGGGGGCTCCAATCGGGCTAGGTCTATGCCCCATACCACAGGAGGGTGGCATAATAGATGGTGTAGTCACCCAAGGTAAGGTGCCCATTGGCCCCACCTGTTACTCTCCTAAACCACCCATAAAGCTAGCATTTAGGTGGCTCCCCCAGACATAGAATCCATATCTGTGATGGCCTACGGATCAAGAAGACAACCCTGCAGAGAAAACTAAAGACGACGACTGCCTTGGCCCCTGACCTATCACTTGCCTCTAGCTTCTGTGAACCTGCAACCAGTCTTGCAGCCAGTGACCTCTGAAACCCGTGGGAGGACTGCTGCCATCGAAAAAGACTCCAATCTCCTATAGACAGCAGGTCTGTCCAAGTAGAAACAAACTCCAAGGACCATGGATCCAGGGGGACCCGCATCTCCTGCCCACTCTGCACACAACGCCCACGACCCAAGTAGCTCACTTGTGCAGTGAAGTCTCCTCAGCGATCCTGACCTCGTGTCCAGTGCTGGCTGACCTCTCCTGATCTGCATGCCCGCGCCTGCAGTGTGAATCCAGAGGCTCTCCCTGACCATGCCTGGCTCCAGCAAGAAGACTCCATCGTCAAAAGGCACCATTGACCTGAACCAAAAGAGCCCCTACGACCCTCCTACATCTCTACTTACCCCTGCTGTCGTTGATCTTCCCCCTGTAACCTCTGTTGCCACACCTGCAGACTCTGTGCCAAAAGAAGAATCCTCATAGAAAAGTATTGGGCACCAGACATCGAAAATGCACAGAGCCACCCCTGTGCCACCGGTGGTTTATGTTTGGTGCTGCTTTGTCCACTGCCCCAACCCTGTGCTTAATCTAACTCCCAAAGCTTGGCCGCTGCCACTGACCTACTTACCTGTACGCATGGTGGCTCCAGGCAACCCCAGTCTGTTGAAAAGCATTGGACCGAACTACAATTTCGATTTCTGCACCTGGCCACCCATTTGCCGCTGGTGGTGCAGTTTTGGTACTCACCTGATCCTTGGCGCAGGCTGATTTTTGGTTCCGAAAACTGATTTTAAGTGCATTACTTACCTGTTTAACTGTGATACTTTTTTCCTATAGGATAACATTGAAGTGTGCTGAAAAGTTCTCCTTCTTGTGTTGTGTGTCCATTATTGATAAATTAGGCAATGAATATCTTGCACTCCTCTGTGTTAGGCCTACGGTTGCTCGCCTACACTAATACTTATAGAGCACTTTGGGTTTTACATTGAGCCCTGTACACTTTTTGGAAAACCCTGAACTCTGTGCACGTATAACCACCTTGTGGTAATAAAACATACAGAGCCAGCTTCCTACAAGCAGCCTTAGGCTTAAGACAAAGGAGTGCAAGACATTTGCAAAATACACACAATGATTAATAAAGGACAGCACGATTCAAGGAGGAGATCCACACCAATTTATAAAAATGCCAAGTACCTTTATATACGATTTGGCATCAGAGAAATATTGTTCAGGTAAGTGAGTTATTGACACTGCAATTTCTGAGTGATGCAATGTTATCCTATGGAAGGAAGAACAAGTTCTGCAAACAGGTACAGTACATCGACTTACAAGTTCAATCTGCAGGAGTTAAGGTGAGTGGTGGGCAGGATCCTAGGCAGTACCAACAGTACACCACCAGAGGCATGAGGCGGCAGGGTGCAGTTGCAAATCAGCATCAGGAGCCCAACGCGTTTCAATGGGGATCGGTCTCTGTAAAAAGAAGCTGCAGGCTCTGGCTGAAATTCAGTTGGGGTGAACTAACAAGAGGGTTCAAGGCTTGTGAAGTGGAGAGACAGAAGGACACCTGAGGTCCTCTTCTCTGCGGCCCAGGGACAACGGATGCAAAGATGTCTTTAGTTGCCAGGTTTCTCTTACCGAGTACAGTCAAGGGGGCCTGCGTGCTGAGGCTGCAGGAGACATTGGGGAGTTACAAGGGGTGAAACCACTATGGCCTGGAGCTCTGAAGCGCTGGGGAGCCTCATTGGTATCGGTGGCTCACTTCAACTCAGGCCAGAGAGGACAGGTGCAGTGATGACTTCGGGTGTTAGGTTTTGGTGGTTCTGGAGGCCTCAGAGTCTTTTCTTTTGGAGTTTTTGTAGGATGCAGGGAATAGTCACACTATATACCTCGGGAAGTCTTGGTCTTTATTGCAGGACGAGCGGTCTTTGACACAGATTCGACAGATAAGACAGCAGGCCTGGAGCAGAGCCAGGTGCCCTCTTCAGTCTTCTGCTTTTACAGCTCTTCATATCCTTCTTAGTAAGTCGTCCGGATCTGCTTTTCTAGAGGCAGGGGTTCCCCTAAATACTGAGTTTAGGGTATTAAATCATGTGCAACTCACAATAGCCCACCTTGGGGGTGATACTAGCCTGGAGGTGGCACGCCTACCTGACTAGTAAATTCTCCCGCCTGTCCAGGTGCCAAAGTGGCTCAGGACAGGCGGTTGGAAGGGGGGGAGGGGGGGGGGGACGGGCGTTGCTTCCTTTCCTTGGAGGAGCCAGATTCTCATTCCACAGGGGGCAGCTTCTTTGAAGCTCCATGGCCCAAGGAGACTAATCATCATTTCATCCTGTAGGAGGGGGTATTACACATTCTTTACAGACAGACTTTTTTTTTTTGTTCTGGGTCACCTGAGAGCAAAGGCTTTCACCCTAGGTCAGAACAGTGTTTCAGGTGGCAGGCTGACAGAAACCAGTCAGCACCACACCATAGGCTGCTAGATTTTCAAAGGGCACCTCTAAGGTGCCCTCTGGGTGCATGTGTTGGTAAACCCAAAACTAGCATCTGTGTGGGTTTACCAATAAGAGATGTTTGATACTAAACATCCCTATTTTCAATGAAGCTATCATGTAGCTGGGGAACTAGTTTTCACTAATGTCCAGCACATGTTTTTCCATGGCTTCCATGGTCACATGTACTGGCAGTAATGGAACGGACCAGCACAGGGGCACACCTGCTCATGCAGGTATGCCCTCACATGTAGTACTAAGCACCCTGTAGGGGTGTGGAATTAATCAAATATCTACATGTCCATGAAACAGGTTGCTTCATAAATCTACTTGTCCTGTAAAAAAATCCATGTCTCTTTGGTGCCACACTGAGCAGCAACAATTATGGCATCATTCTAATTACATCGGAGCTTTGATAATAGTATCTCTGATTATGAATGGACTCCTACTATTAACGGGTTTGAATACAAGAGTCTCTTATTTTGCCACCTTTCTGCAGATACTGGAGCTGGAGGTAGCAGTAAGCAATAGTTCCAGGGTTGAAATGCCCTTTTGATCCTGTGCAAGCCTACTAACTCGCATGTTTAGGGGTTTTTACCAGCTGCAGTCAGAGCTTACATTTCCTTAGAGCACTCACCCTAATAATAAAGGATTCTTGTTTTCGTTTCAGGGAAGACCTGGCTTGTCAGTTCGGGCTGAACTGGTCCTATCACGAACAGGGTCAAGGCGGATTTCCATATGGCTAGGTCTGAACTGGGGTGGCAAAGAGAACTAAAGAACGATGATGGATTCAACCCAGATCTGTGACTGGGGGTGAGCATTTTAAAGGTTTCGGCGCTTCGTCCATCATCTCCTTGTGTTTGCTCTGCATTAATTAACTATAAATACAAGTTTGAGCAGCCAAAGGGTTAGTGAAGCAGGGGGTTGGGTTTACTTGTCCCACGGACAAAATAAACATGAAAACGTGTTGCCCTTGACCCCAAACAATATGTCCTGAGCGTCAGGCTTTAGGAATTCCACTGCCATGCTTTAGGACTGTCAGGCCTGATGTGGGGGTAACTTACGGGTACCACATGCAGTGGTAGGGAACATGGCACACAGGGATGTGTGTCATGTCATGTTTTCACTTTTGTATACACCAAGACACGCATCCTGCAATGGAAGTCTTGCATGTGCTTGGCGAGGGGTCCCTTAGGGTGACAATTTGTGTTGCAGCCCTTAGGTTCCCTCTTTAGTATCGCAGGCCCTAGGTACCAGGGTACCATTTTCTAGAGTGGGTGATAAAGGTTTTGTCAATTGGGGGAACAATCGTACAGTTTTAGGAAAGACCACTGGTACTGGGGACCTGGTTAGCAAGAACACAGTACACTTCAGTCAAAGGAGCATCAAATACCTGGCAAAAAGTGGGATGGGGAGGACTGCAACAAGTACCCAGCTTCCTATAGCAGAGCATGGGCAAAAGGGAGAAACAAAGATAGTCCCTCAAGCCTGCAAGGTCATGACATCGGCAGTGAACGATACAAATGATCCAGTCAAAACACAGCAAGACCAAAATACTTTTTGGCGGGACAACCACATTAGGGTGTAAAGCCATCAGATCAGGATAAGGGAAGAGAGGTAAACAGCAAAGCAATTGAATCACGAGCAAGGGGCGTAACAAAGTTGAATCTAAATCAAAAAAGAAAACAATAGGTCTTTTGTCAACAGGTAGCTAAAGCTGTGTGTAGGCAAGATGTAAAAAGGGCCAATTTGGCAGGGTTGGTGTTCTGATGCTAAAAAAGCTTACGCACAAAAAGACTGATATTGAATCCACAGATAGTTAAACACCCACAGCTGTCAGCTCAAAGGACTTTTGAGGCCAGCAGAAGAGAATTGTTCTACAAATTATGACAAGGGTAGGACACAAACAAAAAGAGAATAATATTTTTGTAATACACAAGACTTAAGCCATACGATCTCAGACCGGATGCATGTGCTCCTTCTAGATTAACAATTACACCAGCTACAAGACATGCAATATTATTCATTTTCTCCTTTGCTTGTCTTGCAAAGAATAGGACAGCGATTACCACACTGGTCTTTCTTTAATATATTGCAATAATCATTCACTAGACTCTAGTGCAAGAATGTACAATATGGCTGTATTATCCTACTGACCCACAGCATGAAACAAATGGATCTCAGACTGTGATATTGAGAAGACTCAACTAAGGAGTCTTTAATCGTTTAGAGATCATAGCACAGCAAGCATCATACTGACAATGAACCAATGGTCCCAGGAAGCAACTGTGCAACGTGCACAGGAAAAGCTGAAGCAAAACTTTCTGCTTCTAGACCCAGATTGATCAAAAGTCACAGAAGACAAACTGCAACTTGCCCAAGTATTGGTTAGTTTATAGTTACTTCCTGCCTTATGATCTGTATTTATTTGTTCACTATTATTCTATAACATTCTGAAAACTGCTCTGCCACCCTGTTTCCAGGGTCTTTAATGCCTTAACCGCAGCTGCAATTCCACCGCAGTGCGGGCGTTCTAAAGGGTGGGCGGGGCTGCGTCGCCCAACGGTCGTTCGCAGCACCAGGGAGGGAGCACGGAACGGGTTAAGCACCATCTCAAGAAACATAATAAATAAACAAAAGAAACAGAGAACATAGGTGTTGAGATAGCATCAAGCACGCACTAGGCATGAAAGACTGAAGGCAATTGCCTAAACATCCGTGGTGCACTCTGCCATCCAATATGGGTTACAGTTTGTGCCTCAGTGAGCAACAGAAGATTAACAAGAGCTAGTAAAAATTGATCACAGATATTTAGATCAACAATTAAATGTTTAATGCACAAATGTTACCTTAAATATTCTAAAATACTCTGGTAACACGGTAGAAAACTTCTCAATTGTATAAGTTTTGGCTTCTTCATTCTGATCCAAGGCCTTATGAATACTTCTCCAAAGAATGACCACAATCTCCAACAAACTTGCCATGGATGCACTGTCGTGAGTTGATAACACCTCGTCTAGGACCTGAAAGGCAAAAGTACTTGTGAAGTGTAAAGTTTAAAAAATAGGACTGCACTAGTATTTTGAACATTACAACACAAACACTGCAACAGCCTATTTTTTTATGTCAATCTATAAACATCATGCATGTAAACACTGGAGTGAACATGTTCTACTTCTGATGTACGGGGCATGATTTCCATATAGTGCATCTACAGCAAACATACTTACACTGGCATTTTCTTTTTCACTTTCTTCCTCTTCATTAGCATCTCCTCTAGCCTCCTTCATTGCTCGCTGAATGCAGGCATTTAAACAACGACGGATCGTCAGCATTAATTTAGCTGAAAACAGAAAATAAATAAAAATACAGCATAAAAAAATGCTCACTCACAAGAACACGTTTACAGATCGACAAAATAAATTAAAGGTAAAAGAACCACAAAACAAGCTATTATTGTTATTGTCGTTTAGAACCTGTTTAAGGTACAGTTTACAATTAATGTGCACTGCAGCGCATTTAGGTCGTCCGCAGTAAGACTTTCCAAACATTTCCATGGCAGGCAAGAGGGAGATTTGTTCTAATGTTCTGGAAGTCCGGCAAAAAGGTTGATTTAGCAAAAAGTCCCTAGTAAATTGTTTTGTCTGAATCTTTATTTCTACCACGGTGGATCTTGAACCACAGCTTTCGTTCCATTCTTTAGTGGATTGTGCTTTTTTGTGTTAGTTGGACTACTGTTTCATTTTGTTTTGCTTTTAGCAATATTCATGTTTCAAAGAGGTTTCAATCTGCAGGAAGACGGTATCAATCATCACACAAAGACATTTCTACCTATTACCAAAGAGGACAGCATCAAGCCTGCTGGGCCAAGTTAATTACATTACCCCTCAGCATATGGAACATAGGCCTTCCCACACACAGAGAGTAAGTAACCTCTCCCATGCTAGCTCGTCATGACTGTTGTGCCGCGCCCACGCAGGGATAATTCCCCTGCTGTGCTGGGCGTTCCATTGGAACGGGCGTGGTCATGACGAGCTGAGCTCGTCACAAGCACTGGGGCGCTGAGTACGCCCCCCCCCCCCCCGCACAGCGGGGAAATTAGCCCCACAGGGAGGGGGTTAACAGTGCTTCTCTCAGCTCCAGAGGAGGATGGGGTGGGGAAGAAATTCTGCATTTGCTAATTAACTGTCACACTGTATTGGGCTGAGGACAACCAACACCCACTGAATAAAGGAGGAAGCCCAGATTACTAGCGCCAAAACAGGAGTGGGCTCCTCTCTGAAGTTTTGGGGAAAGGCAGGCGCGGATAGGTGATACAGCACTCTACGATTGGCCAGGGGTGGCTAGCTGCTAGAACCTTACACCCCCATTTAAAATCTATTGCACAAAGGAGTAAGGGTGCTTTTTACAGGAAGTGCGACAGCAGCCATGGACATCTGGATGGGCAAATCCCCAGATACCATAAGGGACTAAGGACTCTGTCCCCATTGAACCCAGGACCAGTGGGTATCTCTAAGGGCCAGTGAGACTCCTTACACCCCCTGAGAACCAATTGGGGGAAAGATCGGGACTCTTGCACCCCAAAAGGAGGGGAGGAGCACCACAGACAATGACCAGAAGGAAAGCTGGCGCAGTAAGATATGGAACCAACTCCCTGCTAAGAAGACCAATCTTGAGGCCTGTTGGTGGATAGGTCTCGCCACCAGGGGTAGAAAAGCCCAGGATCGTCCAAATTGGCCCAATGGGGCCAGAGTTATGGCCTTTTTAAGGCTGGTGTCCTTTGACCCACAACGAGGATTGAAGCATGCGGGCTACGCCACATCTTTGAAAAATTAACCCGGGCTGGATCAGGGCCTGGGGGTCAGTGCCGGATTGGTTTATTAGTTTGTCCCAGGAAGGGGACGAGTGTGAGGCCCCCCTCCCCGCATCTTCAGTTGCCACCGAGAGTCCTCACTTTCCCAGGGGACAGCGCAAGATTGAGAGGAGCACCGCCGCGCGACCAACTCTCGCATCCCCGAAAGAAACAAGGGGCTTCGCTCCCCATGCCTGGGAGGAGCAGGCGGCCGTCACATATGATAAAATATGCCTGCATGGAGCGGGCAGGAAAGAAGCACGCTGCGAACTCCCGTGCCGACTGGGGCAACTTAGGTGGACTTTGCAAGCTGCACTGAACAAGGGGGGGTGCCAAGGTGGGACCGGGCACTTCCGTTTAAAAAAAGATTTAAAAAGGGAAAGGACGTGCTGCGCGAGGCCTTGCACCTGTAAAAAAGGCGCCAACCTAAAATTCATGTTCAGGGTGAAGGCAGGTCCCATTATGCACTACAGGGATGTACTCTACATATTTTTCTCGGTTTTGTGGTGTCCCACAATAAGCAGTGGACACACCAACATATTCTAAAAACGTGATTGGGGTTGCAGGAAGGCAGCAGCTCCCCAGAATTTAGAACCCCAAGGATTTTCAACATTTCCAAAGCACACCCAAAGCTGGAGCATTTGTTTGACAGCATGGAGTGTAGTACACTCCAGAGGCTGGTTCTATTGTTGCATTTTATGTAGCCTGGAAGTGTATATAATAAAACACAGACATGTTATGTTTGTTTTTAATGCTTTATTTTATTATTATTATTTTTTTAAAACCTTTATTTATAAATGCACAATACACAGCGTCTGCCTACAACCCCGCGGGGCCGGCCGCTATGACATAAACGGATGGTTGAAAAGGAAATTTGGAGACAGTACGTTGTTAAAGCAATCTCTCGAGTCTACATTGTCAAATGGAACATAGCACCATATCAAATAGGATAAAAAAGGTTTAATTTTATGATTTTGTCGAAAAGAACAACAACACACAAACACATGGTATCATACTGGCAAGGGTCGCAGGAGGGGGGGGAAGGGGGGAAAGAACGCTAATAAATAAAGGAACACATATGGCGAGGGGGGGGCGAGCACGAGGGAGAAAGCAAAGGCTATACTGGAAATTGGAAACGGAACGTCAATCATGGAGAAGAGGGGAGAGGAACCTCATAGTCAAGTGGAGGGGAGCAAATGTCTCCGCGGTACGAATTCCACTGAGCCCAGACCCTGGACCATTTCTTGGGACGCCCCCGCGCCTCATATACAGTTTTTTCTCGGAACATGCACCAGTCCATGTTCTCTTTCCAGGCACTGAGCAATGGTAGTCTAGGGGAGCCCCAGAGCTGCGCTATATCTCTCTTTGCGACCATGTTGCCCAAAGTAACCCAAAGCGTCTGGGCAGCATTGCAATCCGAAGGTTCCCACACATTGAGCAGGCAACGTCGTGCTTCGGGAAGGAGGGGGATCCCGGTGACACGACCCATAACATCATGCACTCTAGACCAAAAGGCCGCAATCATCGGGCATTCCCACAGAACATGAAGGAAGGTACCATCCATACCACATCCACGCCTGCACCGTCCATCCGAAACCAAACCCATTCGTACCAGACGCATTCCGGTCAGATACACACGGTGGAGGATCTTCAGCTGGACAAAACGAAGCAGAGCCGGGATAGCCACCTCCTTAGGGGAGGATACAGCTGAATGCCAGTCCTCGTCGTCGAGTTCGAGCCCGTCAACCGTCCAGGAAGCACGAAGTTTCTCAAGTTGGTCAGCCCTGTTGTTGACAAGCTTTTTATATATTAAGGAAATAGTGCTATCGGGGACATGGCCGTCTAAAACACGATCCTCCAAAGGGGAGGACTGCGGGATATCGGTACCAGAGGGAAAGACGGAGGACAAGGCATGTCGAACCTGCATATACCGGAAGTGTTCCCTATCATCGAGCCGGTATTCCAGTTTCAATACCTCGAAGGATTTCACAGCGCCCTGTGCCCACGGATCCTCCACCTTACTGATCCCAATCATGTCCCACTTCTCAAAACCTTTCGTCTTCCACAGATTACCCAACCGATCTGAGTCATACAGTGGCGTCATACGCGTCAGCCTACCACCCCAGCCCGTGGCCACAGTAGCGTCTCTCCATGCCCGCACTGCACACTTCGTCGGGCCTGTAAGGAGTCGAAAGGGTGACTTTGAGTACAGAGCCCTATTAAAGTTGCCACCGGGCAGGAATAGTTTATCCAAAGCAAAGGCGGGGGCAGGTTCCGAAGAGTACGTCGCATGGTTGATAGCGCTCAGGTGTGAGGCCCAGTAATAGCGTCTAATATCCGGCAACGCAATACCACCATCGTACCATGAGAGGGTGAGCTTGGACAAGGCAATACGGGCACGACCATCCCAAATCAGTTGTCGCTGTAAACTCTCTACCTCACGGAAGTAGCGAGCAGGGACAGGATCGAAAAAATTCTGCAGGGCGTAAAGAAATCGGGGGAGCGACATCATTTTGAAGAGTGCCGCTCGGCCCAATGGGGATAGGGGCAATTCACGCCGTCGCACGTCCTGCTTGAGTCTGCGGAGCGGAGCATACAAGTTCCGCTCATAGCGGACCGCAGAGACCGTAGAGACATAGATCCCCAAATATTTGAAGCCGTCAGTCGCTACCAATATGGGGAACCTGCGAGGAAGAGGTGGCAACGCCCCGGCTATAACGTAAACACAGGACTTGGTCCAGTTGATGACTAATCCCGAGTTCTTACCAAAGGACGTAAGAACGTCGAACGTCGAAGAGAACATTAAGCGACTTTTGAGGGGAAGTAAGATAGAGAAGGATGTCATCAGCGTACAAGGAGACACGATCCTCAAGATCTGGAGACCATCGGATCCCCTTAATAGAGGGTTCCCACCGAAGCCACGCAGCAAGGGGTTCAAGCGCCAATGCGAATAGAAGCGGGGAGAGCGGACAGCCCTGACGAGTGCCACGGCCTAATGGGAAGGGGTCAGAGCATCTACCATTTACCACAACCTGAGCCAATGGTCGTTCGTAAAGAAGCCTGACCCATGCGATGAAGTTAGGACCAAAGCCAAACTTAGCGAGAGCCGCCCAGAGAAAGGGCCATTCGATAGTGTCGAAAGCCATAGTGGCGTCCAAGGAGGCGACCACTGCCGGCTCGGCGAGAATTGGAGCCCTCGCAAGAACACTGTGGAGCCTACGCAGGTTAAGGGCTGTGTTCCTATGCGGGATGAAACCGGATTGATCCGGATGGATCAAGTCGCAAATCACCTTCAGCAACCGATTGGCCAGAACCTTGGCCAGGATTTTGGGTTCCGCGTTTAGCAGAGAGATGGGGCGGTAGGAGGTGCAGCGGTCACGAGGCTTGCCAACCTTATAAATGAACACTATGGTAGCTAGGCGCTTCTCGAGGGGGAGGCTTCCAGCCTCAACCGCCTCGAGAAACATGTTGCGCAGATGGGCGGCCATCTTATCCGGACAAAGCTTATAAAGTTCAATGGGCAACCCATTTGGGCCCATCGCCTTTCCCGAGCGTAAAGATCGGATAGCAAGGGCAATCTCATCGACGGTAAAAGGGGCCTCCAGGACAAGACCATCTTCCTCCGAAACAGTAGGCAGAGCTATATCTCGCAGTAGCAGCCTGGAATCAGCCTCATCCCGCTCACTAACCGGCGTTTAAACCTTCCGGAAGTGGTCCACAAAGCAATCAACAATTTCACCAGGGTCGGAGACACTCTCACCGGATTCGCGAACAATGACAGGCTCAACACGACTCGCTCGTTCAGCCTTATCCAGCCATGCCAGGAGCTTGCTAGCTTTGTCACTCATATCATACAGTCGGCCTAGTTGATTCGCTCGCATCAACTTAGCAGCATCAGTGACACAAGCTTTGTAGTCAGCTTGTTTTAGTTCCAAAGTGTGCAACAATGCAGGCGTGTCATCCCCACCCAGCTCACTTTCAAGCGCAGTGATCTCAGTTTCAAGGGCCAGAACAGCCTCCCTCTTTACCCTACGCTCAGCAGCAATGAGTGATAGAGCGGAACTGCTGATCATTACAGACGGGTCCGTGAGGGCTCACGCAAGGAGGGAGAACGTTTGTTTGCTGACCGGGACGCCCACGCACCTGACTGCCTCACACTGCTGGTTCCTCCCTGCCGGGACGCGAGAAGCAACAGCGCCGCAGGTAGTAGGAACTAGATTTCCCAGGGGGCACTGCTATCGCGCATAGGAGCGCGTCACCATCTAGCGCCAGGCGGCGCTACAAAGCGGCCCCACGCCCGACCAGAGGGGCGAACTGCTGATCATTACAGACGGGTCCGTGAGGGCTCACGCAAGGAGGGAGAACGTTTGTTTGCTGACCGGGACGCCCACGCACCTGACTGCCTCACACTGCTGGTTCCTCCCTGCCGGGACGCGAGAAGCAACAGCGCCGCAGGTAGTAGGAACTAGCTTTCCCAGGGGGCACTGCTATCGCGCATAGGAGCGCGTCACCATCTAGCGCCAGGCGGCGCTACAAAGCGGCCCCACGCCCGACCAGAGGGGCGAACTGCTGATCATTACAGACGGGTCCGTGAGGGCTCACGCAAGGAGGGAGAACGTTTGTTTGCTGACCGGGACGCCCACGCACCTGACTGCCTCACACTGCTGGTTCCTCCCTGCCGGGACGCGAGAAGCAACAGCGCCGCAGGTAGTAGGAACTAGCTTTCCCAGGGGGCACTGCTATCGCGCATAGGAGCGCGTCACCATCTAGCGCCAGGCGGCGCTACAAAGCGGCCCCACGCCCGACCAGAGGGGCGAACTGCTGATCATTACAGACGGGTCCGTGAGGGCTCACGCAAGGAGGGAGAACGTTTGTTTGCTGACCGGGACGCCCACGCACCTGACTGCCTCACACTGCTGGTTCCTCCCTGCCGGGACGCGAGAAGCAACAGCGCCGCAGGTAGTAGGAACTAGCTTTCCCAGGGGGCACTGCTATCGCGCATAGGAGCGCGTCACCATCTAGCGCCAGGCGGCGCTACAAAGCGGCCCCACGCCCGACCAGAGGGGCGAACTGCTGATCATTACAGACGGGTCCGTGAGGGCTCACGCAAGGAGGGAGAACGTTTGTTTGCTGACCGGGACGCCCACGCACCTGACTGCCTCACACTGCTGGTTCCTCCCTGCCGGGACGCGAGAAGCAACAGCGCCGCAGGTAGTAGGAACTAGCTTTCCCAGGGGGCACTGCTATCGTGCATAGGAGCGCGTCACCATCTAGCGCCAGGCGGCGCTACAAAGCGGCCCCACGCCCGCAACGCGGGACGCGAGCGGGACGCCCGGAGCGAAGCCCGGGCAAAGGGCGGGCCCTCTACGGCCCTCATCGGCTAGAAGAGGCTGGGCTGGGCCAGAGATCCTGGCACATGGTGTACGTAAGTACTTGTCTCCGTTGTGTGCCCACCTTGTGATCATTCCTCACTACTGAATGGCCGCTGTGGCAATAAGCCCTGCATTAGTGGGGTTGGACAAAAACATCACCAACCGAACATTGGATGATTATTTCCTTAAACCATCAATGGATGGCAATAAGGAGCTTTCGCTAGCCGAGAGGAGGGCAGACCGCCGCCGTTCCATCGAGCGAATAAAAAACAGAACATTCTCTGAACCCATAATGTCTGTTTCTCTAGACGACGATCTGAGTAGCGCCCCAGTAGATAATACCTCACTGACCTGCAGCATACCCTTGCTCCTCCAAGAATGTCTAGCCCCGGCATTGTCACCCACTCATCCTCAAGAAATCGTCCCTACAGTGACCACCGAACAGAATAATACCTCCAAGATCCTAATATCCCCCACAATAAGGCCTGGCAAAGTTGTACGAGGTAAAAGTTCAAGGCCAGTGACAGATAAAATGAATGGGCCACCTCCACCCAAAAGAAGAAGGAAAACCATAACAGCTAACAAGCCCAAAACAAGTCATACTGACTTTGGCAAAAAGAAGAACACTGTTACATTACCTTCTATGGGATCCTCTGTCACAAACCAAACTATAACAGTTAGCCCTACTCTACCGTCATCCTTACCTCAAGTAACTACAGACTCTGATTCCACCCTTATCCAGATGGAGGAGGATTTGCAACCCGCCACCCCTAAGTCGCTTCTGGACAATATTGAATTGATCATACGTAGTTACATGCTTGCCTTGTCAGATAGATTTAAGGGGATGGAGGCACGCTTAGGAAAAATTGAGGGGGATTTGACTGCGTTAGGGAATCTTGTACGTTCACAAGGTCAGTCTAAAGTACAGCACCAACAAGGCACCATAACAACCCAACCCCTCTTAAAAAATACCGTGTGTCCCACGCTGCCCAAACCTAGCACAAGTAATAGCCAGGCTGTTGTAGTAACTTCAGCCACCCCTAACTCCCTAAATGCGGCACCAAAAGCACTTGGCGGCAACACCGGTAAAAACCCTTTAACAACAACTTCAATTGATATACAGGGTAAACCAACCACCATACTACCAACTATTTCCGCAAATATCCCACCCAGAGAACTTAGACCTGAAGGGAAGGAGAATAATTGGGGAAGAGGGGGTCCGTCTAGGACACCACCGACAGAACTTCCCCCAGAAGCATTACCGTATGTGGTTATACTCACCGGGGTCCCAGAACTGCCCAATGGCAAAAGAGAGGGATATTCACAGTTAAAAAACAAAATAACGCATTGGCTTTCTCTATATAGACCCAAACCCATTGCGATTAACGGTGAGATAGTTCACGTCCGGCGTCTATCCTGGCTGGGGGGCAGAGCAAAGGACATTGGTGGTGATGTCGTGGTAATAAACTTTAGAGACAGGAGAGCCGTACAACATATCCTGAATTGGCCCTACGGAAATGAAAAGAACTGCATTGTACCACGCCCCCTGACATATTTTTATCCCAGAGCCACTGTCTTCCCTCCACAACACTATAATAGTAATACCTTCTCTTCTTCTCAGTTTCCCAACATTGAGTCGGCTCTAAACCCCGTATATATGCACCCACTGGCTCCACCACCAGCCATACCTGGGTGGAACATCATACCTTTTAACCACAAAACTGGCTTCAATGGGAACATGTCAAGCCTGTTACCATTTACGCCTTTAGAGCTCTCCAACAGGTTCACGGTTTTTAGTAGCCTAGAGGACTGCGATTGATGGTTAAGGAACGTAGTAGCTACGGGGGGCGGGGTAAGTGCCTCATGTAATTCAAGGTCATCTGAGAAGTTAGGGGGTCGGTGTCATGTTATAAATTCACATACTGCCCAAACCACCGCTGATAAAAATAGTAGCCCCCCTAAAATATCACCCACAGTGTTAACAGGGGAAAATGTGGTGCCCCCTACACCACCCTCAGACATAAAGGTAGTTACTAGTGTTATACCTGGGCTCCGGGAGCCGGATGCAGTGTGTATTGTGGGCCCGGTGGTGGCAACCGTAACATCGCCTACTTTAACATCTTCACAACCAATTAGAGAGTCTGTGGTTTGTCCTGCACTCAATGACAGTGTAAAATTAATTTCCTGGAATATTGCAGGTTTGGCAAATAAGTTACGAGATTTAGTATGGCTATCTTTTATTAGAAAATTTAGTATTGTGTGCCTCCAAGAGACCTGGTTAGAGGAAAATAATGTTCATATGGAGGGTTTCTTAAGCTTCATCACTCCAGCAGCTGCCTCGACCAGGGGAAGAGCCAAGGGTGGCCTGGCCATCTTCATTAGCCAAGATCTGCAATGTAATGTAAGCAACTACCATAGCGTAAATCTGAACTTACAGAAGATTGATCTAAAAAATGGGAAGACTGTGATGACACTGGTTAATTTTTACAATGCCAACAGTAACAATGAAACGTGCCATATTGCCTCTCTAAATGACATTCTGAGCAAAACCGTTTATAATGTATCACGGCATTTGTTGATAGCAGGTGATTTTAATGTTCAACCATGCGGTAACCCAGCTAGTACGCCAATGGGGTCTTTAGGGTGTCATAACGAGGAAGGTTTTCACTTCTCTCATAGTAGGGGTGGCGAGAACCTAAACGACTTAATGAACGAGCACAACTTGATTGTAGCTATGTCGTTGGTCCCCGACATAAAAATCTTTGACACCCCAACCTTCAAAGGGCATGGGCAGCAGGGTTCCTTTATTGATCACATACTATTATCTCCAGATGCTGTCCAATGGGTCTTGCACTTTTCTATTCTCACTAGTACATACAGTGATCATAATCCCCTTGTTATAAACTTGAGTGGTCCATTTTTTGCTAAACGTCAGTCACGTCCCGATCATGGTATGTTAAGGTGCGTAAATGGCAGGCGTCGCATTAAATGGTCAATGGTAAATCAAGACACCTTGTATTCTAATATAACCAGCGCATGTGAAGAGGAGCTGTCCGTTTGTCTTTCATCTGATTCAATCCCTTCGAACATTTTGTTTAGGTTTGAGGGGTTGGTCGCTAAAATTGGTTCCATGCTCACAGTGCCAATAAAGGGTCATAGTGAGAATAACTCTAAATGGTTTGACCATAATTGCTCAAAGGCAAGCAGGGACTTGAAACTGGCATTAAAAACTAAACCAAGAGATCATGAATTGATAAAAAATCTTCGCATGGCCTACAGGAAAATGATAGCCATTAGAAAAAAGGAAATTAAGGCAAATGTTATTGAATCCCTTTTAGACCCATCTGTGTTGGGGAATAGCAGTAAGTTTTGGCAAATAATTAATAAACCCATGTTCGAAAACCCAAACGACACAGCTATTGGAACAAACATCCCTGAGGGGGAGTGGGTGTCCCATTTCAGTACAATTTTTAAGAGCAATGAGCAACGGGAAGTCTCCGATCTTTTAATTCCAACTGTGACCCCACTGTGCTTCACAGTACAAGAGACCGTTAGGGGAATACAGGGTCTAACAACCAACAAGGCCCCGGGTCCGGATGGTTTACCACCGGACCTGTTTAAGTCCAGTATCCCGTTTTGGGCCCCGGTTCTTACGGCTGTAATAAATGCAGCGGTAACAACTGGTTGCCCAAGAACTTGGGGTCTCTCGACTATAGTCCCCATTTTTAAGAAGGGTGACCGCAGTAGCCCGTTATGTTACAGGCCAATTTCTTTACTGAATTCAGTAGTTAAAGTGGTGGGGGGAGTAATTCTTAACAGGTTATCTACTTGGGCCAAAGAAAATAAAATCCTTTCACCCATACAATACGGGTTTAGACCGGATCACTCGACCATCACGCAGTGTCTGAACCTATACCTTATCCTAAGCAAGTACACATTGGCGAGACAAGGCACCGTCTATATGGCCTTCATGGACCTGTCGTCCGCGTTCGACTGCGTAGACAGAAGCCTATTATGGGCCACCTTGCTGAGAATGGGTGTAGAGAGGAACCTTGTCAATTTCCTCGCTGATCTGCATACAGACACTAGGGCAAACGTCCGTTACTCTCAAGACCTTAAGGTAACGGATGAATTTAAAATAAATCGGGGTGTCCGACAAGGTTGCATTTTGGCCCCTTTCTTATTTAATTTGTATATTAATGAACTGGAGGAATCACTTTTACTGGTAGAAGCAGATTACCCCTTAGTCGAGCGCAAAGGGGTACCTGTTCTACTCTACGCCGACGATGCTGTTCTTATTTCTAGAACAGCAAACGGCCTCCAGAAACTTTTAAACTCCTTCCACAAATTTATGGAGTCACGTGGTTTAAGTATAAATAACTCCAAGTCCTTCGTTTTGAAAGCAGGTAAGGGCACTCTGAAACCTGGTCACTTCAGTTTAAACGGGGAAAAAATCCCATCAACCAACTCCTTCTCTTACCTCGGGGTCCTGATAGATCAAAAGTTATCATGGGGGCCAGCAGTCTCCAAAAAGAAGGGTGAAACTACAAGGGTCAATGCGGCCATCCTCGGCTTTGCAAAAAAGATCGGCAATTGCCCGTTGGCCGCACTGCTTAAATTGTACCAGGCAAAAAGCGTTGCTATTGCCTGTTATGGGAGCGAGCTCTGGGGCTATCGCAAGGTTAAAGACCTAGAGGTCGCAGAAAATAACTTCTTAAAAAAGATCTTAAGATTGCCCAGGGGCATTGGGAATTACTCAGTACACGAGGAGCTGGGGGTCCCCTTTCTAGGTGACAGAATAGCAGTAAGCCCAGTCTTATGCTGGCTGAAATGTTGGTTAAACAACGAAATCCCACTAACACATGCCCTACTGAAAGAAGCTCTACAGTTAGACGGGAGATTTAAGGTACCGTGGGTAAAGTATATAAAGAATAGCCTAACGGCAATAGGCCGACGTGATTTGTTTTATGCCCCAAATACAATCAGAAAATCTGATGTGAACCTGGTCAAGAATGCCATAGTTTTGTTAAGATGTACCGATAGGGAAGAGGTTGAGACACAGAAGGTCAGTGTTAGGAAACATCTACTGCTAAAAACATGCTTGCAAATAGAACCTTATCTGACATGGCCTATGTCCAGCTATGAACGGTTTCTTTTAATAAGGTTCCGCTTTGACCTCTACCACCTTCTACTGGCATTCCCAAGTGGTGCTCAGCGGGGCGAAGTGTTGCCAGCTTGTGGCTGCGACGGAAAGTCTCCTCAAGATCTGGCACACTTCCTTTTTATCTGCCCTTACTACTCTACCCCACGGAATTTATACCTTAAACCGTGTCTTAAAAAATTGAGCTTCACACAAATTAAACCCGCACTTTATTACTTACAACTACTGAATATTGACTGTACCCTGTTTATTTGTAATTTTTTTTAAAAAGCCATCTGCTTTAGGAAAAGCATGGACGGCTAACCATGATGTAAAAAATGTGCTGGTGATTTTTAAGCTTACAGTTATTTATATTTTTAACTATATACTTCCCTTGCTTTATTGTCTGATATATTGTACTGTCTATTGTGTCATTAATTGCCTTTGATAATGAACTGTAACCGTTTTAATTGTGTGATTTTAAAATGAACTTTTATGATTGTAAAATCTACAATCGAATAAAGATTATGAATTGAATTGAATTGGATAGAGCGGAACCCCTGATAACCGTCTTGAAGGCCTCCCAAAGAACAGTAGGGGAGGTGACCGAGCCCACATTCTCATCAAAGTAACAATCAATTGCCTTCACCAAATCTGAGCGGAGCCGGGGGCTTCGGAAATGCCAGGAAGGGACCGGGGGGATCCTGTTACCAAGTAGACCACCCACCGAAATCTTAATCATCAAGGGGGAATGGTCCGAGATACCCCGGGGAAGATGTCGTACCTCCCGGACAGTGGACAGAGTGGAAGCTAACATAAAAAAATAATCTATACGAGAGAGGCTGCCATGCGCACCAGAGTGAAAAGTGTACTGCAGGAGTGAAGGGTGTAGTGAGCGCCAAACATCCACCAGGCCAAAAGTATCAGCCATCTCATTGAGCCACATCTGGGATGGCAGCAGGACTCTAGGGGGAAGCCGATCACATTCACCAGACATAACAGAGTTGAAGTCCCCGCCCATGATTAACAATCCATCAGGAAGGCCAAGAAGAGTCCTGCCAAGATCGGCATAGGTGGTAGCCTGCAGCCCCGGGGGAATATAAACAACAACCAGCACAATTTGTTTGCCCTCCCACCTCCCGGAGACAGCAGCATACCACCCGCGGTCGTCAAGTATAACTTCGTCAATAGCAAGAGCTAGGGAGGACTTCACCATGATACCCACCCCCCGGGACCCAGAGGTGAAACCAGCATGTGCGACCAGGCGGTAACCCCGGCGGTCGAGGGCCCTACAAGCATTACCGATTAAGTGGGTCTCCTGAAGGAACACAACATCCGGGGCATGGCGCCTCAAAAATTGTAACACAATGCCCCGCTTGATCCTGTCACCCAACCCGTTGACGTTCCAAGAAAGAACCCGCATTTCACCCCCCCCCCATCGCGGCAAAGGCAATCCACCCCAACCCCCCTCCACAACCCCAAGTTCGAAATAATTGCAATCAGTGAAATACCATGAAAAGTGAAACATAACAAACGAAACGAAACACAACCAAGTCCCCAGGAACCAGCCCCTAAACAGAAACCCGTTACAACACCCCCCTCCCTGCACCCCTGCTGACTAAAAAGCCACCCCCAACTGCAGTGTGCCTGTCGCCCCATCTGATCTACACAAAGAACCCCCCGAGGAGGAAGGGAGAAATCACCCGTTCCCGCACCGCCACGGGCATAAACATAGAGCACACAGTTAATTTACTCTGTACAGTACGTAGTCTCAATTCGGACCTCCGGGGGCCCGTATTACTCCTGGGCCGTTGCACCACCTTCCGCACCGCCAGGGCCACCGCTCTCAGAGTCATCTGTCGGCAACGAGTCCAACCAGTCGGCAGCACGCTCCGGCTGATCAAAAAAGTAGGCACGTTCTCTGAACTCAATCCGCAGTCGGGCTGGAAACAACATGGCATACTCCAGTCCCCGGTCCCTCAGGCGACGCTTCACTCCGAGAAACCCAGATCGTTGTCGTTGCACTTGGGGAGTGAAATCAGGATAGATGGAGATAGAGTTATTGTCATATTTCAACGGGCCGTGTTTACGGGCGGCCTGCAGGATAGCGTCTCTGTCTCGATAGTGAAATAGCCTTGCAATGATAGGCCTCGGCGGGCCTCCTGGTTTCACTTGTCCTCCTGGGAAACGATAGGCGCGCTCTACGGCAAAGAACTTACTGAGTCCAACCGGAGCAAGTTTAGCAACGATAAGTTCTTCGACCAATAAATCGATCGAGGCAGCACCATCACTTTCCGGCACTCCAACTAGGCGTATGTTGTTCCGCCTGGCCCTGTTGTCGTAGTCCTCCATACGTTTAAGCAGCAGATCATGCGAGGAACGCAGATTCCCAATCTCAGATTGCGCCTCCGCCATGTCCGTCACCAGGCTCGACGCCTTCAGGTCTAGTGCCTTCACCCTCTCGTTCGTTTTGGCTAGATCGGCTCGAATAAGAGTAACATCCACAGCCACCGTGTCTATCTTGGACACGATGGCTTCGTATTGCTGACTCATATCGGCCTTAAGTCCAGAAATGGCAGCCAATAGGTCTTGGAGCGATACTTCAGAGGAAGACGACATGTCCGTTTGAGGTCCTTCAGCGCCCACGCTGGTGACACCGGGGGAGCCTCTCGGCTGGGTGTAGCGTTCGATCATATTGGACTGGATCGACATCCCCCCCCCCCCCCCCGGGTTACAGTCTTCCTGCGTTTTTCGACCTCAGGTTTTGTCGCCATGTTGCAGTCAGTGGCGGCCGAGAACCCAAAGGGAGCAGTGGGACGGAGAAAAGTCCAGAAACTCCGAAGTGTAGTTCGAAGAGGGAATACCGCAGGCCTCCTTGCCAGCCCAAGGATGGAAAGTGTGCACTGTGAGGGCAGCAGGCGAAGACAGAGTAGGAGGAGACAGAGACAATGAGGCCGGAAACCGAAAGTGAAAGTGGTACACCACCGGTGGGCCAGATGCCAGGCAGCCGTTGTTGTTGCATTACAGCTCGGCCATAGTAGGCAGCCGAGACCCCGGTTGCGTCCGTGGGCAGGCCAGAAAGTTGAAGACGACAGAAAAATGGTCCCCGAGGTCCGATTTCGACCAAAAAAGGATCGTCAGCATCAGTGAGAGTAGCACTTCAAAAGCCCGTCGAAGTGATCAGGATAATGGTAGGATAGATAAAGAAGGGCGGCGCGGGTCTCGGGAGCTCTCTGCTCACGCGACCATCTTGGATGCCCGCGTAGCTCCTCCCCTTTAATGCTTTATTAACCCTTAAACTTCCCAGTGATTTTTCCTCAATGTTTAAATGTTATATTGATATTAAGGATTGCATTTAGACATGATTAATGACTATAGTGAAATATTGATTTTTAACATGTTTGTTGCTCCTTATCAAACATGACAGCTCTGATAGGATAGCATGCACTTTAAAAATCAGTGTCTTAAGTATTCATTCAAAGGCTGCTGTTCAAATTAAGAATATAAGGATTTCAGCATACAAAGTCACCCTATTCAAAGCAAACAGCACTTTTTATGCATGTCAGCTGGTGAATGTGAAAACTGTGCCTTAAAGTTTAACCTCTTGCTTGCTATGGATTTGGTTGAGCCATCCTCCGCACCAGTGTTCAGGACTGCTCCAGAACGTCCTTGCAACAGAGGCAGGAAATCCCTCTGATGCAAGCACCAGAGGGATTTCATTTTATTGAATTCAGCCTCAGGAGCTGGGGAAGGGCTTCCCCAGCACCCAAGGCTGTGTTTTTTCTTCCCGGAAATGAGAATCTTCTAATTTGACTTTCACAGTATCCCAGTGCTTGGGGCATATCTCAGCCGTACAAAGCACCGATTTGGATAGGGGATGTGTCATTGGAAAGGAAAGAATCTCCTCTTTCTAATTGCACCTTTTTACTAGTGGACACCTGCTTGGGGATCGTCGCACGAGGGCGAACCCCAAGCACGGATCCACCCACTAGAAATCAGTGACTGTTTGATCGATGCGGGAGTGATGGGGTTGGACTGTCCCCTCACTATGGGCTAGTGCTCCCCTCCTTCCCTCAGGCCCCGAGCAAACTTGACACCAGGGATATTTTTTGGGTGTGAGTGGCACTCCCAGGCATCAGGCCTTGCCTCCATTCTTTCAAATAACCCCCAGCAGCTGGGTGCGGGTGCGTGGCGAATTGAGAATTTGGACTCATCTCGCCTTTCTCTTCCAGGTCGGTCGGCCATCTTTAAGATGGTCTTTCTGCTGCGCTTGCTATACCAGTTGCAGAATCATCCATTCCCTGTTAGGCCCTCTTGTTTCCGCCAGGTTCATTCGGTCCTGGGACAGTTTCTTTGGGCAGATGGGGCTCCCACGGTAGCGTTACCGACGTGTTATAAGTCCACGTATTGTGGTGGGCTGGCCACCTCGGATGTCCAGTCCTAATATGTGGCCTCACAACTCCTGATATTGAACGAATGGTGGCATGGGGATCGCTCTGATCCTGCCTATGCAGTGGAGCTGTGCCAGATGGGTTCCTATTCCTTACATACGGTCTTATATTCTGCCTCTATCTGCAAGACACTGCCGTCCGCCAAGAGGGTAGTCTTCCAGGTGTGGAGGCAGGCCCTGCGCAGGATGGGGCGGTGGGGCAGGCTGACACGGGAGACTCCTCTTTGGTCCAATAGTAGATTGCCACAACTTGCGGGCTTGGGTTTTTTTTGAGACTGGGATAATATTGGGATCTCTACCCTAGGGGACGTTATGCGTCTTAAAATCTTTCCAGGATCTTCAGCATGAATCAGGTGCCGAAAACACATTTTTTTTTTCAATACTTGCATTTTAGATACGCCATCCTTCCCAGAATTGCGGAGTTGGAGTCTCTTTCAGAGTTTAGTCCTTTTGAAGCTAAAGTATTTATGGGTGACCTAGGTAACCATAAAATTTCCAAGATAACCATAAAATTTCCAAGATATATCAAACTCTGGTGACAAATGGCCCCACTACTTTAGATAAACTTAGGGTGAGGTTTGAGGATGACTTTGGTCCCCTGGATGAAGAGGACTGGAAGGAGGCGCTTGCGTCCCCTCGAGGAGCGGGGATAGCTATGCACCTTCGATTGATCCAATTTAATTATCTTCACTGTGTTTACTATACCCGCATCAGGTTGTGAAGGGTGGGCTTGATAGAGGCCCAGGAGTGGCTCTGCAGATGGTACCCTGTTTCACACAATTTGGCAGAGCGCAGTGCTTGAAAGGTTCTGGCAGGAGTTTTTGGCTGCCTTGCTGAGGTCTTGGAGTGGGAGCTCCCGTACTCCCCTAAACTGGTGCTGTTACATATAATGGAAGGGGGGGGGGAATATTTATAAGTGCCATCTGATGCTACTGGGCTTTACGCTGGCTTAACGGGACATTGCCTGTAATTGGAAGGCTGGGGCTCCACCTCGGCTCTCGGCTTGGAAGAATGGTTTAGATTTCAATATGGGTCTTGAGGTTCCGATCTTGAAAGCACGAGGATGGCCGCTGAAGCATTTTAAGATCTGGAGGAGGTGGGCAACGTATCGGGGTTTGGACCTAAAGTCCCCTGCTGTGAGGGACGTGGCAGTTGACGGTTAAGTGGAGCAGGAGTTGTGGTCCAGGACCTCTAAGGTCCTGCGATAATGCTTCTTCATGTGCAGGCGAATCTGTATTATTATCAGTGTGATGCAAAGACAGTGCAGGGGCGTGGGGGTATTTATTTGTTTATTTCAGTTTTTGCATAATGTATATATCAAAAGTCAACGCAATATGTTGTGTAACATGTGGTAGTCTGTCTCTAGGTTACAGAGCTCTGCATTGTATTTGACAAGTGACATAATAAAAACTGTAAAACAAATAAAATTAAAAAAAATAGCCACCAGCAGTCTTTCTGACACCCATCTTGGGCAGATAGGAGGGGTTTCCTCCAATCTGCCCCGATGGAGGAGCACAAAGTCCACTAGACACCAGGAAAATGTTTTTTGTTTTGTATTTGTATTGTTTTTTTATAATTATAGCATTACTGTATGCAAAATAAACATGACAAAACGCATGCAGGCAGCAATAGTCCCCAATCAAAAAGCAATAGAAGAATCCACATCACCATCCCAGAAGCCCATAATGGTTCCACCATCTGCCCCCAACTTTTCAGTATTTTTTAGGACAGCCATGTGCCGCATAGGTTTCCACCACCATTGAGATCCCAGTCCATGGCACTCTGCCACGCATGCAAGTCTGTAGCAGTCCTCGAGATCCATTTCCGGGCAATCTCGTGCTTCCCCAACAGGATCCCCAACCCTACCAGGTGTCTTCAGCTCTTCTGTCCCCCAGCTACTCCATTAGGCTAAAACGCAAGCCGAGGGAAACAGTCTATCGGCCTCCACAACATATCTGCCAAAAACCCCCAATATATGGAACCAATACCATTGTATGACAGGGAATAACCAAATCAGATGATAGAACTCTACGTTATAAGGACCACAGCGATGGCATGTGGGTGATGGGAGTTTACCCTCATTCCACAGCTGTTCTAGCGTCAAACAAGTCATGTGGAGAACATTAAGTTGGATCATGCAGAGCTAGGTGGAGATAGCAAACTCCCAAGTTGCCATAAGTGATTCCCTCCAATCTTCATCCTTCTGCGAGTACGGAGAGGCAAGAAGAGGTCTAGTGACTTTAGGGACCTATAAATCCGAGGTCGAGGCCTCCTGGGGACATACAGGTTTTTATCTCCATGGGGTGTACTAAGGGGCCTCCCCTAAAGAGGGTGTGTAGGAAGCTGGCTCTTTATGGGATATGTCATCAAGTTGGTATAACAGGTAAAGAGCATAGTGGTTGCCTTATGCTTGGACAGAGGCTTGCTAAGCAATCCCAAAGGGATTATGGCAATGTCCTATATCTGGGGGCCGCAGTCTCTGTAGTCCACAGACTTCAATGTGCACAAAATGCGGCGGCAAGAATACTCACAGGAACCGCAGCGAGGAACTCGGCCAAGCCAGCCCTTAGAAATCTGCACTGGCTGCCAGTTAAGGAACGGGTCAACTTCAAGACCCTGTGCATTGCCCATAGAATACTGCACAATGAAGGCCCTCCCATCCTCAGGCCTCTTGTGTCCCATCAACAATCAATCAGACAACTTAGATCTAACTCCCTCTCCCTTGCAAAAGTCCCCAGAATTAGGAAGGCCAGAACAGGTGGTCGCCTGTTTTCGTACAATGCCCCCAGACTGTGGAATGCCCTCCCACTCTCTCTGAGGCAAGAACAAAACTACCTCAGATTTAGGAAAAGACTGAAGACCCTTCTCTTCCCCTGAGCACTCCCCCCATGACTTCCCATCCTCCAGGACTGTGATCACTAGCGCCGGGATGCCCAAGGGTAGCTGTGCGCTCTATAAAACCCAAAATCAAATCAAATCAAATCAAAGTGCTCTTATTAGATGGAAGTGTGGTCGAGTAGCCCAAGGCTTAATAGAGAGGAGTGCAAGACATTCGCAAAATATACATTGTGATTAGTAAATGACAGCACAACTCAAGAGGGAGATCCACATCAATTTATAAAAATACCAAGCCCCTTAATTTATGATTTGGCATCAGAGAAAAATAGTTCAGGTAAGTGCATTTTTTAAATAAATTATTTTCACTTTAAAAAGTGGACACAATGCAATTTCTGAGTTCTGCAATGTTATCCTATGTAAGACAGAACAAGTTCTGCAAACCGATTAAGTACATCGACTTACAGATACAATCTCCAGAACTTAAGGTGAGTGATGGGCAAGGTCCAAGGCAGCACCAGCCTTATACAACCAGCAGAACAAGGGCGGCTGAGTGCAAAACAGCAATAGGTCTTAATGGAGATCGGTCTCTGGAAAAAAAAAGTACATTTAAAAAAAAAAAAAAAAGACACTGCAGGTTCTTCTGGCTATGAAGCCAGTCAGGGTGACCCAACGAGGGGGGTTCACGGCTAGCGATGCTCGGGACCTAGAGACACCTGGGGTCCTCTTCTCCACGGCCTGGGGGCAAAGGATGCAAAGGTGTCTTTAGGCGTCGGGTTTCTCTTACCAGAAGCAGTCGCAGGGCCTGCGGGCAAAGGCTGCAGGCGACATCGGGGCATCCATGAGGGGTGTGACCATTATGGACTCGAGATTTGGAGGGCTGGGGACCTTGTCGCCAGCGGTGGCCCACTTCAACTCCAGCTGGAGGCAACGGGTGCAGTGGTGGCTTCGGGTGTCGGGTTTTGGCAGTTCCGGAGACCTCAGAGTCTTCTCCTTTGGAGTTCTTTGGAAGAGGTCCACTGTTCACAGGTCGTCTTGGTCTTTATTGAAGGCAGGCAATCCTCCTAGGTTTAGGAGGCACTCGGCTTCAGAAAGAGTCATCTTTGGTGCAGGGTCGACAGAAAACAGCAGGGATGGGACCATATCAGGTTCTCTGTTCAGTCTTCTGCGGCTCTTTGTGTCTTTTTTGTAGGTCATCAGGATCTGCTTCTCTGGCACCAGAAACTCCCCTAAATATTGAATAATGGGGTGTTAGGGGAGTGTAGGGTAGTAACCAATGGGCTACCACCCCCTTGGAGTCACTACAGTACTATAACCTGTCACCGAGTTCCTAAGTATGCCATCACAAAGGTGGCTACTTCGGCTAAATCATGCTCACAGTAGCCCAACTTAGGGGTGGTACTAGCCTGGTGGTGGCACGCCTACCAGTGGCTATTTTTTCCACCTGTCCAGTTGCCAAGATGGCTCAGGACAGAGGGAGAGCCTTCCTCTTCTTTGAGGGGAGCCAGATTTGCATTCCAAAGGCAGAAGCTTCTTTGAAAACCACCCTCTTCCCAGACAGGCTTTTGTTCTGTGTCCCCTGAGAGCAAAGGCTCTCACCTAGGCGGTCAGAACACCGTTTCAGGTTGCAACCTGGCAGAAACCAGTCAGCAAGCCCACCAGAGGCTCGTAGGTTTTAAGAGGGCACCTCTAAGGTGCCCTCTCAGTGCAAGTATTGGTAAATCCGACACTGGCATCAGTGTGGGTGTAACAATATGAGATGATTGATACGAAACATCCCTATTTTCAGTGAAGCCATCATGTAGCTCGGGAAGTTGTTTTCACCAGTGTCCCCCACATTGTTTAAAATGGCTTCCCTAGTCACTTGAACTGACCAGCACAGGGACATATCTGCTCATGCAGGTATGCCCTTACATGTAATTTTCGCACCATGCCTTACGACTGTTAGGCCTGTTGTAGGGGTCACTTACAACCATTACATGCAGTGTTAGGGACATGACACGGCTTTTAAAGAAAGAAGAATGGTACTGGGTACCTGGTGAGCAGGGACGGAGTACACTTCAGTCAAAGTTGCATCAAAAAGCAAGCAAAATGTGTGTTGGGGGCGGGGTACTGCAACACAAACCCAGTTTCCTACAGGGCTGATAAGATAAGGTATGACAGAACTGTAGAAAGCACAAGAACTCAGTGCGGTGTCAATGAAAGTCAGCCTACAGCTCCGAAAATTAACGTAAAGTAGAGCCATGCCATACATCCCCAAGTGGAAAGATGCCAATCCGATCCCTCCGTCCAAACCCCTCCTAGCCCATCACATGATTGAGAAAAGTGCCCAGCCAAAGAGGAGACTGTAGCATTATCCTACGCCACCCAACTAATCCATTTATTAGCTTTCCCCCAGATCCAAAAAAAACACCCCATGAGATCTGGTACAGCAAAAGGAATCAGTGACCCATATAGGCGATACGTAATCATTTCCCATGAGCTAAAGCTTCACACAGTATATACTGGGTAATAAGGCAGCCTGCCACCCTTACAGTGATTCATTCAGGACCACCAAGTGGGAAGCCCCACCAGGGAGTTTTTTGTATTGCTACAAGTTGTGGGGGTAGCCTGCCCAGCCACCTACAAATAAGGCCTAGCCTCAACCTTCAATACAACACCAACAGTCGTTCTGCCCCTCGGGGGCCTTAAGCATCCCCATCTTTTTAACAAGAAAGTGAATTTAGATTTAGATTTTTGATGCTTTAATTTAATTTATTTTTTAAATATGGGTAGGGCAGAGTTGGGCTACGTCCTAATATCGTCCAACTTTTATGCTGAATGGCTGCACTTATCAGGCTTCAGTCAGCTGCAACTTGGGGAAACTTACTAAATCTAGGCACTTCTGAAAAGTAAACACCTGTGGCAGTCCAAGACGGTGTGCGTTGGGTGGATTCCACAATCTTTTCTTATCCACAATGCCATGAAAACCTCAGACTCTGCCTAGATATGTACATTTTCCTTGCATTTCTGTGTCGTGAACTTCTGGAAATATCTGGAATCCAATATTTTCCTACCACCCAGCGTTCGCCCACTTGTCTCAATAAAACTGCTACCCCACTTACTGCGAAAAATGCTACCCTACTTAATGCTCACTGCGAAAAATGCTACCCCACTTAATGCTACCCCACTTACTGCGAATTGGCCTATTGTCTCCGAACAGGAACAACTCAAACCAGCGCCAATTAGAGGCGCACAGTGAGACTCACATTGACACAGGTTTTATGATTGCCTGTACAGTACAGTACAGTATAGGTACAGTAGGCCCGACTCACAAGTGAAGTAGCAAAAATATTTTGGAGGCCTAACGCACAAGTTACTTACCTTCGGTAACGATATATCTGTAAGAAACAGTAGTTAGTATTAGATTCCTTACCGTAGAATATTCCCAGGGGTAAGACTGCATCCGGAAAATTTTGCGTAGCAGTATCCCTGTGCGTCGGTAGGCGTCGTCTGCGGCTCCGCGTCCATAGTCGGCATCGTTGGTGCCGGGATGACGTCGGAGTACTTAGACGCCGCCCTCGCACGCAGACGTCAGTTCTTATACACAGCTTTTCTGCGCCAGAAACGCAGAGCCATGATAAAAACCAACACTGGTGCCATGAAACTAGGGCCCTGAAAAGGGATGACCTTAACCCTAGATATCGGTAAGCAGAACGGGTAGGATGGGTAGGGCGATAAGGAATCTAATACTAACTACTGTTTCTTACAGATATATCGTTGCCGACGGTAAGTAACTTGTGCATCTGAAAGAAACAGGTTAGTATTAAATTCCTTGAATTAGAATAGATACCCCAGCAGTACCAACCCCGGGGGTGGGTCTGCGAACCAATGATCATACCAGAAAGTCCTGGAGAACGGAACGGCCGAAAAAGCCATCTCTCTGGACTTGGCTGTCCAGGCAGTAGTGTCTTGCGAACGTGTGCAGCGAAGCCCACGAAGCTGCCTGACAGATGTTCTGCAAGGGGACTTCACGACCCAGGGCAGTAGTCCCTGCTCTCATGCAGCATGAAAGCAGAACAGGGATTGGATGGGGAGTATCTGATGCTGTCGCAGGGACTGCTTGGAGAAAGAAGCAGAGAAACACCGACGCACGAGACAGTCTGGTAAGATTAATTTATGATTAACCCCCTCTGCGCTCCCCCGGGCTCCCACCACAGTCCCTCCACCCACCCCACCACGTTTCGTGTCAACTGTAACTGAGCTAAACAACATACCTATGTTGGTTGGTGCAGTATGCTCGTAGGCATATTGATAAAACTTTCTGGCTGCAGCAGGGTTCATCTGGATTAGCGTCACACACCGCTCACACCACACTTCCTCTGGTTGATTGACAGGATAGAAAGAGTTGAACAGGAGGTTTACTATACGCCGGGACACAGGGCGGGAATCAACTTCAAGGCGAGCTAGAATGTGCTCCATGGGACAGATTTTCCAGAACTGCACAAAGGACAGAAAAGCAGCAATTACTAAAAATCCACAAAATACACATTTTTTAAATGTAAAACAGAAGTCTCTACAGGGTTTTAGGTATAAAAAGGGCACTGTATATGAGACGAAGAAGAGGTAGTTCCGACTTCATTGCCTACTGTTCTGACAATGTTATATCACATCACCAACCAAACTTGTGTTTTAAGCTGCATGGGAACAGTAGTTTATGTGGGTCTCTTCTCTTTTGCATTCAGCTATGGTATGATTGTCATGGTGGCTCTTACACAGAGCCACTGGCTTAAATACCAATTCTAAATCTGGTAATTCACTGCCATGACAGAGCAACTATGGCACACAAAAATTGTTTCCCAATGATTCTACATTGCAAGGAATTTCCAAACTGCTTTAACAGGGCCCGTGTGATGCTGGCTCTCTGCTCCAGAGGAGTAAAAAAAAGCACATCTTTAGGCCAGAGGTAAGCCAGAGTGGTGTGGGTGGATGGCAGGCACCATGTATTATTTTTAGATGTTTGTTTGCAGTTGCGGTCGCTCGAAGAGGAGGTTGTGTGGGAGAGAGGCAGGACTTTTTAAAAAATTTGTTTGGGGAGTGGGTGGTAGGATAACACGGAGGGTTAGCATTGGTTCCTGTCTTTCAGACCGGTCTGGCTAGATGTATCCTGCCTGTGGTCCGTTTCCTCTTCTACGGATTCAGTTGCGTGTTGGACCTGTGTCTGAGATTTCTATTGGTTGCGGCTTCGGGCATAGAAGCGCTTCTGGGTCCTTTGCAGGCCCACACGAACAAGTTACTTACCTTCGGTAACGATATATCTGGAAGAAACAGTAGTTAGAATTAGATTTCTTACCTTAGAATATCCCCAGGTGTCAGACTGGATCCGGAAACTTTTGCGTAGCAGTACCCCTGCGCGTTGGTAGGCGTCGCCTGCGGCTCTGCGTCCGTCGTCGGCATCGTCTGCGCCGGGATGACTTTGCCGGAGTACTTAGACACCCCCCTCGCATGCGGACGTCAGTTCTTATACACAGCTTTTCCGCGCCATAAACGCAGAGCCATGATAAAAACCAACACTGGTGCCATGAAACTTGGGACCTGAAAAGGGGTGACCTTAACCCTAGTTATCGGTTCGCAGAACGGGGAGGGTTGGTGGGGCGGTAAGGAATCTAATACTAACTACTGTTTCTTCCAGATATATCGTTACCGAAGGTAAGTAACTTGTTAATCTAAAAGAAACAGGTTAGTATTAGATTCCTTATGTTAGAATAGATACCTCAGCAATACCAACCCCGGTGGTGGGTCTGCGAACCAATAATCCCACCAGAAAGTCCTGGAGGACGGAACGGCCAAAGAAGCCATCCCTCCGGACTTGACTGTCCAGGAAGTAGTGTCTTGCAAACGTGTGCAGCAAGGCCCACGTAGCTGCCTGACAAATGTCCTGCAAGGGGACTCCCCGACCCAGGGCAGTAGTAGCCGCCGTGGCCAGAGTGGAATGGGCCCTCAGCCCAACAGGAGGTTCTTTCTTAGCCAAGGAGTAGCATGCCTTGATACACAACACAACCCACCGAGAGATGGTCCGCTTGTGTACCGTCCGTCCCTTCTTAGCGCCCACGTAACCAACAAAGAGTTGGTCATCCACCTGGAACTGGCGATCCAGATAATACAAGAGCGCACGTTTTGGGTCCAGACGGTGGAGCCGCTCTTCCTCTTTTGAGGGATGTGGAGGCGGAAAGAAGGTGGGCAAGGTGACGGACTGCCCGATGTGGAAGGCTGTGACAACCTTGGGCAGGAAAGAGGGTCTTGTCCGCAACACAACCACAGAAAGGAAAGGAGGTTTGGAAGAAAGAGCCTGGAGCTAGCTCACTCTCCTGGCAGAGGTGATGGCAACCAGGAAAGCAGTCTTCAGAGTAAGAAGGCGAAGAGGACAGTTATGAAGTGGCTCAAAGGGAGCGCACATCAGATAGGTAAGATCAAGGTTCAAGTCTCACTGAGGCATCACGAATGGAACAGGGGGAAACGTGTGTGATGCCCTTCAAAAACCTATTTACAATAGGGGACTTGAACAAAGATGGCTGATCAGGTAGCCTTAAAAAGGCTGAAAGGGCAGAAAAGTAACCCTTAAGAGTGCCCAGCGCAGAGCCCTGCTGGGCAAGAGAAAGAAGGAAGAGGAGAACCTCAGAAAGAGGGGCAGAGAGAGAGGATCGACAGCCTTTGCTGTGCACCATGCCACAAATCTGTTCCACGTGCAGGCGTATACCGACTTCGTGGAGGGACGCCTGGCTGGCAGAATCACAGTACAGACTTCAGGAGGCAAGTAAAATGGCCTCAACTGCCGCAGCTCAATCTCCAAGCATGTAGGTGGAGACCGGACAGGTTCGGGTGGAGGACCGTTCCCTGCTGCTCCGACAGAAGGTCCTCCTGAAGAGGCAGACGAACCGGGGGACCGACAGACATACCGAGTAGCTCGGGATACCAGTACCTTCGTGCCCAGTCTGGAGCCACAAGGATAATTTGGGCCCGGTAGCGCTTGATCTTCTTCAGCACTCTGGGCAGAAGTGGTATAGGCGGAAAGGCGTACAACAGACCGCAACTCCACGAAAAGCGTCTCCGAGCGAGTGCCGCCTTGGAAATTCCAACGCGCAGAACTGAGGACATTGCGCGTTCTCTTCTGTGGCGAATAGATCTAACCAAGGCTCTCCCCACTGCCGAAAGAGGCCTTGCGCCACGTCCGAGTTTAGACGCCATTCATGATCCATCATGCACCGTAGGCTGAGCTCGTCCACCCTGACGTTCAGAGAACCTGCCAGGTGTTGAACCACCAGGGTCACGCCCTGATGTTCCAGCCACTGCCAGAGGCGCAGAGCCTCCTGGCAGAGGGTCCACGACCCCACCCCGCCCTGTTTGTTGGAGTACCACATGGCGGTGGTGTTGTCCGTGAACACCTGCACTACACTCCCCCAGACAGAGGGGAGGAATGCCTTCAGTGCTAGACTTATCGCCCTCAGCTCCAGAAGGTTGATATGGAGACGGGACTCCGCCGGAGACCAGAGGCCTCTGATCTCCGCCTCTCCCATGTGGCCTCCCCAACCTAGGAGGTACGCGTCCGTCACAACTACGTGCTCCGGTTGGGGTAAGGAGAGGGACCTGCCGCTGACCCAATCGCGGTCCGTGAGCCACCACTGCAGCTATCTCGCAGTGCCCTCCGAGATTAGGACATGGTCGGACAGGTTGCCCTGATGCTGGGCCCACTGAAACTTCAGGTCCCACTGTAGAGCCCACATCCGCCACCGGGCGTGATGCACCAGAAGGATGCAGGAGGCCATCAGCCCCAGCGTCAACCTGACCGAGACCCGGGATTAAAGTTGAAAGATTGGAATCAGAGCCTGAATATCCTGAACCCGCTGTTCGGGAGGATAAACCCGAAACTGCGCAGAGTCGAGAACCGCTCCGATGAAGAGGAGCTTCTGAGAGGGGCACAGGTGTGACTTCGGCACATTGATGGAAAACCCCAGCTGGTGCAGGAGGTCTGCCATTGTCTGGAGGTGGCTGATGACTGTCTGGGGCGAGCCCGCCTTCAACAACCAGTCGTCGAGGTAGGGGAAGACTGAAACCCCTAACCTGCGGAGATGAGCTGCGACCACCGCCATCACCTTCGTGAACACCCGTGGGGCGCTGCTAAGGCCAAAGGGGAGTACGGTAAACTGAAAGTGCCCGTGGCCTACCGTGAACCGCAGGTAGCGCCGGTGGGCCGGCAGGACGGGAATGTGGAAATAAGCGTCCTGCAAGTCCAACGCTACCATCCAGTCTCCTGGGTTCAGGGCAGCTAACACCTGAGCCAGTGTCAGCATCTTGAACTTCTCCTTCCGGAGGAAGCCGTTGACGTTCCGTAGGTCCAAGATAGGGCGTAGGCCCCCTTTGCCCTTCTTGGGTACCAGTAAGTAGTGGGAGTAACAACCACATCCTACTTCCGGCCCAGGCAAGCCCTCGATGGCTCCCTTGGCCAAGAGGACCATAACTTCCTCTTGCAGAAGTTTCAAGTGGTGCCCTGACACGGGGTGGTATTGCAGTGGCATGGCTGGAGGGGTCGCCTCGAAGGGGAGGGAGTAACCTCTTCGGACGATTTGCAACACCCACCTGTCCGAAGTGACAGCGCACCAGTGGAAGTGGTGATGGGGAACCCTGCCCCCCACTGGCGTCACATGGCCCTGAAAGCACGTACTAGGAGGCTTTAGAGGTGGATACTGAGGGGGAAGGTGTGGACTGGCATCACCGTTGTCCCCGACCGCCGCCATGGCCGTTTCCACAGCCGCCACCGCGTTAGATGTTAGTCTGCGGTGCGTGGCTGGCAGCACGTGTGGAAGCGCCCCTTCCTTGGCCACGAAAGGAGCAAAAGGCACCCGTTTGCTGGCGCGGTGCCGAGAGGCCAAAGGACTTGGCTGAAGCCCTGGAGTCCTTAAAGCGTTTAAGCGCATGGTCTGCCTTGTCGCCAAGAAGGCGACAGCCATAGAACGGCTTGTCCATCAGAGTGTTCTGGACATCGGCCGAAAAATTGGCGGAACTCAACCAGGCGTGGCGACGAATCGCCACCGTCGTTGCCATCGCTCTGCCCAGTGAGTCAGTGGTATCCGGCCCACAACGGATAGAAAACCGTGCAGCATCTCGATCCTCCGCAAGGGCTTGGTTGAGTTTAGTCCTGACCTCCGACGGACATTCTGGCAGCACGGCCGCAACCGTGTCCCACAGAGAGTGGGTGTAGGGGCCCAAGAGGCACGCGGTGTTGACTGACCGCAGTCCCAAACTCAGGGAGGAGAATACTTTCTTACCGCATTGCTTGTACCTCTTGGATTCCCGATCGGGCTGGGCCGTCGGGAATGCGGTCTGCGAGTTGGAGGCCTGGATGACCATGCTCTCGGAGGTGGGATGGGTGGACAGGAAGCAAGGGTCGCCCGGAGCCGGGCGGTGGCGTCTGGCCACGTTCCTATCTACAGGCTGACCTGTAGCGGGCTTGGACCAAGTGCCCAAAAGAACATCTGACAAGCCCTCATTAAACGGCAGCAGATTCTCAGCCGAGCTGGACTGCGGTTTAAAGACCTCAGTGAGGAGGTTAGTCCTCAAGTCCGCGATGGGGAGCTCCAGGCCCAAGGCCTTCGCTGCCCGCATCAGCACCACACTGTAGGCAGCCCCCTCCTCCGAAGCCACGGTGGGAGGGGAGACAAAACCAGTGTCTTGCGAGGTGTCCAGCTCACTGGCATTCCCAAGCTCACCTGTCCAGTCCTGCTGAAACTGACATTCCCACGCCAGAGGATCCTCAGACCCCTCCCAATCCCCCTCGTCACTTATCTCCTGGTAGTCAGGTTCAAAGGATGGGGCCGGTTCATTGAAGTAAAAATCTCCAAGCGACGTCGAGAGCGGCGCCGGAACCGAATCGAGGGTAGGATCGGGGACCGCGTCGTCCAGGGACGGCGCCGGGGGCGACAACCAGGGGGCCAGCGCCGGCGAGGTCATAAGGTCGACCGGCGACGACCCGGATCCGGAACCGGATCCAGTGAAGGCCTGTGGCGCCGGGACCGAAGTCGCCGGCGGCGCCGGGGCCGAAGCACCTGACTGTGTCGGAGCCGAAGCACCCGACCCGCTAGGCCCCCCAGCCGGGGTCGCTGGGCCCGAAAGCACCGCAGAACCCGGCAGAGGAGGGAGAGACCTCATGGCCATGAGGTAGCGCTCGATCTCCTCCGGCGTCGCGTCATGCCCAGGGACCGGAAGGTATGGGGCAGGCCACGACACCCGTGACTCCGTCGGAGCCGCGTGGGTGATGTCACCCGAACTTCCCGCGAGCGTCGGGGTGAGTCGGAAGAGCGATGACGCCTTTCCGACCTCTCATGCCTCTTACCTGAGGATCTTGATCCCGAAGACCGATGCCGACTTCCAGAGCTATGATGGCTCCTACCCCGCGACCGGTCCCTCAACCTCCTGTGGGCCCGGGACCTCGAACGGCGCGGGGTCGACTGCCGGAGCTCAAGCCGCTTGCGGGACCGCTCCCGCCTAGCCTTGAATGTCAGAGCCCGGCAGTCGGAGCAGGTTTGGTCGTCGTGGTCGAAGGCCTAGACACTAAAGACACCGGCGATGGGGATCGGTAACCGACATCAGTCGGCTGCACTTTTAAACCCGGGCATCCCTACCGGCAACGTCTGAGTCAATCGACTCGAAAAACAGATCAAAAAGATCATAAATTTAGTCAAAAAATGACTAAAGGGTACTACTTCTCCGAATCTGCGCTTATCTGGCGCGGAAAAAAGAAGAACTGACGTCAGCGCGCGAGGGCGGCGTCTAAGTACTCCGGCGACGTCATCCCGGCGCAGACGACGCAGACGACTGACGCGGAGCCGCAGACGACGCCTACCGATGCGCAGGGGTACTGCTAAGCAAAAGTTTCCGGAGCTAGTCTGACGCCTGGGGCTATTCTAAGGTAAGGAATCTAATACTAACCTGTTTCTTTCAGATATGCAGTTTTCCACAGCATTTTCCCATGTTGATGATGGAATTTCTAAAGCCTCCAAGGGATGCTTCTGCTCCTGTTGTAAGGGATATCTGCTCTGCTTCAGAGGTTCAGTCATCTATATCAGGCGTGCAGGCATCTAACTCTTTCCCGGCAGCTGCCGTGGGAACCAGAGCGGACCATCTTTGCTCATTTGGTATAATACTGGAAGTTCTTGAGGGACTGCCATCTACGGATAAGATGTTCAGCGATGTTGAGTCTTCAGCAGAGGATTCTTAAAACAATCTGGCTTCTCCTGCGCTGGGAACCGTTTGGCTACTCTTTAAACATTTACTAAAATTGAAGGTTGAAACTGATGTTTTATTTATCTTCTCAGTTCTAAATGAGCTTCATGGCTTTCAAGGTGCTCAGTGCAATTATCACAAAATATACACGTTTAGAGGACCTTGTGAACACCTTTCTTAAGGGAAAAACTATATTATGGACATTTTTAAGGCTTTTAAGAGCTTTTTAGTATGTTTTATTATAAATGATTTGTATGCCTAGCAATAATCTAGCGCTGGCTTTATCATTACCTAGCTGACCTTGTTGACCTTTTGATGAGGAGTGGATGTCATATCCTTTAGTATAGTCCAGTTATGTATATCCCATTTTCACTTACATTTATTTTTCCCATCCACACGACAATAACGATTCTAAACTGGTGACCTTTTATCTAGTAGCTTGATCTGGTCTCCTCGATACCAGGCTCTAAGTATTCTATCATAATCCATGTACCTGACGTGCATAAACATGCATAAACATGTCCCCAGGCACTGCAGAATTATTTTGTATAAGGGTCACCACTTTTTTCATCCTTCACCAACAACCAGCTGTGCATGAACACACTTGTTTAGAAAAGCATTGGTAATTGTTTTCAAAACATCCATGGTTGTTTTAAAAACACATAGATTGTAGAAAAAACCCTGGAGTGACCACTTTAGTATAAAAGACCCTCACTCCCCCCTACAAAATACAGTAGAATTCCTATCAAGCTGAGACTGAGGTCTGGCATGCCGAATTTCCAACAAGCAGCGATCCGACATCCCTTGCGGGTAGTCCTCCTCAACGCAGAGACGGGGTCGTTCATTCCCAACCATCGGGTGAGGGGGGCTGGTTCTTTTCTAGGGATTTCTTGGCTACAGATACATTCATCTAAACGCATATACACCTACAAGCCCAGGTTAGGCTAGGTACATTTTCGCAAATTACTTAGGGCGTGCATTTTAGGAAAATGCAAGTGCTGCTATTTTTATCTAAACTGTTTCTGTTCATCTTCTTAGCACTATGGTACAAATATATCTACTGTTCACTATATTGGTATTAGCAATCTCTTTTATATTTATTTATTTATTTATAGTGTTTTATATAGCGCGGACAAGACCCGTGGGTATCAGAGCGCTTAACAAGGGAGGAATTACATATAAAGATAATAAAAACAATAAAAACAACAAGAGAGTAGTGAGGTAGGCAATAAACTGCATGGACGAGATTAAATATAAATTTATTCATAATGGCTGCGCAATTAGCATTATGTGGCGAGCAAGGCTTGGCTAGTGTCATGGTAACAAACCATGCTCGTTGAGGTAGGGTTAGAAGGCGATCGAGTGCATATCAAGGATAATAAGTATAGATAAATCAAGTGAGGTAGAAGTTATATATAATGACTGTGACATATAGTTACGGTACCACATATAGGGATAAATAAATCAAGTGAGGTAGAAGTTATAAAGTATGACTGTGAGATATAGTTAAAAAGTTCACACATATAAGAGGTAGTAGTGATGTGTCAAGCCTTGGCTTGGGCACGGCATCAGATCATTGTTCGATAATGATTTTCCCATTTTCATGGAGAGGGGGGCCCTCAGTTAGCGTACTTGATCATCCCAGTGATCCTTGGGTTTCTCTAAGTAGGGTATCTACTCATCAAGTGGCTCTTCAGTTCTCGTTTGAATGTTACTGTATTTTGAATCTTCCTGATGTTTGGAGGGAGTGAGTTCCATATTCTGGGGGCAGCTCCAGAGAATGCTCGGTTGTAGGTCTTTTTCTTGTGGAAAAAGGCTGGACGTAATAGCAAGTCTTTTGCGCTTCTAGTTGTTCTGTTACCTCCTGAGATCTTAAGTTTCTTAGCTAAATATCTAGGTGTGTTGTAGTGAACCGCTTTGTGCGTAATACAGGCCATCTTCATTTGAATTCTGGCCTCGTATGGTAGCCAGTTTAGTGCTTTCAGGTGAGGAGATATGTGATCGAATTTCTTTGTTCCCGTAATGAGTCTCGCCGCTGCGTTGAGGCAGGCTTTCAGTGGTGCTGTGGACGTTTTTGGTAGGCCCGCTAATGTGGTGCAGCCGTATTCGATCCTCGAGATGACTAGTGACCGTCTCCTAATTGTCACAGCACATATGTTTTACACAAGGCTGTCGCTGGACCAATAAATTCTTCTTGAAACGTTCTGTGTATTTTCTGAGAGACAGCAAGCACGAGTGTCTGAGAGAAACATACTGTACTGTTTTCCATGGTCCATGAGGAATCAGGTTTGTCATGTTCAGTGGTTTCCAGAGGCTACCTACACCGCTGTAGAATACGGGAGGGTGGTAGTGGCACTGTAGAGCTAACTGGTCTAACGGCTGATCTATCCTGTGGGGTGTCAGGAAGCAGTTGGGACCCCAAGCCTTAAGTTAAGAAGATCCAAAACGCGCAGGTCCTGGGCAACTCCTAGGAACTACACGACAATGCTGCGCCCACTGGAACTTCAGGTCCCACTGCAGAGCCTTCATATGCCATCTGGCTTGATCCACCAACAGGATGCAGGAGGCCATGAGGTCCAATAAGCCTCAGGATCATTTTGACCAAAATCCGGGATAGAGGCTGAAACATCGTTTTCAACCCTGATTACCCGTACTCGCTGCACGGGAGGATAGGCCCGAAACTGCACTTTGTCCAGAACAGCTCCAATGAAAGGGAGAGACGGAGAGGGAGTCAGGTGTGACTTCGGCATGGTGATAGTGAACCTCAGCGAATGCAGGAGGTCCACCGTAATGTGGAGGTGGGAGGCTACAGCCTGGGGAGAGCCTGCCTTCAACATCCAGTCGACGAGATAGGGAAAAGACTGAGACCAATGATCTGCAGATGAGCTGCAACCCCCGCCATCACTTTCGTGAACACCTGAGGGGCACTGCTAAGGCCCAAGGGGAGCATGATCAACTGAAAATGCTCGTGGCCTACCGTGAACTGTAGGTAATGTCTGTGGGCTGGCAGGACGGGGATGTGGAAATAAGCGTCATGCAAGTCCAACGCCACCATCCAGTCTCCAGGGTCGACGGCAGATTGGATCTGAGCCAAGGTTAGCCTTTTGAACTTCTCCTTCCCGAGGAAGCGGTTGAGGGCCCTGAGGTCTAGGATAAGATGCAGGCCTTTGTCTTTCTTGGGCACCAGAAAGTAGAAGGAATATCAACCTACTACTGGCGCCGGAACCCTCTCGATAGCTCCCTTGGCCAAGAGAGCTAAGACTTCCTGGCAGATGAGCGCCAAATGGTTCTCCGACATGAGATCTAAAGACGGTGACATGGAGGGCGGGGGTAGTCTCGAAGGGGGGGGGGGGGGGGGGGGGGGGGGGGGGAGTGTAGCCCCTTTGGACTACCTGCAAAACCCACCTGTCTGACGTGATGGATTGTCAGTGGGGGAGGTGATGGTGAATGTTGCCACCCACTGGCCACAGATGCCACTGAAAGGTCAGACTGGGAGGATTTGGAGGCTGCTGTAGATGGGGGGGGGGGGGGGGGGGGGGGGGGGGTTTGCCCCGCGCGCTGGCTCCCAGGCCTACCCGCTGGTTTCCACGTCCGCAGTCACACAGAGGCTGGGCAGCTTGCATGACACGGTGGCTGGACTGAGTCAGACGTGGAGGAGTGCCTCTTCCGTAGCCATGAAAGGGACAAAAGGCAAACTGTGGTGGCCAGAGGGTGCTGCGAGGCCCAAGGATCTGGCTCTAGCCCGAGAATCCTTAAAAACACTCCAGCGCCGAGTCTGCCTTGTCACCAAAAAGGTGATGGCCATCGAAGGGCATGTCCAGGATAGTTGACGGAACACCCCCCAAAAAACCAGACGTCCTCAACCAGGCGTAGCGCCAAAGGGCTACCGACATGGCAATTGTTCTGCCCAGTGAGTCGTGGTATCCAGTCCACAGCGGATTGTGAATTTTGCTGCGTCCCTCCCAACTGCGACGGCTTGGGAGACAACAGCCCGGGCCTCCTCCGGACACTTAGGCAGCACCTGCACATCTATATCCCAGGTTGCTTGAGTGTATCGGCCCAAATGGCACGCAGTATTCACAGACCGCACTGCCAAGCTGAAGAAAGAGAACATGCGCTTCCCAAGATGATCCAGCTTCTTTGATTCCATTTCTGGAGGTGCAGAAGGGAATTCGCACTTGCAAGAAGAAGCTTGGACCACCAAGCTCTCGGGGGAAGGGTGTTGGATGAGGAAAATGGGATTGCCCGGAGCCAGACAGTGGTGGCGGGCAATCGTCCGTTTCACAGGAGCCCTTGTGCTGGGACCAAGTGCCCAGAAGGATGTCCGTGAGGGCTTCATTAAAGGGAAAGTGGGGTTTAGAGGAAGTTGCCGCTGGCTAATGCACCTCGGTCAGGAGGTTAGTCCTGACTGCCCCTGTAAGGAACTCCAGGCCCAAGGCCTCAGCTGCCCTAAGCACCACCCCTGCATAGGAAGCTCCCTCCTCCCTAGACACGGTAGGGGGAGAAAGCATGCCATGGTCTAGGGCGGTATCCAGACCACTGGCATCACCCATTTCCTCTCTCCAGTCTGGTTCTTCCAGCTGGTCTGTCAAAGGGTCCAGCAACCCCTCCCAGTTCTCATCCCCATCCTCAGGACAATAGGGAACACCTGGGATGAACAAAGAAACAAAAGTACCTTCTGGCGTCAGATTCAACGTCAGTCGTGCTCCATCTCAGGGATGGGGACAGCGTCGGCCGGAGCCGGCGCCGGGGAGGGTCGAGTAAGGTCGACTGGTATCGATCCGGATCCAGGCCTGTAACCACGGGGACCCTCTGGCAACGAGGCCGGAACCGCTGGCATTAAAGGCCCAGGACCCCTAACCGACTCCGCGGGGCCCGAAGGCGCACCAGCGGAGTCAGGCTGCCCAAACACACAGTGGAGGGCTTCAGAGAACATACAAAGCTGGGCACTGGACACCCCGGCTCCAGGAAACGCAGGGCACTGTGTCGTCCCTGAGTCATGCGCCGGAGACGGAGCCTTAGAGCGACGAAGCTTCGGGTACCGTGTCACGTCAGCCGACCGATGAAAGGGGGGGGGGGGGAGGCGAAGAGCGAGGGTGCTTTTTCTCCTTCTACTTGCGCTTTGATTTACCCATAGAGTGCGAATACTTGGATGAGGCATGGTGGCTCCGCAACCGGTGTTGAGATCTTCCCCTCAAGCGAGACAGGGAGCGATGTGGAGCCAACTGCCGAGCCTCCAAATGCTTTCGGGACCGCTTCTGCATGACCTCGGATTCATGGCCCAAACTTTGCTTCCTTTCCTAGTATGAACTTATAAACTGAATAGTCTGAAGCCAACGGAAACCTTATGTAACGTTTCCACTTGTGTTCTAACGCTCATTCGCCTTCTTTCTCGTTTGTAGCTTACTTGACTAGACTTGCAACAAAAGTGTTGCTTCCTAGAGCAATGCTAGAGAAACGGATGAGCATGAACTCTACTACTTTCCGAATGCAACAAAGAATCATATGACTAAACTAGAGTGGTCCTAAGGAAATTGCAAGTAATTAATTTACTGAATTCTTTCGGATTTGTATACTTTTACTTGCTACATCATCTCATCATATCATGGGGAACCAATAGGACAGAGTAGTCCGACAAATCTGGTGATGTCAAGGGGTGTAAACCCGGAATAGATCAAGTATAATTGCTTAAATTTTGAATGAGGGGCGTCACCTATCAAATCATCTTGTGGTACAGAGACTGGCGATTGGGACTACCAGAAGCAACGCGAGCTGTGACGAAATAATGTGCTTGCTGCCAACTGGTATCATAGTGGAAACTTTTCGGCTGAAAGTGGTCGAGTAAGAGAAGCCGTGGCATTGACGCTGCAGTGCGGACAGAGGCAGACTATTTGGTCTATGACCTGGAACTGGTCATTTGATATTTTCTGAACTTTCCTAAAGGGTTGGTATGACACTCAACTGATTTCCAGCCAATTCACTATTCTTGAGATAATAAAATCTCCTTTGGCTAATAAACATAGTTCATAACAATCTCTCAGAATTTCTAAATGCAATATTCAATTAAAATTCAAATAATCTTTATTCGGATAAGAGTATCCATAAAAGCACAATTCATCACCACCAGCAGGAAAAATACAGTACGAATTAAGGAACATATAGATCCAATGTAAATACAGTGCTACAACAATAAGTTTACAAATAAAATAATAAAAATAACGTTAAAACAGTTGGACGGACGTGCAAAATCAGCAACGTATTATTAATAAAGTGCAATGAATGTAGCAGCTTTAACAACATAGTGCAAATATAATTGATTGTAGCAGCCCATTCCTGACCATGCCATTAGTAACAGCAGCATAATGAAATAAAGTGCTTTGTTTATGGGCATTATCACAAAAGAAGTCAAAATGACATTTAAAAAAACAGTTAGATGGGCATACAGAATCAACAACGTATTGTAAATAAAGTGCAATAAGTGTAGCAACATTAACAGCATAGTGCAACTATAATGGATTGTAGCCGCCCTTTCCTGGTCATTTCAATAGTAACAAACATAATTAAATAAAGTGCTTTGTTTATGGGCAGTGTTAGCAGCATTAACGTAGGATTAATTTATATGTAGACTGTCTTCCCTACGGATAATAAACGAAAAAATAATCAGACTTTTGACAATGACATCATGTAAAAATTTGATGTCAAAAGTTGTAAACAGTAACCAGAGCATATCACAGATTCAATTTATTATATCTAGCTCATACACCTGAAAAAGTTATGTTTGAATCATGTTCATCAAAAAGGCGATAATAGATCTATTTCACTGAACATTATTAAATGCTTTTGTCATGTTAAAAGTCGCTCATGGAGGCACGTGAGCGTACTGCTTCTTGTAAGAACATGCTTACACGCCAAATCAAGTCATCACTACCAAGCTGTAAAATTTCAAGGTGTGCGGATTTAAAGAATGGCCGATGCTTTAAAATACGGAATCAAGTACTGTTAGTGTATTTTACATAAAACTTACAAAAAGATATAAAGTGTGTCACCGTTTGTTTGCTACCAATGCCGCACGGGCAACACATTTGCTCAAGGTTATTATTAAATCCCAAAGGGAAACAAAGTAAATATTTTATACTGCCATCCCTAAGGCGGAAGAGTAAACTCCTTTTCCATCGCCTAATACTCTTCAAGAGGTATTTGCGTGGCATACGATGTTGGATGCCTGGTGCCTCCAAAAGGGGCATATATCTAACAACCAATGGTTTTAAGCGCTCGTTAGTGTGTCTTTCTTTGTTATACAAATCATACAGTGCCCCTCTGAGTAATTTTTTGCTTATACCCTCCAGGGCTAAGGGATGTGAGAAAATGTGCTCCAGCTTCACACTAACTAGGCTTTTCCTGACCTTGTTAAGATTGTTGCAGGGTTCTGCCATATTTTTAGCCAGAATATAGCAGGACGGGACCTAATGAAATCCTCTACATAGCACAAATTCAGTTCCGTATGACATACGTAAGGTGGGGAAGAAATTTGGGCCCCCAAAATGTTTCTACAAAATCTATTTTCTTCCATTTGGATCCCGCTGCAGTTTGTAAATCCCCAAACTTCCGCCCCATATGTGGCCGTTGGAATACATTGCAGTTTATAAATCTTTGTTATGGGTAAGACCACCTCTGCTTGTTTTGGATGCCGAAGGCTCAGAATAGAATTGATCGGTTTTGAGAATTTACATCTGCTATGGGCCACATGAGCTTGCCAGTATCCTGTCTCTGAGAAAACTAGCCCCAAGTAGGGAAAAGTGCTTGTGCGTGTTAGGGATTCGCTACCAGAAGTTATCAAATTAATACAATGTTTTTTCGAGCCGCAAGTCCTAATATATGATTTCTTAAAATTGGTGCAAAGCTCCAAGTCGGCCATAAAGGCCACAAAATCCCTAACTAAAGTGCGTAGTGCATTGGGCGTTCGGCCCATGAGGACCGCATCGTCTGCGTATAAAAGCGCGGGGAGTAATTAGCCGTTAATTTTGTGGACGTCATTGGTCAATTTTGACAGGGTGTGGTGTAATTCGTTTATATAAAGAATAAAAAGTAGAGGGGCAAGAATTCATCCCTGTCTAACCCCTCTACCAATAACGATATCCCCTGAGACCTCCCCATCATTACTAATCCTCATCCGCGCCTTTAAATCCTTGTGCAAATATGCCAAAAAATAAACCAAAGCCTCGTCCTACCCATAATTTAAAAGGACCGCCCACAAGCGAGATCTATTGACAAAATCAAATGCTGATGTGAGGTCCATAAAGCCCAAGTAAACTGGTGACTTTTGTGCGATCGTGTATTTACCCAAGATGAGATTCAGATTCAAACACTGTTCGATAGTTCCAAAATTACTTCTAAAACCCAGCTGACAGTGATTTAAAATGTGGTTGTCTTCGGCCCAAGTCCTTATCTTATTGAAAACAACCCTGCCCAAAATCTACAGAGTATTGTCTATCAAGGAAATTGGGCAATAACAGCTGGGGTTGGATCGATCTCCTTTCTTGAAGATGGGCACGATAATGCTAGTTGACCAGGTACTCGGATGGCTGTATTAGTCAGATTATTAAAAACATTACATAGGAGAGGTGCCCAAAAATCCGGTTCATGTTTTATAAGAACGATGGGGAGCCCATCTGGTCCTGGGGCTTTATTCCCTATGCTTTGGTGTATGGCATCCTCAACTTCAGTCACTGATATAAAAACCTCGGTGACTGACGAGCTGATATTGATGTTGGGAGTCGTTGAAGGTACTGTATAGATTTTAGCAGTGGGCCTCCCATGATTCGCTCATTATGTTACAGCTTATGGGAGTAATATCCAAGACCATAGATCTCATGGTTTTCACTGCTTTCCAGAATCCAGTTCCGTCATTAAGTGAGGCGGTACTAGTAAGATAAGCCCAGCGTTCTTTTAATATCTCATCTGTACGTGTCCTGATCGCTTTCTTATAACAAGCTCTTAACGATCTGACTAAGATTATATCCCTGGGTGTAGCCGCTAATGCTACACGCAGTTCTCTATTAGACCGCAAGCATGTACCATCAAACCATTTGGGTTTCTTGCTAATGTTAATGGCTGTTCTTGAAATAATATGTTTAATGCCAGCACATAAGCTCCCAAATGCCCTAATAATCCCTACATTAAAAGTGCTACATGAAAAACATGTTTCTATAAGTAGAGGGTACAGTTTTATCATGTTTGCAAATAATACTTTGTTATCTATGCCCTTCCATAACACTCTGAGTTTATCAGTCGATGCCACTAAATGTTTAGCCCCTTCTTTTATGATACTGGGTTTGGGGGAAAAGCTGATAATTGTGGAAATTGGGTTATGATCGCCTTGGGTTTTGCGTAAAACCTCCGCCTTTACTAAGAGGTTTGCCAAGGAGGACGATATAAAAACATAGTCTATTATAGATGAACATCCACGTCCCCTATAAGTAGGCAAGGGGCGATTGTTATTTGGATGTACTCCAACCCTTTCCATTACGTTAACTAAATTACACGAGGATAAATAATCCTGAAGTTCCACCCCTCTTTTGCATGTGGGCTCCTAACCGAAGTAATGGTAATTGTATCAGTATCGCTATAAAGCTGTGCATTAAAATTGCCACCTAGGCAAATTCCATCCAGTTTATCGTTTGTGTACTGATGATCTATTAAACCTGATCTAATTTGAAATTAAAGCTGTATGCTAATCCTTTGAAACCTAAACAGAAATATATGTTATGATAAAATACTCTGATTCTGCTCCTTTAATATGCTAGTGGCTAGGTTCAACTTTATTTGGTGATTAACTAAGAAGTGGGTTTACTTGGAAGATTGCCCACAATATTGAATATTAGCAATTATCTTATTCCAGGTCCTCGTATGATAATTGATCATCCTCTAAGTATTCCAGTTCCTTTTAGTACAGAACAAGATCCATTAGAGGACCTAAAAGACTTGCTATGGTAGTTGAGGTTAATCTAGGATATGAGAAACTAAATTGAATAAAATATCTTATGAGGCCCATCATGTTAACGCTACAACAGTACTACCCCTGTATAGTCTCTGCTTTGTCCTGTGGTGTTTGTAATCTATTTAGTTCATTTGCCGTTTCCCATTGTTGCTTACCAAACCAAACGCTTCTGCATCTCACTTGTGTCTCTGTGACAAGATGCAATTTCCTATACAACTGAAGCGCTAATATAATTTACTGTATATGTTATATTAACAAATAAAATCTCATATTTAAGGTGGTGAAGATATTCATTACGGCAGCTAATCAAAATGTCACTCAAGAATAGGGTCCTGGCGTAATAAAATGATAGAAAACAGCTCATGACAACTGTATCCCAGATGCCAAGAAAACCTTCATAACCTAATCCTAGTGTTGGGTCTCAAAATTGATGACAAGAACATGGGGGTATGTCCTGGTATCCAGTAACTCCAGGCAGTGTTTTTCAGCACTCAAATCAATGACAAGCAACAGGTTGGCAGGCTTCAAGTCTCCTACCCATCAAGCCCGAATTGATCGTACCTTAGCTGCCCGGATAGCCTTGATTTTTAGCAGCAAATCGACAAAAGCAACACGCACTTTCTCAGAAGTATCATGGAGGTTATATTTCAAGGATGGCAGGAGCTGTTCGAGTAATGGATGGCTAAGCTTGTTGTCTAAAAGTATTGGAAGACACTGCAAGAAAGGGAAAAAACAATGAAAACACTCCTCTCACAATCCAACAAACCACATTCCAAAAAGCAGAGAAAACATTCTGCAATATCATGCAGAAGCAAATGCATGCAACCCACCTGTGACTGCTCTGGATTCCGAAAGGATCTGTATTTAGTTGTCCAAGTCTAAGTGGACAAACTCTAAAAGTTCACAAGCAAGGTTGTGGAACCCAACTTCGACAGACTACAAAGAGCAAACCTATATTGTACACTGTGAATGTTATGCATTATTAGCAATCCAATGTACAGCTGAATAAATACCTGAGGAAGATTTAAGAATGGCGATTGCTTTTCTTAGGAGAATGCCATTAGCATTGTTTTGCTGCTCTATCACATGAGTTTTTACACTAATTTCCTTATGAGAAAAAATGAGAAAGCCTACATAAACAATGTTTATCATTCAATAAAGTAGGTAAAACAGATGGGCGTGTGCTCCTGTATATAATAACTAGTGCAAAGTTTGAACTTTCTAATTTTGTCTCCATCGCGACTAATTTCAGTCATGGGATCCTCCAGTGCTACAACGTCAACCAGGGCTAAGCAGTGGTGTGGATTACACCTTGGATGTGATCTGCTTTCAGAAATGTGCAAAGCTTCACACACCATGCCCACCAATGAATGGCTCCTTTGGACTGAGGAAGTGATCCCATGGCCAAATTTTTTGTATGTAGTGAATTGTGACGGTGCTACAAGTCATTACCTGCAATCTCCTGTCATCCCTAGAACTCACTGATAGCTTTTAATTCAAGGAAGGTGATTCGCATCTATTGTTTTGCCTTAACATAGTGGGATGGTAGCGGGTGTTGGTTCGAATTAGAATTCGTGGAAATGCCATCCTGGCTCTAGGTGTTGTCATCCAAAGCAACAACATAATGACTCATAATAACTTTCACTGCCAAAAATCTGGTTCCACCATTTGTGCAATTTTTGTTCAAATGGGTACAAGTTCAGCCTTTACTGTGACATCATATGTGTACACAAAGACGTGTTAGCAGAGCTTTGAATGATGTTACTATAATCGTAACAATGGTTCAAAATGGTAAATGGTGCCCAAACAGATTTCTGTTTTGTTACAGTGAGCCTGACACTACACGTTACACTCCAGAAGACTTCGAAATCAAAGTTTCTTCTTGGTGTCCAACACCACTTGTTATAGTGCTTACTTGAAATAACCATCCCGTTATGGTTAGAAAAGCAACTGTCATCTAAAATCAATTATTCAGCAAAGACCCATGGAACAGGAATGATGGCCGGAACTCTGGATGTATAACTGACAATATTAGTCTGCCAATTTGAATAGAAGGTATACAATGTGACTGCAGAATATTTTGAAGGTGGCAGGAATATAAGCTTATTGAATTTTGTAGGTCAATGAAACAATTCATGTGTCTGAAGACTACGAAGGACTGGAACCCTTTTCCATCACTAAATATCTGATATAAAACATTTACTTCCTCTCACTTTCTGGCAATATTGCTGAGGTTTCTTGCCTACGAGTAGTTTTACCTACTTCCACAAACAGCCGATGCTGCAGAGGTTAGAAATACAGAGAGGTAGAAAAAGTAAAAAGCGTGAGGGCAGAAGCCCTGCTCTGGTCACTAGGGTATTTTCCCATGTTGCAATTCTTAGTACACACATCAAAATATAAGGGCCACTTTTCAGATTGCAAAGAGATTACAAATACCACTTCCAAAATGTTTATGATTCAGCAAAGGTTTTGCCTGGAGGACGGACAGACAGACAGACAGACAGACATGAAGCAGGTCATTCATAGATGTTACATGAATTACTGATTTCTGTGACTTGTAACACCAAGCGTCTTCTATCTGCACCCTCCCTTTTGAAATCTGACGGGCGACAAGTTCAAAGATCCTCCAAACGAAGTGGGCTGTGCCAACACACCCCCACTGCAGTCTTTTATAAGCTTGATTTGGTAATGCCTGCCTCTTAGTAATTTGACCAGATTTGTCACAAATTTCCTACATCTGAACCAAGAAAATTACTTTGACAGGTACCTCTATGGCAGTGAGGTAAGACACTGAAGCAACACGAACCTGAGCAATTGAAGCAACAAGATAAAAACCAGGTGTAATTAAAACTCAAAGTCGTAACTTAGAGTATTCCACTTTCAGTCTACATTAGTGAAGAAAAGAAATGTAAGTGAGAGTTAAGTATATACTGCAGGGGCCCCATCATCACTTTGCTACTGTTGAGCTGTATTATGGTGGCCCAACCTATCTATTCGCCCATCTCACATTTCACAGATCACAGCCCAAACATTGTTTTTTTTATTCTCTTGTATCTATCTCACCCACAGTGTTTATACAGCTTTGGTCACCCATAGACCCAATTTCTATTTGCTTCTGTATTCACAAGGCACATAAGAAGGCCACAATGCAACATATTTTGTACTACATACAAGATCATGGTCTTACCTTGAAAACGGAGCAGCGAACATCAGCGGAGCTAACATCAGAAGAGAGGTCTCCAAGTACCTTTTTCAATAGATCAGTGAGTATTTGTGGTGGTATCATCTCCCAATATTTAGCAGTTATTTTACAAACTCCAAGCACACCTGTAGATCGAACCATTGGTTGAGTATCTTCCAAAAGATTCTAAAAGAAACACAGTAATATCCATCATGCCAATCTGAGGGAAAAAGAAGACGGATTCTCTCTTATGACAACAGAGAGAGATTTAGTTTCAAATTAGCATTTAATGTGACAATCTTCAAATGTTCAAAAAGCGAATACATATACTGTTAATTGATTTTTACTGAGTAAAACTTAAGTGTGCTCACGCCATTTTATGTCAAAAGAAAAAACCCAAAGGAGAGTGATGCTGAAATGCTGAGCAATCACCATCTACTACTAAGAGGGCTGAAGCAGACCATGTTATTAAACATAATAAATATGAGGCTCAAGGTCCTTCGGCCCCTTTGATTATGAATATGGAACGTAAAATGTATCTGTTGAGGAGACCCACTTAGGCTACCCCTCTCCAGTTCCTTTTCTTTGCCCTTTAGGTGTGTAATACAGGAAAAAGTAAAAGGTATAGAGAGCATGCCCTATAGTTGAAGGTCAGTTTGAAAGTTACGATATTGTAAGGAAATGACTCTTTGTGCATGTTCTTCCCACATTTTCAGACTGCTGCTCGTTTTTCGATTTTGAGAACGCACTGAGTTCTGCTACCCATACCCCTTACAAAGTGTATGTCGTATTGGCTGCCCAATTAGTAAGTAATGACTTACTGAGGAGTCCCTAGAGAATGGTGCCCAGGTCACCTGCAGCTATGCAAATATTAGGGCAGTAAGGATTTAATTTGCAAAGTCAATAAGTATTTATTTGGATTTTTTTCATTATCATTTTTGTTTGTATTTGTGTTTTTGATGTAAATGTTTGTAATCGAGATGCTTCTAACGATAGATATACGTGTTTGTAAAAAGTAAAAATAGATGTAGAGTGATATGCATCTGATCTAGAAAACCAGTGTGAGTGCCACTGTAAATAAAACGAATTGGCTACTCCAAGAAGTTATCTTTATCGATGGAATAATTGAGGTTTTCGTCTGGGTGATAATTCAGCTTTTTTTATCTATTCCGCTGCATCACTTTTGTGTGCCTTCATGGTTTCTATTGCCCAGGTGTGAGAAGATTATATGGGCAAACCCCTTTTTTTGTATAAAAGACTCCTATGTTTAGGCATGCACCACAGAATTTCTTTTTGCTTCATAAATGAAAAGTGACCCCACAACGAGACAATATTCCCAAACACACCTTTTCTTCCAGGATAGCAGGATAGAGCAGGGGGGAGAGATGAGGAGAGAGAGTTAGGAGTGTCTATTAAATGAAACTGCATAGTCTTCATACCAAGTAAAGGACATTGATTGTGCGAACTACATTTAAAAATGGGAACTAAAAATATTAAGTCAAATGGCCAACAGGCCAAATAAATATGTTAGGACAGCAAAGTCTACAGGTTAGTTTTGAGGAAGGAGGAGATCAGCAAGGAAAATATTTTTTTCCATTGAGAAGCACCATGCCCCACGACCCCCTCCCAAATCTGAGGTCACCTATTGCACTCCTTCCCATTCTGTAAGGGAAGTTACGTTAGCCTTGATCTCCAACCACTTCCAGAGTGGGAAGGTATTAAGTCAGAGTTTAGGAATGCCAACAAACTTCAATTTTATAGAGTGTTTCCAAACTGTCAAGGCAAACCATGCCTTGAAAAGCCCAGTTTGAATTCCTTGAGTGAGGTCTATGGCTGTGGAGAGGTCCAACCTCCTAGCATAGACCACCACCCCAATCGAACGGCTTACAACTACCTGGAATTCCTTTGTGAATTTCTGGCAGGAATAAAAAAAGAAAATTAAGTAAATTTAGTTGTACACTCAAGTTTAGAGTCAAATTTGTCTTTGTGAATAGAGTCTGTTTTGCCTACACAGACACATGGTGCTCAGACTGTTGCAGCGTTTCCAGTTCAAATTTTTTTTAGGGTAATAAACAGACACAAACTTCTGCTGCATCAAGATAAAGGGGAAAGAGAGCGGCAGTCTGCAAAAGCAGTATCAAATTCAGATGTTCTGAGAATGGTTCAAATTAAACAAGAGAATAGGTCTTCAAAGTAGAGTGTGACAGGTAGAGAAGTCTGGTGGTCTAGAAATAGGTCTTCAGTATTAATAGGCTAGGCAACTGTGGGTTCAATCCTATGAAGAACAGCAGTAAAAGATAGAATATGTAAGCGGAAGAGATAGACAGAAAGAGCGCAGGAGCATCCTACATCCCGGTCGCAAGACATGGCCTACATCTGAGAGGTGCATATGTGCAACAATGAGTATGGCCCCCGGTGTTGCTTATGAAGGCTACTTCAAATAGTTTGCAGATGGTGAAATAGTAGGCCTTTTTAATCAATAATCATGCCTGACTACAGGTTAACCTGTCCTGGAGTGTCTCTGGAGACAGACTCTTGGAAACTACAGACCTGAATAATGGAATTGCCCAAGCAGAGAACTTAAATAAATAATTATTTTTACAACACAAATGTCTGAAAAACATTCATTTGCACAAGCCGAGTGTTCACGAAAATGTGATCAAAAAGAATAATGAGCAATAGGCGCAGTGAATTGCATGCTTACAAAAAGGTGCTCAAACTGCTTCTGAATTTCATTGTCCATGTCCTCATTATTTATATGGGGATCTCTCAAGGGAAATGCTTCAATGAAGAGCAGTGCGGCATTAGATCGAACCTCAGAATTTGCTGCCTGTCAGATACAAAAATACAAGTTATGTCATTGTAGGAAATGTTCACTGCCACAAAATAAGGATATGATACAAGAATTTGCAACCCACTGCCTCTGCTACATCACGTTATGGGTTTTTGAAGTAATTGCCAGTAGCTATCAAAATAATTGCAGTTATAACCCAAGAAAAAAAAAAGCCAACATTAATAATTAAACATTAAAAAGTGGTGAACACTGTAATGTTTCAATAGTGTACACAAAGTAGAATGCTAAACAGGTCCACAAACGTAGCTCGATTGCAAAAAGGCTTTTCAAAGTTTGGCTTTGAATAAATAACACATTTGGGAGAGAAGTGTAAATGAAAATACACTGTACCCACCCATTTAGTAATCGATCACAAGGAGACAATGAGTATGTCCGAGACCATTTTGAATGAACTTGTAAAGGATGGGCTACCAAGTAAAAGATGGAAAAGTTACATACCTTCAGTAACACTATTTCTTGTGGATAGCAAATCACAAATGCCTTACCTTTTGGATATCCACAGAAGCCAGACTGGATTTTGATATTTTTCTCAAAGCAATTACTCCTGCACCAGTATATGGTGTCATAGCACTCCTGGTCATCTCACACCACCCCTGGAAGTGACAGTGTGTAGGGGCACCTAGGCAAACCCCTACACACAAGCGTCGGCTTTAATTTGGACTCTTCTGCACACTCGGATACAGTTCAACCACAACAAATTGGAAATGACAGTGTTCCAAAACTAACTTGGGACCTTTTAAACCGTTACAGAAGTCCATTCCACAGTACGGATAGGAGGGTGGACAATGAGCAATCTGCAGTTAGACTATTTTACAGAAAGAAAAGTTATGAAAGGTAAGTAACCTGTTCTTCCTATGGATACTTCTACCTGGCTTGCTCACCTTTTGAACAGATAACCAAGCAGTGCCTCAAAAAAGTTGGAGGGTCTGAATAGTGGGCTTAAACCAAGACATCCTGCAGTACCAAGCAGGCAAAATTGCCCGTTCATCACATATGACTATTGAGACAGAACTAATTGGTGAACATATACATGGATGCCTATTTAGCAGCCCAGCAGATGTCCAGGGAAGGAACACCCCTCACTAATGCTGTTGAAGCCGTCTTTGCTCTGGTGGAACAAGCATATAGGCCCACCGGGGGTCCCTTCTTGGCTAGAGCATGCATGACTTTATGCACAGGATGATCCACCTGGACATGGTTAATTGTATACTCTTACAAAAATGTGGTCAACAACTTGGTACACTCTTCAACACCATCTATAAGCGGGAAGCTCACTTTGGGTAGAACTGGTTAAACCTCTCCACCTCTTTAGATGGAGAGAAAATGGCAGGGAGGGTGAAGTATTATCCCACATGGAAGGGAAATAAGAATTTGGGCAGAAATGAAGAACGAGACCTCAGCATCAATTTGTCAGAGAAACTAGAGGCGGACAGGGTTGTACTGTCCTGCAAATTACTAATGCAGTGTGCAGAATTACAATGAGAAGCACCATCTTGTGGGTAAGCAGTCACGGAGAACAGCTGTGTACAGGTTCGGAAGACATGCACATTAAAAAAATTTAAGGACCAAGTTAAGGTTGCCTTAAAGTATAGTAGAAGGTGTCGTAGGACTATTTACATAAATTTTTTGATAAATTCCATCACAAATGGGAACTTGAATAGCAAAGGCTGATAAAGCAAACAGAAAAGACTAAAATTAACCAACATATAACCTTTACTTGTGCCCATTTCAAAATTCTCTTGGTACAACTTGGCCTCCAGTGGATCAATTGACAGTCCCCACACCAGGCTACATATTCTCCAATGCCCCAAAGCGATAGAATTGCATGTAGCTGCAATAATCACATCTATTACTTCAGCAAGTGAATCAAAACTGTTCAGGTGTCAGCTCTCAATTTCCACGCATGGAGGTGCAAGTTGTGAAGATGCAGGTGCAGGCTTTACCTTATTGCCTAGACAGAAGGTCTTTCCAAAGAGGTAAAAAGATTGGATGGCAAATTCTCAGGTTCAACAGACTGGGGTACCACTCTCTCTTGGCCTAATCCGGAGCGATCAAGATGATCTGAGCCGTTCGTCCTGATTGTCCGAACTAGGGGCAGGAGAATAAGTGGTGGAAAGGTATGCAGGAGTCTTGCACCTCACTGCAGAGATGGTGTCCCTCTCATCAAAGGACCCTCCTGGTTTAAACTTCATGGTGCAAAAATTGGGACACTCCAAATTTGATGCAGTGGTGAAAACATGCATCCGGCACGCCCCACTAGGCAAAAATGCCCTTAGCCACTTCCCCTTGAGGAGTACATTGGTTTTCCAACTGAGGTCTACTGAGTTCATGTGCTCTGGCGCCGAGTGATCCTGCCAGATCACCGGCTACCAGGAAGCCTCCCCTATTTGTTAAGCCATGTCCAAAGGCACAGTCTCTCTTGACACAAAGATGAAGAACTCCTACTGTCCTGCTTGTTGTGGTACCACACGGTAGCTATGTAGGTCATTATGGCCTGCACAGGCCTCCCCATGATAAGACGATAGAAAGACTTTCAGTGCCAAAAAAACAGAACGAAGCTCCAGAAAACCGCTTAGAGCTTTTGCTCCATTCGGGACTAGAGTCCCAGCTCTCCGCATCTCCTAGAGATGATGCTTCTTCTGTCACTGCTGTGGCTAAGGTAGGGAGAACAGCTTGCTTGAGGAGTGTGGTGCTGACGAGGCGTGGCTACGGAGCAGTTTGGGAAGGCAGCGTGCGCTCGGGCTCCGCGCCCGAACCCCAAACTTCTCCTGTGTTTGGACCCGGGGAGCCCTGCCCAAACTGCTGTGGACTGCGGCTCGGTGGCCTTGTGAGGCAGGGACCTAGCGCGGACTGCAGGTCAGAGACTGGCCCCCCAGTGGCGCTGCCGCACGAGCAGGGGGGAGCCGGGCTGAAGTGTGAGCCGGGTGCGGACGGGGGCGCTGGACGAGGGGGGGCTACCCCTGGTTTGCCCGCACTCTGCATATGTTCGGCTGGGGGCCACTGCGGGGGCCCTGCTATTACCGAGCTGGACCATGGAGTGGCGGCTGGGAGCGGGCCGGTGTGAGCCTGGCTTGCTGAGCAGTGGGCTGGCGTGAGCCCCCTGGCCATACCAGCGGAGCCTGGGAGGAGCTCCCTGAGCTTGCCCGGTGGGGCGCTTTACTGGACTTGGGGCGCTTTACTGGACTTGGAGCGCTGAACCTGCCGAGGGCCCCTGCCTTACCCCACAACGCTTGGGCGAGGTGGCGGGGGATTGCGACTGGCGGCTCCTACTGGAAAGGCAGGACTAAATTCAGAGGGACTGAAGCCTCCGGGGTACCTCACTGGCTCCAACGATCTGGTGGAGGCGCGGCATGGGACGGCGAGCAGTGATCCCTGGATAAGATCTTGTCATACCACCAGCCTGAGTGGCACTTGCGCCCAGCAGTGCTGCGCTGGTGGTGAGGAGTGGGATGCACTGGGGGTGCCCCTGAACTGACCTCTGCCGGATCGGGCAGGCTAGGCGGCTGCTGTGGCGGGGCATAGGGGCGAAGAAGAAGGCGACGACCCGAGGAGAGGCTTGGGGCGGCCCTGCGGAAGAGGAGTTCCCTGGCGACGGCGGACTAGCGTTGGCCACCCATTGAAGACACGGTGTGCACGCCCGGGCTGGCTGCAGGGCGTGTGGCCTGCGGAGAGGGGACGGTGGAGGAGTGCTGCGGCCGGGAGCTTGAGCAGACGGACGGCGGAGAGGACACCCTGTGGCCCTGGGCCGGATCGCCTATCCACGACGCATGGGAGGTGAGGCCTACTGAGGCTGAATAGAAGGAGCAAGGAGACGGCGACACAGACTTAGAGTGCGGCACTAGCCGAGACCATGGGCAAGCCGTGGGGTCGGCGGGAGGGCGATCAGGCCCCGTCAGATGCTGAATCCCCTCTTCAGGAGACCAAGGCGGAGCAGTAACTGCCGCTGAGCTCCGAACTGCACCTGCAGCTGGATAAAATATTGGTGGCCATCACAGACACTCACGCGGTCCCTCAGCAGGACATTGCGCAGGTCACCGCGGGACTGGGCCTATTGCGGGCGGACCACTCGAAACTGGTGGACGGCGTGAAGCAGACGGAAACGACGCTTCAGGAGGTAGGCCCTGCACAGACCGCGCTGAATGCCTCCCTGGCTGGGGTCCTGGAACGTGTCACAGTGTTGGAGCGGCGTGCTGAAGAGGCAGAAGGCAGGAATAGACGCAATAACATCCGCGTGATGGGGCTGCCAGAGAAAATTGAGGGATCGGATATGGTGGAGTATTTGGAGGATTGGATTCGCACTGCGGTGGCCCCTGAGGGCCTATCGACATTTTACACCTTGGAGACGGCGCACCGGGTCCCGGCTAGACCACCGTTGCAGGGCCGCCCTCCGTGCCCGGTATTGGCGCGATTGCTGCACTTTCGAGATCGGGACTTGCTTTTACGAAAGGCTCACAGCGATGGCCCCTACCAAGTGGACAATAGCAACGTCACTTTGTTCCCGGATTATTCGTTTGAAACGCAGCGGCGCTGAATGTCTTTTCAAGCTGTGAAGAAGGAACTGCGAGCGGAGGGGATCCAGTATTCCCTATTCTTCCCGGCTAAGCTTCGCATTGTGATGGATGGCAAGTCTCATTTTCACGACACGCCGGAGGAGGCCTGGGAGTGGCTGAAATCCTACAGAGCGGGGAAGGATGGCCAGGAGACGGAGGCGCATGAGCTGGCTGGGGATTCGCAGCCTCGCAGATTGCAGAGGCTGCGGCATCCGCAAGCGCAGTCTGCGGAAGCAATCGACCTCGCAGACGGCCATAGAACGCAAGGGAGCCCTGGATGCAGTGGTGGCGATCTCTGGTGAACTGTTACATGCCACATCGGAGGCGTCTGAGCAAGGCAGTGGAAAGGGCCAGTCGGAGAGGGAATCTTCGATCTCGGACGATCAGAGACTGCCGCCGATCACCCCTGCGACGGATGATGGACTGCTGGATGAGTAATTGCGGGACTGTTTAAAGGGACGGGGGATTGACTTTAATGGGTGGCCTTGATATGTCTGGAGTGCTGGGTGGCGGGCTGCTGAGTGCTATGTGGATGAGTGGGGGGGGGGGGGGGGGGGGGGGGGGGGAGAGGTCGGAGGCCTGGTTGATGAGTGCCTGGGGCTGCAGTGGTAGTGGGGAGTTGTACGGGGATTTGGGGGGACCTGGAAGGAAGGATGATTTGGCGGATTCGGGGGTGGCATGCGCAGAGTCTTTGGATTATTGTTGTAGGTTGTGCCTTAGGCCCTAGCCATTCCCCACCGGATGGTATTGTTTCGTTTGCCTCGACTTTGCATGGTGTGTGCAATTGGGGTGGTTTGGATGGGTTTCCCTCTGTTAGTGCCTGTTCTTGGGGGGGTGGGCGGGGGGGGGTAGTGTAAGGGGTGGAGGGGGGCGACTGGGGGTTGGGGCTAGTTTGTTTTGGGGATGTTGCTTGCTGATGCGCCTTTGTATTCTATCTGTGCTATCAAATGTTGCCTTTTTGATTGTGGACGACCCTGTTTGGCAGCTAGGGGAGGTGGGCTGCTTTGAGCGGGATGTTGCGAAGTTGTTATGGGTCTGGCTCCTGACATGAAATGTATAACCTGGAATGTTCGGGGATTGCACTCTATGTAGCGTAGGTATAAGATCCACTCCTATTTGGTGTGCAGGGGGATACAGGTTGCTTTCCTGCAGGAGACACATCTTACTGCCACTGAGGGGCGGGCTCTGCACGTAGGTGGCGCGGGCAGCTGTAAGCTGTATTATACTACGTATTCGGCCTTTGCGCGGGGGGCGCTGATTTGAGTTAGGGCCGGGGTTTCGTTCCAACTGATAGATCACACAGTGGACCCAGGAGGCCGGTATGTAGCGGTACGCGGCCGCTTGTATGGCCACGTGGTGACTGTAGTGTCTATGCTCTTAATGTGCAGCAAGCATCCTATTTGGAATCTTTGTCCTCCACCTTGCCGATTATTTCACGGTGTCGGTCCTGATGGGGGCGGGGGGGGTTTCAACTCTATTGCTGATGTGACCATGGATAGATCGCACCCTCCACTGCCTTCGGCCCTGATTCATAAACTGGCCGCGATTCACACCCATTGGCAGGATATTTGGGGGCCTGTTGATGTTTGGCATGCGCAGCACCCGACTGATAGGGATTATTCCTTGTATTCGGCCCTACACGACCTCCATGTCCCGCTTGATGTTGTCTTTTGTAGTGCTTATCGGACCATAACCCTCTATTGGTGAATTTCTTTTGGGTGGGGGTGCGCCCCAGCATTCCTCACTGAAGATTGCGCCCGAGATGTTGGAGGACCCGGTATTTTGTGCGGAACTTGGTGAGGGGGTGGAACGCTACTTTGCCGAGAACGCGGGCACTGCCTCCACGACGGCTATGAAGTGGGATGCTTTCAAAGTGGTGGTCCGTGGCGTTTGTATTGCCAAATGGGTGGGGGTTCGGAAGCTGCTCCTACAGGAGATTGAACGGGCTGAGTTGGCTTTGCGTGCGGTCGAAAAGGCTCACTCTGATGGCACTGGGACACGCGACAACGTATTAGCTCGAAAGGAGGCGGTGGCCGGTGGTGTGGAGCAGCTCCGTTGCTTTGATTACAAGGAGTTTGTTGCTCGTGCGCACGCGAAGCGGGACAAGGTGGGGACCCTGTTGGCTTGGCTTGCGGACCCCACCCCTCGGAGCGCGCCTATCCTGGCGCTGACATCCCCCGCTGACCGGTTGGAGCATGATCAGCAGCGGATTAATGAGGTGTTCCGTTCGTTCTATGCGGACCTCTACACTAGTCGCCCACGGGCTGAAGGGACCCCAGGTGTTTTTGGAGTGCCTGGAGTTGCCAGTGATAGAGGAGGAAGAGGCGGATGCCTTGGGGCGGGATGTTACACTAGCCGAGATTTATTTATTTATTTATTTTATTCGATTTATATAGCGCGTTATAACCCAGGGGTCTCTAAGCGCTTGTCAGGTAAGCACGGCAGAAATTCCTAGAGAAAGCCCAACCAGGAATTATAGCCCAACCCAGGCCTTCTGGAAAAGAGCCGTTTTCAGCTTCTTCCGGAAGGACAACAAATTAGATTCCTTCCGCAGATCCGCCGATAGATTATTCCAGACTGCTGGGAGAGTATTGGAGATGGCGCGGCCACCCACTGTGGCCAATCTGAAGCGTGGTTGGGTAAGAAAAGTTGCTTCAGCAGATCTTAGCAACCTACCCGGTTTGTATGGAGTCAGGCGGGTCTTAATATATCTTGGCGCCTTTCCGTAGAGCGATTTATGTGCGATGCAGAGCCCTTTGAAGAGCACCCTCTGCCTTATTGGCAACCAGTGTAACTTGCGTATAAGTGGGGACGCATGTGAGCTCCTTGGTTTCTTAAACATGAGCCTGGCGGCATCATTCATCACCACTTGAAGTTTGTCCAAGAGTTTTTGGGGCAAACCAAGATAAAGCGAATTGCCATAGTCCAACCTTGATAATATCATTGCGGACACCGCCCGTCTCAAGGTGGAGAAGGACAATAAAGGCGCAATTTTTCTGAGTTGTCGGAGAAGGCCGACACAGGTTCCAACCACCGTGGTGACTTGCTTCCGCATGGATAGTTTATCATCCACAAAGATGCCTAGGCTTTTTACCTCCACTGCAGGTTCTGGGGGTGGCCCAAGTTCCCTTGGCCAAAGCCCGTCGTGCCATGGATTACCAGCAACGGTGACAGGTAAAACCTCCGTCTTGTCCGGATTGATTTTTAGAGAGTTCAGCGACATCCAATTGGCTGTATGTTTAAGAATGTTTTGCAGCCTTGCTGATGCCCCAGGAGCATTATCCATTTGGATAATGATTTGGGTGTCGTCAGCATAGTTATATACCTGGCAATCCATTTGATTGAGGAGTGAAATCAATGGTTGGAGATATATATCAAATAGGAGAGGCGACAGGGCAGATCCCTGTGGCACTCCACAAGAAATTGGTGTTGCAGTGGAGAGCAATTCTCCCAGCTGTACTCTTTGCATCCTCCCTTGTAGGAAAGATGCAAACCAGGCAAGAGCTGTGCCCTGAATGTCGAAATCCCTCAACCGCGACAGGAGTTGTTTATGACACACGGTGTCAAACGCCGCGGAGAGGTCTAACAACACCAGGGCACCGGGTATCTTCCTATCTGCCCTATTCCTGAGCTCATCCAGGATAGACAGCATGACCAGTTCCGTGCTGTGATTCGCACGGAACCCTGATTGATTTGGTTCCAACAGACCATTCCTTTCTAGATGGTCGGAGAGATCGAACAAAACATGCTGTTCTAGCACTTTGGCAAGGAAAGGAATCTGGGAGATAGGCCTGAAGTTTTTCAGGCACTTCACGTCTGCCCCAGTTTTTTTTAACAGAGGGATCAGTCGTGCTTCCTTGAAGGCTGTCGGAACCTTGCCTAATGCTAAAGATGAGTTCAGGAGAGCCAGGACCTCTTCTTCTATTCCTGGCATGACCAGTTTGATCCGCTGCGCAATTAAACAGTTGGCGCGCAACAAAACGCCTGGGAGCGACTGCTTGCCTATTGAATTTTACTCGACGTATGTGGACCTCCTGGCGCCACGATTATTGATGGTGTACCGGGAGGCTCGGGAAACGGGGAGGTTGCCCGGGTCGACTAGGGAGGCCGTTATTATACCGCTTCTTAAGCCTGGGAAAACGCCGACTGATCCTGCTGCGTATAGGCCTCTTTCCATGCTCACTACAGATGATAAAATATGGAGCCGGGTGCTTGCCACTAGACTCCTCTCGTTGATGACGCGGTTGGTGCATGAGGACCAAGCGGGCTTCATCCCGACACGCAATACTACCAGCAGTGTTCGTAGGTTGCTCGGGATCCTTGATGAGGGAGGAGGGGGCGGTAAGGCATTGGTGCTGTCGGTCGACATCGCTAAGGCGTTCGATAGCCTGGAATGGCCCTACCTTTTCTCGGCGATGGGGGCGTTTGGGCTTGGGGCTGGGTATATTGGTTGGACTAAAATATTGTATTCATCGGCCACTGCCAGAGTCAGAGTCAGAGTGGGGCGGGCAAATTCTTCCTCCTATCCAGTGGGACAGGGCACTAGACAGGGCTGGCCGCTTTCTCCATTGTTCGCTCTTGCGATAGAGCCGTTGGCTGCGCGTGTGAGATTAGGAGCTGCATACCGGGGCCTTCGACTCCGGGGCCGGATCCATCATATTTCACTATATGCGGATTACCTCCTTATGTTTTTGGAGGACGCCGGGGACGCTTTAAGCGGGGCAAGGAACCTGCTTGATCATTTCAGGGACATCTCGGGCCTGCGGGTTAACTGGGCCAAGACCTGCGTTTTCCCAGTGTCTAGTGGGTGCGGCCCGCCGACGTTACCACCCGGGTTGACGTGGGAGCCAAGGTGCCTTCCTTATTTGGGAACGCGGGTGTATCATGCACAGGCGGATCTCTTTGAGGGTAATATCGAAAGGGCTATGAGAGGATTGAGGGGTAGCATGCAGTTTTGGGGCTCCATGCCGTTGTCGGTGATGGGTCGAGTCGCACTCCTCAAGATGGTGGCGCTTCCTCGCCTATTATACTTTTTTAGGACTTTACCGATACGGATACCGGTGGCGTTTTTCCGACGACTCCGATCGGCGGGGAGTAGCTTTATATGGGGACAGGGTGGCGTAGAGTGGCCTTGGACACATTGATGAGACCGCGAGAGGGGGGGGGGGGGGTGGGAGGGGGGGGGGCTCGTCTGACTTTGAATTATACTATCTGGCAGCGCAATTCCAGGTCCTCACCCAGGCGGTGGCACTGGAGTTTCGGGGACCGGTGAGGGACACCATGCCTTAAGTGCCACGGCACATGCTGTCGTTTGTAATCTTCCAGCAAAAACTAAGACTGGCTGAATTGTCCATGGCGGAAAATACTCTCCGGTATTGCTGGAAGCGGTATCACAGCAGGATTGGGGTGCTGCGACCGTATGCGCCCGAGATACCGCTGGGCATGTGCACGGCGTTGCCGCACAGTGGCGACTGGTCTGGCCTGGCGGATTGGGAGGAGTTGGCGTATAGCGCGCTACAGGAATCATTTGGGCTCCCGCAGGGACACTTCCTATTGCATGCAGCTTAGAGTGCTGCTCTGCAGAAGTATTGGGGGTTGGGCTTATCTGAACCCCCAGCCAGTGGATTGTGCCAATACGTGGTGATGGCGGCAGGCATGCATAAGGCGATTACATGTTTATATAAAAGAATGACGGGTGACGGACTTGCTCTGCTTTTGAGACTGCGGGAGCAGTGGACGGCGGATTTGGGAAAGGATATCCCCGATGTAGCCTGGTCACAGATACTCCGAAGGGCGTGGAAGGGCACTCGGAATGCCAAGTTCCAGCTGATCCAATTCTTTGTGTTGCATAGGGCGTATCTTACCCCGGCGAAAATTAATCAATATTTCCATGGTACTGCGGCAAGCTGCCCCAGATGTTCGACTGAGGGAACGGACCTGGTCCACATGCTATGGAATTTCCCGCAGTTAGGTGCATATTGGGAGGAGGTGACGGGGACACTCTGTAGGATAACGGAGCGGCAGATCGATAGGGACGTGGGGGGTGTGCTTATTACACTGGTTCCCTCATGCTAGCAGAAATAAGATAACTAGCAAATTCCGGGACTTAGGTCTCATTTTGGTCAAAAGAGAGATAACATCCCACTGGAAGGCAGTGGCAGGCCCTAGTTATGTGAGGTGGAAGGCTGCACTGATACTGTGGGCGGGCAGTGAGAGTTCACTCAGGATGCAACAGGCTCATAGGTCCCACAATGATAGAGCGTTAGAAGCGGCAAGGAAGTGGGAGGCCCTGGTGGCGGATCTCTGGATGGCAGATGAGGAGGCGGAGTCAGACTTGGGCACATCGGCGGGGGAGGAGCAGGCGTAGAAGGCACTTTCGTGGTTGGGAGGAGTTAGCGTGAGGGGGGGATCCCCGTAACATGAAAGGTTGTTGGACATTTAGTGTGGACAAATTGCCGACCCGAACTACTATGGTACTAGAATGGTACGCACATGACATTGTTTTTCTGTGGGAATGGTGCCAGCTGTGAGGGGGGGGGGGGGGGGATAGGAGAGTTGTGGATCAGTCAAGGGGCCATGAAGGGTGACTCATTGGTAATCAGGCGAAGGTTCATGGTTCCGTCTTGTGAATTATTCTGTATTGATGTGAGTCCCTTGTATGCTGGTTGTGTTGTAAAATAATATACAGATTTTCAAAAAAATATATATATATATGAGTGTGGTGTTGACATGCCACCACTGAAAGATCTGGGAGCCTCCTTCAAGATACAGATCATGTCGGACAGGGAGCCCCGGTATTCTGTCCACCGAAAGCTGAAGTTCTTTTGCAAGGCCCACATGTGCCAACGAGCAGGAGGGACCCGGAGGATGCATGTAGCCAGCATTTCATGAAGCCTCAGAAGGATCAACGCCAAAACCTAGGATTGAGCCCAAAACACCAGATTCACATGCTTAATGTCCCAGACTCTATGCAGTGATGGGAAGGGCCTGAATACAAATGGGTCAATGATGGACACACTATAAAGGGAATCCTCTAAGTAGCGGTCAGACGTGACCAGTTACTGTTGGAAAACTTCAGGGACAGCAGAAGGGTGATCGTAGTTTGGATGTGCTGTGCAACTGGATGAAGTGACCCTATCTTCAGCAGCTGGTCTTCGAGGTATGCAAATAAGTGAATCCCCGACCCATGAAGCTGGTCCTAGACCACTGCCATTACCTTACAAAACAGCCAAGGAGCAGAGGCAAGATTAAGTTGGAAATGTTCAAACCCCACTCGGATTTTCAGGTAGCATTTTGTGCGACTTCAAGATTGGCATACAAAGGTATGGCCTTGTAGGTCCAAAGACAGGGCCCAATTCCTCAGATCCAGGGCAGAAGTTGAAAGAATCTCGACCAGAGTGAGCATCCTCAGTTTGTCATTCCATAGGAATACGTTCAGAGGCGAAGATCGAAAATCAGCCAGAGTACTCAATCTTTCTTGGACAATAAGAAATAGGAGGAGCAACACTCCTCACCTTTCTCCGCCTCTAACACACTCACTATAGAGTGTGGCCTAAAGCAATTAAACCTTCAGAAAAAAATATGGTGGTATGATCCATTAAGGGGAGTGAGAAAAGATCAAATGTGAGGTGGGGAGATGTAAAGGGCAGGGCGTAACCGTGCTGAACAATTTGTGCCACCGTCTGACCTGAAGTTATACCTTTCCAGTGTGTTGCAAAACATCTAGTGGCCTAGACGTTAGACAGTTTGCCTGCAATTGGGGCCCCCGCAAGCTCACTCACAACCCAAGATTATGGGTTGGGGGTGGGCTTGAAAAGACTCTTGTCTAGGCCACTCAAAGCTGAATGGACCTCCTGTAGTACTAGAGAAGAATAGGCTGATGTTCATCCAAGGTTGAAGTATACTATTGTATGATCTCATAATCATCATGGGCCTAGAATAGTGAGAAATTGAGTTACTGGTTGACTGGGGTGTGAGCCCTGGTCAAGCAGCAACCACAATCCTGGTCAGGGTAAGGCACAAGCAAACCCTAAATTAACCTGCGCTCAACCCCCTGGTAGCTTGTCACAGAACAGTCCGGCTTAACTTAGAGGCAATGCACCACATAAAAAGGATCCAACACCAATTTAGAAAACTACAGCAAATTGTAATAAATGAAACAAGACCAAAATTACAATCCAATCCGTAGAACCGGAGTTATGATTTTTTTCAAAAGATTTTAGTGAAAATAGCACCAGAAAGCACAAAGCGCCAAGTAAGGATATCTGGTCTCGCTGGACTGGGTAAAAAAACAAAAAAAAACAAAATCACACTTTCAGACTGACAGCGATGGAGCTCATGTAGGCTACAGTCACCAGGTTAGGCCCTCTGAAGTTAGCCTACACAAATTTGTGTCACGAATCCCGTTCGTGTTAGTGAGGGCTGCGAGGAGCAGGGAGAGCATCACGGGAGGCTGTTGGGGTGGCCCAAACACCCGGCCAGTGTTGCTGGAGCTTTGCACTGGTGTCAATGCTGTAGCACGTAGAGACTGCTGCAAAAGCTTTGTGTTGAATCGCGGTGCGAACGGTGAGGTCTCGGTACAAATGGGCAATTCGCAGTTGCAAAGAGACCAAAAGCTTGCATTCAGCTGCCTTGAGCCACACCAAGGGTCCAGGACCTGAAGGGCACCACTTGGGGGCCAGGTACTCACTGCAGCTGGGTCCAGGGGCTGGTGCGGGATGTTGGAGAACCTTTTCTGCCCCTGAGGCTCAGATTAGGAGGCCAGCAGACTATCCTTTGAAATCACTCTGGGGTCCTTGGTTCAAAGGAGAAGTTGCAGGTTGTAGAAAAGTGCCATCTTTGTTTGGTCACAAGCATACGTTTTACCTCAATGCTGATGGTTATGACTGAAAGTGCACTGGAGTCTGCTGCCCTGGCCTCAGCGACAGTGCTCTCTTCCTAAAACACAATGTAGTAAATTGATACTCCCAATTGGCAAGGACTTTACCCACCTAAAGTCCCAAGTAAAGTGGCACCAATGGTACCAAGGGCCTTGGATTTAAAGGGGTCACTAGGGCCTGAAGCCAATTTGTGCCACCCCGAGAGACCCAAGTAAACAGATGGCAGCAGGCCTGCCATTGCAGACTGCAGTAACAGTGCAAACTGCTCCAACTCAACTTTGCCCTCATCATGTGTGCCAAGGTCCAAGAACTATCTTTAATATTGTCAGTCACACCAAAGGTAGGTCTCCTAAGCCCAGTAGGAAAGGTGCAGTATATTAAGGTTGTGGACATATAAATGCAAGCTCATATGTCCCTATAGTAGCCCTTTCCATTAAGAACTACTAAAAGTGTTCAGTGGACCATAGGATAACATGGGCTGGCACCCGAGCACACTCTAGGTCGCCTGCTCCATTACGGTATCGGCGAATATGGTCATGTTTGGTATCAACCAGCGTGCCTCCTTCCCCGCGGACATGATTCCAATGTCGAGGTTGATGTGGCATGCACCCAGGTGGCTACCACCATTTTCTGTACTCTGGCTAGCAGCCTGCAGCTGCCACTGCCCAGACAGGGATCAGACCGCCTGCCAGGTAGTGTGAACAATCCCAAGAGGCAGAAATAAAGACCTGGCAAGGAAGGCTAGTGAAGTGGCGCATCAAGGTGGTGAGCTTCAAAGCATTCACCGCCTCTGATATGCATGCAGGCTGTCTTCAAAAGGAGGAGCCTGCCTTCTTCGTGCCCAAAGGCACATTTGCACCAGGGCAGGTGGGAAAATTAGATAGTCAGAGGGCATACATCCCAGAAGGCTAGCCGCACCCCTAGGGTGTGGCTACCTGGTCTGTACAGCCAAGGAAGGTGTCTGCCATTTTTAGAAGTGGCAGAATAGAGGCTTCTGAGTAGAAAAGGTGACACACACCCCTGGATGTGGTCACCTCAGGGGCGGATTAGTTGCTGGGGCAAGTAGTAGATTTGTCCACTTGCACCCACACCCCTATCACCCTATAATCTACAATTTAAGGGACACCCCTGACACCAGATCCTCAGATTTGTGAAGACTGCAAAACAGGACAAAGAGACCAGAGTCTACGACAACAGGAGCTGTGCATACCAAAGGCAGAATATTCTGCACCGGTGGCAATGCACCTGGAACTGCACGACTGAGATGCATATGGAACAAAGACCGGCTCCCCCAGTGAGAGGGGCCCCTTTGACAGCCAAAGGCAACTCCAGACTCTCTTGCACTAGTCCCCGGTACACCAATGGAAAAAAAAAACATCCCAACACCAAAGAATCGCTGGACAACTGGCCCAAGGGATCACCCAAAAATAGATGTTCCACTGCATTGTGGGAAACATAGTCCTGACCGCATGCACATTTTAGGCAGCTAACCTTTTCCCCCTGAATATCGAAGTACAGATTCTGTGAACACACAGCTCCCAAGGCTTGTTGGTGACTAGTTCAGTTACCACTCCCTTTACTAGACACTGCATCAAAAGGTAACCACACAACACCTTCAAAGCGACCATGCAGTGGCCACGTTGTCAACTTTTTGTATCAGTTTTCTCCCCAGCAACGTCTAAGCGGAAAATTCATCACTCCCGCTTCAGCATCAAGGGCAGCCAGGACAACTCTGCATCCAGACCAGGTGAAATTTAATTGACTGTTGTGGCTTGGATCTTGGACCCGTAGCACCTTACCACTTCGTAGGTTCCACGTAACTCGACCATCAAGTGACAGATTGTCACCAATACAGTTTTTCCCAATTGACTGCAATGGTAACGTTCAGCATTCAATAGCATGGTTTTATGATTTGTTCTAAAATCCCTAACACAGGTTATATCTATCCAATCTGATTCGTTGTGTCCAAATTCTTAAAAGTTGGTGTTGGATTTCCTTCGAGTTTCATCAATTACGTATAGTCTACGTTGGTACCCTGAAGTGCTTAAGACATGTTCCTCTAATAAAGCCCGGCTGCTCTTTGCCACACTACCAGGACTAAGCTAAGGATTTATTATTGTGAACCCAAGGACCATCTTTGGGATATCAAGTTGCATGATGAGGCCTAACCAGCATCACCACGTAATACTCCACTTTACTACAGAGGTCCAGTTCTCTTGTCACCCACACAAGAGGTCAGTTCCTTCAGAGCAGTAGCCCATCTGAGTGACAGTTCTTTCAGCAGCACAGCGGTCCTTTTCCTGGCACAGTATCCACAGGTCCAGAAGTGTACTTAAGAGATGGTGTCTGTGGTCCAGTATTTCACCCAGTGGTGCATTTGAAGTGGGGAGAAGCTTCTAGAGGCATGTCTTTGAACTGCACAAGTGCCCTGCCTTACTAGCCCTGGCTTCAGACTAACTACAGGGGGTATGAAGCTCTGTGTGGAGAGAGCACAAAACCTATTCAGGTGAAAGTGGGGTGGGCCCAGCTCTTCAGCCACATCCTGTCAGTGATGACTCATTCAGTCACACCTAAGCTCCCTATTGTGTAAGGCGGTCTAGGAGGAATACACAAAGCCCAACTGTCAGCTACACCCAGTCATGTGGCACAGAAAGGCTGCAAGCACCAAATAGCTAAGGTAAGAAAATACCAACTTTCAAAAAGGAGAAAAAGAACAATTGATGGACAGAATGTTGAACAATGTCAAACATTCACACCCCAGTACAGAGATCGGAGCCGATATCCATAGTTTTTTTGTCCAGCATGCCATTTATTTATTTTATTTATTTAGAAGGTTTTATAGAGTGCAAACAAAATCCTTGCGGATATCACAGCGCTTTACAATGAACAAAGATGATTATAACAAATGAATAGCAAGACACAGTATAGAGAACAAGCATAGGATAAATAAAATAAAAACACACAAAGAATCGTAAAAATATCAAAGCATGGGATCAGAGTTGTTCCAAGAACATAGACAACGAGTCTCAGATGAAAAAGGTTCAGGGCCGGGAAGCGTGGTCATTTAAATTTTGCCATGATAATCGCTTTTACTTCCTTTTTGAAAGATCCGATTGAATTCTTCTTTCGTGTTTCAGGGGGAAGAGCATTCCAAATCCTAGGCGCCATCCCCGAGAAGGTTAGTTTATGTTTTTTTTTATTGAATCTTTGAGGTTTCAGAAGCAGGTTATCTGCACTCCTGGTGGATCTAGGGCCACCAAAGATTGTCAATTTCTGTGCGAGATAAATGGGTGCCTTGTGGTGTACGGCCTTATGTGTCATGCAAGCAATTTTTTGCTGAATTCTTGCTTCGAACTGGAGCCAATTCAGGGATTTTAGGTCAGGGGAGATGTGGGAACTTCTTTTCGAACCTGTGATGAGTCTTGCTGCAGAGTTTATTGATGCTCTAAGGGGGGCTGTAGTTGTTTTTGGGAGGCCGCATAGAGAGAATATCATAATCCAGTTTAAACCCAGCCACATACAAATCAGACCAGACCCAGCTCCCCATGGGAACAGTCCAGCCTGAACTGCCAGGCCAGGTTCTCCCTGGACCAGAAACAAGCATCTTGGGACCAGTTTCAGGGTTTCACCCCTCATCAACCAAGCTAGCTTGAATCCAGCAGCATGATGAGAACGGGACCGTCTTGGCAGTTCAGACTGAGCTGTTCCCATGAGGAGTAGGGTCAACACTGGTTTGCATAAGGCTGGGTCCAAACTTGGGTGGAATAGTGAGCAAACGTACAATGGATTTAACCCATATTTCTTTACTAGGGCTGAGTGTTTGATTTATTCTGCATTCTGTCCATCATTTGTTGCTGCAGCAACTGTCTAAAAGTGGCATTTTCAAAATCGTCATTTCAAATCGGACTTCACCGTAAGTTAAGATTATACATTCCAGTTCTAGAGACACCAAACATGAATTGGAAATTGCACTTATAATATGTAATACGGTAACACCAATGTTATCCTACATTGATAGGTCTTGCATTAGTGAACAACTAATTTAAGAGTTTTTCACTACCAGTACATTAAAAGTTAAAAGTGCATACCCCACCTTATAAATACACTCGACCCTGCCTCATGGGCTGTCCAGGGCCTACACTAGGGGTATCTTATATGTATTAAAAAGGAAGATGAGTTAATTGGAAATATTTTGAAGAATATCTGGAGAAATTTGGATGAAAAACATTGTTGTTTTGAAGCTAAGTGCGACCGTCAGCTAGGCTATACTTGGCAAACATTCAACAAGGTTTACTTTGCCAGGTCGAAATGGAAGTTTAAAACTGTACACACATAGGCTACCATGGTAGGCCCGAGACAGGTTTAAAGGGCTACTTAAGTGGATGGCACAATCAGTGCTGCAGACCCACCAGTTGCATTCAATTTAATTACGCAATTTAATCGCAACCCGCCGCTCTGCCCGTATTATCCTCGCAGGCTGCCGTGCAGCCCGCAGCGCCGCTCCATCTCGGGAGTGCCATGGTGCGGCACGAGGCCCACAGTTGCAGTTTTGGCGACGTCGCATGGTTTGCTCTGTTGGGCACGCTGAGTACTAGCAGGGCAGCCCATTCATGTCCTGATGCACCTTGGGGTATTACACTTACCTGGTGTTGACATCTGGTTATTCCCTTTTCCTTGGGGGCCATATTGTTGCTCTCCTCTTCTCAGTCTTGCTCCCAGAAGGCAGTAGGGGAAGGTTACCTTCCTTCCTTACATGGCGATCTTCATATACTGCACTTCACTACTTTCCCTCTCCAAGATGGCAACACCTCTCCTTCCTGTTTTGTCACTTCCTGTTCCTGTATGTCACTTCCTGTTTTCTTCTGTACATAAGGGATCAGAACATTTCCTCCCTTGCATTGCAACACTCTGGTGTATCCTCGATCCTGTTGCTTCCTTGACTCTTATTTTGGTGATCCCTTCCTTCCGTTGGCGCTCCTGGTACCCTTGTGACATCTGCCCCAGCTTGACTTCCGGTTTTCTCCTGGTTCCTTTTGGGCTCCTGGTCTTAAAGTGTTTTCTGGCTCCTTGTCTTGTCCTTCATTCCTGGAGTCTCATCATCATCAGAGGTTTTTTCCCTCCGGGTTTTCCTCTTGGGACTCCTTCTTGAGGGCACTGACTGCTTAGAATTTCATTGTCGGCAGCACCCTGGCTACCGGAAGGGGTTACCCCTATCTCGAACAAAGCAGGACTTACAAGACTCTAAGCCGGGAACCATCCCAATACCTCAAGACTGGTAAGAAAGACCCTAAGCCCAACAAAATATGCCAACTGGGTATAAGCTAAAGTTGTCAAGTTTTTAGCAGAAAGCACTTTAGCACGGGTTAGCAGTGATAAAGTGCTCGCGAAGAGTTTGTAAAACAGCCCTAAGGCGAAAAAAATCAGGAGGTCCAAAGACAAAGGCATAGGGGGAAAACTGCACCAAGAATGCCAGGTCTAACAAGCATGAACTCATGTTGGCTCTAGATCAGAGATGGGCATCAGAGCGGGTTCCGCTGTAATCAGAGTAAGCACCAAAGCATGACCTAAGTAGAAGTATGAGCCAGTGCTGACAGAGAACCTGAAGGCGGTCCAAAAATCTCAGTGCCAGCTGGGGTAAGTCACTAATGTAGAGCCTAGGGCATGCAGTCAGGAATGGTAACCTTTTGGGGAGTTAGCACCCTAGTAACAAAAGTAATCAGCCTGTTATCTGGGGGAAGCCCAAATCCAGCTGCAGTGAGTGTGGATTCCTTGGATGCAACTAGAGCACTATGGCTACTACACCTGTGGCAGATTTTTGTGGAGAACTATCAGTTGGCAGAAGGTGGTGTTCAAAGTAGTTATATTTGAGCACCCAGAAGCTCACATGCTGGAAAACACTTTAAAAGCAGACACTTCTCATCCTCTTAGGTTGTAAGGGCCAAATAGGATGACACATGACTTACCAAAAAGATAAGAGTAGTGTCAAGTTCCTGATGCCTATGCAATGACCCTACGGAGGTAGGTGAAGTGAAATAAAGCAACCTGACCAACAGCACTCCAACAACCACTCCAGCGATACTTTGCTGAGATCAGACTTTCTTACTCGTACAAGCCAACTGAAGCCATAAATCACCAAAACACCCAAATACAGAGCACAACATCATGGTTCCTTTGTCCCCTTGAGGTGCTCTGCACATGTTGAGCCTGCGAACCGATTTAGTATCAGGAAAAGACGTTCCAGGGCTTGTCACAAATTTCCCATTGCGCATCTTACAACCCCTGCAGTGGACCGCATGCCTCAAAGAGTTGGCATAACAGTCCACTTTGAAGAGAGCTCTGAGGCAGATGACAAGATAATGGTCCTTTGTGACTCAGAAAATGTCAATGTCATATGCATCAGTCAGTTAGAAAACTGTTATTGCCTCTGGAAGACCAAGAACAAGGCAAGTTCAATTTTCAAGGACATCCTCTTTGCCTTTCCATCCCAAGAGACTAAAAACCCAAGAGTGGTGCAGATTTGAAGACTCCCATAGACGTTTTCATATTAAACACCTTAGGCCGAGAGGCCTTTTGAGCAAACCATATTATTATTATTTAAGTACAACAGAAAAATATAACCGCCTGAATAAATAATTAAAACTGTCAATTTTAGGCAGGTGGGTCGAGGGGTCTCTGTCGCCTGAATGCTTGGTGGCTCAATGTAGAGTCTTTAGCCGTAGAGTTCTCTGAAACAGATTCACCAGGTCATCACAGCACTGCCCTCGGATAAATGGCTTCACTCTGGAGCTTTTTAAGCAATTCTCTTCTCATCTAGTTCCTCACTTGTAGGCTGTATACTTAGACACCTTTGACATAAGGGGGGCAACCATAAACCCTCAAAATCTATAAACCTCACTCGGAGTGCACCTTATACCCCTCCATTTCTCTAATCAACATAGAATCCAAAGTTTTTTACCACCATCCTAGATGGAGTAGTTTCTGTCCTGTAACTCCAGTTCTGTAGTAGGGGTATCTCTGTTATAGTCATAATCTAGTGAATATTCCCGCTGATGTGCATGGACCCTGGCAATCAAAAATAATCTCTTAAGTTGTCAAAAAATGCAGAACTGCAAAGACACTTAAGAGAGAATTTAAAGACAAATAATGCAGCCTATATCCACAGGCTACTCTGTCCAGTACTTCAACTAGAAATTCCACCAAAAAAATACACTAACAGCACAGCCTGCCCAGTTTCCTCCATAGAGAAACTTGCCTCTACCAGTAAAAGCCTCTGGAATGATAGAGAGGAAGGCATGGACAGACAAGCCCCATAGGCTGCCTTTATGTGGCTTAAATAGGGTACTGTGCCTTTAAGAGAACTTTCCAGAACTTCTCCCAGTATCCCAGAATGCACAGCAGGTCCCTTTTACTTTCAGTTCTTTTTGAAGGCGTAACACGCCAAACCTGTAGCATTCCTTACATGAATATCTTTCTCCACCGGGGAGGAGGGCGGGCGCTTATGACTATAACAGAGATACCCCTACTACAGAACTGGAGTTACAGGACAGAAACTACTCCTTCTGTAGTAGGGGATATCTGTGTATAGTCATAATCTAGTGAATAGAATGGCAAGCCCAACCCCACACCAAGCGGCGGTGGAGAAAAAGAATTAACACCACAATTGTGCGAACAAATTTCGCAGCGAAGCCTGCGCAACCGGAGCGTCTGCCCTGGCATCAGTGTCCAGGCAGTAATGCTTAGCAAAGGTATGGATCAACTTCCAAGTGGCCGCCTTGCAGATTTCTGCAATTGGAACATTACAGAGCACAGCTGTCGTGGCAGCTTTACCCCTGGTGGAATGAGCCTTAGGTTTACCCCCTAAGGTCTTATTAGGTTTTTGGTAACACAGCTGTATGCAGGACACAATCCACCTAGAGATGGACTGCTTAGAGGTAGCAAGACCTGTCCTGACCGATCCATAATTGATAAACAATTGGTCTGACCTACGAATATCTTTGGTTTTATCCAGATAAAATTTCAACACCCTCCTAACATCCAGGGAATGTAAAGACCTTTCCTCTGGAGATAAAGGATTCTGAAAAAACATAGGCAAAGTTATCGTCTGGTTGACAGGAAAATCAGAAATAACCTTCGGAAGAAATTTAGGGCGAGTACGCATAACAACCTTAGCAGCATGAAATACAGTATAAGGTTCTTGGCAACACAACGCCTGAAGTTCACTCACCCTGCGGGCCGATGTAATGGCCACGAGGAACGCCGCCTTCCAGGACAGGCGCTGCAACAAAGCCTTATGAATAGGTTCAAAAGGCTCCTTCATCAACCTGGACAGCACCACATTCAATTCCCATGAATGCGAAGGAAGCCTGACAGGAGGGAATACTTTCTTCAAGCCTTCCAGAAAATCTTTGATCACAGAGATGTGGAAGAAGGAAGTCTGTGAAGGGCATTTCTTGTAGGCAGTCAATGCAGCGAGATGAACCTTAATGGAATGAACATTAAGGCCAGACTGCACCAAATGTAGAAGGTAAGGAGGATGACATCTTCCTTGCACGTCGTCGGGCCATAGTTCTTGGACTTGCACCAGATACAGAACCTCTTCCACTTGTAAGCATAGGAAGTCCGAGTGGAAGGTCGCTTAGCCTCCTTCAGTATGTCCTTGCAATCTTCGGGCAGATTCAAATGGCCATATTGCACGATCTCAGGAGCCATGCCGCCAAACTCAAAGACGAGAGGTTGAGGTGCAACATCTGCCCCCCGAACTTCGTGAGAAGGTCCGGCCTGCACGGCAGCCGTATGTGAGGAAGGAGAGACCGATGAAGCAGGTCCGTGAACCATCACTGCCTGGGCCATTCCGGGCCAATAAGTATCATCCGAGCCCTGGACCGGGCCAGCTTGATGAGCACCGCCGGAATCAGGGGAATTGGTGGAAAAGCGTACAGAAAGCTGTTCGACCAGTTGATCCATAGCGCATTCTCCAGCGTCCCCTGCTGGTAGTACCTGGAGGCGAAGTCTCGGCATTTGCTGTTTTCGGCGGTGGCGAACAGATCTACGTCTGGAGTCCCCCACCTTGCGAAGACTTCTCCTAGTACTTCGTTGTTTATGACCCATTCGTGGTTTTCCTGCATCAGTCTGCTCAGTGCGTCCGCCTGAACATTCTGCACACCTGGCAGATGGGTAGCCGTTATCGTCAGTCCTCTGGCCAGAAGCCAGTGCCAGATCGCCTGCGCCTCCTGCGACAGAGTGCGTGATCTCGAACCCCCCTGCTTGTTGAGGTAATACATCGTGGTCGTATTGTCAGTCTGTACAAGCAGAGAGTTGGTCTGAAAGGACGGATGAAAGGCCTTCAGTGCCAAGTGAACAGCTCTGAGTTCCAGGAAATTGATGTGATACGTGGCCTCCATCGGGGACCATGTTCCTTGAATCTGTAAGTCTCCGGAATGCGCCCCTGGAGAGAAGCATCCGTCACGACAGTCTGAGTGGGAATGTCCTTGTGGAAGGGAACCCCTCTGAGGAGATTCTCCGCTGAACACCACCACTTCAGAGACTGAAGAGCATGCAGAGACAGTCGTATCTTGTTGTCCCAGTTTCCTCTCCTCTGGTCCCACTGATCCTCCAGACACTCCTGCAACGGTCTCATGTGCAGTCGTGCGTGTGGCGTTAGGAAGATACAAGATGCCATCGATCCCAATAGAGAAGACACCGTTCTCACTGTTGTAGATGGAGTGGTCATAAGAGCCTAAGCCTTCCGAAGGAGTGATAATCGTCACTCTTCCGAAGGAGACACGCTTGCTGATAGAGTATTGATGCAGGCTCCCAAGTACTGTATGCACTGGACCGGAGTCGGGACAGACTTGGACATGTTGATGTGCAACCCCAGCTTGTTCAAGAGAACGCACGTCTTCTGGAAGTGTGCTTGAGCTTCCGAGAAGGAGGAGGCCTTGATCAACCAATGGTCTAGGTACGGGTAGACAATCACCTTGTTCTTCCTCAGGTGTGGTGCTACCACCGCCATGCACTTCGAGAATTTTCTTAGCACAGACTTCAGTCCAAATGGCAGTACTGTGTATCGATAATGATTGGCGCCGACTTGGAATCCTGTGTTTGTGTGCAATGTGCACATGGAAGTACGCATCTTGTCGGTCTATAGCGGTCATGCCTCGAGACTCCTAAAAGACACTGTCCCTTTAAGAATTCGCTATTTAGAGCACCAAGAACCTAGGAGCGACGCTTCACGTTCTTGCGTCAAGCTCTCTTCGTTTCCGCATCCGTCTTGATACCACCGCCTGATTTCCGTATTGCTCTGGAACTTCCTGTTGTTGTGCGCTGCATCGAAGAAGAGCGTTACCGGCCCCCGCGTCCCTAAGCGGGCCCTGGATTGCGCTTCTATTCAGCAGCGGTTCGCTGTATTCAGGCGTTTGGGCGCCTGTATTCCTTAGGGCTGCTAGTTCACGATACGCTCCGTGAACCTTCTTCCCCCCCTTACCCTTGAGTCCCGCCCGGCGGCCGGGTTTTGCCCCGCCATCCGGCTGGGCTCAGCTTTGTGCTTTACTTGGAGTGTGCTTCACCTGACAGCCGGGCCTGTTCTCCGTTGTCCGGTGGGGCGTAATTTTCACTCCGCCTCCCTGTTATACTCTACCCAGCAGCCGGGCTTGGTCTCCGCTGCTTGGTGTCAGTTTCCATAAAGCCCTCATTTTTTCCCCTTAGTTAGTTAGTGTCCTTTCTTTCCGTCCCCTCCTACTCAGCCCTACATTCCCCTTTGGTAATTATTTTATCCCTTACTGGATTCGATTTCTGGTATTCTGCATTTGGAGTGATTCTTGCGTGGATCCAATTTGGTACAGTCTGCAGCTTCACTACAGGGAATCACGGTAACAGCGCCTTTGCGCTGCTTTATACTTTTATTCAGACTAGTCATACATATGGTTAAAATATGTTGTTGTGATTTTCATAGAGGGTCAATTCATCATCAGAAGAAGTGGGCTACAGGTTCCTTACATACCATTCGCTAGTGATTGTTGCTTCAAGCCTTCTACAAGACAGCTAAAGTGAGAAGTGTATTAATTAGACTATAGTATTACTACTGTATTTAGTAAACATTTACTCACTAACACATTATGTCATCTTTGTCACATCTCCAGATGAAGTTCCTTATATAGCTCCACATGTGTAATTCTACGACACATTAGGAACCTGGGGTATGTGTTGTTTCCAATTGTAGGTGTACTAGTGTTTTCTTGTTAGTGTGCCAATAGTTAGTTTACTTACTTACCTTTCATTGCAGCCTACCTGTTGACCAGTTCCCCCATTGATGTACCACGCTTTTAATCCAGAAGACCACCATCGAACATCATTTTTTCTCCCCCAACTTTCCTTGTTTTGTCTCCCTGTTTTCCCCTGGCGTGTCTCTCGTACTCTAGTGTTTGATAGAGTCGGAAGGCCGTAGGGGAAGGCTGTGGACTATTCTTCGGATTCCTGACGCTCCCGTGGAACCTACCTGCAGTCCTTACAATAGCACATAGCCAGTCTCCCTGTTGCAACTGAGGATAAATCTGATGCAACGACAGCATGCAAAACTTCTCTCTGCGAATCCACTTCTTTGCCTGTCACAAGTCCAGAACGGGCCTGAACTCGTTCTTGTCCTTCTTGCGAACCAGGAAAAACCGGGAGTACAGACCTCTTCCTCTTTGAGACAGAGGTACGTCTTCTATCGCCCTTTTCTTTAACAGGATATCGGCCTCCGCCTGGAGCTCGCACAGCTGAATCTGCGAGCTGACCGGTGGAATTGCTGGAGGCGGGCTGGTAAACCGAAGACTGTATCCATTGCAAACAATATTTAGCACCCACTTGTCCGGAGTAATTTTTCTCCACTCTGCCAGAAAAAATTGAACGCTTCCCCCCACCGGAGTGGGTAACGGATGCAGGGGAAGTAAGCGCTCAGGGCCTAGACCCGGCCGGGCCTTTGGTCGCTGGTGCAGACTGTTGGCGGCCTCTGCCTTTCTGGCGCTTCTGGAAAGGTCTTCGGGACTGCTGCTGCTGTTGCTGCTGCTGTCCCCAAGCATGGCCACGCCCTCTGCCCAGTCTACCGAACAGTCTCTGGAACGGGCGGTACGATTTCTTGTTATCCTTGGGCTTTTCCAGACCCACAGCCGTGAGTGTTTCGGCCTCCGCCTTCATGCGGGCCATTTCGTCATCCGCATTTTTTCCAAACAGGGTTTCGCCAGAGAATGGTAAATTGGCAACCCTTTGTTGTGCGTCAGGTTTCAGAGACTTGAGGCGGAGCTAGGCGTGTCTTCGCTGATTAATCCCATGGCAGAAACCATGCGCCGCCAGGAGGGAAGAATCGGCTGCAGCACTGATGACCTGATTCGCCACCAACATCCCTTCATTCAACACCTCCTGGAAATCTCTCTTGTCATGAGGCAGGTGTTCTACAAACTGCTGGAGGGATTCCTAGAGGGCTCGGTCATACCGCCCTAACAAGGCAGTGGCACCCGCAGCCTTCATGGAAGTCGCCGACGTCCCACAAACATTCCTCCCAGCCGAATCCAGCCATCTAGATTCCTTATCTGGGAGGGGGGGGGGGGGGGGGGGGACTGTGGATGACGGAGTGGTGGCATGTTGTTTTCGAGCCACCGTCCCTATCACAGAGTCTGGAGGAGGTTCCACCCTTAGAAAAGCCGGATCAGAGTCGGGAGCCCGGTATTTTTTCTGTAGTCTCGAGGGGGCCGCCTTAGTCACCACCGGGGTGAGAAAAAGGTCCGTGGCCGGATCCTCCAGGCCCGGTACCAGTGGTAGTAATGGCCGAGACAGATGTTTCTGGTGCAGCGTCTCGAAGATCACTGATGTCCTGGGCGTGGGCACTGTCAACGAGATGCCCAATTTTGCTGCACCTCTTAACAGGACATCATGAAAGGACACCAGATCGTCAACCGGTGACACCCTTGTCTCCGGTGACTCCGACAAAGTCAGAGAATAGTCCCTGGTCCCTGAAGATCCCGTATGGGTACGAGACCTGCGCCTCCTGTGGCGTCGTCTCGACCGCGTGGATGACCTGTTGCGCGATCGTTCCCTCCTCCTGGAACGAGATCGCGATCTCCCAGTTCGTGGACGCTCCGCAGGTCTCCGTGGAGGCGTCTTCCGTGGCCTATCCTGGGGTTTTGGTTTAGGCATCCCCTTAGGCGGTGTAGGGAGTGGAGGCAGTGACACCGACCTTGGCGGAGGAACAGGAGGTATCTCCGACCGAGGAGCGGGCCCATGAGGCGGAAGCGGTGGTGGTGGTGGTTGTTCCGAGGGAGGAAGTGGTGGAAGCGGAGGGTTGATGGGAGGATCCTCCTTAGGTACAGTAGGCGGGGGTGTCTTCGGCCGAGGTGGTGTATAAACCACCAAGTACACCGAGCCCGGTAACTTCTTCGGGGGAGGGGACAGCGAACCAGCCCCTCCAGTAGGCGATCGCTGTCTCCGGCGTCCTCCACCAGACCCACCGTGACTTCTGGCGCCAGAACTCCTGCGCCGCTTAGGAGAGCTGGAAAGTCTCAGAGACGCCGATCACTTTCTTCTCGACGCAGAGCGTCACTTTTCCTGCGTATATCGCCGCCTCCGCGACTCCGGTGTCGAACGCCGCCTCCGCGACGTCGAATGCTTCTTCCTCGACGCCGAACGCTGCCTCCGCGACGTCGAACGTTTAGTCCTAGACGATGAGCGTCGACTCCTCGACGCCGACCGCTTTCTCGAGGTCCTCGACGTCGAGGATCCCCTCGACGCCGACCGTCTTCTCGACTGCGACCGGCGGTGCCACCTCGACTGCGAGCGCCGACGCCTGTCGCTTCTTCGACGTCGATGGCTCGACGCAGACGTCGAAGATGACGACGAAGAATCAGTCGACGGTGATCTCGACGGCGGCCTACCCAGGCCCTTCGACGTCGATCCTTCATGCCGTCTCGACCCGGAGCCCCGGGGAGATGGGGAACACACCGTCGTCATTCCTCTCGACGTCGTCGATGCAATCGACGCAGATGGAGACCGGGACCGTTTGCTGGGCTTCCTGCCTCTGGGGAGCCCTCCAGAGGCCTCAGCAGAGGGAGCCTTCCCAGCCTGCCCAGACCCACCTGCAGCCTGCAGTCGTCTCTCCTCTAGGCCTTGAAGCCTAATCTTCAGCCTTTCCCTCAAGGTCCTTGCTGAAAAGTTCTGGCAGATGTCACATTCTTCAGGGACATGTGCATCAGGGAGACAGAGTATGCAGACGTCGTGTGGATCAGTCTTGGACTTCTTCCTTCCACACATGCTGGGCACTTGTCGAAGAGAGCAGGCATTTTAGAGCCCTAAAAAGCCTGAACAAATACACAGGAGTGAAGGGAAACACCAAGTACACAAACTGAAAACACTTAAAACCAAAAGTGCACAAAATTCCAATAAACCCTTGAAAAAGGGAGAGCTCAATGCACCAGGGTCCTGTTAGAAGGAGCCGGAAAAAAGAAATGAAAGTAAAAAGCGACCTGCTGTGCATTCTGGGAGAAGTTCTGGAAAGTTCTCCTAAAGGTACAGTATCCTATTTAAGCCACATAATGGCAGCCCATGGGGCTTGTCTGTCCATGCCTTCCTCTCTATCATTCCAGAGGCTTTTACTGGTAGAGGCAAGTTTCTCTATGGAGGAAACTGGGCAGGCTGTGCTGTTTGTGCGTTGTTTTTGGTGGAATTTCTAGTTGAAGTACTGGACAGTGTAGCCTGTGGATATAGGCTGCATTATTTGTCTTTAAATTCTCTCTTAAGTGTCTTTGCAGTTCTGCATTTTTTGACAACTTAAGGGATTATTTTTGATTGCCGGGGCCCACGCACATGGGCGGGACTATTCACTAGATCATGACTATACACAGAGATCCCCTACTACAGAAGAGGCTATACACTCCTTGGTCCACACAGATCAGAATAACTTAATGCCTAACAGAATCATTACACATTGCCTTCGCGTTTACACTTGCACTAACCTGTGCACATGAACTTGAGGATGATAGTGCCCTCCTCCTGGCAGACACAGCACACGCCTTGAGGGTGCCCGAATAGTAGAAGTCCTCCTTAATCTATTTCTTGGTACTTCTCAAAGATGGTAAGGATACGTAATTCCCTTTATACGAAAGCCATAGCTTGGCTTCAGTTGTTGTTCACTGTAACAGGAATTACTGTAGGTCCAAGTCTTAGTTGTGAGTAGTGTCCAAGGATGAGGGCAGTACTTCATTAACCACTTGAGGCATGGTATCATGTATTAGATAGTTACTGTCAGGAAGGCTTTAATTAGCAGTGAAGGTTACTTTTAAGTAGACAATGCCAGTTTCTGAGTTGTGAGTAGCATCAACGTATTGAGGGTAATGCTTCAATAATAGGAGGCACGGAGCGTGGTAATGGTATAACCGGTGACAGTCAGGGAAACGGATCCTCAAGACAGCAGGCTGCTGTTACTGGCATTTGTTTGCTTCTACTATTCCGGCACTCTCATTGTGTTGCTCATCCCCAGAATCTCTGTCTTGAAGAGACCCTGTACCACAAGAGGGTTGAAACGACGTAGAATATTTCAAAAAACAAAAAAGGAGAGCCCCAACAAATCATATAGTTGTCCTTGAAGAATTGATTGTATTACATCTCCAATTGGCACCCCTTTTATTTACTAATAACCACCGCCACAAGTTTTCCAATAGCACCACATATATTTCACTGGTTTGGTTATGGTCATTTCACTGGGGTTCACAAATCTTTTTCAAATGTGAAAAATGTATATAATGCAAATACACAGACAGTAAATATTTTGTGCTGGTTTGTATGTGAAATACTGTTTTGCGAAAATAAATAACACTCACTTTGGCTGAAGTGAGGACTTCAAAACATTTTGTAAGACCTTGTTAAAATATTGGTATGCCTTATTGAGTTAAGGTTTCATTCTGTATCTGTCTGTTCGAGTCACGCAGAATACACCAATGGCTGCAAATATTAATTTTTATAAAAAAGTAGCTTACCGGGCGTTGCTGCGATCTCAGAAGAAAGCAAATTTAAGGAAACTCGTTATGATAACATTCAATTTACATTGTGTCATTTGTATTGAAACTCATTCATTTTAATATGGAAAACATTTGAAAGTGTGGCTTGAGAAGTGCGTACTCGACCGGCTTCCAATTTTAATTCTCGTTGCTCTCCTGTTTCATTCGAGTGGGCTTGAGCAGTGCGTAATTGATCGGTTCCAATCTTGATTCTCGTTGCTCTTCTGTTTCATTCGAGCGGGCTTGAGCAGTGCGTAATCGATCTTTTTCCAATCTTGATTCTCGTTGCTCGTTCGTTTGAGAAGAACGGGCTTGCGCAGTGCGTACTCGATCGGCTTCCAATCTTGATGTCGTTGCTCGTTCGTTTGAGAAGAACGTGCTTGAGCAGTTTGTGTTCGAACAGCTTCTAATCTTGCTTCCCGTTGCTAGTCTGTTTCTGAAGCTTGTAATGCCTTTTTCTTTTGAGCTTCAGATGTAGATCGACCAATCGATTTCCGTTTGGGGGGGATAACTGTCGACGATGCTCCCAAATTCGCTGAAAATTTCAGTATTCGAAAGATTATGCTGGCCCTGGGGGGGCGGTATTTAAAAAAAAATTATGCCAGAAACCTTCGCTGGAGTGTACTCAACAACTTCCCAAAGTTTCATGGCGATCGGATGAATGGTGTAGTAATGCATTAAGGACAGACAGACATACATCCGTTTTTATATATATATATATAGATAGATAGATATATATATATATATATATATATATATATATCTATCTATATATATATATATATATATATATATATATATATATATATATATATATATAGATAGAGGAGTTCCTTGTGAACATTGTTTCTGCTTATTAGCTGTCATTGCCTAGGCGTGGCAATCGCTCTCTCCCAACAGCGATACTAGGAGTTAATCATACAGCCATCTGTGTCGGAGACAAAAAAAATATTAAGCACTCTCCCTTGTTCTCTATATGTCCTCCAGCACTATCTCTATATATGGCAGTCCACGTTCTTTACAGAGCCAAATTAGTGCATTCATATGGGCAGGGAAAACTCCCCAGGTCTCCTTAGAAAGCAGTTGCTTAACGCCATAGGAGTTGGGATTGTTCTGGGCCGATCTAAAACTATACTAATAGGAGTCTAATATGATCCCCCATAAAAGACTGGCTCTACGCAAACAGAGATGTTCTTGCTGTGAGGCTGGAGTGGAACCTCATTCTTCCCCATGGAATTTTTAACCTACTGTTCAGTAAGGCCGCCGCCCCCACCTCATTCCATGCCCCTTGCTATACTGCCTTGCTACGAAGACATGCTGCATGGAGGCTATAAAGGACTGTGAGCGCCCGGCACACATCTTTGTGACCGCGGAGGCTTACTAGGAAGTTCCAGTGCAGACACTAAGCATGTAATACTGAATTTTGTACTCTAAGAATATTCTGCAGTGCGCTCCTCAGCCAGACCAACATCCCTCAGAAATCCTTAATAAAAACTAACATAGATCTATACCTACACATTTTTGTTTGAGGCTCATGCCCTATTTTGGTTGACATTACAGAAGTCAAAAAAGTGTTTAATTGTGAAATTTTATTGAACTAGTACTCAATGCAAGTCCTGTTTATTTTTGTAGGCACTGCACTCACTGGATAATCTATTATCCATTTTTTTGTATGTTCAGTGTACTTCAGTTTCCACTGCCCATTGTTAGACTCAAACTGTGGTGACCGATGTTAAAGCATCTCATTTTTTAGAGAGAAGGATTACATTTTGGCTTATAATGCAGCGGAAAGCTGGAATATAGGGCATTTAGCTCAAACAAAAATGTGTAGGTATAGATCTATGCTAGTTTTTATCAAGGATTTCTGTCTGATGTTGGTCTGGCTGAGGAGCGCACCGCAGAATATTCTTAGAGTACAAAATTCAGTATTACATGCTTCGTTTCTGCACTGGAACTTCCTAGTAAGCCTCCGCGGTCACAAAGACTTGTGCCCGGCGCTCACAGTCCTTTCTAGCCTCCATGCAGCATGTCTTCTTAGCAAGATTTGAAGAAGTCAAACTTTGGCAGTTCTTGGGATGAATAGGGTAGAGTTGCATGCAAGGCAGTACGCAGATTTGTCTGCAGATCCAAGCAATAATAGGCATTTTCTTCAAAACTAGAGTCTATCCCTGAATCTTCGATGAGGCCAGCAACAGAGTTCTTCTCCTACTACAATCCCCTCATCTGTGCCAGTGCACAAAGCTTCACCAAAATCAAAGGGTGAACTCGTAATTTTGCTAACTGACCCAGCATAAATGAAGATTTTGAAGCCCATGATTCCAATCCAATCAACTACTCATACCTCAAGCTGCACTTAAACATTTCAAGGGAACAAAGCAAATTTAAGTGCATCTCTCTTGTTTTACAGTAGGTCAAATGCTTTGTGTACATCCAATAATATCCAGTATCACACAATGTTTTTGCTCAAACATTTGAAATAAAATGGACTCAGGGACATTATGTTAAAAAAATATATAGTCTAAAAACAAAGCTTGAAAAAAAAATGGCTGAAACAGCAAATTAAATAAACAAGCACCCTGCATAGACAGTTGACATTGTGTCATATTTTTGTCTTTGTCAAAGCTTTTTTTTTTACACTTGTTTTAGGACAATGTATTGTTGAGGGAGCTAATGGGCCCACACCCATCTATAAAAATAAAAAAATTCAAACTAGATGTACAAACCCAAGAAATGTTTTGGGTCTCAGAAAGAACACATTGTAGTCCCGGGAATTGAGGAACTAAATTATGAGTGGATGTGTAATTTGTGCTGACCCACAGAATTTAGTTGGTGGTGGAAATGGCCCCATGCCTTTTGTTGAAGTGGGTAGACAAATGTGAACACAAACACAAATGGATGAGGAGGGCTGGCTGAAAGACCCTATAAGAAGATTATATATTATTTCTGTAAAATCAAAAAGTAGAGCGGGACATTTCATGGGGAGCTCATATGCAGCGGGATTTCAGTATATCAGAGGCAACCCTCCATTGGCAGCAGCAAATCATGGTCTGGAAAAGCGATTCACAGAAAAAGAGTACTATTAACAACTCATCATTAGTATTGACCTTTGTTTCACAAAAAATCCAAAGACTGTATTCATTTTCAGACTTCATACTTGTCAACTTAGAAGGTAAAGTGGCGGATATTATCCCACAATAATCAAAAGCTATGTGTATTCACTCCAAACAGGCCTGATCCATCCACAAGCTGTTGCTGTAGTCATTCTTCCTCATCTGGAGAATACAGGGAATTAATGATGCAGTGGCAATACAATTGGGCTTTTCTGAGTAGGTGGTATTTTTTTGAAGTTCAATTCAATGGCTTGATAACAAAATGACTGTTCTATGCTCTACTGAAGTGTGTATTGATCCAGACAAGACACAACGTGGCTATAATGGTCTGCATTGGGAAAAGACTTAATAGGAGGGAGCAGCACAGAGACATGCACTGAGGCACCTTATACGGGAGCCAGAGAGAACTACTGTAATCTAATATGGCAACCCAACTTCTTGAGGTTACGCACAGGGAACATTTAGGAAAAAGAAACAAATGTCCGGGTTCATTGGACAGTTTAGATGATGCCTTGTTTTAGTGTAGGACTAATGGGTATCCCCTTTGACACCCTAGGGTCATTTATCATTTCTTAGAGGGGCATGTTTTCCATGAAGAAGGCAAAAGCTACACACATATTCGTGAGACAATGAACATATATATATATTTCCTTATAGTAGAAGATTGTATCAATGTTATCAAGATAGAATTTTCAGGGGAAACGACAAATCAAAGGAGTTGGTTCGGTTGTCTATAACTAATCTTACGTATTTCCTTACAACAACAAATGGACAATTTATTAAACAAATTATTAAACAAATAAACGTTTTTTTCTGATTAAGAACATATCACTACTTTGGTTCGGTAACAAAGTACAAGTTTTATTACACAATACAATGTTATAAAAAAGAATACATTAAAACCATTACACAATATACATGATCATCACAATGTTATTAAAATACAATAAAAAGGTCACAGAATCAAAAGGTCGACGCGGCGTTTCGGCTTTTTTCTAGTATGCCTTCATCAGGACTGATTCTAGACCATTAAAATAATAAAACACAAAGTTACCAAACAGGTAAAAACCGTCTTTTAACATTATTTGTCTGTCCATTGTTGCTTCTGACCCCCCTGGTTAGAAATACTATTTTTCTCCTAAACTATACACATATTACATTTTTAGTTACACTGAATATTGTTGCTTCTGTACCATTCATGAGGTTTCTTACTAGACAGATCTTAAAATAGTCTTAACACTGTTTGCCTTCCCCTTGGATATATCTACTACATATATAAGAGAGAGACACCCATTTGCTCCTTCACTAAAAGAAAAGTACCTCCTATAATCAGGTGCGTACCTTGTTGGTCCAGTTGAATTTATTATCCCCCTGGATGGAACTACTTGGTTCTATGAGAAGTCCTTTTTTGAAATTCGGACTCTTGGTGCTTTGCTCATTCAATGTACGCAAAGTTGCTCTGTCTCCTAAGTAGAGAACCAATGATCAAATGACCATTTAATATGGATAAGTGGATTTGCATATTTGGGCTGCATTCCATAAAAAGAAACTTTTCATTACATACCAAAGTCATGGGTTTGTTAAATTTCCTTGACTTCCAGACCAGTTTATCAAGATTTCTACAGTACGAGGTTTGATACTCTCCTTTTCTACCTGTGGATATTAAATTGCATGTATTGAGGGTTTTGTTTTTTTAATAAAGAAATTTTTAATTATTACTATCATATTTATCGTCTAACCACTGGTCTGGAAGTCAAGGAAATTTAACAAACCCATGACTTTGGTATGTAATGAAAAGTTTCTTTTTATGGAATGCAGCCCAAATATGCAAATCCACTTATCCATATTAAATGGTCATTTGATCATTGGTTCTCTACTTAGGAGACAGAGCAACTTTGCGTACATTGAATGAGCAAAGCACCAAGAGTCCAAATTTCAAAAAAGGACTTCTCATAGAACCAAGTAGTTCCATCCAGGGGGATAATAAATTCAACTGGACCAACAAGGTACGCACCTGATTATAGGAGGTACTTTTCTTTTAGTGAAGGAGCAAATGGGTGTCTCTCTCTTATATATGTAGTAGATATATCCAAGGGGAAGGCAAACAGTGATAAGACTATTTTAAGATCTGTCTAGTAAGAAACCTCATGAATGGTACAGAAGCAACAATATTCAGTGTAACTAAAAATGTAATATGTGTATAGTTTAGGAGAAAAATAGTATTTCTAACCAGGTGGGTCAGAAGCAACAATGGACAGACAAATAATGTTAAAAGACGGTTTTTACCTGTTTGGTAACTTTGTGTTTTATTATTTTAATTGTCTAGAATCAGTCCTGATGAAGGCATACTAGAAAAAAGCCGAAACGCCGCGTCGACCTTTTGATTCTGTGACCTTTTTATTGTATTTTAATAACATTGTGATGATCATGTATATTGTGTAATGGTTTTAATGTATTCTTTTTTATAACATTGTATTGTGTAATAAAACTTGTACTTTGTTACCGAACCAAAGTAGTGATATGTTCTTAATCAGAAAAAAACGTTTATTTGTTTAATAATTTGTTTAATAAATTGTCCATTTGTTGTTGTAAGGAAATACATAAGATTAGTTATAGACAACCGAACCAACTCCTTTGATTTGTCGTTTCCCCTGAAAATTCTGTCTTGATAACATTGATACAATCTTCTACCATAAGGAAATATATATATATATGTTCATTGTCTCACGAATATGTGTGTAGCTTTTGCCTTCTTCATGGAAAACATGCCCCTCTAAGAAATGATAAATGACCCTAGGGTGTCAAAGGGGATACCCATTAGTCCTACACTAAAACAAGGCATCATCTAAACTGTCCAACGAACCCGGACGTTTGTTTCTTTTTCCTTGAATGTTTCCCCACCGTCCTCTACAAAGCTAGAGTGGGGTCCTCCTATTTGTTTACACATACGCACAGGGAACTCCTCGATCCAACCCACTAGACAGTAGTATGCCATCCCAACCATATTTACCACACTGACAGTTTGCATGCTAGTCTAGCACTAGAGGTAGGAAGAGAACGCGAGGGTCTGGGAGAACAGAGTATCCTAGTCATAATGACTAGATGGATTTAACCGGAAATACAGGTAAGCACCTATCCTGTAGGGCAGTTTAAAAGGTGGGTATCTCATTACTAACGATAAGCTGTCAACAACTTTTAGTCGCCAAACGTCTAGACCGGGAACAGTAGATACCAATGTTATAAGGTGGGTACATTTTAATTAAATACTCTCCTTTAGAGCAAAGGTGACACAGTAGAGTGGATAACTTAGCAGCAGACTTGTGATAGAAGACAGGTTAGTCGGAAATGGTGATATCAAGAGAAAGGAAGATAGTGACTGAGCCAGGGACTTTCAAACCCACAAGACAACTCTAAACAAGCATTGGAAATGCAATAGGTCTTGCATTAGAAAAGTTGGAGCTATTGGTCTTGTAAATGACAAATATTTTATTTATTTGTTGGTTTTTAAAATAGCTAAATTGATAGCTTTGTCATTTACAACGCCAATAGTTCTAATTTTCGCGAATGTGACACCTATAGCATTTGGAATGCAACATGTTTTGTATTTACGTGAGTGAGGGTGTGTGAGGGTGTGTGAGGGGGTGTGAAGGTTAGGGTGTGAGGGTGACTGAGGGTGCGTGAGGGTGAGGGGGGTGAGGGTGGGTGAGGGAGGGTGAAGGTGTGAGGCTGAGTGAGGGTGAGAGGGTTGTGAGGGGTGTGAGGGTGAGTGAGGGTGTGTGAGGATGAGGGGGTGAGGATGAGTGAGGGTGTCTTTTATAGAACTTCTAGCTTGTCTTGGTCCTCTTCCCAAAGTATTTACCCTGCATTCTCTTTCTTGCCACCATGACAAATCCGTTGCACATTTGTTACAACACTCCTGAGCCATTAGCTCGATACAAGACACAATAGTGCCTCTGTTTCGTTTTTCTTTTTGGTCAAGCAGAGACTTTTTGAAAACAAACTGTATCAGGAATATATTGTTGATGTACTTTTCCTCACACATGAGCTTCCCTACGTGACTCGATGTCTCAATAATTGTCAAACTGATTTGAACGCATCTTGAGCCCTAAAAAACAATGTGTATCCTTCAGTTTCCATCATTCTTGGGGTTTTATCATAGGTCTCCATGTCAAGCTCATTGGAACGTCTAATAAACTAATAAATCTTTGACTTTCTACCTCTGAACAGTGACATACAAGAATCTCTTGCCACCTCACCATGTAATGATTAAATGTCTTGCTAGCGTCCCAGTGAAATGAGTGACACAAATCATCGTTAAACAAACGTACAGATGATTTGCATTATGACAACAGCAGTCCTTTTAGTATTAGATAAATAACCAAACAAATTGTGTTTTTTTTTGTTTGTTTATACTTGTTCAAAACACACTATTGCAACAAACAAGCTTCAAAACGTACCAGTCCGGAAATCAAGTCTTTGATAAATATAAGATAGTCCTTGAATAAACCAAAGGAGGAGTATAAATGTACAATTGGGAAGCATCATACTATAATTATCAATAACCTAAACAAATCCCCAAAACAGGCCCGCTAAGAGACACAGTAAAACATTATAAACAAAGAATTATTTAAACTATTACGTTTAGGCAGTCTTCATAGCACTAACAGCATCAGCCTGCCGCTCAAAACTGAAAGACAAGAACTTTTTTTTGATTGAAGTAGCTTTCTGTTCACCGTGGGAAAATAAAAATGAAAACCTTAAATTGACGTTGCACAGATCTGGAGTAACAGTAAACTCAGTTTTAATGTTATTGTTTATGATTTTATACTTTGCTAAAATCGAATAAAGCATTTCTGAATCTGAATCTATTGTTTGTGTGTGGTAATTCCATTTCAGTACTCTGCAATTATCAGTAAAACCCCAAGGATTGAGGAATACCTTTCTGGGACTGATTCTTCAACTCGGAAAACAATACGGAATTCACTTTTCTCTGAGGTTATACCACATACATTTGCCAACAGTGTTGGACCAACCTTTACATTCTTGCGTGGCCAATCACGTGCCTCTTGATATAGCACGAACCCCGTAAGCGGAAGCTGTAAACTTTATCCTGCCCCATTTATCACCTGCCACGTCCGACGCACTCGATTAAAATGCCTTGAATCCAGCAAAGCGCGCGACAGTTTGTCTTTTTCATACTTCTCTTTAGATGTAAAAGCCCGGGCCAAGATCGGTTCCATTTCGATGAGAAATATAAGTGGCCAAGCCCCAGCAGTTGTCTACTTTCAATGGATGGGTGGCAAGAATTATGCACGATTTCAAAGCTTTGAATAAATAAGACAAAAATGGCAAGCCTTTGGCGATGTGGCTGAATAAAAGACGGCGCAGTTAATGGGAGCACATAAAAGTCTGTGGTTTCTTTATATAAGTGTATAGCACACCTTAATAAAGTGGAAATTCCATAGGTGCCATGTCTATAGAGCAAATGGAAGATTGCCAGCCTCGGTCTTACTAAGAGGTTGTCCTCGCCATAGGTTGTCCATAAGTATATTAATATGTGAGCTGTCTTTCTGACATCTCTGACACTGGGGGCTCTTGGGTGTAAATTCTCTTTGGAGCACAGCTCATCAAGGGAAGCTCAAACCACTTAATAAAAACGTGTTTTTAAAGTTCAGCATTACACAAATCAAAAGACAAGCTAGAGAGAAAAGCTGGCCATGGACAAACGCTCTATGCAAATAGAGTTAGCAGTCGGTGTATTGAGTCACACGAAATGGGCAAGTTTGTCCTTCACTTTTCATAGATTGTAATTAACGCAAATGTAACAAGCAGCAGGGAAAGCATTCCCTTCCGCTTGAAAAACAAAGAAGCCTGTGGAGGGCATTGCTGTGGGAGGGGGGAGGAGTAATGCGACACGGCGGGCAGGGGAGGGGGCGGAGCGGGGAGAGCTGCGATGAGGGTGTGAAGCAGCAGGGGCCTTTGAAGTGAAGCTAAGCTTCACTTCAAAGGTGTGGGAGGAGTGCGGCTGAGGCAGAGTGCACGCAGGGGGAAGCTTGTGGGGGGGAGCGGGAAGAGCTGCTGGGGAACAGACTTTACCCAACTGGCGATTTGATGATGTGCACGCGTATTTTAGGTCAATGCGCTTGCACAGCACCAATTCGCCCAGTTGGGTAAAGTCTGTTTAAGTCGCTATAGTCTCGCTCTGCTCAATGCGCATGCACATTGAGATGCGAGACCTAAAAATGACTACAACTATAAATGGAGCGAAAAAAGTTCAAACTGCATGACTTTCTGGGGTATAAAAAAAAAAAAGAACAAGGATAAAAATGATTGCTAGGAAACTGAAAGTAGAACATCAAGAGTGACTTGAATCCAGCTGTGTGTATAAAGCATGAGAAACATACCATTTAATTTTGCAGAAGTCGTTATAATGTTCATCCTCCGACCGTAAGAGTCCTCTTCTTTGAAATGTGACAAGGATATGAGTGAACTAACACATAATTGTCATCCAAGCTAGTAAATGTTGTGCCAAACATCAAATATTTTTGTAATATTAGCACATAAAAGCAAATAATATTAATACATAACAGCAAAACATAACTATGCAAAACAGCAAAAAGAAGAAAAAGTCAACACATTCTCACAACAAAAAAATACCTTTAATCCTCTCCAGAGGATAGGTTGGTACAGTCGAAATAACATTTCCTCCACACCCTGACGAAGCTTCTGTTGATGAAAGTAACTCAGCAACTATGAAAATACACCGGGTTGGTGAACCAAAAAAAGAGTATGGAACTTAATGTGTCGCCGGGATTTGTTTTTGACTACATGAACAATTTATCACAATTTGTTACGAAAATGGAACAGCAATACATTTGTTTTACTGTGAGCCTCTCTTATTTAAACATCAAAAGACACTATTAATACTATTTCAGTCAGTCAATACAAAGAAATTATAGCTGACGCAATCAAATGTAACAGCTGATAGAAAAGCGTATTGTAAATGAACATTATATATAAACAAAAGCTCAGGTTCAGGATTGTACACAAGTGTAGGTAAAAGCGCCAATTGCAGTGTTGCAGAAGTATTTTCAGCAATACCATAAGATACATGTGAGAATAAAGAAGGCAAATTAAGGACATTGCTTATGGGGTGCTTCTACTGATGTGTAAACCAATGGATGATAATTTACTCGTACGGCAATAAACCATTTTATGAAGAGAACTCTACACCATCAACAAATGCAAAGAAAACGATCTGCTCTTTAGGGTCTCCAAAGAAATATGAAGATTAAACAGAAGTTCTACTGTTCACAAGGCGTTCTTAAATGTTCTTCTACCACATCAAACTTTCCTGTCTGTTAAATGATTCCAGAAGTTTGCCAAGAAGACCGCATTGTCAAACCCTAGTGTCGATGCCATGTTTCCCTAGTTTCCTAAACAGTTCAGCACACTGTGTCAAAATGTAATGTGGGCAGACGTGGTGGAAAGACATACTTCTGAATGGGTGGGAAATTACTCCTGCTTCATGGTGAAATGAGTTGCGCTCGTGTGCCCTACCCCTCTCCCCAACCCCCCCATCCCCAACTTCCCCCACCACCACCCTGACATTCACGATTGGTCTGCTGTAAAAGTGTTCTGATTCAGACTCAAATTAATTTTGACCATTCTGGACAGTGCAGAATATGTTCTACCAAATGGATATACATTTCAATCCCATGGGAGTTGCTCCACATGTTTTGTTATTCCCCCTAGCAGATGTACAATGTGGGTGCACCCCTTTCCCAGCAAAGATTGTCTAGCGAGATATAATGGAAAAGAGTCTACTATTCCCTTAACAGGTTATGTGGAAGCATACCACAAGTGATAGCTAATTCACAGTTTAGAGGCACAGGACTTTTTAACACCTTGGCTGCTAATGGTTTTACCCTCCTGTGCTGCTCCTACTAGAATCCCATTGTTCATGACGAGCTCAGCTCTTCATAAGCACAGCTCCACTGTGCCTCATGGCGAGCTGAGCTCGTCATGAGCAGCGAAGGGGTTAACTAGCCCTGAGGGAAAGCTCTGCTAACCTTATTGATGAAACTTGCACAGACACCTCTTAAACTAATATATGACGTTTTTCCGCATACAACTACCCCGCATACCATCACTCCGCAAAAATGATTCCGCAAATACTATCACTCCGCAAATTAACACAGCGCAAACTTTTACAACGAATATGCCTTTACCACGCATGCCTTTACAACGCAAAGGCATACATGATAAAGGTATACTCATTGTAAAAGTTTTAAAGGTAAGGGAGTACCCTGCAAAAAAAACTAACCTACACTACACAGACACCACCCTACACAAACACAACCCTAAACCCTAAAACACTACCCTACACATACACTACACTACACAAACACAACCCTAAAACACTACCCCCTGCATGACACTACACAAACACTACAACACTACTCTAAACCCTAAAACACTACCCCCTATATGACCCTACACTACACAAACACTACAACACTACCCTAAACCCTAAAACACTACCCCCAGCATGACCCTACACTACACAAACACTACACCGCTACCCTAAACCCTAAAACACTACCACCAGCATGACCCTACACTACAACACTACCCTAAACCCTAAAACACTACCCCCAGCATGACACTACACAAACACTACAACACTCCCCTAAACCTAAACACTACCCCCAGCATGGCCCTACACTACACAAACACTACAACACGTCTCTAAACTCTAAAACACTACCCCAGCATGACCCTACACTACATAAACACTACAACACTACCCCCAGCATGACCCTACACAACACAAACACTACAACACTACCCTGAACCCTAAAACACTACCACCACCATGACCCTACACTACAACACTCCCCTAAACCCTAAAACACTACCCCCAGCATGACACTACACAAACACTACAACACTCCCCTAAACCTAAACACTACCCCCAGCATGGCCCTACACTACACAAACACTACAACACTTCTCTAAACTCTAAAACACTACCCCAGCATGACCCTACACTACATAAACACTACAACACTACCCCCAGCATGACCCTACACTACACAAACACTACAACACTACCCTAAACCCTAAAACACTACCACCAGCATGACCCTACACTACAACACTACCCTAAACCCTATAACACTACCCCCAGCACGACCCTACACTACACAACCACCACAACTCTACACTACACTAACACTACACTACACAATCACTACCCCAGCATGACCCCCCACCCCTAAAAAATTAACCCAAACCTCCTTACCTCTCTTGTCGTCGTGGTTCCACACTCCTCCTGGTTCCATCTTCTTGAAGTCTATTTTTTTTACAACGCATGTGCATTTAGCATACATGCCTTTACAACGTAATTCGTTGTAAAGGCATGCGTGGTAAATGCACATGCATTGTGAAAAAATGCGGAGTGATGGTATGCGAGGTCAAAGACCTCACAAAGTAATGGTATGCGGACTGAAAGTCAGCGGGAAAAAAGATTCGGAGTACCCGTGCCATACCCTCATAAACGCAACACTTTGCTTCCTTCATAGCATGGTAGTGTGTTTCAGCAGAGCTCGAGAAGACAAGCAATATAAATCTACACAAAATTGCACTTACCTGTACAGGTAAAAGGCATGTTAGCTTCCCTTTTCTTGGTACAGCCCCTTGGGCTCTTGGGCTATGCTCAGGAGACACTATTAAAGTTGTATACGGGTTTGATTTTTCAGTACATTCTACATCCAGATCAGAATCCAGTCTGGTAATAAAGAAATAATTTGAACTATGTAAAGCCCAACACTCATCTTTTTGGCCAATTCTGGGCTTTTCCCTTCCGGATTGCAATGGGAGATGATTGGCAAGAGGAGAGTTGCCCACTTAGTGACTTGGCTTTACCACTCCTTTGTGGAAATTACAAATAACATTTACTCAGTACTGCCTGGCTAGAGACATGAGTTTTACAAAAAAAACTCTGCAGCCAAGTCAGAGAAAGCAGCTGTCAAGGAGCAGGACGCTAAGTATTGCTATTTCTCGCATGACACTTCCCAAACACCCTTTAATAATGTGACCAACCCTAGGAGTAGATCCAGCATCAACGTTACATGGTCATGGAAATAAAAGGTCATTTTGGAGGGTGAATGGGAGCTGCAGTATATATTGTCCTGGAAATGCTAGCATTGGATATTCGCGAGATAGAATGGTTTGAATCAATGAAACAGGACTATAATCTGAAAAGGATTGCAGATTATGTTGTAGGGAACTGGCCGAAAGATTAGAGAATAGAAATAAAACGAGGCTGCTTTTTCACATGATTAGTAGGGAGCCTGATAGTGAAGGGAAGTTATTGCTTAGAAGCGATAGGTTTGTTTTGGCATGTTCTTCACGATCTAAGAAAATCAACATTGGCAGCTACTTCCGATATCCCTTGATATCCCTTTAGTGACAACAACTTATTGATTGCATATATGTAGAACAATAAGGATGAGCCTACCAACATGTGTTCTGGTTCCAATCATTCCAAACAACATATAAACATAGAAGCATTCTGTAGTTCTTCCCGATTGACCCTTGCATCATCTTGATATATATTTACTAGGCGAGTTGGAGGTAACTGAAATGTTACACAATGTTGATCTTTGAGATTCATTTTAAGTGGGTGGGGTTTAATTATTTCAGTTTGCTTATTTCGGATGACATCTTGGTACTCAATATATCATTTCTAAGGAGGGTTAACCAATGTCAGGAGCAGTCAGTCAATGGTTTTCAGTTTATTTTAACAAAGATGTGACATTTTCTTCCAACAAGTGGAATGAAATACAATAGAAACGCATTGTCCTTACAACAAACCAACAGATTGGGTTGTTGATGGAGTAAATATAATGGTAGAAGGGTGATCAAACTTATTTTGGCTTTTCGAGGTGATGCTAGTGATTCTACAAATGAAAAGATGTAGGGTGGCTTACCACTGTACCCCACATACTAGAGGAGGTTTTTCACCCTATAAAATGATCAGGAAATCGCCCACCTATTTCTCAGTGAAGTCCAATGTGACTGAGGAAATACAGATTAAGGGAACCTGTTTTGGAGCAAGTCGATTAATACCAAAAGAAACCAACATATTCTGAAACCGTGAAAACGTGGAGGACTTCGGTTATAACCAAGAATCAGAGTTAGGTAAAAAGAAAAAAGCTATCTGTGCTTTTTGAATGCTGCAGGTTAGAGAAACTCAAAGCCAGCTGTAAAAAAGGGAGGAAACATGTAGAAGACTTATGATACCAACACTCTAAACTTGGTGGGGAATAGCAGCACTGAGGCTGGATCTCAGGAAGCAATGAGAAAGTAACTTTGGAAGTGGTGTTAGAGAAGAGTGGACAAGTAAGTGTGTGAAAGCCATGATTCTGATAGTGGAGGTATTGTATTGTATTGGCAGTGTGACTACAGCATATGTCACAGTGAACTTAAAGAACAAGTTACTTACCTTCGGTAACGCTTTTTCTGGTAGATACAGTATCTGCCTGTGGATTCCTCACCTTGTGAATATGCCCTTGCGTCAGCAACATTCGAAAATTCTTTTTGTAGCTTTGTGCTGACGTGGACGACTTCATAGAGGCACGGCATCGCGCACGACTCCGCTGACGTCACTGACACCATAATAAGCCCACGCCGGCGTGATGACATCAGTTCCGCCCTTTTTCCGTGCCTTCGAGGCACACGGACGGACCGATGAAAGTAGAAATATACAGAGTATACACAGTACAAAAATGTCAAGACAACACACACAATGTGAAGCAAATGCAGCAATGCAATTAAAATAAAACATGTCCTTGACAATCAACTCAGGTATAGAAGAGTGGTCAACGGGGAGGCGGGTGGGTCAGTGAGGCATCCACAGGCAGATACTGTATCTACCAGAAAAAGCGTTACCGAAGGTAAGTAACGTGTTCTTCTGATAGATACATCTGCCAGTGGATTCCTCACCTTGTGAATAGAGTCCCACAGCAGTCCCCACTCCGGAGGAGGGTGTCCACTCTCCTATACCAGGATATCTTGAAGGACAGAGCGAGCAAAGTGGCCGTCCTTCCTCTCCTCGGTATCCAAGCAGTAATGCTTCGCGAAAGTGTGGAGGGAGGCCCAAGTCGCGGCTCTACAAATCTCCTCAACAGGTACAACTCTGGAAAGAGCAGATGTTGAAGACTTAGCTCTAGTAGAATGAGGCCTTATACCCTCTGGAGGTTCTTGCCCGCGAGGGAGTAGCAGATCTTGATGCATAAAACAATCCATATCGAGAGCGTGCGCTTGTGCACCGCCTTCCCCTTCTTGCAGCCAGGAAAACCAACAAGCAGCTGGTCTTCCGACCTGAACTCTCTCGTCCTGTCCAGGTAGAAACTCACCGCCCTCTTAGGGTCCAAGCAGTGAAGCTTTTCTCTTCCTTGGAAGGGTGAGGGGGAGGATAGAAGGTAGGGAGGGTAACTGACTGCCCCAGATGAAACGGAGTTACCACCTTCGGCAGAAAAGCAGCCCTGATCCTGAGAACCATTTGATCAGCATGAATGGACAAAAACAGGGGCTTTGAACTAAGAGCTTGAAGCTCACTTACCCTCCTTGCCGAGGTAATTGCCACCAGAAAAACAGTCTTGAAAGACAAAAGTCTCATGGGACACTTGTGCATTGGTTCGAAAGGCGAACCCATAAGAAACGTAAGCACAAGGTTCAAATCCCATTGAGGAACAATAAAAGGTGTTGGAGGAAACTTATTTGTAAGGCCCTTGATGAATCGTAATACAATAGGAGATTTAACCCCTTGCGTGCGGGGCGTATTTTCCGCCTGTGCTGACTCCGCCTTGCGCGGGCGGAGTCATGACGGAACGGTTCCGTCATCAGCACAGCTCACCCGATGCTGATGACGGAACCGTTCTGTCATCAGCACGCAAGGGGTTAAAGAAAGAAAGAGGGCTGGTCCGGCAAACAAAGGAAAGCCGATTAGGCTGATAAATAACCTTTGATAGTGGCCACCACAAAACCCTGCTGGGCCAAAGAAAGTGCAAATTGAAGTATATTGGACAAACGAGCCCTTAAAGGGTCAATGGACTTCTCCCCACACCAAGCAACAAATTTAGACCACTTATAAGAATAGATAGACTTAGTGGAGTCACGCCTGGCCAACAAAATGACATCCACCACATCGTGTGGAAGAGAAAAGGAACTCAGATTGCCCCGTTCAATCTCCAGGCATGAAGGTGTAAGGTCTGGAGGTGGGGGTGTAAAACCTGCCCCTCTATCTGGGAGAGGAGATCTGCCCTGTTAGAGAGACGGAGCGGCGAGCACGAGGAGAGGTGGAGAAGATCTGTGTACTACACCCTTCTTGGCCAATCCGGGGCGATCAATATAACTTGGGCCCGGTCTTGGCGAATCTTCCTCAGAACCCGAGGAATCAAGGGTATGGGAGGAAACGCGTAAAGGAGTTGCGAGTCCCAACTCAACTGAAACAGGTCCACCTGAGGAGTTCCCCACGTCCGGAAGACGTGACGAACCACCTCCGGGTGAAGCCTCCACTCGTGGTCGGCCGAGAACTGCCGACTGAGACTGTCTGCACGTAACTTCAGAACCCCGGCCAGATTTGCCATCAGACTAATCTGATGGTCCTGAACCCAGGACCAGAGACGCAGAGCCTCTCTGCAGAGACACTGCGACCCTACTCCTCCCTGCTTGTTGACATACCACATCGCAGAGGTGTTGTCCGTCAGGACTTGAACTGACCGACCGCGAAGGAAAGGGAGGAAGGCCTTGAGCGCTAAACGTATGGCCTGCAACTCTAGAAGGTTGATGTGAAGCAACCTTTCCTCTGGAGCCCCAAGACCCCTGACCTCCAGATCCCCCAGATGAGCACCCCACCCTAGAGTGGATGCATCCGTTATCACTATGGCCACCGATGGAGGTAGTTGAAAAGGCTTTCCTTGTGACAGATTGCCCTCCACGCTCCACCAAGGAAGATCCGCCGCAGTTTCCCTGAGATCTCCATCGTGCTGATACCACTGCCTGCGGAAGCACCACTGGAGCGCCCTCATGTGCCAGCCTGCATGGTTGACCAACAGAATGCAAGAAGCCATCAGACCGAGCAGAGGAAGGACCTTCAGGACCGGAACAACCGCTCCACTGTGAAATAAAGGAATCATTTCCTGTATGTTGTGAATCCTTTGAGGACCAGTACCGCACCTATGAACAGGTTGCGCTGGGAGGGCACCAGGTGAGACTTGGGTACATTTATCGAAAAACCCAACCTGTGCAACAACTGAGTTGTTTCCTGCAGATGATGGAGCACAATCGCTGGAGATTCTGCCTTGATCAGCCAATCGTCCTGATACGGAAATACAGGTATCCCAGACCTTCTGAGATGTGCAGCCACTACTGCCATCACCTTGGTGAAGACTCAAGGCGCAGTAGTAAGACCAAACGGAAGGACCGCAAACTGGTAGTGTTGCGACCCAACCGTGAAACGGAGATACTTCCTGTGCGACTTTAGGATAGGAATATGAAAATACGCATCCTGTAAATCGATCGACACCATCCAGTCTTCTTCCAGCAGCGCCTGAAGAACCTGCGCAAGGGTGAGCATCTTGAACCTCTCCTGTTTGAGATAGAGGTTCAAAATCCTGAGGTCCAGGATTGGAAGAAGTCTGCCATCCTTCTTGGGGGATCAGGAAATACCGGGAGTAGCATCCCTGACCCCTCTCCTGCTCGGGAACCACCTCTATCGCACCCTTTCTGAACAGTGCCAGGACTTCTTCCTGCAAGAGAAGCAGGTGGTCCTTCGAACAAAAACCATGGCAAGGAGGGTAATTTGGGGGAAACTCCCGAAAAGGAAGAGCATACCCATTTTCCACGAGATTGAGAACCCAAAGATCCGATGTAATCAATTCCCAATCTCGTAGGAAATGAGTAAGACGACCCCCCACTGGGCCCACATGATCCGGAATGGCGGATCTAGGGCTGCTTTGCTGCGTTGGCAGGGGGCTGGGAAGAGGAAGAGGAAGAGGAAGAGGAAGAGGAGGAGGAAGAGGAGGAGGAGGAGGCTTGACGACCTCTGGGACAAGATCTTGGTCTGCCCCTATAAGACTTGCACAGCGTATTTTGCTGCTGCTGTGGCTGTTGTTGAGATTGTTTGTAGGCTCGAAAGGAAGACCTGCCAAATCCTCTGAACTGCTTCCCAAATGTGCCTCTTGACTGAAGGCCCAACGACTTCGCCGTCGCTCTGTTTTGAAAACGCTCTAAAGCAGCGTCAGCCTTCTTCCCAAACAGTCCAGACCCTTCAAAGGGCAAATCCATCAAGGCAGACTGTACATCTGCTGAGAACTTTGACGACTTTAACCACGCAGCTCTCCTAGTGGCCACCGAAGAGCCCATGACTCTCGCCACCGAATCTGCCGTGTCCAGCCCACTCTGGATTACCTGCCTCGCTGCAGCCTGAGTGTTCGATACAACCTCCTGAAAGTCCTTTCTATCCCCTTCAGGAATCTTGGGCACTAACTGTTTTACAGAATCCATCAGGGCCTGGATGTAACGTCCCATCAGGCAAGTCGCATTAGTAGATTTTAATGCCATGCTGGCTGAGAAGACTTTCTTAGCTGCCTGGTCCTGCTTTCTCAATTCTTTCTCTCCAGGAACCTGCGGAAAAGCCCACGCAGACTTCTTAGAGCAGGCAGCGTGCACAACTAAACTTTCAGGCAGGGGGTGTGTAGATAAAAAGTCAGGGTCATTAGGAGCCACCCTATATCTCCTCGCAACTGCCCTTGAAACGGCAGGGGCTGACAGAAGTTTCTTCCACACCTCATAGATTGGCTCAGCCAAAGCATCATTGAATGGCAGCATTGGTTCAATTACAGAGTAAGGTGAATGGAGGACCTCCGTCAGAATATTTGACTTGTAATCAGCAGTAGGCAGAGTGATGTTTAACAAGTCTGCCGCCTTCTTTATTACCACATGGTAAGGAGTCACATCTCTAGAAGGTGTATCAGATGTAGAGGCCAAATCCCACTCAGGAGACAATTCCAGGCCACTAGCCTCCCTCAGGTCATAACAAGCATTTGCAATGCAATAGGTCTCGCATTATTTAAGTTTGAGCTATTAGCATTGTAAATGGCAATTGTTTTTTGCTTTATGCTATATTTTTTTTTTTACATAAAAAGCTTCATATAAAATATGTTTTATTAAAGTTATTTATGCAGTATCTAAATTTTGTTTGCATAAAACAGTATAATAATATCTTAGTAAAAAAGTCAAATATTTTAATGGAAATTCACCAAACGTTCATTTATGTGTTGGTTTTGAAAATAGCTAAATTAATAGCTTTGTCATTTACAATGCCAATAGTTATAACTTTCGCAAATGTGACACCTATAGCATTTGTAATGCAACATTTGTATTTACGTGACTTAGATGTATTGATATTACAAATAACAATGGCTTTTAATTTTTTTTAATACTTAATAAAAGTGATTGTAATTTATAATGGCAATAGCTTAAACTTTTGTAAATAACTTTTGTGAAGATTATGTTCAGTGTATTTTATTGTAACAAAATCCAAGAACAGAAGTGAAATATTAACATCTTTTTGTGACATTTGTAATAAAGCTTGAAACATTGAGAGAACATATTTGTGCTGTGGTGGTGCTGAGTGATGCTGTGGTGGTGCTGAATGGGGCTGTGGTGATGCTGAGTGATGCAGTGGTGGTGCTGAGTGGTGCTATGGTGGTGCTGTGGTGGTGCTGAGTGATGCTGTGGTGGTGCTGAGTGGTGCTGTGGTGGTTCTGAGTGATGCTGTGGTGGTTCTGACTGATAATGTGGTGGTGCTGAGTGACTGTACTCACTGTCACTCTGCACGCACTGTCACTCTGCACGCACTCTGCACGCACTGTCACTCTGCACGCACTCTGCACTCACTGTCACTCTGCACTCACTGTCACTCTGCACTCACTGTCACTCTGCACGCACTCTGCACTCACTGTCACTCTGCACTCACTGTCACTCTGCACTCACTGTCACTCTTCACGCACTCTGCACTCACTGTCACTCTGCACTCACTGTCACTCTGCACGCACTCTGCACTCACTGTCACTCTGCACTCACTGTCACTCTGCACGCACTCTGCACTCACTGTCACTCTGCACTCACTGTCACTCTGCACGCACTCTGCACTCACTGTCACTCTGCACTCACTGTCACTCTGCACGCACTCTGCACTCACTGTCACTCTGCACTCACTGTCACTCTGCACTCACTGTCACTCTGCACGCACTCTGCACTCACTGTCACTCTGCACTCACTGTCACTCTGCACGCACTCTGCACTCACTGTCACTCTGCACTCACTGTCACTCTGCACTCACTGTCACTCTGCACTCACTGTCACTCTGCACTCACTGTCACTCTGCACTCACTCTGCACTCACTGTCACTCTGCACTCACTGTCACTCTGCACTCACTCTGCACTCACTGTCACTCTGCACTCACTGTCACTCTGCACTCACTCTGCACTCACTGTCACTCTGCACTCACTGTCACTCTGCACTCACTGTCACTCTGCACTCACTGTCACTCTGCACTCACTGTCACTCACTGTCACTCTGCACTCACTGTCACTCTGCACTCACTGTCACTCTGCACTCACTGTCACTCTGCACTCACTGTCACTCTGCACTCACTGTCACTCTGCACGCACTCTGCACTCACTGTCACTCTGCACTCACTGTCACTCTGCACTCACTGTCACTCTGCACTCACTGTCACTCTGCACTCACTCTGCACTCACTGTCACTCTGCACTCACTGTCACTCTGCACTCACTGTCACTCTGCACTCACTCTGCACTCACTGTCACTCTGCACTCACTCTGCACTCACTGTCACTCTGCACTCACTGTCACTCTGCACTCACTGTCACTCTGCACTCACTGTCACTCTGCACTCACTGTCACTCTGCACTCACTGTCACTCTGCACTCACTGTCACTCTGCACTCACTGTCACTCTGCACGCACTCTGCACTCACTGTCACTCTGCACTCACTGTCACTCTGCACTCACTGTCACTCTGCACTCTGTCACTCTGCACGCACTGTCACTCTGCACGCACTCTGCACTCACTGTCACTCTGCACTCACTGTCACTCTGCACTCACTGTCACTCTGCACTCACTGTCACTCTGCACTCTCTGTCACTCTGCACTCTCTGTCACTCTGCACTCTCTGTCACTCTGCACTCTCTGTCACTCTGCACTCTCTGTCACTCTGCACTCTCTGTCACTCTGCACTCACTGTCACTCTGCACTCACTGTCACTCTGCACTCACTGTCACTCTGCACTCACTGTCACTCTGCACTCACTGTCACTTCGCACTCACTGTCACTTCGCACTCACTGTCACTCCGCACTCACTGTCACTCTGCACTCACTGTCACTCTGCACGCACTCTGCACTCACTGTCACTCTGCACTCACTGTCACTCTGCACGCACTCTGCACTCACTGTCACTCTGCACTCACTGTCACTCTGCACGCACTCTGCACTCACTGTCACTCTGCACTCACTGTCACTCTGCACGCACTCTGCACTCACTGTCACTCTGCACTCACTGTCACTCTGCACGCACTCTGCACTCACTGTCACTCTGCACTCACTGTCACTCTGCACGCACTCTGCACTCACTGTCACTCTGCACTCACTGTCACTCTGCACGCACTCTGCACTCACTGTCACTCTGCACTCACTGTCACTCTGCACTCACTGTCACTCTGCACTCACTGTCACTCTGCACTCACTGTCACTCTGCATGCACTCTGCACTCACTGTCACTCTGCACTCACTGTCACTCTGCACTCACTCTGCACTCACTGTCACTCTGCACTCACTGTCACTCTGCACTCACTCTGCACTCACTGTCACTCTGCACTCACTGTCACTCTGCACTCACTGTCACTCTGCACTCACTGTCACTCTGCACTCACTGTCACTCTGCACTCACTGTCACTCTGCACTCACTGTCACTCACTGTCACTCTGCACTCACTGTCACTCTGCACTCACTGTCACTCTGCACTCACTGTCACTCTGCACTCACTGTCACTCTGCACTCACTGTCACTCTGCACGCACTCTGCACTCACTGTCACTCTGCACTCACTGTCACTCTGCACTCACTGTCACTCTGCACTCACTGTCACTCTGCACTCACTCTGCACTCACTGTCACTCTGCACTCACTGTCACTCTGCACTCACTCTGCACTCACTCTGCACTCACTGTCACTCTGCACTCACTGTCACTCTGCACTCACTGTCACTCTGCACTCACTGTCACTCTGCACTCACTGTCACTCTGCACTCACTGTCACTCTGCACTCACTGTCACTCTGCACTCACTGTCACTCTGCACGCACTCTGCACTCACTGTCACTCTGCACTCACTGTCACTCTGCACTCACTGTCACTCTGCACTCTGTCACTCTGCACTCACTGTCACTCTGCACGCACTGTCACTCTGCACGCACTCTGCACTCACTGTCACTCTGCACTCACTGTCACTCTGCACTCACTGTCACTCTGCACTCTCTGTCACTCTGCACTCTCTGTCACTCTGCACTCTCTGTCACTCTGCACTCACTGTCACTCTGCACTCACTGTCACTCTGCACTCACTGTCACTCTGCACTCACTGTCACTCTGCACTCACTGTCACTCTGCACTCACTGTCACTCTGCACTCACTGTCACTCTGCACTCACTGTCACTTCGCACTCACTGTCACTTCGCACTCACTGTCACTTCGCACTCACTGTCACTCTGCACTCACTGTCACTCTGCACTCACTGTCACTCTGCACTCACTGTCACTCTGCACTCACTGTCACTCTGCACTCACTGTCACTCTGCACTCACTGTCACTCTGCACTCACTGTCACTCTGCACGCACTGTCACTCTGCACGCACTCTGCACTCACTGTCACTCTGCACTCTCTGTCACTCTGCACTCTCTGTCACTCTGCACTCTCTGTCACTCTGCACTCTCTGTCACTCTGCACTCTCTGTCACTCTGCACTCTCTGTCACTCTGCACTCTCTGTCACTCTGCACTCTCTGTCACTCTGCACTCACTGTCACTCTGCACTCACTGTCACTCTGCACTCACTGTCACTCTGCACTCACTGTCACTCTGCACTCACTGTCACTTCGCACTCACTGTCACTTCGCACTCACTGTCACTCCGCACTCACTGTCACTCTGCACTCACTGTCACTCTGCACTCACTGTCACTCTGCACTCACTGTCACTCTGCACTCACTGTCACTCTGCACTCACTGTCACTCTGCACTCACTGTCACTCTGCACTCACTGTCACTTCGCACTCACTGTCACTTCGCACTCACTGTCACTTCGCACTCACTGTCACTCCGCACTCACTGTCACTCTGCACTCACTGTCACTCCGCACTCACTGTCACTCCGCACTCACTGTCACTCCGCACTCACTGTCACTCCGCACTCACTGTCACTTCGCACTCACTGTCACTCTGCACTCACTGTCACTCTGCACTCACTGTCACTCTGCACTCACTCTGCACTCACTGTCACTCTGCACGCACTCTGCACTCACTGTCACTCTGCACGCACTCTGCACTCACTGTCACTCTGCACTCACTGTCACTCTGCACTCACTGTCACTCTGCACTCACTGTCACTCTGCACGCACTCTGCACTCACTGTCACTCTGCACTCACTGTCACTCTGCACTCTCTGTCACTCTGCACTCTCTGTCACTCTGCACTCTCTGTCACTCTGCACTCTCTGTCACTCTGCACTCACTGTCACTCTGCACTCACTGTCACTCTGCACTCACTGTCACTCTGCACTCACTGTCACTCTGCACTCACTGTCACTCTGCACTCACTGTCACTCTGCACTCACTGTCACTTCGCACTCACTGTCACTTCGCACTCACTGTCACTCCGCACTCACTGTCACTCTGCACTCACTGTCACTCTGCACTCACTGTCACTCTGCACTCACTGTCACTCTGCATGCACTCTGCACTCACTGTCACTCTGCACTCACTGCATGCACTCTGCACTCACTGTCACTCTGCACTCACTCTGCACTCACTGTCACTCTGCACTCACTGTCACTCTGCACTCACTGTCACTCTGCACTCACTGTCACTCTGCACTCACTGTCACTCTGCACTCACTGTCACTTCGCACTCACTGTCACTTCGCACTCACTGTCACTCCGCACTCACTGTCACTCTGCACTCACTGTCACTCCGCACTCACTGTCACTCCGCACTCACTGTCACTCCGCACTCACTGTCACTCCGCACTCACTGTCACTCTGCACTCACTGTCACTCTGCACTCACTGTCACTCTGCACTCACTGTCACTCTGCACTCACTCTGCACTCACTGTCACTCTGCACGCACTCTGCACTCACTGTCACTCTGCACTCACTGTCACTCTGCACTCACTGTCACTCTGCACTCACTGTCACTCCGCACTCACTGTCACTCCGCACTCACTGTCACTCTGCACTCACTGTCACTCTGCACTCACTGTCACTCTGCATGCACTGTCACTCACTGTCACTCTGCACTCACTGTCACTCTGCATGCACTCTGCACTCACTGTCACTCTGCACTCACTGCATGCACTCTGCACTCACTGTCACTCTGCACTCACTCTGCACTCACTGTCACTCTGCACTCACTGTCACTCTGCACTCACTGTCACTCTGCACTCACTGTCACTCTGCATGCACTCTGCACTCACTGTCACTCTGCACTCACTGCATGCACTCTGCACTCACTGTCACTCTGCACTCACTCTGCACTCATCATTACTGTTCCTTTTGTGGCATAAAACGGGTACCTCTTCTGCGTGCACTGGTTTATGTCAGAGGAGCTAAGCTTGGTCAATGTCTGAACAAAATGGCAAAATGATATGTTCCTGCAACAGCACAAGGCCGTAGATTAGAAGCTACGAGGTAAGAGACAAAATGTACCCGCAATACCAAAGTACTAAACGCTTCACTGTATCTTGGAGGAATGTACTTACAAAAAAAAAAAACAATCACCCATAACAACGAACCCACCCGACCCGTCCTTATCAAAACAGATCAGACGAAGACTTGATGGAGAGGGCCAGGCACACAACCCGGCCATCGGTCGCCTGGGAAACCAGATCCATCCACGGCTCAGGAGTCCTCTGTGCGTGGACAGGGTGTACTCCAGGAATCAAGTCCGTGCAATTGTACCTAATAATTTTCTCATAAAAAACTCACTGCGCATTCCACCCTCAACGAACAACACGCTTGGCAAAACAACATGCACGGCAAAGGAAACCGGCCGCTCGCACACTCTCCTCTCCTACCTCCTTGTATCATACCAAGTCACGGACATGCGCAGACGTCGTGATGCGCATTTGATTCAAGTATTTTACAGTTTTATAAAAAATACTCACTGCGCATTCACCAATCAACGCGCGCGGCAAAGGAAACCGCCGCGCACACACGCTCCTTTTCTGCCTCGGCCTCACTGATGCACGATAAAGTATGTCTGTCTTAAATCTTTAAGTCTTAAGTTTTAAACAGACAGACAGATAGAAGGACATGCTTGATTAGAGCCCCGTTGCGCGACACACCCATACATGTCAGGCGACACAGTACCGTGTCGCGACACATAGTTTGGAAAGCTATGCCCTAAGGTAAGCAATTACGGCGGACTCCCGCTTTCGTTTTGTGCCGGCCTGCGAACAGGAAGTCAGGCAGGCCGGGCGGGACAACCGGAAGTAGGAGGGCGGGAGCCTACCCCGCCTCCCACGGAAGAGCCGCGATTGTTTGGCGCACCGGAGCAGGCAGGAGCCTACCCTGCGCCCCGGTGCCGAAGAAGGGAAGAAGAGTCTTGCTGCCGGTGGGAGCCGCTGCACTGAGGATGCCGGTGAGTGGGGCTTCGCCTTGTTGGGGGGGGGGGGGGGGGGGGGGGGGGGGGGGGGCATCTGTGTGCGCGCGCGCGCGGCGGACTGTGTATGTGTGTGAGCGTGCATGTGTGTGTATGTGTCCTGGAGTCTGTGTGTATGCGTGTGTGTGACGGGGGGGGGGGTTGCCTGTCTGGGTGTCTGTGTAAGTGTAAATGCGTGTGCGTGTGTGTGTGTGTGGAGCCGAGAGGAGAGGGGCTGGTGTGTGTGGAGGGGTCTCTGTGTATGCGTGTAGGTGACGGGGGTGTGCCTGTGTATGCGTGTGTATGTGCGCATGCGTGAGTGCTGTGTATGCGTGTGGCTGTGATGTGCGCATGCGTGAATGTTGACGCGCGTGCACGCAGCTCAATCCAGCCGCTCGTCACAGTTTCGTGTCCCTCATTCCCCCGTGTCAGACGACTATAAGTCTCCAGCCTGGACGCATCCTTCGGATGCGATGTCCAGGCGAGACCTAAAAAGGATCAGACTCCTGAAGCTCACCTTCCTCCACGTCTTCATCCCGATACCTCTGTTCCCCCAGAAGCCTCTGTGCCTCACGCCTCGACCTCTCCTTCACAAACGAAGCCGACGGATCCATGATCGACTCCACCGGAGTCGGCGTCGAACCTGAAGTTGGGCGAGGCAGTTTAACTCGAGGTCGAACCGGATTCGGCATCGGAGTCGAGAGTACTGGCGTCGAAGGAATCGGCGTCGATGGATTCGGCTTCGCCGGCGTCTGAAAATGCCAATGCAGTGCTGGAGCTGGCATGAAAGGCACGAAGGGTGCGGGGGCATAAGCCTGGGGAACACCCAGACTAAACGCCATAGGACCTGTGGGACCAACAGGTGCACCAGACGGGTACATTGCCCTGGAGACGACCCCTAACATGGCATTGAGGAATTGCGTCAGATCTTGACCTGGAGCCGGAAAGGCAGGATACGGGCCCCCAGGCTGCTCCCGAGGGAGCGGAGTCGTCACAACGTCGACCTCCTCTTCAGGCTGGTGCACCGGAGTCGACTGACCCGCAGGCAACTGAGCCTCGACTTCACCAACTTCCTCCACTTCACCTTCATCCTCCTGGCCTGAAGGATGGGACGGAACCGGAGATGGATTCACTACCTGCTTAGGTGAACCAGGCGAATCCGCATGCGAAGCCTCACCCTCAGAGACCTGTGCTTCCGAAGCCGAAGACACCACCTCCTTCCGAAGCAGCTTACCGTGCGACTTCGGTCTCGAACTCGAGTCCTTTCCAGAATGAGGTCTTGACTCATGGCTCCTCTTCTTGTGTTTCTTCCTCAAGGACCTCGAAGCATGAGCAGAGGACGACTCTGATCGCGACCTCGAACGAGATCTCGACCGCCGAGTTCGCGACTTCGAAATTTTCTTCTCCTTCTTACTTTTTAATTTTGCAACGAGGAGCTTCGTCTCCCTCTCTTGAATGGCCTTTGGTGTCATCTTAATGCAAGATTGGCACTCCTCAATGTCATGGTCAGAGCTCAGACACCAGACGCAGCACTCATGCAGGTCAGTGATTGACATGGTCTTGCCACATTTACCGCAAGCCTTAAATCCGGTCTTCTTCGACGACATGTCGACAGAAGACAATAAACCACAGAGAAAAATCACAGAGTAACAAAGTTACTGTAACAGCTACAGACGATCCCTTGAAAACAGTTAGCGTTGACGACGCAGAAAAAAGGGAACTGATGTCATCACGCTGGCGTGGGCCTATTATGGTGTCGGTGACACCAGCGGAGTCGCGCGCGATGCCATGCCTCTATGACGTCGTCCACTTCGGCGCGAAGCTACAAAAAGAATTTCCGAATGTTGCTGACGCGAGGGGATATTCACAAGGTGAGGAATCCACTGGCAGATGTATCTATCAGAAACATCCTTTGAGAAAAAAGTTTTAAAAAATTGGTCTTGGTTTCATTCATACTTAAAATATATGTAGGAGTGACTGGTTTTAAAATGTTTAGTACATCTTATATTAACATGCCAACCACGCTCTCATGAAGCAATTCTATATTAATGTCCTGACTGCGCAAAATGGATTCTGTGTCTCAACTACTTGAGTTATTAGTTCAGAGCTTAAATGTGTACTTTCTGCAAATGTACTATCTCCAGTCGTTTGACAGATTGCTTTCCTGCCATCAGTCCAGATCTCTTTATTGCACAATATTAATTGCTCAGCGACAAAAGTCTTTAGAGCGTCACGACCCATTAGACGTTTTTACCAGCTTATATATATATATAGCAAATGAGTTCGACCTGGCAAGTTTATTGCAGTTAAAGAGAGGGTGACTGTCAAAAAAAGAGATTTTTCTTATTTTAACTCGTAACAGAATCTTTACTGTCTGCGGATTGGAGTTGCAACAAATTTTAAATTTACTTTAGATGGTGCCTTTGTTTGGTTTGGTGTAAATCCATTGAGTTGTTTGAGAAATTAGTCTTTGAAAAAATTATTGGGTAGGCTAGAAAGGGTTAAACAGTTACGGTATCCGGACCGTAAGTCCACAAGCGGTCCTTGAACCCGGTTTGAAGGACAGTTCGTAGATGCAAAAATAAAAAGTAATTTAATCAGAGTGGACAAGGGAGGTCTTCCCTTCCCAGGGTCCATTTAGTGTCCGCAAACTCAAAATAAGATATGTAGACCAGAAGGCTCTGATTGGCTATCCACAGAGAAAACATTTTCAGTTTGTAGACTAAAAGACAACATAAACTTGAGAAAGGAATGACCAGTAGCTTCTACCTTCTCTTTTGTTCCTTATAACTATGTTGTTGAGGATGAAAAAGAAACTGGACTATAAAGTAATCCAGTTTTATTTTACAGAATGAAGTGGTCTTTTAAGAAAGTTTTCATGACTGAAGGTTGTAGATGGACAAAGTGTCTATTTTATATGAACTTTTTTAAGAGACGGAGGCAATATGCACCCTGCTGTGCTGCTCTTACATATCTAATTGGTAAGTGCTGCATTCGATAGCAAGCTGGAGAGGCTAGACAGTGGTTAAGGAAATCGGTGTACGATTTCTTGCAACAATTTGTACTTACAGTTCTTAAAAGCAGAAATGGTTGCTCTCATGTGTTTATTATCTAGAATGGGAAGGACTTCTTTTTTAATACAAGAACTGCAGTGAGACATTTAGCCTGCCCACATGCTCCAATGTATTCATATAATCAGTAATATGCAAAATGTGAAACTGAAATCTTAAAATGAAACAGTAAATGAAACTGTAATTACCTCTCGCACTTTGGGATGTACTGGAGAGCTTCGCGGAAGGTTAACTCCATGATACATGAAGTCCTGTATGCAGTTAATTTCAATAGTCTGAAACAATAAACTTGTGTGAGGGTATAATAATTTGAACATTGAACAATTTGCTTATTTAAGTACATTATATTTAGTTGCACCTTAAGCGTGTTAGGTTCAACCTTAGAATTCAAGAAGTTCGCATAATGAGCTCCCATATGACAGACGAGCATATAGCTCTCATGGATGCTATCCGTTGCTAAAACAAGTTGTTTAAGCTGGAGACATCCTTTGGGTTTGTATTAAGAGTAAGAAAAAATATTTTAAAAGCATTTTCTTTGTTTATTCATAATGAAGAACCAAGTCTAAAGTTGGTGCATGAACTAGACACTTGAGATTCATAGCTTGATACTGGCATAAATGCTTAAAGTAGGCATAAGCAAGCGTGTATCCCACAAATATGGGTAAACAGTTACAAATATGGAATTCATTAAAAAAACAAAAAAAGTATGCCTTTTTCTCCCCCTGATGAATTTAACTTAAGACCTGGCTTGAGTAGTTGTTCCTTTCAGCCATGTTTCAGCAGCAGCCGGTCTTGCGAGCATGGAGGGTGACACTGCAGCATGTGCCCATTTTTTACAGTCAGCCAATAGACTTCAGGTAATGATTCTGACATAGGTATCGTGGAGGTCTTGGCTTACAGCCCGAATCCGAGCAACAGGGGACTAACAGGCTCCAAAAAGTTGCAGGGTGTCTAAAAGTAAAACTGCTTGTATTTCTCTACTTTTAATGTGTGTTTCATTTAACATGAAAATATTTAAAAACATGAACAAAAATACTGTTGTGTAATACAAAAAGCCAGTGTTTATCTTGCAAACTACTTTCCAATTCTACTACAGACATGAAATCTAAAAAAAATAGAAATTCACAAAGTCTACGGCTGTCTCAAACTCAGCTGTGTTTCAAATAGCAAATATTTTAGGTAAAGGCAGGAATATGGAATGGTATGAAGTAAAGAAAATACCTTCAAGATATCACCTGAAGCCTTTTTCCACGCTCTGAAATACATTTCCGCAACTTTTTCCATCAAAGATCTGTGAAAATAAAAGTATAAGATGAGTACCTTCTGCAGCATCCAGGAGACCTTCAGGAGTCTCGGAGAGAGGTCAATTGTTGAACACTACAGTTACCCTAGTGCACCATGCTTATGTGAATGCTGCAAAAAGGTCAAAACAAACAAATATTTTGAAAAAATAAAATGCCGCTATACATACTTATATGGAACAAATTTGGATACTAGTTTGGCCTAGCGGTACTAAATATCTTACAACCTTCTCTGCAATTGTTGAACAATGGTTTAAATGCTTAAATATCCAAACACTGTCTCATGATCGTAGCAAAATGATAGAAAACGATGACTGAATTTCCATTATGTCAAAAAGTCGATTTTGTTTTTTAAATTATGATTTTTGGCAATCTGAGGAGACGGATATAATGTGCTATAAATTTGACTTCAAGGAGAAATTGTTTTCGATTATCATTTTAGTATTACAATTTCACTTTTGACACTTTGGTAAGTTAACTTCAAATGTGCAAAATAGTTTGCACATTGGCACAAATTTGAAGCATGAGATGACAATGTCCCCACTACCATAGGTTTTAAAGCTGAAGTTGCAGGAAGTGACCTCTTAAGTGAAACTTTTGACTTAACTCCATTCTTTTACCTTTGCTAGAAATGATTTGCTAACTTCACAATTACATCAAGAAGATACATTAAGGTGACAGAATTAATGGAAGCAATAGATTTGTATCACCTACACTCCTGATGTATGATTAGTTGTGCTGCTTGCCTGTCTAGCATTCACTAAAAACACGCATCCTTTTTCATGGCAGAAAACAGTATTGCCGTCAGCTGCCTGTCCTATTATACACCCTGTTGCTTAGAGCAGTATAGAATATAGTGCATCTTCAAAGACTTTCTATATGGAGAGAATGGTATCCAGCATTATACCACTTCTCTGGGCCTGGAAGGCGTGGAGATTGTCTCAAAGGGTAAGAAAGAGAATCTCTTGCTGACCCATAAAAGGGGTACAGATAAAGCCCAAGTGAGCTCCCTTGCCTGTTGGAACCTCTCTTCAGAAGTGCGAAAGTGCAGAAGGTGCACAAGACAGAGGAGACTGTATCTGTCAAAATGAGAACCTAAAGACCAGTGGCAACTTGGCAGCTACTCCTCACAAAAGAACTGGTGCACAAGGAGAAAAACTGTAATTAAATGAAGTTAACAGTTCTAGAACTATTCTCTTAAATTCCCTGATTCGGGGGGGGGGGGGTTGCGTGTTCTTTCACTACAAAGCACCCCCACCATTAAAATGAAATAAATAAACAGTAGCATTCTGAAAGCCCCCATTTGTTTTATTTTTTTTAGAATAGCATCCAGTACATTACTTTGTTGGATTTTGTTTCCAAAACATACTTGTGCTTTAATAAGCATTCCAATAATTATTTGCAGTACGTTGCTTAATTTTGTATTTCTTTAACTAATTTGGTTTGGACTATTTAATTTGATTTTAATATTTATTGTTGTTTTTGGTCAGTTGTTGTGTATGCATTGCACAGATTTCTCTGAGGGAAGCCTTGCTACTTGAGCCACCTTCAGAGGTTGAACCAATAATTCTCTTAGAAGTCAATATTGTTTCCAAAAGCTGAACCTTTTGAGTCAGTTTGAAAACCTATCCCAACAGGTGGATGTTGGAGGTAAGGAACCCTAGCCCAGTTCAATGTCGCAGTCACACATTTAGCCTTGTGGAAAACCTTTTCAAACCCTAAAACGCAACAAACCTTCCAGGAACTAGTAGGAAGCATCTGCCGTTCAATGACATTGGGTACATGGGCCCAAACGTCAACCAATAGTCAAGCCTTACCCATCATACTTCAGACAGTGTAAAGCCAGATGCAGTCTCTATTTGTTACTCCAGTCACATGTTTTAACTATCAGCTCATGTCATGACCACAGTGAACACGAGTGAGCCAGTTACTCAGGAAAAGGCCAGAAAATCCAGTTCAATTGTAAATATGTAAATGCAACAAACTATCTGGATTGCTCTTGATTCATCAGGCACACAATTTAAGAGCTTTTGTAGACAGTTAAGCTATGCCACAACACAAAATTGGTACTAAAAATATTGAAAGATTTACCAAGTCTCGCATTTTCACCCAATGCACCATAGCATTGGCAAAATAAATGTGTTTGCCTCGGAGGCATAGTATCAGTAAAAACAAAGCAAAAAGAAAAATGAAAGTGAGGCTACAGGTCTGTGTGATTGCATTTCATGGTGCAATGGTAGCCAAAATAAAACTTGTGCGTACAGCACCAGCAGCAACTTTGTTTTTTTTATTGAGACGTTCCAAGATGGTACCAAGGGGCTGGGGTGCTAAAGAGGGTCCCTAAGGGAAGCAGCACAAGTGCAGGGCTGCCATTGCAGGCCGAGTGCCTTGGTGCAAACAAAAGTGAAAACAGGACATGTAGCACAATACTGTGTGTCATGTTCCCCACCACTGCAAGTTATGTTCTTATGTTAAAATATTTATAAAGCTCATGGCTGCCCCAGCAATGGGGCATCCCAGCGCTATATTGTGTGGTAGAGTAGGATAGGGTGATATTTTTAAGTCACCCCTACAGCAAGCCTGACTTCTGGGACAGGTTTACAGGTTTATGACCCCTTCCCACAGGAAATGGTCATATAGGGGTTGTTGTGACCCCCCCCCCAAGGGAAAGTAGTCTATAGGCTACTACCCTACACTCCCTAATGCCCCTAAATTGAGTATGTAGGGGAGCCCCTGCCACCTGAGAAGCAGATCTTGAGGACCCAAGAAGAGAGAGGACACAGAAGAGCTGCAAAAGCAGAGAGGATAGAAGAAGCAGCTGACCTAGTACCAACCCTACTGGCCTGTCTGTATCCCTTGTCGAATATTGCATCAAAGTCAACTTCTATAAGCAGCGATTGACTCCAGAACCTTGGGAGGAATGCATGCCTTCGATAAAGCCCAAGGCCTCCAGTGAACAGCTGACCTGTTCTCCTGCATCCGGCAGAAACTCCAAAGCAAAGACTGTGAGGCCCCAGAACCTCAAAAATCAGACACCTGAAGCAACAACTGCACCCGCCCATAGCTCGAGTCCATCTTGGTTTCACCTCTCATGGACTCCCCATCACTGCATGGAGCCTCTGCACGCAGGCCCCTTCGACTGTGACTGCTCACGGTAAGAAAACTCAATGCCTAAAGTCAGACCTGCATAAGTTGTCCCCGGGCCATGGAGAAGAGGACTCCGATGGGTGTCCCAACGTTACCAAGCATTGCAATACTTTAACACCCGTCCAGGTGCCCACAGCCCCCACCCCCCCAATTGGTTCAACCCCACTGGCCTTCGAGTCAGAGCCTGCAGTATCTTTTCATTGTGACCAATCTCCATAGAAAACTATTGGCCTCCTAACACTGTTTTGCACCCTGCACCCGGTCGTAAATTAGTGTGGATCTCCTTCTTGAATCGTGTGCGTAATTTATTGATCATTGTTATTTGCAAATGTTAGGCCTAAGGCTGAGCGACCATACTACCCCCTAACAGAGCACTTTGGGATTGAAGTGCAAGCCCCTGTTCACTCATAAGTAAACACTTGGGCTCATTACACTGTATTCAAGATATTTGCTATATTGCATAAACTCCGCTTCAAACAGGAACACCGCCACACTGAGGTTTGCAGGAAATAAGATTTCTCCACAGGTAAAATAATTTTCCTAATATATTGTTTCCAGAGATTTCTTTATAATAAGTAGGTACACAAAGTGCTCGAGACCATGGAGTAATGCCCAATTATTTAATGTACAAGGAAAATCATTTTCCCTGTGGAGAAATCCTATTCCTCGTACATAAAACAACTGGCCATTATTCCATGTTCACAAGCACCATGTACCTGCGTATTATCAAGAAACCTCTGGAAACAATATATTTATCTAAAACAATGCAGCGCTTTCCCACCATGGCACTGCTTCTGGCCAAAAGGCAAGCAGCTATGACCTTGATGCAGGACATGTACTTTAGGGATCACACTGAGATATACACTGTACCGGAAAGACATCCCACGGACTTCTGGGAGCCCCTTTGTGACTATCAGGCACAGAAGAGTACTGAAGACTCGTAGGATGCACAAAGGAATGCTGGATCAGAAGTTGTTTGTGCAAATGTATAGTGCCTGTTGCTCTACTAAAAAGCAAATTTTTTCAAGAATTCTTGGATGTGTGAGGCTAAGCGCTGATTACTAGATATCCAACATTCCAGGTCCTTGACTGCTTTTTATAGTGGAATAACTAATTGTTGTACAGGGTTTCAATTTACTAATAAAATGTAATAAAAAAATTAACTTTTAGACCTAGCCATAAATTGTTAGATTTTACAAAAAACTGCATGCTTTTATTTTGGAATTACAATAAAAAAATGCATCACACTTGCAGCTTACTTTAGTTCATGATAGCACTTGCCCTAATAGTAAAAGCTTTGTAGTATTTAATGATATATCCAATGTGTAACATCCAGTATGCTCATATACACATTTTGCATTAGCAACTGAGGATTCCTGTATGTCTTTACTACCCTGGTGTACTGTGAACTGTCAGCTCCTGGGTTTGTGCTGCCGGAAGGAAGATGCTGTGTGTCCAATGGTCAAAATGGTCTTCTTGGACTTCACCACAAACAATATGCCCTGGCCTTTGGGCGATAGGAATTCTATGGCAGGACCGGAGGCTCGGATTATGCTTTTCTTTCTCCGCCATTTATTAAAATACAAAACGCACAGCAGCCCAAGAAAAGCTCTTATTGGAACATCATCATCGGTTTCAAGAAAAACTCGAGAAAAAAACAACAAATAACATCAATATAGTGCAAATGTCTCAGACTTTAACTACAAGTCCCAGCACTCCAACTTGTAAGGATCCGAGGGTAGTCCTTTCACAGTGTCCATTATCCTTAGATAAGCAGTCCCCTCTCTCGGTCCTTCCTCTTTCTTCGCTGCTCCCGCAGCCAGTTAAGTGTTTTCTCTTTGGTCTTGGTTTATAGTGGTATTTACCTCACGTTTGGGGTTTCTTGGTTATTCTTTCGGGGTCTGTGTAAGCGCTGTGGCGGCTTTTTCTTCACAGAGTCCCGAGAGCGTCGCGGGAGCGATTCTCCGCTCCTTTCGCGACCTTTATTCCCGTGATTGTCACGCGGCGTGTATCGGCCGCTAGAGGGCACTGCGGCGTCTCGTTGGTCTTCAGCGCGGTTTTCTCCTCAGAGGAGCCGCGCTGAGGAATCCAACGGACGCGGAGCCTTGCCCTCGTGCCCACTCAGTGACGCTCGGTTTATCCGGGTCTGTATCCCTGTTTTCAGTGATTTCTTCACTCTTACGCCCTGCTGAGGGTCTGTATTGCGGTCTTACCGCGTTTTCTGCCGGTGGTGCCGGTTCGAGCACTCTTTAGCCCTGGTGTGGTAGCGCGCTGTGGGGGGGCAGACCTGGTCCCTTGTGGTGGGTCAGCGCGCTGTGTGGGGTCTGAGTGCGCCCTAATTGCGGTCAGTTCCTGACGCCCAAAAGCTGTGCAGTCCTCTGGGGCAGTGTTGGAAAGGCCTGCTAGAGGTGGCTCTAGGTCAAGTGGTGGTTGTCTTTCGTTGTGGAGGATGAATACTATGAGGAATCCCATTCAGGTAGGAATCCCATTCCTACCTGAATGACGAGGAGTTCTATCAGGCAGTTGATAGTTCTATTTACCGGTGTGTGACTGAGGTAGTGGGCCCTATGGAAGACCGCCTTTCGGTGCGCATTGTAGAGGAATGCGCCAAGTTGGCGCGCGATGATTTTCCAGGCCCTTCAGGGGAGGGCCCTCCAGCCCCAAAGAAATCTTGCAGGGAAGGGCCGTCGGAGTGTGCCCAAGGGGTGGACAAGGGCGCTTTTGAGCGTCTTCGAGATGCATTCTTAGCGAAGGCGACCGCACCCCCCGCGGAGCAGCCCGCTGCCCCTGTCCCGGTGGCGCCTTCGGAGGTTGCACCTTCTTCCCCAGACAGGGATTCCCCAGATACCGATGAGGACGATGAGTCGGAGCGTTCCTGGCGTCCTTCGGGCTCGGTTGCGGAGTTGCCTCGGGATAGTTCAGGCATGCTGGACCCGGATGAAATTATTCATCCGCGGTCAGCAGCGTGGGCCCCGGGCGACAAGGTGGCCAAGTTCGTGGCGAGCAGGCTTCGCAAACCACTAGAAAAGGAGGCCAGAGGTTGTCTACGGGGGGAATGCCCTAGGCCATCGTTAGAAGGCAAGGTGGCCATGACTCCAGACCTGGATGCCAAGATGGCGACGTTTTTGGCTAAATTCATGAAGGATCCGCGCAAGGGCATAGACCGTTCTTGGCAGTCCTGCCAAGATAAGTTGTTGGACGCGGTGGGTCCGATCACAAAAATTTTAGATATGGCGGAGGAAGCGAAGGTCACAGGTGCGACCATTTCCCCTGAAGTGCTGTCTAATTGGGCACAAAGGGTGATTATTTTCTTGGGTAACGCCAACTGCGCCCTTTCCACAGAGCGCTGACGGTCCTTTTTAATTAAACTGGACCCGAAGCTAGGAGACCTAGCCTCTTTGGAGGCGGGGGCTGTAGCCCAAGGAGGTCTCTTTGGCGAGCCCTTCATTAAAGAATTGGGAAAATTCGTATCTACTTTTACCTCGCTGGACAAAGCTCAATCCAGCATTAAACGCGTTTTCCATTAGCGTTTTTCCTCCGGGGCTGGTCGCAACAGGGGCCGTGCGACCGGCCGCACAGGGCAGAATGCCGGTAACAGAGGGCAAGGCTCCGGACGAGGGCAGTATAATACATCTGCCAACTATACGAACTTCTATCCCACCAGAGGACAGCGCTTTGGAGGTCGCGGCTTCAGAAAAGGTGCCGGAAACAACTCCGCTGCCGGTGAGTGCAATTCCTGCAGATCAGGTTTGTGTTGTAAGGCCGTTTGGCGGCCTTCTGGGGAGAGTGGGCACTTCTCACAGCGGACGCATGGGTGTTACAAACCGGCTGTGGTTTCCGTATAGAATTCTACGACCAGCCTTTTCAGGTGAGTGCCCACCCTCCGATGGTGTTCTCAGAGGCCGATGCGTTGTTGATAGACGAAGAGGTCGCGGACTTGCTTCGCAAAGGGTCCGTTCGTCGTTCAACTCGTCATCCCTCGGGGCTCATCCGCAACCTCTTTCTAGTGGACAAGCCCGGCGGCGGACGTCGCCCAGTCATCAATCTCAGAGAATTCAACGGGTGGCTGGTGTATCGCCACTTCAAGATGGAGGGGATCCATCTTTTGCGCGACATTCTTCTTTCACAGGACTGGTTGGTGCGGTTGGATTTAAAGGACGCCTATCTGGTGGTTCCCATTCATCCCCCGCACCGTCGTTTCCTGCAGTTTGTCTGGAAGGATCAAGTGTTCGAATTCATGGACCTTCCTTTCGGTCTGTCTTCCGCTCCGTGGTGCTTCACAAAAATGCTGCACCCGGTGATAGAGTTTTTGCGCGGTCAAGGCATTCGGCTCATCGTCTACTTGGACAACATTTTGCTTTTGGACCAGTGTCCTCAGAGACTGCGAGTACAACTGCAGCTAACGGTGTCGCTTTTGCAGAAGCTGGGGTTCGTTATCAACGAGACCAAGTCGGTTCTGGTCCCCTCTCAACGGATAGAGTTCCTGGGTTTCATCATAGACTCTGTCGAGTCCAACCTCAGTCTTCCAGCCCGCAAATTGTCGAAGATCCGGCATGTGTTGCGGCAGACTGTGGGGAGGTCCCACACTTCTTTGAGGCAGATTGCCAGGGTGGTGGGCCTTTTGTCCTCTTCCATCCAGGCGATTTTCCCAGGGCCGCTGCATTACAGGGCCCTCCAACGCCTCAAAGCCTTTCACTTGCGCAGAGGTTTGTCTTACGATCAGATGGTTCCACTCTCAGAAGAGGTGAAGGAGGAGATGATGTGGTGGCTTTCACACATGGAAGCCTGGAATGGTCGGGCGATTTTTGGGTCAGTCCCGGATTTGGTTATCGAGTCCGATGCCAGCAGGGCCGGTTGGGGCGCACGCTGCAGAGAATTTTCCACAGGCGGCGCCTGGTCTCCAGAGGAGCAGAAGTTGCACATCAACTGTCTGGAGCTTTTGGCGGGGTCCTTTGCTGTTCATTGCTGGACCAAGGATACGGTGCAGTCGTGCGTCCTTTTGAAGATGGACAACTTCTCAGCCGTACGGTATGTGAACCATTTGGGAGGTTCTCGGTCCCGTGCGCTAGCAAACCTAGCGAAGGAGTTTTGGACCTATTGCCTGGACAATCATGTGTCAGTACAGGCAGAGTACTTACCGGGCCAGTCCAATCAGGTGGCGGACTGGCATTCCAGATATCTGCGAGATTTCAGTGAGTGGAAGCTGGATGTTCCGGTTTTTCAATGGTTGAACGACCTCTGGGGTCCTTTCTCGATCAACCTCTTTGCCTCGCGGTTGGACCACCAACTTCCGAGGTTCTTCAGTTGGAGGCAGGATCCGGTGGCGGAAGCCACGGACGCGTTTCTTCAAGACTGGAGTCGGGAGTCTCCTTATGCGTTCCCTCCCTTCTCCATGATAACGAGAACGGCGGCTCAGCTTCGCCGTCAGAAAGGGGAGCTGGTCTTAGTGACACCATTCTGGAGGTCTCAAGTGTGGTTTCCGGTTCTACTGGAACTTTCTTGGGATTTTCCAATCCTACTCCCCCAGTTTCCTCACCTGCTTCTCAGTCCAAATCAGGAGCCCCATCACCTCCTCGTGCAGGGTTCTCTCCACCTCATGGTATGGAGGCTTTCAGGAGACGCTGGTCGCTCCCAGGGCTTTCGCGACCGGCTCAAGGACTTTTGTCCAAGCCTGGGCTCCCAGTACGTCGAAACGCTACAAATCCGCTTGGACTAAGTGGGTACGTTGGTGTCTTCGACACGGTCTGGATCCCTTGGTCGCCGGAGTGGTTCCCATCCTGAACTTTCTAGCGGAATTGGCTACGGCGGGTTTGGCATGTCGCACACTTAATGCCATGCGTTCAGCGATTTCTGCTGCGCATTTGCCGGTGAACGGTTCCCCAGTGGGTGAACATCCTTTTGTGTGCAGACTTTTACGAGGTGTCCGGTTGTCCTTGCCGCCGGAACCTCGTTACTCCGTCCTCTGGGACGTGAATGTGGTGTTGAACTTGTTTCTCTCCTGGCAGGCTAATAGATACTTGTCTTTAAAGGAGCTTTCGGCCAAGTTGGCCATGATGTTATGCTTGGTGTCGTGTCGCAGAGTGTCAGATGTTCGAGCTCTGGATGTGTCCGCACGGGTGTTTTCGCCTGAGGGCGTCACCTTTACGGTTGGCCGCCGTACGAAATCTGGCTCCAGAACTATTACGTATCCTGCTTTTGTGGATGTTCCAAAATTATGTGTTGTGAACTGTTTGAAAGCGTATGAAGACATGACTTGGGATCTACGCCCTCCGGGCGAACGTCAGTTGTTGATTGCCTTGCGAAAGCCACACCATGCAGTCTCTTCCCCCACCATTGCCAGGTGGGTGCGCTGGGTCATGCAGGAAGCGGGCATCGATACTAAGCGTTTTGGGGCTCATTCTGCCAGAGGGGCCATGGCCTATAAGGCGTTTGCAGTAGGTGCACGTTTGGAAGACTTGATGCGTGCAGCGGATTGGTCTTCAGAGTCCACTTTTAAGAAGTTTTACTTCAAGCCAGTGGTGGACATTGCCCATTTGGTGGTGAGTAAGCTTTAAACTAGCATAATCCGAGCCTCCGGTCCTGCCATAGAATCGAAATTTGCCTAGCTAGTGTGACGGTAAGTTTCAATTCTATTAAGGACACGGAGGCGAGGATTATCCCACCCAGATCATCCACAAGTGACGTCCCACCCGTATGTCAGTAAGTACGTAGGTTTCCAGTTTTGGTGCTGTTATATTCATGCCTGCTGTTGTCCATGCTTATATTGCTGACATGCATCTAGTTGTGCATCTCTGACGCGGTTGTATGTTTCCTAGGTAATGAAGGTGCCAAGCAGGACCAGTAAAGATGAAGCGTAATTCGCGAAGAAAGAGGAAGGACAGAGAGAGGGGACTGCTTATCTAAGGATAATGGACACTGTGAAAGGACTACCCTCGGATCCTTACAAGTTGGAGGGCTGGGACTTGTAGTTAAAGTCTTAGACATTTGCACTATATTGATGTTATTTGTTGGTTTTTTCTAGAGTTTTTCTTGAAACCGATAATGATGTTCCAATAAGAGCTTTTCTTGGGCTGCTGTGCGTTTTGTATTTTAATAAATGGCAGAGAAAGAAAAGCATAATCCTCGCCTCCGTGCCCTTAATAGAATTGAAACTTACCGTCACACTAGCTAGGTAAATTTTGATTCCACATCTCTCTTTCAATGCAACGAAGTGAGAATTTGCCATTGAATCTATGCAGAAAACAACTCTTTACAACCATTCTAACAAATAGATTGTCTTCACATCCAACAGAAGACTCTGGTTTAAGTACCCAAACACTTAGCATACATACTTTGGAAAACACTGCAACTGGTTTTTCACAGTCCCGTGGATTAAATTTATGAATCCCACATTCCAGCTGAACAGAAAACTCAAAAATCTTCTTCCCTGGTAATGAAATCACAGAACATATTACATTAATATTTTTTATTATAAATCACACTTGTGAAAGATGTACATTTTGCTTCATACTATTGCTAGGAATTCAGCAAACTACCTATAGTTTGTATTCATAAAGCAGATTTTTTCTTCACAACCAATATGCAAGTATGCCACAAATAAATGATCCCCACCTCCGCCAAAAGCTATTTAACATGCCAACAATGAGTACCTACATTCTCAAATTTCCTCATCTGTACCTACTGAAACACATTTTGCGCATTTAGGTCTTCTTTTATTCTTTTTATATACAATCTGCATGCCTTCCTTATAAAAAACAATTTTGAAATCATTTCAACAACAGGCGTACATTACAAACAAATTTCAAGATGTATATGCAATGCAGAGAATCCTGAGAGAGAGAGAGAATTATCTAAACTATATTTAGTCGAGGACTCTGGTAACTTCATCAAATACTTTTCTGTTTAGCTAAGAGTGTACCGCTTTACTCACATGAAATAGAGATTAACAAGTGGGCAACTTGAGTAAGAAACTGGTAACATTTATTATTAACAATTTAACCTCATAGATGCTATTAAACATTCCTCCCCAGTGCTGCGCTGTCCATTGGAACTAGTGCTGAATGGACGTCCAATGGTCGTGCGCAGCACTGGGGAGGTAGTGCTGCCGTCGGCCAATGCACCGAGGCAGCACTTAAGGGGTTAAAATAGTGGTCTTATGATGCCGCCCCACCCCCCGGCGCGCAGGGATGCTGTGGCAAAAAGTTTTACGGATCTAGGCTCACGCCTGGGGATTATCCTACGTGAGGGAATCTGCGTCTAGTAGTCTCTATCAGATATGTGAAGTTCAACACCTCATCCTACATCTCTCTACATACAAGCAATGCACTTCCAAATATTACTAGACTGGCCTCATTTAACAACTGTAGTACTGAATTAATATGATGCCGGAGGATATTGCCTCATAAAAGGTTGTGTGGACATGCACAGTCAAAAACTCTGCAGATATGCATTGCAATGTCTGAACCTCTACAGGAGGGTTGGAGGTCTCAAGTGCCTTAGAGGTGTAGAATGCTGGCCCTATATACTGAGTTTTCAAAAGCCCATACAACCATTAGCTGCATTAAATCATGGCCCTAGAGAGGCCAGCAAGTCTGTGGTCCTTTAAAGGACTAACCATGTGTGATGTATCAATTGCACTCACACAGTTAAATACATGCGCCCCCCTTGTTTTTTGCCAGTGTAAATTTGTGGCCTGCTTCAGGGTTTTATGGATGGGTTACTCTAGCACAAACATGAGGGACATCCCATCCGCATTATATTGCAAGCCAACTACAATAAGACAGATAGCACACCCATCACATTTGTGATGGAGTAACCCATCCGCTAAATTCTAAATCAGGTCCTCAGTTGTCAACATGCTCAAAAACAGGGGAGAGTGGACCAGTAAGATGTGGAAGGGTGAGCAAGCTGCTCCAATATAAAGGCGATTAATATGCTGTGGTAGCTGCTTCTGACAAAATATAAACTGTTGCAGCTACTGACAGGGCAAGGCACTGAACAAGCTGCTGTAACTATCTCGAACAAGGAGAAATCACTCAATAACTGCAGGTACCGATAATACTGTATACTGAATGACCGTTGTAAGTACAGTAAGTGCCATTGAATTAACGTACGATAAGACAGTACTGAAAGGGCGTCTGTTTCTGTAATGGGGTGTGAAACTAAATGCTGCCATTGGCAGAAATAAGCTGCACAAACTAGGTCCGGTTACAGGCACATACAATTCACCCCTCATTGCACCAAGAGATTGCCACTTCAGAAGCTGGTTAATTGCAGCAATGTATAGATGAGAAGAGGGTGGGGAGAATCAAGCATAATCATACCTTATTTTGTTCAGGAAATATACACTCAAAAACTCAATATTACCAGACTGTTGTATTCTGTAAATGAGCTTTCAAAAAGTGATATCTAGCAAATAGTTAATAGATTATAAAATCTCTCCTACTTTAACAAATTTTAAACAAATGTGGTTTATTAGAACCAGGTTAAAGAAAGGTAGAACAGAATTACCACTATTCACACAAAAATTTTACTCTGGTGTGCGTTTTAATGCACAGAGTCTGGGCCAACACATTTCTGTACTATTCTTTTCCCCCCTCAAACTACCACCCACAAAAACATTATCTCACGCTTAAAATAACTGGAATCTCTTGCAAAACTTGTCCTTTCCACATGAGCTGGGAATGCAGACATTAATTTGGACACGTGTAGCACAGAAACAAAGTCTTTTACTAAAACGTCTTCCTTCCTGTTTGATTTAGAAATTGAAACAATCTGAACAAGCACTGGCATAGTCAACAGGTCTGATGCTGACAGCCAGCCTTTTGAAGCTTATTTCGATGTGTCCTAGTGTCTGTAAAACTTACGTTTTGAGCAACTGCAGGGCATTTGCCAATATACAAAATAGGCATTGGCTAAAAATCAAAAATATATTTTGGGCTCACAAAGCACACGTTGTCATAGTAATCCCGGGTACAGGAGGGAACTATTTTGTGTGGATGTGCTCTTTGTGAAAGAATAGAATACCATCACTCACAGTGAAGTTAGTCAATGGCTAAAGGGGGCCAACTCACTGGTCAAAGCTGTAGGCTGTAGAGGGTGGAAGAAATGTGAAGGACAAAGCAACAGACCAATGGATGAAGAGGACTGCCTGTAAGCACCTATAAGGAGGTATTCTGCACATATATAGAGATTCTGTTTTTATATGGTATGTGTATGTATTATGTATGTGGCATGATTGTCTGTGCAGGATCAGGGTGAAAGGTTTACCAGGGATAAAATGTAAACTGCTATTGTTTATTTACAACTGCTTAAGTAATACAAATGTTTACCATTTAAAATGTTAAAAGCAATCTTCTTGTTTCTCTATTGACAACATGTGCTGTTGAGATTTAAAAATTATTTTTTTTTAAAGGAAATCAAAACATTTGGCTAGAATATATTGAGGGGACATTAGCTGAATGCAAAACATATGCAAATCACTGAAGAAAATCTGAATGAAAACTTTGATGATTGAAGCTTTGAGAACATCTGCTGTGTGCCTTTTTGCAGGCATTATGATTGTGCACAACGTGGTGTCATCTACAAATATTTACATATGATGAAAAACATTTGGTTATATGCATTCCGATGGACATATTGTAAAAAAGAAATTAAAGGACAACAAACCTCTTCTTTTTTGACGTGGTTTATATTCATGAAGCACTGCTGAAGCAAGTCTTTTACTTCATTACTCTCCAAGCTGTTATAATCAAACACAAAAAGCGCCTGGTGGAGGTGCCAAAGACGTCCCAAATCAGCCCCCTATATAACAGAGCAAATGAAGCAAACAGTAAACATTGTGAAAACTTACAGGAAGTGTGTCCACATTTTTGCTAATTCATACATGGTTCCACCAGGTCATTCAGATGTAATATTTAATAACGTAGTGTTTCAAGCAAATCTAATTGCCATTCATGGATCACAGGCTCATTCTCCCAATTCATACCGCGCCAAGCAGTGCATAGTGACAAATAACCAAAAGCCTCGCAGAGGGGGCCTGAAGTCCAACGTTGAAGATTTTGTGAATAGACATTCATGGTGATACACAATGGGTTATATTAACTTCCATGAATTGTCCTTTCATCACATTTTGGACGTGCTTTCTGGTTAAACCATCCTTCTCTATGCCCCATCGCGCTCTTATAGTGATTTCCCTCTGCCAGCTCATGCTGGCCAATAGAAGTAATGCAGTTTTGTGGTTCTTAGTTTTGTTGTTCTTGTCCAGAATTATACAATTTGTATTCCGTTATTCACCTATCCTTGCTGACAAAGCTTTACAGGCATACGCCCCAGCGTGGCTAAGTTTTCACATGCCAGTTGGCACTCTCCCAATACAGATTTTCAGGGGTTCTAGGTACAAGCAAAGTACGCCACCACATAATGCACGAAATGTCAGTCTCTCACCTTGGTTCGGGCTTCCAATTCTCTTACGAATTGTTTTTTATATTGTAAGCAGCTACTGCAGCCAGTTATTCAGTTTGTCTCATCAACAACAGTTGTTTGGAGGGCAACTAAGTAAAATTTTGCAAGGGAAAGGAAATCAGTCAAGGAACTGTTAGAATAAGAAAAGCTGGAGTTCCTTTGTGAAGGAGTAAACAAAGGGTGAGGACACGGTATGGCGGAAGATGGTTCAAGAGGTGTGGAGCACATCCTCAAAAGAAGTACTGAGGAATTTCTGCTTCCTGAATATATGGATATCTTAGCTACCAAGGGGGCAGATCATTTGTTTCTGGGACACGTATATGGGAGAACGTTTGTGCACCACATTATGAGTCAGACAAGCAGAATTGTAAAGAACGTCTGACCTTGAAGCCATACCTACACCACAGACATTTGTACAGCACTATAAACATGAAAGTATCCAAGTGCTTGAAAAAACCTCAGTACTTAGCTAGTTGTTTACAAGCAAGTGAATAGCTTTGATCAAAGCGAAGCCAATTAAATGTTGTTTGTTTTTTTGCACTAGTGTGATCTGATCACAGATATTATAATGTGTATTTGTAAAGCAGACGCTCACCCAAGGGTATCTTGGCGCTGAATAACAGATGGTTGATGTTACCCAACTCAATGGTACTCATTTTAGCGACCTCAGAAGGATGAAAGGCTGAATGGTCCCGCCAGGATTTGAACTTGTGACCATGAGAGCGAACACAAGCCCACACAGTGGACGTATCAGTCCACTAAGCCAACAGACCCTGCCTAATTCGAGACACAAATGCAATTGTAAACCACCTACAAGCAATCAGTGTCTGGATTGCAGTCATATTAAAGGGTTTACACTATAAAAGCTTGTGTGGGTGGAGGGTTTGTAGTTAGAACGGTGAGAGGGGGCTAATGAGCATGAGGAAAAATGTACCCGGACCTTCGGTTTTCTATGTGGTTTTTTAAAGTAAAGTGGATTAAGACATCAAGTTTCCCTTCTGCTGCTGAATAGTACACAAATGACTAAACATGCCACTTAAGAAAAAGAGAACAAGCATTGGCATAGCCAATAGGTCACGCCTTTGGGACCTTATAAGTGTTTAGCCATGCAACAGTTCGTGTTGTTGCACCAAGGATATTCTGCTGCATAACTAAATAGTTATAGGGTCCAAAAAGAGAGACCTATTGGCTATGCCAATGCTTGTTTGTTGTTGCTGTTTTGTTTAAGTTGCCAGATCTACAATAGCTGGACATGGTTTCTGTTAACAGTTCTTTGCAACAAATGAACTTGTTTTTATTGCTCTGAATGTTCTTTCCATTCTGTTTGTAGGAAGCAGTCATTCCCAGGGGTGTGGGGGCTGCCTATGCGCCGAACTTGCAGCATGACTCACTCACACAGAAGTTCATGCACTGCACCTGCATACTCAGCATGGTTTAAGGAAACTCGACCCACTCCCTCCCAGGCATCAAACACATATTTACCAAGAAACTCTAAGAAGAGCCTGCCTGCTGCACTGACGGCTGGTGGTATGTGTGTGCCTGGTGAAACCGTGCACTGACGGCTGGTGGTGTGTGCGCGCCCGGTGAAAGAATGCACTGACAGATATTGGTGTGTGTACCCGGCGGAAGCGTGCACTGACGGCTGGTGGTGTGTGTGCCTGGTGGAAGCGTACACCGACGACTGATGGTGTGTGTGCCTGGTGGAAATGTGCACTGACGGCTGGTGGTGTGTGTGCCTGGTGGTGAAGCGTGCACCGACGGCTGGTGGTGTGTGTGCCTGGTGGTGAAGCGTGCACGGACTGCTGGTGGTGTGTGCCTTGTGGAAGTGTGCACTGACGGCTGGTGGTGTGTGTGCCTGGTGGAGATGTGCACTGACGGCTGGTGGTGTGTGTGCCAGGTGGAAGCGTGCAGTGAAGGCTGGTGGTGTGTGTGCCTGGTGGAAGAGTGCACTCACCGCTGGTGGTGTGTATGCCTGGTGGAAGTGTGCCTAGTGGAAGCGTGCACTGACGGCTGGTGGTGTGCGCGCCTGGTGGAAGTGTGCACTGGCGGCTGGTGGTGTGTGTGCCTGTTGAAAACGTTCACTGAGGGCTGGTGGTGTGTGTGCCTAGTGGAAGCGTGCACTGATGGCTGGTGGTGTGTGTGCCTGGTGGAAGAGTGCACTGACGGCTGGTGGTGTGTTTGCCAGGTGGAAGCGTGCACCAACGGCTGGTGGTGTGTGTGCCTGGTGGTGAAGCGTGCACCGACGGCTGGTGGTGTGTGTGCCTGGTGGTGAAGCGTGCACCGACGGCTGGTGGCGTGTGTGCCTGGTGGTGAAGAGTGCACTGACGGCTGGTGGTGTGTGTGCCTGGTGGTGAAGCGTGCACCGACGGCTGGTGGTGTGTGTGCCTGGTGGTGAAGCGTGCACCGACTGCTGGTGGTGTGTGCCTTGTGGAAGTGTGCACTGACGGCTGGTGGTGTGTGTGCCTGGTGGAGATGTGCACTGACGGCTGGTGGTGTATGTGCCTGGTGGAAACGTGCACTGACGGCTGGTGGTGTGTGTGTGCCTGGTGGAAGCGTGCACTGACGGCTGGAGGTGTGTGTGCCTTGTGGAAGCGTGCACTGACTGATGGTGTGTGTGTGCCTGGTGGAAATGTGCACTGACGGCTGGTGGTGTATGTGCCTGGTGGAAACGTGCACTCACGGTTGGTGGTGTGTGTGCCTGGTGAAAGCGTGCACTGATGGCTGGAGGTGTGTGTGCCTGGTTGAAGCATGCACTGACGGCTGGTGGTGTGTGTGAATGGTGGAAGTGTGCATGGACGGCTGGTGGTGTGTGTGCCTGGTGGAAGAGTGCACTGACGGCTGGTGGTGTGTGTGCCTGGTGGAAGCGTGCACTGACGGCTGGTGGTGTGTGTGACTGGTGGAAGCATGCACTGACGGCTGGTAGTGTGTGTGGCTGGTGAAAGCATGCACTGACAACTGATGGTGTGTGTGCCTGGTGGAAGCAGGAGCATTCACAGCATAGAAGAGACCAAATGAAACCGACGAAGAGGGAGGGGGAGTGCGAGAAGAGGAGCCTGATTACAGCAATAAAAACACAGATGGTAGCTGTGCACGCGCTCGTGAACGCAAGCTTGAGGCCAGCAAAAGCCTCTGGTGGCACTTTTAAAAACCACTAACTAAATGTCTCGAAGAGACAGCATACGCGGTCTCAGGCGAGACCTAAAAATGTGTTAATTACATGGGATAAATGTGGATTCCTAGCATAATCTAATACAGCAAACTGGAGTGTTCAAGTGGTCTCAAAGGGCAACTACTTCAAGATGTGTCACTAATCCTATACACAAGAAAACTCGAAAACAAGTTTGCTAATTCACAAAACAGAAGCCGATGGCTTGTAAACATTTCACACCTTTAACTCGATAAACCTGGGAAAGCAGTGATCACATTTTTAACCAGTTATTCATATAACAGCATGTTTTCTGCCACTGTAAGAAAGCACTTTGGAGAGTGCAGGTATAAAACAAATATATATATTTTTCACTTTGCAACCGGGAACATGCAAGTTCCCTGCATAGGTCTCCAAATGTTGCCTTTGTACAAAACGCGACCTACAAAACGTGTTTGCTTGAACCGCTGACTACATGCATAATTCCACATTATGCAAGTTGACAAATCTAGACTAGCACATAATAAAAATTACACAAATTCCTCTGAACATTTATATCAATCTCCTTTCTTTAACAAGACTCAGACTTTTAGGCTTCAGTACAACTCGAAGTTGTAGAGCAGGCCTGAAGCTTTACGATTCACGATTCTTCTTTCTCCTTTAACTAAACACGATTGATGCATTTGGACACTACCAAATTCTTCAACTAGCTCTATACAAATGCCACCTGCAGCTCAATTCATATAACATAACCAATATAAACATATAATGAACACAAGAGATCTACTTAGCCACAACATACCGTGCTATTTTCTGTAAGGCTTTTCTTTAACAGCATGACAAAAGCGGTTTTCCCCATTTCTTCCTTCCCAGCCAATCCTTTCTCCCACCAGACCACACACAGATGCTGGATCGCCTGCTCAAGGGCTCCTTCAGCTTTTGGTAAAACCTGTAAAATACCTTTAAAAAAAACCTTAACGTTATTGATGCAATACAATTTGTTTTATAATCAAACATGCTTTATTGAAAGTCATTTACAAAGAGCGCACGGGCAGTCTATGGTGGCGAGTCAGACTGCAAACTTATGGAAAACGTAGGTAATGCATAACACATAGAAATCTCCTTGCCAAGAGTATATACTTCATATTGTTGAGTCTACCTGGGCTTAGATGAGTGGAAAATGAAACTCTCCATCATCCCAGGGTGTCACTCTACTTATTAAGGGGGATGCATGGTGACAACAGGGTGGTGACAGCACCCAGAACTGGGATGATACGAGTTCTGGACTTCTATGTTGGATATGAAAAAACGATTCAGAAAAGGGGGTGGTGATGAACAGTGTCTGAATTAAGCAGACCACTCTTACCCAGTCCAAAGATCAGGGCATGATCCATCACCGTTATTTAGCTCACTGCACCATCCCTTGCTCATTGCACCATCAGGATTCAAGCAAGCCGGGCCGACGGCGGCTGAAATGCCAGAAACCGGTCCCCGGAAGCTTGTTTCCTTCCCAGTGTAAGAATTGGCTTGGTAGTTTGGTTTGCCCTGTTCCCATCATGCACTGGGACAGGAACAGACTAATTTGCATATAGCCAGGTTCTGAGCTGGGATGGTGCAGTGAGCTAAAAAACGGTGTTGGATCTAGCCCTGATCTCTTGACTGGGTGAGAGTATTCCGCTTGATTCGGAGACTCTGTCCATCACCACCCCTTGTTGTTGGATATGAAAAACGGCATCCTTTCAAAATAGAGGACGGTGAGAGAAGGCATCAGCAAATAATAGGAAAAGATCTGTATGGAACTAAAGATGGGAATGGGCTCTGCTGTGGTGTCCACAAGGGTGTCCCAGTTGTGGATTCTACCCTTAGTGATAGGGAGGAGAAATTAATGCATGAAAGAAAGATGCAGTGCTTAATTTGTAAAAACGCAAGTGTCAGGGCCCAGGGTATAGCACAGGAGGTCAATGCAGCTGGTACTATCAAATACTAACCATCACACAATACAACTGTGACAGTCTGGGCTATTTCAGGTCACCTCAAGCAGTAAAGATGACCTGGACCTGCTAGTTTTATTATTTTTGTGAAGCACACAGAAAAGTGAGGTGGGCCTAATATTAGGAAGCCAGGCTGAAAATGTGTAGACATGATGATAAACTGAGAGACGACCTTGAGGTCTGGGGAGAGCTTCTTGCTGATTCTTTAGACTAGATAGCTTTCCACCAACCCTCACCAGCCGGGAATGAGGACTCTTCCGACTCCATCACTGCTTAAACGATTTATAGGAAATAACCATGCCGTGTTTGAATCCAATGTGTTGGTACCCACTTTTTAATACAGTTTTACCATCTTATTTAAATGTCTCTATTAAAGATATGCTTGTGCAATTCATGTTTTTTCTCAGCAACATTTTTCTTGATGGCACTTGTTGACAGTCACTTGTTACTGTACTTATAAAATGTAAACACCCAAAAAAAGGAAAAAAAAATATTTAGTACCACCATGTGGTGGACCATCATCAATTAGTGCCAGTGTTTAGAAATAAATGCTGGTGCTTGGCACCGGCAAGCAGTTGAGCAAATTAGGCAATAGCTACATCGGTAAATCTAATAGTGACAAAATGGTCTCAGTATTTTCTTTCTCTTTCAGTAACTGCTTAATTCTGATGCCCAGCCCTTAGGATTTCTCCTGAATATTAAAGAACGTAGCTTTTAGAGGGGAGAGAAAGCCTCATTAACGATGATTGCGTAAAAGTGCAAATCACAGACCATTTTGCAGGTGCTAAATCGGAGGGGCTTATCCATGGACGTTTATGAAAAATGGGCATCGCGTCAATGGACGGTCTGCATAGACAAACTACTGGCGTTCATGTGGTAGATATGCACAAAAACATTTGTTTCTCCTCCATTTTCTTTACTCTAAGGGAAATATTTCTCATCTTGGCAGTCCTTACTCTACACCTCCCATTTAATATGGAGATGCACCCTCCCCTATCCTTTCCTTCTCTGAAATGTACTTGCTACAGCTTTTTTGGGTATGTTGTCATGAGTAAACAAGGTGGTGAATCTACGCAAACCAATATTTTGAACGCTTAAATCCTTCAACTTTGTGGTTATTCAGCATATTTTCTCAGCTACCTGAGGAATGCTCATTTTCCAGCACCTATGCTTAATGGCATTGGTATTCCAATCTGTGAGTAGAAATATACACTAATGATTCAGTGTGAGGGAAATTACCCCTGATAATCTTTGGGATATTTTTAACACAAATTCCATGCATATGTCCAGAACACAACATTTTACAGTGGGAAGCCACAATTTGAACACAGATCAAAAATGAGGCAAATTAAGTCACTGTGCAGTCTCTTCTCTACTTATTCCTCCTACTCCCTCTCCTCCTGTAGTTCGTTAATTTCTTCTTTACTTATCCCTTTGCTCCTTCTTCACTTCCACGCTCTTCGAGCAATTTAATATATTGAAAAGGTTGGGGGATATAAAACAACTCGAGACTAGGATTACATCATGGAGGACAACCAAGTACATCTTACCATGTATTATGAGAGCACATTCCATTAGTGCTTCATAGCTCGCATCTTCATCAACCACCGCAACCGAATAAGTAACCACAGTCGTCACTCCATGAAAAACAGCCATGGTTTGTTTCTAGAAGTTACAAAGAAATACAGAGGTTGAAAAACACAAAATGCTATTGAAGTGTTTAATTCAACACTTTATTCCTAATTTCAATTAAATAGTGTACCCTCACTATGTAGACACTTTTTGAATAACCTTCCAAACTGGCTTGTTCAGCATCAATTGTTGCGTAAACATTACAGCCATTAGCACATTTATTTGCAATCTTAATCGAATGTTAACCGACAGAACATAAAAGGGTTTGTCACAAGTACATAGTGAAATAATCCACTGCAGTACAGGTGAAGCAGCCCCTTTCAAATAAGCTATCTACCAACAACCAAAGACTCCCTGTTCCAGAACAAGCAACATAACTGAATTTTACTAGGAGATTCCAAACTCGTTTTAGTAGCTACTTTCTGGCTATTAGTTTGGCAAAAGGTTAGGCAAAATCATATTTTAAAAAAACTGAAGATGCATTTGAGACAGGGGAGCACACATTGAGCAGACTTTTGTATAAGGACATTACACATCACAACACAAATTGCACTTGCCCAACCAAGTGTTCCCATATTCATCCTTACCTTGAAAGGAATTGTCCTTGTTAGGAATGAGAAAGTTCTGTTGCTCGCCAAACATCTTGAAGTAAAATTAAAGGAGCAAGTCCACCATATATGTGTGATGTGAGCATATGTTTTACATTTCTGAAGTGACTATCAATTTTTCATGGTTCAGATTCCTATAATGCAACTGTGTTTCCAACGGATTGGTCTTGAGCATACAACCAGATTACCTTTGATACAAAGATCTGTCGCGCACATTTAATGTAAACTAGCCAGAGCACACCTCACTATCTGTCATACGTACCATCAAGGCTTTTATGAGCTTTAGGTTTGTGGACAACAAAGACTTTTGGTCAAGTCAGAGTAGGATGGAACATGCAGGGCATCAATAACCTGCGGATTTGAATTTCACACGTTACAGTAACACATAGTCGGAATGTCCAATTGCTGTCAGAGTAATAGATTGCTTCTCAGCGGGCTTTGGTGGCGTGCAATCACTTGCACTTTATTTACCTGGGCCATCGTTTGAAGAAATTAGATTACAGTTTTAAACAATTGAGTAAAACAGTGGCACGTATTCATGTGAGAAGAGTGGAGGTTTACCACCATTCTTTTGTGTATTTTATGTCGTTTTTAGGTCTCGGCTAGAAACGCGCGAAGCTCGTTCTCGCCAGAGAACTATAGTGATCGTTTCAGCCGACAAAGTCCGACAAACGGAGACAAGAGCTGTGCACGCGCGCAGCATTGTGAATGGGAGAGGGAGAGATAAGAGCTGGCCACGCGCGCATAGGATTTGGTTGCGCGCGTGAGTCAGTCTCCATTTTAGTTTCGTATCGTTCACGGCGCCAGCGTCTCCGCCGCGCGCCGATAACTGCTCTCTGCCTGGCCGGCTTCACAGAAGGCAGCATGCTTGGAGCCCGTAGGCGCCCCCTGTGCCCCGCTGGCAGATGCGCTGCGCGTGGCACCCGGCGCACAGGGCATTCCTCTCCCTGTCACTGGCTGGTGCGAGCGGCTCTCAGTCCCAGCGCAAGCCCCAAATGTAATGGCAGAGCAATCGAAGACGGTTGGCAGGCTGCCGGGATAGAGACGCCATTGCTGTTTCTTCGTGAAAGTGTGAAAGTGCTGCTCAGGGCGGCGGTGGGCTGCGTGGGGATTTATCTCCGTTAGCTCCCTTGACTGTGTCCGGCCTTCTATCCGTTCTCTCGTTGCCCAGGGGCTTGGTGTAAGCGGCTGCGGACATGGCGTGCGGTGCCACTCTGAAGCGGCCCATGGAGTTCGAGGCCCTGCTTAGCCCCCAGTCCCAGTCCCCTAAGCGCAGGAGGTGCGCCCGCTGCCTGGTTTCCCTGGGGGACATTCCCTGCAGCGGTGCGGTCTGATGTCCCACGGCGAGGAACAGCCTCATGGAACATCACCGCCTCTGCCTTTCGTTGGGGAGAGACGCCTCACCCCAAGTAACTGCAGAGGAGGCTCAGGCCGGGTGGCACAGGGAAAGCAACGACATGGGGGTTATCCAGGGACAGCGATCTGGGTCAACGTGATTGACGGTGGTCTATCAAAGTGGGAGTAGAAAATCAGAATTCAAAAGTAATTTATAGAAATTACCATTACCGCAGAAGAAGCTCGAAATTCCATGTGTGTGTCTTCTATATGAGCAATACTGTTTTGTGGGGTATGAGTGCAGGTCTTCACTGTTGGTTAATATTTTGGTGTGGGTAGGTGCACAGAGAGTTAAGTTTCTGGACGGAAGTATCGGCTGCAGTTGAGCTCGGCACGGGGCTGACGCAGTTATTCACACAGCTCTGATGATGCACCTCGGGCACGGGGCTGACACAGTTATTCACACAGCTCTGATGCACCTCGGGCACGGGGCTGACGCAGTTATTCACACAGCTCTGATGATGCAACTCAGGCACGGAGCTGATGCAGTTATTCACACAGCTCTGATGATGTACCTCAGGCATGGGGCTGACGCGGTTATTCACACAGCTCTGATGATGCACCTCCGGCAGGGGCTCACAGCTGTTATTATTCACACAGCTCTTATGATGCACCTCAGGCACAGGCTGACGCAGTTATTCGCACAGCTCTGATGATGCACCTCAGGCACAGGCTGACGCAGTTATTATTCACACAGCTCTGATGATGCACCTCAGGCACGGGGCTGACAGTTATTATTCACACAGCTCTGATGATGCACCTCAGGCACGGGCCGATGCAGATATTATTCACACAGCTCTGATGATGCACCTCGGTCACGGGGCTGACGCAGTTATTCACACAGTTCTGATAATGCACCTCAGGCAGGTGTTCACAGCTGTTATTATTCACACAACTCTGATGATGCACCTCAGGCGCGGGGCTGACAGTTATTATTCACACAGCTCTGATGATGCAACTCAGGCACGGGCTCACAGCTGTTATTATTCACACAGTTCTGATGATGCACCTCAGGCACGGGCTCACAGCTGTTATTATTCACACAGCTCTGTTGCGCTCTCTAATACTCTTTACTACTCTCCTACTCACTATCACCTTCTCACCCTACTACTTTTTGTGTGTGTGGGTTTAATGCAATAGGTCTCGCATATGCACGCGATGAAGCTATTGGCAATGTAAATGACAATGCCATTTATTTATGATTAAAAAAAAAAAAAGCGCAATGCCAATAGCTCTACCTTTAATGCTGCCGAGACCATTGCATTGTAAATGCTGGTTTGTTATGAGTGTTTTTAGTAACTGTGTAGAATGATTATTTGGTTTTACATGCTTTAACTCCAATTTGAAATACCAACTAGAAAGTGCAAATTTAATCTACGGGTGTTGCGGGCCATCCACCAAAACAAGCCTGCTCTTAATGGAAGACTATTTGAATACTAGAACAATAACATGGCAAAGGAAGAGTAGTTTTATTTCATGTCTGTACCTATGGATGGTAAAAAAAGTAAGACCTGGCTGCTCCCTTCATGCTCTTCTCCACACTCTGCTTCCTTTCGGCAGCGCTGAGAAGCTCCTGGGCAGCCATGCGCTTTATAAATCCCATAAACCCAAACATCTCAGCCAGCTTGCATACATAAAAAAGGGTCTGTCACTTAATTGCAATGCCCACATAGATTTCCAGTACAAATGCCAATCAAAAACCTTTGCCAAACCAAATGCCAATAAGAAGCTTTTTGATAATTAGGCATATACACAGTTGTTTTTCTTTGGATGCTTAATGATAGCAATCACTTCCAGAGCCATAGTGCTACAATGCAAGGCGTGGCTGAGACAGAACGTTAGTTACACAGTAAGGGAAGAGACACGTTGCAGGGAAGAGCATTGTTGATCAAATAAAACTGAGAAACAGCAGGAGGAGCTGGAGACGGGGGTAGGCAAGGTGCAGGAAGGAAGAAGGCAGGGAGCAGAGCACCCAAATGCCCACCTACTCTCGCTAACTGGCAGTTAACAATGTGCAACAGTAACCTGGAATTATCCAGCACACTGTACTAGCACCCAGAGTAGGTGCAGAACAATGTGAGAGACAGGATTAGAACCTCAGAACAAAGTTACCTGTGGGAAGAATATTTCACCATGATGGAGTCGAAGAGTTTCTAGAGCTTTATCGGAAAAGAAAATTGTGGAAATATTCAAAGGTTTAGGCTTTTCATGCTCAAAGAAAGTAAAAGAGTGTTCACAATTCAAATGACAGCTTGGGGCGTGTTTGCAGTGGAAAAGGAGGGTCAGCATTACCAGATCAGAACTCCTCTCCAGCTCCATATCATCATCACTGTCATCGTCAATGGGCTGCCATCCTTCCACCGGATTCTCCATCAAAACAGCCCTTACTAAGTTCCTCAGTCTCTCCCATAACTCTTCCTTCTGTTTCCTTGGCAACTCCTGCAGCAGCTCATTCAGATCGAAGGGGTCAGAGCAATCTTTCTGTAAGACACCAGAAATGCAAAAACAACAAAAACGATGAGCACTGCTCCTTTGAAATAAATGCAGTGTACCAAGGGTGCAATCATAGGGCAAATGTCATTGCACATTCGAAATTATTCATCTGAAAAGCCTCTATTAACATGTTAATATAAATAGCTCACACACCAGACCCGATATGATGTGTAATAGAGTGAAAGAGAAATTCTGTTCAACTATTGTACAAAACAAAGCCCAAACAGAAAGCCCTATTCATCAGTGACATCTAATGACAACCCTCACTGCACAAGATAATTGGAATTAATGTGCTTAAAAGCAACCAATTTTCATGAGTTGCATAAGCAGTAGAAAGAAAAATACTAGTGGTAGTCCCACCTGCAACCACCGACTCAAATTCAGCACTCGGTGCAACACGAACAGCAACAAAATAAAGTAGTAAATGAAGCGTGCAGCAGGCCATTGGAACATGATTGAACTGAACAAAAATAGCAAATTTCAAATTAAGGGCTGGAATCACCATCTAAAACTGGCTGAAAACAGATGTCCCGCCACACACAGACCTCTTGCAACATTAAAGCAATCATGCATTTGTTTTTCCACCCATGAACATGGCGAAACTCCTATTTTATTATAACATCACCTTAGATAAATTGCACATTCACCTTGCATTATAAGAAATCGAGACGAAAACAGCCATTGTTTACCAAGTTTCATCTTGACAGCATCCATATAGAATTATTTATTTGCAAGAGGTACTCACAGGCAATTATAAAAGTCATTTTAAAATCAGTCCGCCCCAGTAGCACAATATAGGGAGCACTCTTTATTTTACACGCTATACTTACATGAAGTTGAATAAAATGCAAGAAGTCAGTCACCGATTCCTTTGCAGTGGCCTGCAGAAAAGCATCACGTTTTGACATTTTCTTCTCACGGTTTCAATTTCTAAAGGAAAAAATAACTTGACATTACTTAATTTTCACAGAAAAAAAACATTAGGTGAAAACGTTTCAAGCATTACTTAAAGCGTCACTTTATTTTATTGCGAGTATTTGTAGCATACACTTTGCATGGCAGAAGCAAAATGTGTCAATATAAAGTTATCGAGATATGAAGGGACGTTTGCAACGTGAATCATAGACACCTCACTTTTGTCAAGATTGGACTACTTTATTCAGTTTCCGTCCTAACTCAAAAAACATGCCTTATAAAGGAAGATAATTTATTGGTGTGTACATTTTAGGTCTAGTGTTACCAAAGACCTTTTGTTTTAAAACGAAAAATATATGTACAATATACTTGTTTAAAGGGGCTTTAAGCCAGCTTTCTGCAACCATTGGTCTGTTTGTGCATCATTCACGTTTTGCTTCAGCCCACTACAGCATGCAGCACAGGGCAGTAGGTCAGTCGACTTCAACCACTGGATAACTTCACTTTAAGCAACTGCATTTTGCTCTTTCGCAAGGAGTACATCCCCACACAAGCTAGTTTGCTTCTGAGCCAATACTTTTTAGGTCTTGCCTAGGCAGACATGCTATATTCAGGATATGCCAAAGAACAATGAAGGGTTTGGGCTCCAATCAGTAAGGCTGAGCCAAAATTCAAACAAACAAATCACAATGCCAATACTGATACTTGTTTACCTGTTTCAACTGGTGCATAGAATAGAATCAATGTCAGCCTTTACCGTCAAGTCCAAGACGGCGTGAGAAGAGTGACTCCATTTAAAGAGAAGTTTCTCCAACTGAAAGGAACACTAAGTTGGATCTCACTCATACAAAGATCACAGTGAGAGGCCCTGTGTGGATTCCAAATAAAGAGTAGGAGTCGTGCAACGATTCATGAGACAAGAACTTTGATTGTAGACCAGCGTCGGTATCAATAAAATTCAGTTAAAGACAAGCAGGGATCAGCTGATACCGCATTATAGAACAAGCCCTTTTTGGTCCTAAGGAGACAATGCCTTTTATTTATGTATTTTGAAAACCTGCAAGCTAGCCTCAATTGCTAGCCATCTTCTACAACCTGTTTTGCCGCTAGTGCTGGGATGCCTCATGGTAGCCATGCGCTCAACAAATGCTAGTTAATAATGATAATAAAAAACACTTTATACTTATAGTCGTTGCTTAGGAGAAGCAGGGCTGGAAGTAACTGTGCCTCTTTTACTGCCAACATTGCTTCTCGTAAGCCCCCATAGCCGGTTCTACCAGCCTATACAGGCCCACTCCCTTGTCAAAGGCACTTGCTTTCAGCTCAGGCCTTTGACGCTGAAGCGAGCCAAGCAAACAATATGCTCCGAATACAAATCAATCCCTTCTTTTTCTGAGTCTTACAGCAATCATTCAAAATCTAACAACATTACAACAGACACATTCATCGGATAGCGTCTGTTAAAAAAAAAAGTGGGTCTAGCAAACTGCCTCCCTTTCAATAAAAGGACACAATAAAAGTCGCAAAACAGCACAAAGTGGAGATGGATTTAGGTTATTGACTTTATTCCACCCAATAGGATCTTCTAATAACCAGTGCAACTGGTTAAGCCTAAAATGAGTCGAGATAGGAGGGTCCTAAACAGAGTACGCTTGAAATAAAAAGGGACGTGAAACCATACAATTGGACCAACTTCAAAATACAGACACCGCAAGTGACAGGAATTATGATACATCACTTGAGATATGTGCTCTGAGATAGCAGACAAAAAATACATTAAACTCAGAAGCAACCACCCAGCTTTATCTTTCAGTAGTTGTAAGATTTGCATTGCTAAGCGAGAGCGCTTATATTGCTAAATGAACTGGGTCCAAGACCTTTCAACCTGAGAGAAGAAAGCAAATGTTAAATATAAAGGAATGGCTCGAAATAAATTTATGAATTTTGGAAGGACCACCATGTTGACCAGGTTAAACGTCCCATAACACCTACTTATAACCGGTTTCATTGCTCAAATGGACACCTAGATTTAGCCAAAACTGGCTCACAATTTAATGACGCAATGTCCTTGAACTCCAAAGAGAGCCAAACTTCCAGATATTATGCTGTTTCCACACATCTATTGTCACTTTCTGGACTAGGCTTGCTAAAGAGAATTTGCATCTTTGGTCTATTGAGCTTATATCCAGAGAGTGCCCTAAATAGCTGAGCTTCACTCTTAATTGCTGCCATGGATACAGATGATTCAAATGTTAACACTGTTGTGTCATCTGTATAAACAGTTACACTACATTGAAGCATTAATCCTAAGGGGAGCAAATTGCCCTGACTTCTTTAGGTAGGGCAGATATGGTTCAAAATACCCAGCAAATAGTAATGGGGACAAAAGACATCCCTGGTGTGTTCCCCTCTTTATTTCTAAAATCCCAGAGGTAAGGCCACCACTGACCACTCGCGTTGACAAGTTGTGATACAGAGCCTGAATTCTACTCCGCATCTTGGAACAAAAGGCCACTGCTGACAATGTTGATCATAAAAAAAATGCCATGATATCCAATCAAATGCTTTTTCCACGTCATGCAAAATCATACCGGCCGGTACACCTAGCACACCAGCCACATCGAAAATAGCACCCGCAAGATTAGTGTGAGCTGTATTGTCTCTGTATGGGACAAACACGTGCTTTATACTGTCCACCCCTCCTGCAATTCTGCGGGGCAATACAGTTCACCAGAATTTTTGTGAGGATTATAGCATCACAGTTTATCAATATTGTCCGGTGGGAGGAGCAGTTCAGTGGATTTTTTCCTTTCTTCAAAAAAGTTGTAAAGGTCACACTCCAAGGCCTAGGGACTGCCCCGTACTTGACCATTGGCAACAAAATAATTAAGAAGGATGTGCAAACAAGTTATATAAAACCTGAGGGTATGGTGTCTAGCCCAGCTACTTACCCAGCCAGGAATTGTTTAACAGCGCAAAAAATCTCTCCCTCTATAATAGCGGAGTCCGGCATTGCCCGATCATTATCAGAAACTAGCCCGGACACTATGAAAGAAATATATTGTTCAGGGTTGCAGCAGATGTTTCCCCATACCGCGTTTCATAGTAGACTTTGAAGATTCTCAAAATATTATTGGGCTCCTCTGGATTATATTATTAACTTCTCGCATTGAATCAATAGCGTTCTTATTCACCGACTCCCATACTTGTTGGGCTAATATGCTCCCCATTTCCTCACTATTTTCGAAGGCATTTAACCTTGAAGCATAAGATGCTTTCAGTACTTTACCTAACACTATCCTCTGAATCTTAGTTTTGGTACTCAAAAATCTCTAATAGACTCCATCCCCTCACTTCTTCATTCGGCCTCCTTAATCTCAGAGCTACTGCGTGTGCATATTCCAGTTGAAGGATTTCATGCCGTAGGGTTCCTTTCTGAACACGAATAACCTTGCTCTGGTTAGAGACAAAACTGACCGAGGTCCCCTGTAATACTGCCTTCTTGGTATCCCAGATCACCTTTGGGGTAGTGGATCATTGCTTTTCTTTAAAGAAATCCGACAAGGGTTCCCTCATATGCTCATAGTAGCCACTGTCCGGTAGGAGTGAGTGATCAAACATCCACCTTTTAGCCCCCCTCCTGCAAACATCCTGACCCCTTAGATAACAAGCGCAGCTTGCAGCGGATTATGATCTGAAAGTATTTGTGGGAAAAGATGGGTCGAGCTATCCCTGACCACTTCCTATGTGGCAAATGTCACTTTCAATCGAGAAAAATGCTGCTGAGGAGACTAGTAGTATGTGTACCCTGGCAGTGTTGCGTGTGTAGCACCAGCTATCGACTAGCCCATATGAATTCACCAGGTGATGCAAGGCGGCACGTGTACCTATCTTCCTGGATGCACAGTTGACATGTGAACTGTCCAAGTCGGGGAACATAGTCAAATTAAAAAAAAACACATATAATTATAGGATTTTTCCACATGGGTAGCTCTACCAGATGCTGCTGAGCAGGTGTAAGGTCATCCTTGTTAGCACCGTACATACAGCATATGGTTAGATGCAACTGGCCTGATCTTTGGTTAGCAACAACCCAGTGACCCATCTTGTCTCTTTTCAGCTTTGAACATGTGCATGAAACACTTCTTGCTAATATTGCTAACCCTCTTGTAGGCTTGTCATGCCCGGAAGTCCCCATTAGCTGGTAACCCAGCCCTCCAGCCTCCCTGATACAGCCTGTATATGGGGAGTTTTTTTAAGGCAAACCAATGACTGACTGATCACATGTAACTCATGCCTAACCTTTTGAACATTCCCGCTTAATACGCTCACCTCGGGCACATGTAATGTTTGAATTAACTTGCTAATTCCAAAACATATTAGCAGCTTCATCAGCCACTCTGAGCACCAGAAAAGATATATAGTACAACAATTCAGAGCACCCAATACCACCACCTCTCTCCTAACTCATCTATCCCTGCTGCCCGCCTCATTTACATCAACCCCAACTTCAAGTCAGCACTCTGCCCCCTTTATCAACCACTCTACAAAGTGGCCTCCAGGTGCACAACTGTTTGCCGAATTAAGTCCCCTTGGCTGCTGAGGGTCGTTGGGGGCCAACGACCCCTCCTGTTACCGCCAGTAAATCCCACACAGTGGGATTGGTGAGAGGTTATTGGAGGCCCTGTCCCCTTTGCCACCACTCTAAAAACGTGCATCCTGGCATACAACTTGTTGGGGAATGAAGTCCCCTTGGATACTGAGGGTCCACAAATCCTCCCTGTAACATCCAGTACGCCGAACACTGCGGGATTGCCAAGAGCTGGTTGGAAGCCCAAGCCCTCTTTCTCCACTATTCTGCAAACGCGACTACTAGTAAACAAAATTATATTAATTTTCTTTTGAAAACAAAGGTTACAGGTATGTTCTAGTTAGGCTCAGATTTCACTCGTACTAAACCATTGAAATTCAGCAGCTATAGTTACCCGAGTGTAATGGCTGGATTTTCTGAGTAGGTGGGATCAGCCCCCAGGGGCCCCTCCAACCCAGCCAGAACGTACTCACCTTCCCTCCTCAGGACCACCTATCCAGGCACCTGGTACCTACCTGAGGATGGGGAACTCGCAATATACAAGCTCATATTATTAAAAACACCACTAAATATATAGGGATACTAAGAATACTCACTGATTACTAGGGATATCTATACCCTACACCACACTTATTCACATCAGTTGGTCTCGCGGCCACCCTGACCCAGACCGTTCTACCCTAGGGCAGATATGACACACAATCCGGTGCGTCTACACACGGGCCTGCAGAACCCAATGCTCCCTTTTCCAAACTGTTCGCAATCCTGCGAAACTACACGTTAGTTCGACCTCCTAACGCTCTCACTTACTCAAGCCACAATCCAGTGGGTATTAACACTGGTCTCCCACCCAGTGCTGTCACTAACGCCGCATATCAACGACGACCACATTCCTATGAACCATTATTGGAATAATATCTCAGTTGTCTACTCGGGATGAAACTACGATAATAACTTTGAATATAGTTCCAGATTATATAGTGTACTCCCTGCTCTTGGCATCAAAGGTCCACTCACTCCCTCTTTATGTGATCACCACTTACCTGATTGGGATTACTCATCCATTCACGTAGCAACTACCTAGGAGATATATTTACCTTCAGTGAACAAGAATAGGAAATACACACCAGTTTGTTATAAACTGGGGGTTATTTTATTACAACAATATAAACATTTACACAAATCTGACAAAGACTATAGGTAGAACACACCGCTTGAAAGAGAAGGATTACACATAACAGGAACACTCCACTGAAAGGGAAAAGATTAGACATAAAGTGTAAGTGTAGCTAATGTGATGAAAACAATATCACCTGATTAGTGTGAAGTCTTGTTCTAGCTGTCATCTGGGTTCCTCTCTCGTCTGTGCCTTGGCTCATCTCAGACTCTCTCTCTCTCCTGCACTCTTGGGTACACCTCTGCGCTGATCACTCTGTCTCTGGACTCCTCTCCCCCACACGAACTATCTCCACCTTCCGTCTTCAATCTTAATGGTTCCTGCCGCTCTGATCACCGTTCATTCCACTAGCTTATTCACTCTGTCTCTGCGCCAATGTCCAATTAACTCCATCTGCTCCCATAGGTTAGTCCACGATCTCTTTTCTATCTCTTCTAAAAGGCATTACTTCAGACTCCAGCTATTCACACCTCCTCCTGATAAGCAACTGCTTCTTTATTTTGTGTACTTATAAATTTATTTATTTTGTGTACTTATAAAGCGCAACCTATCACCCAGAGGGCATCCTGGCGCTTTGAACTTCCTTCAGTTCCAGCTCACTATTCAACTCAGCTCTTCTCCAGCTTGAACCCTTTCTCTCTCTCTGCCAACTCCACTCCACTGCTCGACTCTCTGCTGGACTGACCCTCTGCTTGACTCTCTCCTCGACTGCCTGACTCCGCCTCTGCACTTCACTGATATAGAATGCTGTTTCCTCATGGAAAGTTCCAGCCAGCAGCTTCCTCCCACCAATCCCATGCACCAGGCTCCTTGCGCTAGACGCTCCCACAGTGACCAGTCTGCTTGTTTCGTCTAGAGACCTGAGCCCGGGAACAATTCCTGATTAGATTCAGCTCTGGCCGGTTCTCTCCGGTCCGCTTAGGGCGAACAACAGTTATAACTATAAACTTTGCCTTTGCCCTGAAAAGCCTCTCAACTTCATCAAGATGGAGTCCCTCTAGCTCTAGGCCTGTAGGCCTGAAAAGGGTGAAATGCTCCTTAGCTCTGTCAGAATACCTACATAAACCATACCAATGTGTCTAATATGTCAAAGCCAATAGGCAATAGACAGGTGAAAGTCAAGAATAAAGGCATATTAAGCAGCTATCCTCTTCTAGATCTGGAAAAAAGGGCTTAAAAGGGCCAACACAGGCTAAGAATACCTATACTAGATGCGAGCAAGATTAATGATCTATATCACTGCTAAATAAAGCCAAAAACTCTGCCATTACACCGAGCTAACTAGAACTTACGGCCCCGCAACGCAATGATTATGACCTCACATATTACATCATTCCTGACATTGTCAGTGACATCTAACGAAAAGTAACTGGAGAGAGTATCACCGGAGAACAGCCCATTGAGAAGCCCTAGCCCTGCCTCTGAGATGATCCAAGACACTGCTATTACTGAAGGGGTGGTGGGGCTAGAGATTGATTCTGGTTGGCATTGGAGATGACTTTCTGCATGCCCAAGGATGCTGGTCGGGTTCCTGGCTAGGATGGGGGTGAATCTTATTTTCTTTTAATCCTCCTTGTTTATAATTTACTTCTTCGTTATTGTAATTATTGGATCCCAGTTGGACTGATTTGGAAGCTGAGCACATCTTGGCTCAGCAGTGGATGGACTCCTGAGACCATATAATGGTAATGAAGTTGTTATGGGACAAGAGGGGACACTGGGGGAGAGGGGGGGGGGGGTCGGGGGGGGGGTGGAGACAATGGAAAGCCATTTACGCCCTAGTAAAATAGGGGTTGCATAATGCATGGTTTAAGTTAGCCCATTTTATTTATTTACATTGCACATATATCACCCCAGTGTTTCTCCACCAGGCAGACCCAGCCAAACCTCATGGGTGCCATAGGTGTATGGTTGGTCCTGCTGGGTTCCTTCATATGGCTTGACACTGTCCGCTGGTGAATGCTTATTGGGAATTTGTGGTATGGGGGCTGCAGACCATTGAAGGGGTATTGTGGAATTGGAGCCGACCACTTGTCTCTTGGGGAGTTTCAAGAAGTGTAAGAGTAGGAAAATGGAATGGAAATGTATGCAATTGACCCTCCTGCTAGCAAAACAACGGGTGGGCTTCTCGTGGATGAGCCTGCGAGGTCCAGGGAACAGAGATGGATTAAAGAGGTTACAGCGTGGGCGGTTGCTGAAGGAGTGCGACATTGGCATTGTAGGAGAGATGAACGTGCTGGGGAGGCCATACTTACATGGCAGGTGACATTTGATAGCTTCAGAGAACTAGACAGGACTGAAGGAGAAAATGCACATGACTGAGGGTTAAGATCTATTGGAAGCCATTCTGAGTGGTGTTAATACACAGGGGGGAGGGGTAACAGGTAATGATTGCTGTTTTAATTTATCTCTTAAGCTGATCCCTTTATGTCATTTGAATACTACTGTATGTTATACCTGAGATTTCAACTTGTCCCTATGGGATTGTTCCTAAATCACTGTTGTACTGTATTAATGCACTACAATAAATAATTTCTTTAAAACAAAAACTATACATTGTGCCGCGACTTCTCCGCTCTCTGATCCCACCTGCTCTTACCTCTTGCTCCTCCAAAACGTGCCAAGGGTACTGATTTAGGTAATAAAATAGGACCTGGAAGACATTTTATGGGACTTTTTGCAGTAGCTGAGTCCAAAGTCCCAACCCCTATCCCATAAACTAAATACAATCACAGTCGAAATTATTGAAAGGTCTGAAACACAGAGACCCTGCATTTAGAAGCCAAGATGTAACCCTGATTAGAGACCATATAGTGATTTCCTCTCATCTGGATGTCATGTCATCTGTTTTTGACAGCAGGCTGAAAGACTGTGAAAGTTAATTTTGGTGATACCATGAAGGTGCTATTAAATGGTTAGAAACCTTTTTTTTTTTTTTTTAAATGCAATTTGTTTTGCTAATGGGATGGATATGCTTTTTTTGTGTGGCACGCACACAAACCTATGAAAAGCAAGGGCAGGATGTTAGCCCCTTTTAAGATTTATATTAAATACAATAGATTTCACAAGCACATCGAAAGCGTTGTGCCTAAAAATCAGTGACAACCTAACATGCAACGGTGCATAGATCCACAAAAAGACTAACTATGGTGGATAGATATGTGATTAAGGGGAAAAAATTCTCATACCAATAAAAGCAAATACTGTTCATCAAGGATTCCAGTGACAAATAATCACAATACTTACATAGTGACTTAATTTTCTGAACACAATACGGGATTAAATGCTACATAAAGTAAATCAAGCCTGAAAGTTCTATGTCAATTAAGAGCTCACTGTAAAAGAATAAACCAAGATTTAAGGTGGTTTCTGCGTGAGAAAGCTCATAAATAAATGTGTTAACCAAAATAAAAAATTTAAAAAAACACTTGTTATAGTAGATAATGTAAAGGAAAGTCAAAAGGGAATCTTTAAAAAGAAATAGGAAAAACAGCTAACCATGGAAAGACATGGTTAACCCATGCGATAAGAGGGCTCACAGGGGTAGCTCAGTCTGAACAGAAGCAAAATACAAAAAGAGAAACAGAAAAGAATTAATAAAGGAATGCCACATGCAACGTGAACAACCAAATTGAGTGCAGTCACTAGAGAAGCCCAAAGGTGTGAAGCTATTGGTGCAAACAGAGCATTACGCTTAGAAATGATAAGCACGAAAAAAGAGCCAAATAAGTGCTTATGTTGTCACTGAAGATAATCCAAAAGTTTGAAGCTGTTAATGCGAAAAGAGAACGGTGCTACTAGAAGCTCAGTGCAGATGAAGAGCTAGATCATAAAACCATCACTACAGTAAAGATGTGGAAATTAAATAATAAAAAATATATATCAATGAGCAAAGGTATTAAAACAGCACACCAACCAGTTAGTGACAATGTGAAAAGGTAAATAAAAAGAGCAGAGCTGATCGCCCAAAGCACCACGATAAACAAAGTGAGACGCAACTAACATTTAAACGGTTGAATTCAAATGTAAGCGAAGTGATAAAAAGTGTCAACAAACGCTATATTCCATTTACTGCATGCGTGTCTGGTACTACTGTAGAAGTTGGGAGACCCGTTTGAAATGAGGATGCAGTCAAATATGCATGATGGGAGAGCCGTGTGCAACTGTTTTGAATAGTGCTGTGAGTGGTGGGGACAGACTACTAGAATCAGATTCATCTTACAGTTGAGGACTCTGTGGTTGGGAGGCAGGGCAGACAAATTCAAAGGCTGAAGCGGTGGCGGTGCAGTTGGTACCCCCAACTTTATTGCCAGTGCCACGTAGGTTTTTGGGTCAGTGTTCCCAGAAGTGCTGTGAAAGCAAAATCTAAAAAGTGGGATCGAATTCAGTACAAATCCAGCCCTTTCAACTTAACTTGTCAGGTACATCATGCCAGATGCACGTCGTTCACCTAATTGTTTCATTGTCTATTAAATAATGTTACATGTAAGCTTGCCGTTTTCTCTGCAAGCCCATGAAAAGAAGCACAAATATGGATGGAAAACTCAATTTTACACATTTGTAATCAAATGTAACTGGAATTGACAGATTCAAGGTGCAATGCTCCTTAGAGAGCCATGCGTGTGCGGTCAATTTGTGTCTTCCTGCACACGCCAGGGCACAACTAAAGAAAATGCTACAACAAGGAAGCTGCAAGTGGCTATGGCCCGTGCTCATGCCCCGCGCTACCCACAGACAAAGGTCTCCTATTCCAGCAACTGGGATACGCAGGGTTCTATGTTGTTTTCTATAAAAAAAGTTCTAATACCAGGATTCAATTCCAGCCCTGTCTTAGCCGTTAAACCTGCATCCGGTTTGAATTGCTCCTCCTCACATTGACATGCACCGTCATTGGCCAGTATGCGGGAACTTCATATGAAATTATCTAAGAGTCAACTGGGATACTTTCATGTAAGACAACATCTGGAGAGGTGGACAAATTAAAGTCAGGCTGTGTGAGCGCGACGAAGAGAACAAGTGTGGTGTTGGAATGCACGCACGTCATACAGGCTACAGTGCATAGTGAAGAGGCACATGTATGTGTGCAGCCTAACATTAGTGGAGGGGAGGAGCGAGATTACTAAACTGCAGCAGATTTAGACCACAGTTCCGCATGAGAGGGGAGGCTGCGTCGAGAGCTCTCGGCTAAGCGCGCAAACAAAACATCAAAAAAAGTCCTGCTTCAATAGCAGATGAAAACGGTAATAGGGCCAAGAGAGACTGATAAGAGAGGAACAACAGTAAATAGTATGCTACAGTCAATAGAAATGGAGGAAAAGCAAGTGGCAAGCACAGGAACCAATGAAATGTAAGGGCAGGATGTAAGCCCCTTTTAAGATTAATATTAACAATAGATTTCACAAGTGCTGTTCAGGCTAAACCTACCAATTGCATTGCAAATGCTTGTTATCGCCTTTGAGACCTTATAAGCATTTAGCCATGCACAATTTCTGGCAATGGGAGAAACCATTAGATTTGACAGGGGGTGAAGGTTCGGAGGTGACAGTAAGCATTAGCAAAAGCATGCAATAAAGTCACATTTAAAAGGAGACAGCTGCCAGACTGCACTCAGACTTTCTCTCGTTCCAGCTCAAGGGTTAGCACCTGCTGCACAGAACCTGCAGGTCACACGTGTTTATCACAGGGACTGGACATGTTTGTCATCATTCCAATGTCGCCGAAAGCAGTTTCCTTGATTTGGGCAGTGCTAGTAGCACCAGTGCCTTGCGTGAGAAAGCTCTATAAAGGGTATGTTAGGAATTGTAAAGTACTTGTTACAGTAATTACTAGCCGAACACCTGCCTGCTTTCAACCAAACTGCAAATCACTCTCTAACACAGCACCGGTGGAAGCCATACCACTGCCTGTGCATTGATACGCACAACAGAAACGGTACAAAACACTGATATCTGCAAATAGTATCAGAGTAAAAGTCTGACCTTGAGACGAGCCCTGCAGACGCCCTCACTGAAGCTCCGGCACTGCCCAAGGTGTGAACTGTTGCGAGAGTGCTTTTCCTTCAGCCTTGCACGAGTCTCTAGCCCCCCCATCTCCCCCAGAGCCGGGTCATCTGCAGAGGGGTCGCTGCTGGCTGCCTAGACACTGCTGCCCTCCCCACCACCTTCGCAGTCGCCCGTCACTGCCGGCGACACATCAGGTGCGAGGGTTGACCATCTACTCCTGGGCACAAAGGATGGCCTTATTTATAGACCCACAAGTGTTTGTGCAGAGACAACGAGGCTGCAAATTGTCATGTTAAAAGCCTGCTGCCTGAGCTTTGTTAACATGACAGGTATATTTGTAGAGTGCCATAGCCTCAAGGTGCAATTGAGAAATAACGGATGGGCCCTCATGGTTAGGGACACGGAGTAGAGAAAAGGGGCCCAGTTCAGAGTGTAAGGTGAAATAAAGTCCTCCGATTTTGAAGGGGAAGTGGTACATCCTCAGTCTGCCAGCGGGATATCTCCAGAGCACACCACTACGTCAGTGTATTCTGAACCAGAAATACAACGCAATTCTGAAATTGGAGGGATAAAAACTGCACAGTAGCAACATGCTGTAACCCGGAGAAAAAGAAAATACATTTTCTTCTCACTATTTAAAAAAATATGCATCTCTTTAGAAGATCTTTGAAAGACTTTGCATTTTGGATAGGGAAGAAAAATACAAAGCTCTGCGACTCAAAATGTATACACTGCACATTAATTGTGTCATGCACAGGAAACTAACGAGCAGTCACAGCTTACGGGAGCAAGGTGACTCAACCTGTGAGCAGACGTCTGACTGCGCATGCTTTCTGCACAGACACTCTACCATCCTGTGCCAGCTCTCTACTCCTCCTCAGTGTGGCCGGACGACTTAAGACGCACAAACTACTTTAAAAACAAGCATTGAAAATGCAATAGGACTCGCAATTAAGCGAGACCTACTGCATTAGAATCGGAAGTGGGGTGGGGAGAAGACACGAACGGGAGTAGGGAGGGGGGCTGAGAAGTCACGGAATGCGGGAGGGGAGGGGGGAGGCAGGGGAAGAAAAATACTGTTGGAAGTAAAGGTGCAGGTAGCCGTGGAAGGATACAAATGAGGAGGGACTAACAAGGCTCAATCCAATCAGAAGGCAGCATTTAACACAAAAGCCAATGGGAAGAGAGTGGGCGGAGCTTCCACACTACTGTATATACTGCATGCTTCGCAAAGCAATGTCAGTGCATTTGCACTGCAACGCTAGGCGAGACCTAGAAAGTAACTTATTTTAGAGTTAAAATGTTGGCTAGTATGCATTTGGTGTTACTTTAACGCATTGAACACTGTTCTTTTACACTACTTTAGCACCCCTCACATTAAGACACAAACATACCACTTCTGCTGTCCTCTTTGTTGTACCCTGGACATAGAGACACAGGTAGCCTTGTAGTATTTCCAAGTCTTCTTAATTAGTTGTCCAAGTAACAACAATCTTAACTCCAGCCAGCTCTGGTCAAGTAGCAGTCTCCTATTCCAGCAACTGGGATACACAGGGTTCTATGTTGTTTTCTATAAAAAAAAGTTCTAATACCAGGATTCAATTCCAGCCCTGTCTTAGCCGTTAAACCTGCATCCGGTTTGAATTGCTCCTCCTCACATTGACATGCACCGTCATTGGCCAGTATGCGGGAACTTCATATGAAATTATCTAAGAGTCAACTGGGATACTTTCATGTAAGACAACATCTGGAGAGGTGGACAAATTAAAGTCAGGCTGTGTGAGCGCGACGAAGAGAACAAGTGTGGTGTTGGAATGCACGCACGTCATACAGGCTACAGTGCATAGTGAAGAGGCACATGTATGTGTGCAGCCTAACATTAGTGGAGGGGAGGAGCGAGATTACTAAACTGCAGCAGATGTAGACCACAGTTCCGCATGAGAGGGGAGGCTGCGTCGAGAGCTCTCGGCTAAGCGCGCAAACAAAACATCAAAAAAAGTCCTGCTTCAATAGCAGATGAAAACGGTAATAGGGCCAAGAGAGACTGATAAGAGAGGAACAACAGTAAATAGTATGCTACAGTCAATAGAAATGGAGGAAAAGCAAGTGGCAAGCACAGGAACCAATGAAATGTAAGGGCAGGATGTAAGCCCCTTTTAAGATTAATATTAACAATGGATTTCACAAGTGCTGTTCAGGCTAAACCTACCAATTGCATTGCAAATGCTTGTTATCGCCTTTGGGACCTTATAAGCATTTAGCCATGCACAATTTCTGGCAATGGGAGAAACCATTAGATTTGACAGGGGGTGAAGGTTCGGAGGTGACAGTAAGCATTAGCAAAAGCATGCAATAAAGTCACATTTAAAAGGAGACAGCTGCCAGACTGCACTCAGACTTTCTCTCGTTCCTGCTCAAGGGTTAGCACCTGCTGCACAGAACCTGCAGGTCACACGTGTTTATCACAGGGACTGGACATGTTTTTCATCATTCCAATGTCACCGAAAGCAGTTTCCTTGATTTGGGCAGTGCTAGTAGCACCAGTGCCTTGCGTGAGAAAGCTCTATAAAGGGTATGTTAGGAATTGTAAAGTACTTGTTACAGTAATTACTAGCCGAACACCTGCCTGCTTTCAACCAAACTGCAAATCACTCTCTAACACAGCACCGGTGGAAGCCATACCACTGCCTGTGCATTGATACGCACAACAGAAACGGTACAAAACACTGATATCTGCAAATAGTATCAGAGTAAAAGTCTGACCTTGAGACGAGCCCTGCAGACGCCCTCACTGAAGCTCCGGCACTGCCCAAGGTGTGAACTGTTGCGAGAGTGCTTTTCCTTCAGCCTTGCACGAGTCTCTAGCCCCCCCATCTCCCCCAGAGCCGGGTCATCTGCAGAGGGGTCGCTGCTGGCTGCCTAGACACTGCTGCCCTCCCCACCACCTTCGCAGTCGCCCGTCACTGCCGGCGACACATCAGGTGCGAGGGTTGACCATCTACTCCTGGGCACAAAGGATGGCCTTATTTATAGACCCACAAGTGTTTGTGCAGAGACAACGAGGCTGCAAATTGTCATGTTAAAAGCCTACTGCCTGAGCTTTGTTAACATGACAGGTATATTTGTAGAGTGCCATAGCCTCAAGGTGCAATTGAGAAATAACGGATGGGCCCTCATGGTTAGGGACACGGAGTAGAGAAAAGGGGCCCAGTTCAGAGTGTAAGGTGAAATAAAGTCCTCCGATTTTGAAGGGGAAGTGGTACATCCTCAGTCTGCCAGCGGGATATCTCCAGAGCACACCACTACGTCAGTGTATTCTGAACCAGAAATACAACGCAATTCTGAAATTGGAGGGATAAAAACTGCACAGTAGCAACATGCTGTAACCCGGAGAAAAAGAAAATACATTTTCTTCTCACTATTTAAAAAAATATGCATCTCTTTAGAAGATCTTTGAAAGACTTTGCATTTTGGATAGGGAAGAAAAATACAAAGCTCTGCGACTCAAAATGTATACACTGCACATTAATTGTGTCATGCACAGGAAACTAACGAGCAGTCACAGCTTACGGGAGCAAGGTGACTCAACCTGTGAGCAGACGTCTGACTGCGCATGCTTTCTGCACAGACACTCTACCATCCTGTGCCAGCTCTCTACTCCTCCTCAGTGTGGCCGGACGACTTAAGACGCACGAACTACTTTAAAAACAAGCATTGAAAATGCAATAGGACTCGCAATTAAGCGAGACCTACTGCATTAGAATCAGAAGTGGGGTGGGAAGAAGACACGAACGGGAGTAGGGAGGGGGGCTGGTGTGGTCTGAGAAGTCACGGAATGCGGGAGGGGAGGGGGGAGGCAGGGGAAGAAAAATACTGTTGGAAGTAAAGGTGCAGGTAGCCGTGGAAGGATACAAATGAGGAGGGACTAACAAGGCTCAATCAAATCAGAAGGCAGCATTTAACACAAAAGCCAATGGGAAAAGAGTGGGCGGAGCTTCCACACTACTGTATATACTGCATGCTTCGCAAAGCAATGTCAGTGCATTTGCACTGCAACGCTAGGCGAGACCTAGAAAGTAACTTATTTTAGAGTTAAAATGTTGGCTAGTATGCGTTTGGTGTTACTTTAATGCATTGAGCACTGTTCTTTTACACTACTTTAGCAACCCTCACATTAAGACACAAACATACCACTTCTGCTGTCCTCTTTGTTGTACCCTGGACATAGAGACACAGGTAGTCTTGTAGTATTTCCAAGTCTTCTTAATTAGTTGTCCAAGTAACAACAATCTTAACTCCAGCCAGCTCTGGTCAAGTAGTAGCCCCACCAGGAGCAACCTACCTATCTGCTCAGCCCATCTCGAACTGTCACCACGCATCCACTCAGGCATTCCACGCATCACAGTCACACCAACATTCCGTAACAAACTCACACTCTGGCTGAGCAGCTTGGAGGACCCAGGCTGGTTTACATGTAAATGAAATATAGAGGATATAACACTCTTCTCCACAATCTGCCTTTATAAGCTGCATCTCTCATACTGACCTACTTGTACAGTGATCTGGGATCTCTGGCTAGACTGCCTTCTGACAGTTTAACGAGACAAAATAGAAGAACCAGGGTACTTTTTAAAGTCAAAGAAATGCTACTTTAAAGAAACACAACCACTAAAATTGATATATAGAGTGCATAAATTAGCACGAACAAAAACATTCCAATACCTGTATTGTTGGAGCAAACAAAATTGTGAGTATCTCACTTAAATGAATGCTGCCATGCATTACATCACATCGTGAAATAACACCAGCCACGTTGCTGCATAAGATCGCGACGTATGCCAATAATAATAAATAATAAATTCAAAACCCGGCAAAGAAAGCCGTGAATTTGCTGGGTTGTCCCTTTTGCATCGGACCCGTCTATAGTGACGGTAGTCTTATCTTCCTAAACACTGTACTGCGGAATCACTCAGAATCCAGCAACTGAGCTGTCTAGCCCACATTATGAGATGCTTCACCAATGCGCTATTTTTTACATTTGTACCCTTACATGCCTCCGCCAGTCCCCAGCACACCTGTACCTACTTGTAGTCTAGAGCTGTTGGTCGTGTCGGTGACGTCCCTGCTTTGGTTTTCTCTTTTTTTCCTGTCCGTCTCCGTGGTAAACATTCAACAATGATCCCTCCCTTTAGATATTTTGAAACAAGCGCCACTGCGGCACCCGCCGATTTCACCTACCCGGAAGTGCCGTCATTGCTCTTTCAAATGAAGAATACGCGTACCAACAGGCATTCCTTATGTCGCGAACAGAAAAGCAACCCAATCCACCATGGCTGCCACGTCGACGTGCGTCCGGTCAGCAGTGTTTGAAAACGACAAAAGTGAAGGACAAATTACACTCGATTTCCTAAGGCCAGGCAATTAAAAAAGGATGACGTTTTGAACAGAGTTCGCTTTTAATCAATAATAGAAAAACACAAAGGAAAACGGTTTTAACTGGATTTACGTATGCGTTACCTTTTATATATTTGATATATCACTAAAATTATCTAAAGAAAAACTTTATAAAGAGTATATCAACAATCAAAACGGAGTAAATATTTGTAGTTCGTCTGTAGTAAAAAAAAAGTTATCACAATTTAGTGTTCAGAAACTGCTATCTTGGCGATTTTCTATTTCCATTTCATTTAAGTCTAGTCCTTTCAAGATGGCCACCAATCATATAGACAGAATGGTGCCGGTGTTGAAAGCGTAATTTTTCGATTAAATTCTGTATTGTGGGTTGTGGTGTCCGTTGCGTCTTATCGGTTAGAACGCTAGTTTCGTTTGATAAGGCAGGGATGATCTGCGGTCTGCTTTGGAATTGTTTGTACGCAGCAATTCATATGCGAAAGTAGGAGTGTTTCACATTTATAGCGCACGGCTGCCATCGGCCTTTGTGGAGGCAATGGAAGTGGCACTTTGACTGTATTTGGTCAGTTAAGTACAGCAATAATCAGGGTAAAATAGGCCACGGTACTATCGCACCAACGGTACCTACGCTGTAGTGCAAGGTGGTGGCCGTTAGTTAAATAAACTCCCTGTCCGTCAGTGCCCTTAGCCTCAGCCCAGTTTTTTGTTCTCAATGTGTTTCATGCGCTAGGATGACCCATACATGCCAACATTTCAGGAGAGCAAAGTGGGAGATTTAAAAAAAAAACAAATCGGGAGAATGGGACCTTGAATCGGGTTACTGGCACGTATGGGTGATAGAGCGCGCAGTTCACCCGGGTCACTAGTTTACCAATTTCCACGCACTGGGCCCTGGCGTGCATACGATGACTGTGTTTGGCGTGAACCGGGTGATTCTTACACGCTACTATGAGTAATTCAGGGGGGTGACTCTCACACCACTTACTTTCATGTACCTGACTTACCACAGGCACATTTCTCCTGAGGGATCAGGAGCTAGCAGTGGACAGGTAGCAAGATTCCTAAAAGGAGTAGAATACCTTACACCAGTGGTTCCCAAACTTTTTTGACCCGTGGCTCCCTTGACCTGATTGGCAGTTGGCCGTGGCTCCCCACCATTTTTTTACCCGCGCACCCTTTGGGAGCCACTGGTCTACATGAAGAAACAAGCCTAGACGTGATGAAGGATTCAGAGTCGCCATCACTGTCATAAATCTTTATTTGCAATCACAAAGATCTTATAAAGTACATTTCAATGCATACATAGAGTAGTATAAAGCACTCCCACTAAAAGTAACCAGGCTAGAGAAAGGCTCAAGGAGCTCTGTGGCGTTACAAGAAGTTTACGTGAGGTGGGCTCTGATCATGGGTATCCTCAGAAATGTTTTCGGTGGGGGGGGGGGGCAAATTTTTAACTTCATCACCATCCCCCTTGGACCCTTTACCCCTCCGCCTTACACCCTTCTCCCCCTCCACCTTGCACCCTTCTCCCCCTTCCCCCTGTACCCTACTTCACCTCTGCTTTGCACCCTTTTCTACCTTGCACCCTTCTCCCCTCTGCCTTGCACCCTTCTCCCCTCTGCCTTGCACCCTTCTCCCCTCTGCCTTGCACCCTTCTCCTCTCTGCCTTACACCCTTCTTTTCTCTGGCTGGCACCCTTCTCCCCTCTGCCGTGCACCCTTCTCCCCTCTGCCGTGCACCCTTCTCCCCTCTGCCGTGCACCCTTCTCACCTCTGCCGTGCACCCTTCTCACCTCTGCCGTGCACCCTTCTCACCTCTGCCGTGCACCCTTCTCCCCTCTGCGGTGCACCCTTCTCCCCTCTGCGGTGCACCCTTCTCCCCTCTGCCTTGCACCCTTCTCCCCTCCTCCTTGCACCCTTCTCCCCTCTGCCGTGCACCCTTCTCCCCTCTGCGGTGCACCCTTCTCCCCTCCTCCTTGCACCCTTCTCCCCTCCTTCTTGCACCCTTCTCCCCTCTGCCTTGGACCCTTCTTCCCTCACACTCTCCAACATGGCCTTTGAGCCTGCACCCACCCAACGCTCTCCACCAGGCCCCTGACCCCGCACCCACCCACCCAACGCTCTCCACCAGGCCCCTGAGCCTGCACCCACCCTACGCTCTCCACCAGGCCCCTAACCCTCCACTCACCCACCAAACGCTCCCCACCAGGACCCTGACCCTGCACCCACCCACCCAACGCTCTCCACCAGGCCCCTGGCCCACCCACCCAATGCTCTCCGCAAGGACCTGGCCCTGCACCCACCCACCCACCCAACGCTCTCCACCAGGCCCCTGACCCTGCACCCACCCACCCAATGCTCTCCACCAGGACCCTGACCCTGCACCCACCTACCCAATGCTCTCCACCAGGACCCTGACCCTGCACCCACCCACCCAATGGAGGTTAAAGACAGTCATTTTATGCGTATCTGTGCTCCCAGAGAGAACACTGGGATACCGCCACAGGTTTATTAAGCATCGCACAAACACACTCGCTCTCTCCCAATCATTAAATGATTCCACCATTTAAAGAATCCAAAATATATCTCATCAATAATGTGATTTTTCTGCCTGATAATGGACTTGGTACAACGTTGCACATGAATTTGAAAAAGCCGTCAGAATAGGAACGTTCGTGAATGTCATTTGACATTTGTAAAGTTTTACCCTTTTTCTGTGTTTTGGTTGGCTGGATTTATTTATTTGGTGTTGATTTATATAGCGCAAACTCGACTCAAAGAGCACCAGTCACGTTACACAAGGATACATTCATGTATTCAGTTTTTGTAGGCGCTGGGATATTAAGTGATTTGCCCAGAATGACACAGGATTCTGAGCTGACACAGAGGGTCGAACCCGGTTCCCCAGCTCCAAAATTGGCAGCTCGCAGTTTCACTACATTTTGAGGATAATTATATATTTTTTTCAGACCCACATCCTGCACAGCAGCGCGGCGCCCCTGGCTTCCCTTCACGGCGCACCAGGGTGCTGCGGCGCACACTTTGGGAACCACAGATGTATGACATAGATATTAAGAGTGTACTCCCTGGACAGGTCCTGAGCATGGGTAGAGGAGGGGAGAAGATGGAGCTTGAGGTCAGAGCTACCGACTTTAGAACTGAGGAATCAGGTTTGATTCTGGTTTTGGCTCAACATCCTGTGATCCTGGGCAAATAACTTAATCTCTCCGTATCTAAAAAAGGAACATGTCCTTATGAAATGTCATTGGTGCTCATGTAAAGCACTCCAATATGTTTGGGTTGGGTTTGCTCTATATAAAAATTGAGGGGGAAAAAAATGAAAAAATTAGTTTCATTTACTCTTTCAATGCTATTTGCATCTAAATAACCGAAGGTGCTCATGACTTCACAAAGAGCATGACCCCCCCTCCTGTGCTGCAACTCCTTCCCTTCTGCCACTGACCAGCATCTCTTTCGCAGCTCATCAGCAGCTGAAAGAGTTGATTGTCTTTTTTAATGGTTAGAACTACCAGGCGCCAAAATGCGGGATTATGGGCATCATCTTTTGCCTTTGAGTAAGAAGTGCCTGGATCTTCATTGGCAGGTGGGCCTCACAGCTATGTCTGTAGCCGAGTCCTGTGTGCGCTGTTTGTGCACCCCCTGCCGCCGTGATGCTCTGCTTCAGAAAGGCCGAGACTAGGGGCAGAGCAACCTATTCATCACAGAGGCGGGGGGCGAAAGTGACACATTTAGTGCAACTTAAACACTTCCTTTCCCACATCGTGCGCGGCGCCCCTGGCTTCCCTTCACGGCGCACCAGGGCGCCGCGGCGCACAGTTTGGGAACCACAGCCTTACACACTTAGTACATTTATTAACACTTTATGAGGTATAATGACCACAGACACCTGATGGGTTTTCAAAGGTTTATATAGAGTAAGTTTTAGAATGAATATGCCATAATTATAAGGCAGATACAAATCAGAACATCAATAATCAAGATCAAAGTCAACATGTAACTATGGATTAGGGCAAGCACCATAGAGTACTAAGGAACACTACTGGGTATGAGCATTAGGGAACATGCTATTTCAGTACGAATTTAAACTAAGGCAGGGGACATGAGAAGGACCTTCTATGAGCACTAATATTTAAACTAATTCCTAAACCTTATGCTATTCTTACTAAGTTCACTGCAACCATACTAAAGGGAAGGGATAAAGGAACAAGCTAAATAAACAGTCAGTTTTAATGATATCCTATAGGTAGGGTGAAAAAGGGGAACATCACTAATAAACAATTGCATATAAATCACTTCTAAAAGGTGATAGGGCAATATCACAGGCAAGAGTGCTTTATTAAGAAGAGGAAAAGGTAGGAGTAAAGTTTAGACGGACACCCACACATATATTTACCTAGGACAGAATGAGGACTAACCCTGGCCACGGGTCAGTTTGGGAATAGGCGAGGACAAGGACCCTCAAGGATTCGGAATGCCAGTAGGCGAGCAGGTACAGCTCAGGACAGTCAGGACAGGATACCCCTCAGGTTTTGGGTCAGGACTGGGCTCATCAAAGGGCACGACCAACACCTGCAGCTTCGGATGCAACGCCTGCGTTACCCCCTCTCTGCACGGAATCCGCCAATAACCCCGATTGGGTTTTCGAATCTCCCAGCAAAGTGCTCCGCCAGCACTTAGGACTAATTTCCACCCCTTGGAGTTTGTGGAAAGTACGGACAGAGTGCTCCGCAGCGCTCTGTATCAATCACCTATAGAGTTCGTAGGGTCAGTGACAGGTCAGCTACTCGGACAAGTCGGACAATTTCTCTAAGCTGAACTGGGCTAGTTATACTATTCTGGGACCCCCAGACCACCCACAAATGTTGCAAGTGACAAGGTCCCAACTTATGATTGGTCAAGAGAGGTGGTTAGGTCACTGTCACCTCCTAAAATTCTGTGTTCCCATAATTAATATTTATTTTTCAGTACCCACCCCTTACATTCCAGTTCCCAGGGTATGAGAAAGGTGTAAAACAATAGAGCACACATAAGACTATACATTTGTATCAATTTTAGGTACAGCCGAATTCTCTTCCCAGTGCATGGAAGATGTTCTCAGGCGCATCTCAGCTTCAGGAGCCAGCTGGCTTAGTTTTGCTTCTGCGCGGTTCGGCTTTTCCCTCATCACGTGACAGGGTTGTGGGAGGTTTCAAAGATGGCGTCGCTCCCCACTCCCAGGCTCCAAATACGCGGTACATGAAAAGTAAGCAAAAACAAATTAGAAACACAGAAAAAATGAATACACTGTATACCATGAAAAGCTTCTCTGCACCCCTTACTTTGTAATATCTATAGCATTGAGAGTTAATGCGGGAAAGACAGATATGCAAAAGCAGCATGAGCTAGCGGAGAGCATGGTTAAAGACAAGCGGCCATATTTAGCAACACTGCGCTTGAGCGAAAACATCCCTCCAAATTGCGAGTGCGTCACATCACGTGGGTATGACCGACGCATGCGCAGACTGGATTTCTGCGAAGCGGCCACTCAGTAGTGCAAGCATCATTACAATTAATAAACATAGATGCGAGCTTCTCTCGGGCACCCGCGTGTATTGGAAAAAGTGAAAATTAAGACGGACAGGATTGGTTAATGCTTATTAAAGGTTAGACGAGGTTCATGAATGAGAGCAAGTCGCTTTACGTGCGAATCCTTGCTCCATCAATCCCCTCTTTGATGATATTTACTATCATCACTATAAATGGAAACAGATGCCAACTTCATTCTTGCATATCATTCATCTCGATTTCAACAAACTTGTTGTTGAGCTTTCTTCCTGCATCCTTATTAGGGTGAAAGCTTTTAGCTCTCTTGTAAATTTCGTTTTTCAATTCTTCTAATTCTAGCTCATCAACATTTCTCTTCACTCCTCTTTTGTTCACTGTATATTTCTTTCTGCATTTTTGACATTTGCAGCAGATAAATATAATCAGTACAACCACACCTATTCCAGCTATTGGCATCAGTATTTTCCACAGAAGATTTTTACCCAAGTTAGAGAACCAACTACCTACAGAGGAGAGACCATCCGTCAGTCTCGTCCAGGCACTATCAACCTCCAATGGTTTGAGTTCTTTTTCCAAATTAGTTATGTTTCTTACATATTTCTTTATTTCAATGCTTTTATCAGGAATGTAAGTGCAACAATGTTGCGCCTTCAACATTCGGCAGACTCCGCCCTCTTTTGCCAATAGGGTGTCAAGAGCAAGGCGATTCTGTAAAACCATTGATCTGATCGCAACCATTTCAGTATTGACCAGCAGGAATCCAGCAGCAGTGTCAGTTGATAACCGATCCACTACTGTAGACAATTTGCAGATACGGTGAGTATTCAGAACTACCCCCATTCCAGGTATCAGTGCACTAAAAATATCACCTATTATTTCTCCTACACTTTCACGTTTACTACGCACTAAGCCATTAGTATCTTCATTGCTTCCAGCAGCGTTGTTCACATGGTATATTTTCGGGAAAACAATGCCAAAGTAGCAGCTTCCATACCAGTGATCGGGCAATTTGAAATAAGCCTTGTTTCCACATATATAATAAATTCCAGGAAACACAGGTTCTGACCCATTTTTGAAACCCCAACCTCCAATTACCTTGTAATTATGTTCACACTCGCTGGAACCGATGAATACATTGTTATAATAACTAGTCTTTTCTCTATGAAGACAGAGTTTCCCTTTCCGTTCAAAATCCAGCAACAATGCAGGACTAGCTTCGCCTTTTGAGGTGCTTTCCATATTCTCTGCCCATCTTGGGATTCTATCTTTTTCATCATTGGCCTTTTTCTGAAATTTCTCCCTCCTTCTTTCTGCCATTTTCAGGAACATCTTTTCCTGCTCTTGTAAGGAACAGGTCAGATTATTTTCTCTAGCTTCATTTAAGTCTATGTCACCTAAGGTCAGGAAGTATTCTCCCATATAACGGGTTACCTCGCTTCTAATATGTACAATGTTCAGGTTTCCTCGAACAGGGAGTTCAGAAAAGATTATGTCAGTGTTTGAGTAGTAGTACTGTAAAGTGCTTCTATAGAATAAGCTTGCTAATATACTACAGGAAATTCCGTAGGTCAGGGGTAAATGGTGATATGTCACGCTTTCAGCTACAGAAGTGGGTAACTTCATGCAGACATAACAGTCTTCTATTTCCATAGCTTCTACATAGTGCACTAAAAGATTTGCGAAGACATTCAATTGAGTTCTGTTTTTCATCTTGTGAAAATGTAGTCCACCCTCACCTGATGCTTCTAAGTCAGGTTGTGTGTGTTTCAGGCTAACTGTATTGTCACGTCTTTCTACACTTCGTGGTGTTTCTTCAGTCTGTACAGTTTCTGTGTCTAGAGTCTCTGGGTTAGTGGGGTACAAGTTAGGGTGTTTACTTATCATAAAAGGTATAAAAACTGTTAGTCCTATCCATATTATTACTAGTACGGCTATACTACAAAGGCATACTTTACAGCAGGTTTTACAACAGCTAAATCTGGATCTTCCATTTACACTTGAATCAGACATGGTGGCTTACAGATGGCTTTCTAACCCCTCTTTGTTTCTTTTCACCGAAGGCTCTCTCAGGTTTTCCTCAAGGAGGGTCTTCGTCAGAACTCCGATCAGTGATTGACTCTTCGTCACTTTTGCCACTGTTGTTGGGTTCGTCAATTTCTTCCAACACCAAGTAAGTCTATTCAGGGCTCCGATACAGTTTGTTTTGTCTCTTCACTCGTGAACTTCGTCAGTTTGACTGGACTTGGGCTTCTTTTCTTTCACTGGCAGCCCTTTTTCGGTCTGCTAGCTTTTCTTCAACTGTCTTGATTCTTAGTCTCAGTCTTTTTATGTATCGGGGTTCACCCTTTTTCTTGAGGCTTTTAGTGGTCGAGGAAACTTGACCTTCCTCGTGAACTCTCTTGTTTTTGCTTCGTTGTGGCACTATTGTTTCGGCAGTGTCTATTTCCCTTCCTGTCTGACTAGTTCCAAGTCTTTCATAAGTTTCTTCTGCCTGGTCTCTAAGCTGGCCTTGTTCAGGTCTAATTTGTATGTGATCTTTATTTTCAGGTGATCTGGACTCTGCTTCCTGAACACGTTCGTCTATTTCTATCTGTTCCTGTTCATGCACTTCGATCCCTTGATTGTCTTCCGCATGAACTTCAGCTTTAACCACTATCTGTCCCTTTCCAGTTTCCGAAGTTTCAGGCGGAGTGTCGATAACTTGGTCTGTCCCTACTTGGCCTATTACCTGATCAGGTTTGTTGTGGGTTTCGATGACCTGACCTTCGTCCTCTAATTCTGTCTCACCTTCACTATCCCACTCACTATCTAGGTAAGAATATTTTCGGGTTCTTATTGGATCAAGAACTTGGTCGTCGGCAGAGAACCATTCAACGTCTTGACTTGAGCACGGTAGTTCGATGTCAGCGGGATCTGGAATCTCTTCTGGAGTTTCCTCAGCTGCGCTACCTTCAGCTTCAGTCGCGTTTTCTCCTGTCACCGGTTTCGTATGGCTGGCATGGATCCACTTCGGTACGCCCGCACACTTTACAGCAGTTGTGGTTACCAGGATCACTTGCCGCGGCTTTCCCCACTTTGGCTTAAGGCAACTCTTCCGGGTGTGTTTCTTTAACACCACCCAATCACCAGGTCTCAAGTTATGTGCTGGAGATGTAGGCCATTCGACAGCAGTCTCTCCAATCTAGTGAGAGATAGAACACACTTGGTCACCCAGCTGCCTGCAGTATTCTAGCACTAAATCATCAGAAATACTTAGCAGTTTGTGTCCAGGTACCCATGCCTGTCTCATTACTCTTCCCATTAGTACTTCATGGGGACTTAGGCCTGTTTTTCGGTTCGGAACACTTCTCAAACTTATCAGCACAAGGAGCAAAGCTTCTATCCAGTTCATTTTGGTGGAATCACACACTTTCGCAAGTCTGGACTTGATGGTGCCATTCACTTGTTCAACTATTCCAGAAGCCTCTGGATGATATGCACAGTGCAGCCTTTGCTCCATCTTAAATGCTTTACAGAGTTCCTTTAGGACGTCGTTTGAAAAATGCCCACCTTGGTCTGTTTCAATAGTCTCTGGAATTCCAAATCTAGGTATCAACTCTCTAAGTAATAGTTTGGCTACAGTTATGGCATCATTTTTCTTTGCTGGGTAGGCCTCTACCCATCTGGAAAATAGGCAAACTATGACCAGGACGTATTTGTATCCTTTGCACATGGGCAACTGGATAAAGTCCGCCTGCATCCTGACAAAGGGGCCTTCTGCCTTTCCAATTGTACTTTGTTTCACTACTGTCCTCTTTCCTGCGTTAAACTGTTGGCACACTAAGCACCTCTGGCAAAGTTTTTCTGCTATGTTCCTGAATTTTGAGTTATGGAATACCTTGTTAAACATGCGGCACTTAGCATCTCTCCCAATATGTGTGTCCTCATGTATGATTCTAGCCATTGGGGCTACTAGACTGTCTGGTAATACAGGCACACCAGTTTTGTAAACGATGACACCATCCTCATCTCTCGGAGATCTTTCTCTTCTTGGTCGGTTTCCAGTTGTATGTCTTTCAATTCCTCTCAGGTAGACACACTTTAAAACATCATAAGTTGGCAGCTGCTTCCACCTCCCCATAATTTGATTTTGAGGGACATTTTGTATCGGGAGCAGTATTGGGCGATTTGGTCAGCGTATCGGTTTCCGGCTGTCACATCATCATTTCCAGACTTGTGAGCCGCACACTTGACCACAGCCAATTCTTGGGGTAATTGGATTGCCTCCAGTAAGTTCTGTACCATTTCTGATAGGGGTACCTGAGGAAGTCATGAATTCTCTTTGTAACCATAGTTGGCCGAAGTCATGAACAACCCCATAACAGTACTGGCTGTCAGTATAAACAGTTACCCTTTTTCCTTTCCCCAGTTTACAAGCTCTCGTCAATGCGATTAACTCGGCTACTTGTGCAGATTTTACGTCGCACAGGTAAGAGGCTTCTAAGATTGTCTCCAAAGTAACTACAGCATAGGCAGCACTCAGACCTCCATCCTCATGTCTTAAACATGAGTCATCTACAAATATCATAAGATCCTCATCAAGTAAGGCTATTTCTTTGATATCAGGACGTGGCTTGGTGCTAAACTCAGTTAGGTCCATGCAGTTATGCTCAACCTCATCTTCTTCAATATCTAGGGGAATGGGAAACAGTGTTGCGGGGTTCAATATATTACACCTGGCGATGATAACATTCTCAGCACCTATAAGAATTCTCTCATACTTAGTCAGCCGACTAGGGGTGAGATACTTGGTCTTGGTTCGGGTCAGTAAGATCACAACTGAATGCGGAACATATACAGTGACAGGATGTCCCATAACAATATTTTCACTCTGTTCTAGACTGGCACAAGTAGCAGCTACTGCTTTCAGGCATCCGGGTAATCCAGCAGCCACTGGATCCAGAGTGGCCGAAAAGTAGGCCACTGGACGCCTATTCAGTCCATGTTCCTGTGTTAGGACTGAGAGTGCACAATTGTCTCTTGTATCACAGAATAATTCAAAGTTCTTGGAATAATCAGGCATTCCCAAAGCAGGGGCTGAGCACAGGCAATTTCGCAATTTTACCCAAGCGTTCATGCTTTCATCATCCCAACTAACTGGGTCTTCCACTCCCTTCTTGGGCATTTTTATCAAGGGTTTGGCTAGAGCTGCGAATCCTACAATCCATTGCCTGCAGTACCCTACAACTCCTAGAAACATTCTTACTTCTTTCTGGGTTATGGGTAGTTCCATTGCTCGAATTATTTTGATCCTTTCTGTAGTAACTTTCCTGATCCCTTTTTCTATCTGGTGCCCCAGATATTTCACTGAGTTCTTACAGAACTGTAATTTGTCTGGCGACACTTTATGTCCTCCCTTGCCTAGGTGATTCAACAAGGCAATGGTATCAATTACACAGTCGGTTTGACTTTTGGACGCCACCAGAAGGTCATCTATGTACTGTACCAAAACAGACTCCTTTGGCAGTACTAACGATTCAAGGCATTTCTTTAGGATCTGGTTGAAAATCGATGGACTTTCAGTTTACCCCTGGGGGACACGATTCCAGACATAGACATGGCTGTCAAATTCAAAACTAAAAAGAAATTTGCTTTCGGGATGCAATGGGATGGAAAAGAAAGCATGACACAAGTCAATGACAGTGAACCATTCCGCATTCCAAGGAATCTGATACAGTATCACTGCGGGGTTGGGCACAATGGGACAGCAAGGTACAACAATTTGGTTTACCTTGCGCAGGTCCTGCACTACCCGGTTCTTTCCGCTAGGCTTTTTAATTCCAATTATGGGCGAATTACAGGGACTGCTCATTACTTCCTGTATGATGTCTGCTTCAAGCAACCTGTTTATTTCAATTGCGACTCCCGCTTTTACTTTTGCACTCATTTTGTACTGTCTTGTTCTGGGGTAAACAGCATTTGATTTTATTGCTATTTTAACCCGGGTCTACATTTGCCATTAAGCCTACATCCCTCCCAGTGAAATCCCACACTTCAGGAACCACTTTTAACTGTAGTTCTTCAGGTAAGTCTTTAATGGACAGGAGTTTAATTTCGGTGTCTGGTTTTAACAACATCAATTTATACAGGCTATCTTCATCCGGGGTCTGAATTTCAACGCCATTTGGAGTGCAAAAGATGGTACAGTTCATTTTGCACAACAAATCTCGTCCTAGCAGGTTCACCGGACTGGAGTCACAGACCACAAATCTGTGCATTTCCTTGAAATTTCCAATGGAAATCTCCATGGGTTCAGTTACTGGGGTACTGATTATTTGATTTGAAACACCCACTACTTGGATAGCTTCTCCCGAGAGGGGTAGGTTAGGAACATCCACAGTTCTCACAGTGGAACGGGTAGCACCAGTGTCCAATAGAAAGGTGACGTCTTTTCCCTCGACCTTTCCTTCGATGTATGGTCCTGTCTGGTCTACCGGTAAGGAGGCGCCAAGTACGCACTCCTTGTCCTCCCCCCTCAGGCCCCGTCAGTATTGATCATCACAAAGGAAAGAATCGTTCAACAAAAATTGTGAAGCTGCTGCATTCCTTTCACTCTCTCCTTCCCACACCTCGGCCCTTTCCTTCTGCTGAGCCTGATTCTTATAATTTTGTCTAGGAGCGCGAGGCAACGGAGGCTGCTTTACCTGTGGTTGGTTCTTCCGTGCCCCCTCTTTCTGCACCTGTGGATTTAAACCATTTACGGTGGCATTACCAGCCAGCAAATGTGGACATTCGTCTCTCCAATGCCCTATCTGACCGCACCTGTGACAGGGGAATTTTTTCATAGCCTCTTCCCGACTCATTTTTACCCGGGGTTTCCCTCCTCCCCCAGCAGTGGGATTTTGTGCATTATTATTATTCAATTTACTTAACTGTTTTTCTTGTTGTTCCACCAATTTTACTTGTGCCCACATGACCTTCTCCTTAAGGGCTTTCTTCTTGTTTTCTATCTCATCCTCGCAGTACTTGGCATACTTGAGGACATCATCTATGGGCTTACCTTGCCAGCTGATTTTATTATCTCGAATCCACTGGGATATTTCAGGTCTTAATCCTAACACGAATCGGTAACTGAAATGGGTCATATCCTTCATGTCCACATTATCGATTCCACTGTAAGTTTTGAACACCTGCAGTAACCTTTCATAAAAGGAGTGGGCGGTTTCATCGCGCTCTTGAGTAGTTCTATCTACCCGGGTCCAATCAGTTTCCTTTGCGGGCACCTTTTTCTTCAGGTATTGTATGACTTGGTCATATTTCCTCATTACCTCAGGTGAGGGAGCTCCGGTTTTGGAGTCTCTCTCATATTCATCACTGGGCCAATCAATTTCAATTTTGCATTCGGTCCACAAATCTACGGGTACCACAATGTCGGAAAAACCCATCCAGGTCTTTCAGGAGACATTTCTGAACCTTTATGAAGCGTTCGACTTGTCTGTACCAGTCGACTGGCTTCTCCCGCAGTTTTGGAAAGTCATTAGTAAAGGACACAATATCTTGTCGGGACCAAGGGACATGGACATATTTTCCCCCAGGGACCTCTCTCATGGGACACAATTTTTCTGCGGGACCTACTTCTTTGAGTACGTATTCTGAAGTCTGGGGTTTAGCCCTACTGTCTTCCTTTTTCTTTGCCCACCGGGTTTTCCATTTTTCTACATCCCCCCATTTCTGTAGAATTTTCAGTAATTCTTTTATTTGGGTTTGTTTTCCTGACACATTCATGTTCTCTAGGTCTTTGTCGGAGAAATCTGCTCTGTAAGATTTCTGAAGGACTTTGGAGCGACTAACATCAATTCCCATGTCAGCAGCAGTGTCCATTAATCTCTCATGGAGCAATCTAGTGTTCCGGGTAAGGTTTTTACTGATAAACAGTAATTCGTCTTCACTAAAGGAGTTTAACCTGTCCAATCCTACATTACCGGCCATTAGTTCCTCTATTTCTATCCTTAGTCTATAGATTTCTAAGGGTTTCGGTTGGGGTGTGTCCTTTTCTAACTCTTTGGTCCATCTATCCAATTCTTCTGGAGAAACTACAGTGGCACTCCTGACCCCTGAAGTGGTTTCAATCAGGACCTCTTTTGTCCTAGCCTGAGTTCTTACCCTTGGTACACTGGTTCCAGGTTCCCTGATAGGTAGATCCATTAAGGAGATCACAGACTCACATTGACTTTCTTGATCATCGACTATGAGCGGCTCTTTTCTTGGGGGAGGAATAATAGGGGTTGGTACAATTGGAGTTATAATAGGGGTTCTTGGACTAGTCAGTCTATCCCCATAAAGAGGTATAGCAGGACCAATAGTTACTGGGATAGTCAGTGAATCCGGACTGGGATTTATCTGGGCTATGGTCTGAATTAAATCGATTCGCTGTTTGTTCAGGGCTTCCTTTTCTCGTTCACGCAAAACCCTTTCTGAAGAATTGTCATGCATCACTTGGGTTACCAATGTAGGGTAAATACTTGGGGCAGTCGGAAGGACCAAAAATAACAAGATTCCCCCATGGTCTACTCTTAGTCTTTTTTTGGCATTGCTCTCAAAATTTTAGCAGTCAACTTTTAGTTTGGTACAGGAAACGACAATGTTTTTACTTTCATTAAATATCTTTTATTTCTTTTTTGAGTGATTTTATCAAAATTATTTAAAACAACTTTTTTCTTATTTTAAGTCCTTTTTTTTATATAGTGAACATCAATTAATTAGCATTGGTTTAAATCCAAGTGGTTTTAAAAGTGCAAAAGTGAATGACATGATTTGTACAAAATATCATAATAACTTTCCAAATTGAGTGAAAACAACAACAATTACCCTATTGCACACACTACATACATACACACCACACATACCATACCACAATCTTACTCGCTCTAAAACAGTTTCCAAGTTTGAGGTAACACAGATCGTATATGTTAGTATCACGCCAGGTCTACGCGCGTTTCTTTGAGTACGTATTCTGAAGTCTGGGGTTTAGCCCTACTGTCTTCCTTTTTCTTTGCCCACCGGGTTTTCCATTTTTCTACATCCCCCCATTTCTGTAGAATTTTCAGTAATTCTTTTATTTGGGTTTGTTTTCCTGACACATTCATGTTCTCTAGGTCTTTGTCGGAGAAATCTGCTCTGTAAGATTTCTGAAGGACTTTGGAGCGACTAACATCAATTCCCATGTCAGCAGCAGTGTCCATTAATCTCTCATGGAGCAATCTAGTGTTCCGGGTAAGGTTTTTACTGATAAACAGTAATTCGTCTTCACTAAAGGAGTTTAACCTGTCCAATCCTACATTACCGGCCATTAGTTCCTCTATTTCTATCCTTAGTCTATAGATTTCTAAGGGTTTCGGTTGGGGTGTGTCCTTTTCTAACTCTTTGGTCCATCTATCCAATTCTTCTGGAGAAACTACAGTGGCACTCCTGACCCCTGAAGTGGTTTCAATCAGGACCTCTTTTGTCCTAGCCTGAGTTCTTACCCTTGGTACACTGGTTCCAGGTTCCCTGATAGGTAGATCCATTAAGGAGATCACAGACTCACATTGACTTTCTTGATCATCGACTATGAGCGGCTCTTTTCTTGGGGGAGGAATGATAGGGGTTGGTACAATTGGAGTTATAATAGGGGTTCTTGGACTAGTCAGTCTATCCCCATAAAGAGGTATAGCAGGACCAATAGTTACTGGGATAGTCAGTGAATCCGGACTGGGATTTATCTGGGCTATGGTCTGAATTAAATCGATTCGCTGTTTGTTCAGGGCTTCCTTTTCTCGTTCACGCAAAACCCTTTCTGAAGAATTGTCATGCATCACTTGGGTTACCAATGTAGGGTAAATACTTGGGGCAGTCGGAAGGACCAAACTTGGTCGGTCTTCCCCAAAAGGTCGGTAATTTGGGACCGCGGAACTAGGTCTGCAGAACCCATCACTATCACTGGCTTTACTTTCCGTACCCGTTACATCTGTCTCACTGGCCCTCCTACATCTAGGATATTTAGAAAACGGGTTTTGGGAACCAAAAGATTCTGATTCCGCCACATAAGGAGGTGGGTTTTTCATCAATAAATCCTCTAGGTGTTCATCTTCGGAGTCCCCCATAGCCATTAAGTGGCGTTTTTTCTCCGTACATTTTCCTTTCCCCTCTTCGAGTACCCCAAACATTGGAAACAGTCCCTCAACCATCCTATTCTGTCTCCACTGTTGCATCTTTTTCTCTTTAGTTTCTTTTTGGACCTTTGGGTACCATTTACTCACTCCCTTATCCATTCGGGGTCTGTCTCGTTCTAGAGCTTCAATTTCCCACTCCTCTAATGCTTCATATTGAGTTAATCTAGGTCGGGATGCAATTCATTCATTCGGGTTCTTAAGTTAAACAGGATCCTACCATTAAAGGTACCATCAATGGGAAATGCTAAGACCCCATCGTCTTCCGTATACCTCACCCAATTCTCCAACCATACACAGGTATGGTACCCTTTATCAAACATCATGAAGGAGGCGGGAGTATTTGGAGGTGGAATGATCACACCCTCCCTGGTTCGTATGGGCTTGTCTTTCTTGAAATAGTTTTTAATCTTTTCGGCAAATGACAATTTTCTCTTTCCTCCGTACATATTGTACGGTCTACCTCTTAGCATCTGCTCCTTATAAAAACCTAGATTCTGAGGATTAGGCAAGAATTCAGGATACCACATATACCTTTCCAGACTAGCTTCTAACTCGGCTTGATTAATTTTGTTTACTTTTGTGCTTCCAATGCTAGCGCGACTTTTATTTCGCGACAACCAATCAACACAGGGATTACAAAAACCTTTGTCCAATGGGTGCGCGGCCTTTCGCGAGACGTTGTCTCACGCTCCGGCACTCACCCCTCCCTTACAATTTCAGCTTCACTACACGCCCGCTGTTCTGACCAATACCAGCGCGACACGGAGTGACGTCAGAGCAGCCTTCCGACTGACTCCTCCTTTACAAGGTAACGGAAACTTTGAATTTTTCTTAAAGTGCGAGTACTAATTTTAGTCAACAATATGAAACGTTCGCCGCTGTGTCTGAGTGTTCTAAAAAGAAAGAAGGTTTTCCTTTCACTACAAGTAAACCACTTCTGTCTACTTTTCATTCACCTCGGATAGACTTCCTTGCCTAACCTCTCACTCGAGCAATATAGAACCTGCTACTCCTCTGACTTATCCACTCATTTCCGGGATATATACTAAGTCAGGCTTTCACCAGCGGACTACCTTGCATACCATTCAAGCTCCAAAGATCCTATTACTCCTTCCGTATGTGACCCTTACTAGGTGATATCACAATGGAAGTTTTATACCAAGGACTCGTAGCTATCAATTATTCAAATACAAAAAGATCCTAATTAGTGCTTCCGGTCCTTCCTAACCATGCATTAATAACTCACAACAAGCGACCTCACTGGCTAACCGGATTCTGCTCACCGTTAGCTATAGACTTCCCGGGGGATTCGGACTACACAAAACGCTCACGGACAATCTTGTTAATATTACATATAATACTTATAGCAACAAAGCAAAAATCCTTTACATATATTTAAACTTTCTTCAAAAATATTTACGCAATATTTGAAGCAATGCAATCAATATAGCAGCACTGAAATCTCAGCAGCACATTTTTATTTTCACGGTTTATTTATTAACTAACCTGTCTACCTATCTTAACTAGTCCTAACCATCCTCTGCTACCAGAAAATTACTGATAGAGCGCGCAGTTCACCCGGGTCACTAGTTTACCAATTTCCACGCACTGGGCCCTGGCGTGCATACGATGACTGTGTTTGGCGTGAACCGGGTGATTCTTACACGCTACTATGAGTAATTCAGGGGGGTGACTCTCACACCACTTACTTTCATGTACCTGACTTACCACAGGCACATTTCTCCTGAGGGATCAGGAGCTAGCAGTGGACAGGTAGCAAGATTCCTAAAAGGAGTAGAATACCTTACACACTTAGTACATTTATTAACACTTTATGAGGTATAATGACCACAGACACCTGATGGGTTTTCAAAGGTTTATATAGAGTAAGTTTTAGAATGAATATGCCAAAATTATAAGGCAGATACAAATCAGAACATCAATAATCAAGATCAAAGTCAACATGTAACTATGGATTAGGGCAAGCACCATAGAGTACTAAGGAACACTACTGGGTATGGCATTAGGGAACATGCTATTTCAGTACGAATTTAAACTAAGGCAGGGGACATGAGAAGGACCTTCTATGAGCACTAATATTTAAACTAATTCCTAAACCTTATGCTATTCTTACTAAGTTCACAGCAACCATACTAAAGGGAAGGGATAAAGGAACAAGCTAAATAAACAGTCAGTTTTAATGATATCCTATAGGTAGGGTGAAAAAGGGGAACATCACTAATAAACAATTGCATATAAATCACTTCTAAAAGGTGATAGGGCAATATCACAGGCAAGAGTGCTTTAATAAGAAGAGGAAAAGGTAGGAGTAAAGTTTAGACGGACACCCACACATATATTTACCTAGGACAGAATGAGGACTAACCCTGGCCACGGGTCAGTTTGGGAATAGGCGAGGACAAGGACCCTCAAGGATTCGGAATGCTAGTAGGCGAGCAGGTACAGCTCAGGACAGTCAGGACAGGATACCCCTCAGGTTTTGGGTCAGGACTGGGCTCATCAAAGGGCACGACCAACACCTGCAGCTTCGGATGCAACGCCTGCGTTACCCCCTCTCTGCACGGAATCCGCCAATAACCCCGATTGGGTTTTCGAATCTCCCAGCAAAGTGCTCCGCCAGCACTTAGGACTAATTTCCACCCCTTGGAGTTTGTGGAAAGTACGGACAGAGTGCTCCGCAGCGCTCTGTATCAATCACCTATAGAGTTCGTAGGGTCAGTGACAGGTCAGCTACTCGGACAAGTCGGACAATTTCTCTAAGCTGAACTGGGCTAGTTATACTATTCTGGGACCCCCAGACCACCCACAAATGTTGCAAGTGACAAGGTCCCAACTTATGATTGGTCAAGAGAGGTGGTTAGGTCACTGTCACCTCCTAAAATTCTGTGTTCCCATAATTAATATTTATTTTTCAGTACCCACCCCTTCCATTCCAGTTCCCAGGGTATGAGAAAGGTGTAAAACAATAGAGCACACATAAGACTATACATTTGTATCAATTTTAGGTACAGCCGAATTCTCTTCCCAGTGCATGGAAGATGTTCTCAGGCGCATCTCAGCTTCAGGAGCCAGCTGGCTTAGTTTTGCTTCTGCGCGGTTCGGCTTTTCCCTCATCACGTGACAGGGTTGTGGGAGGTTTCAAAGATGGCGTCGCTCCCCACTCCCAGGCTCCAAATACGCGGTACATGAAAAGTAAGCAAAACAAATTAGAAACACAGAAAAAATGAATACACTGTATACCATGAAAAGCTTCTCTGCACCCCTTACTTTGTAATATCTATAGCATTGAGAGTTAATGCGGGAAAGACAGATATGCAAAAGCAGCATGAGCTAGCGGAGAGCATGGTTAAAGACAAGCGGCCATATTTAGCAACACTGCACATGTGCGAAAACATCCCTCCAAATTGCGAGTGCGTCACATCACGTGGGTATGACCGACGCATGCGCAGACTGGATTTCTGCGAAGCGGCCACTCAGTAGTGCAAGCATCATTACAATTAATAAACATAGATGCGAGCTTCTCTCGGGCACCCGCGTGTATTGGAAAAAGTGAAAATTAAGACGGACAGGATTGGTTAATGCTTATTAAAGGTTAGACGAGGTTCATGAATGAGAGCAAGTCGCTTTACGTGCGAATCCTTGCTCCATCAATCCCCTCTTTGATGATATTTACTATCATCACTATAAATGGAAACAGATGCCAACTTCATTCTTGCATATCATTCATCTCGATTTCAACAAACTTGTTGTTGAGCTTTCTTCCTGCATCCTTATTAGGGTGAAAGCTTTTAGCTCTCTTGTAAATTTCGTTTTTCAATTCTTCTAATTCTAGCTCATCAACATTTCTCTTCACTCCTCTTTTGTTCACTGTATATTTCTTTCTGTATTTTTGACATTTGCAGCAGATAAATATAATCAGTACAACCACACCTATTCCAGCTATTGGCATCAGTATTTTCCACAGAAGATTTTTACCCAAGTTAGAGAACCAACTACCTACAGAGGAGAGACCATCCGTCAGTCTCGTCCAGGCACTATCAACCTCCAATGGTTTGAGTTCTTTTTCCAAATTAGTTATGTTTCTTACATATTTCTTTATTTCAATGCTTTTATCAGGAATGTAAGTGCAACAATGTTGCGCCTTCAACATTCGGCAGACTCCGCCCTCTTTTGCCAATAGGGTGTCAAGAGCAAGGCGATTCTGTAAAACCATTGATCTGATCGCAACCATTTCAGTATTGACCAGCAGGAATCCAGCAGCAGTGTCAGTTGATAACCGATCCACTACTGTAGACAATTTGCAGATACGGTGAGTATTCAGAACTACCCCCATTCCAGGTATCAGTGCACTAAAAATATCACCTATTATTTCTCCTACACTTTCACGTTTACTACGCACTAAGCCATTAGTATCTTCATTGCTTCCAGCAGCGTTGTTCACATGGTATATTTTCGGGAAAACAATGCCAAAGTAGCAGCTTCCATACCAGTGATCGGGCAATTTGAAATAAGCCTTGTTTCCACATATATAATAAATTCCAGGAAACACAGGTTCTGACCCATTTTTGAAACCCCAACCTCCAATTACCTTGTAATTATGTTCACACTCGCTGGAACCGATGAATACATTGTTATAATAACTAGTCTTTTCTCTATGAAGACAGAGTTTCCCTTTCCGTTCAAAATCCAGCAACAATGCAGGACTAGCTTCGCCTTTTGAGGTGCTTTCCATATTCTCTGCCCATCTTGGGATTCTATCTTTTTCATCATTGGCCTTTTTCTGAAATTTGTCCCTCCTTCTTTCTGCCATTTTCAGGAACATCTTTTCCTGCTCTTGTAAGGAACAGGTCAGATTATTTTCTCTAGCTTCATTTAAGTCTATGTCACCTAAGGTCAGGAAGTATTCTCCCATATAACGGGTTACCTCGCTTCTAATATGTACAATGTTCAGGTTTCCTCGAACAGGGAGTTCAGAAAAGATTACGTCGCTTCTACGTAGTGCACTAAAAGATTTGCGAAGACATTTAATTGAGTTCTGTTTTTCATCTTGTGAAAATGTAGTCCACCCTCACCTGATGCTTCTAAGTCAGGTTGTGTGTGTTTCAGGCTAACTGTATTGTCACGTCTTTCTACACTTCGTGGTGTTTCTTCAGTCTGTACAGTTTCTGTGTCTAGAGTCTCTGGGTTAGTGGGGTACAAGTTAGGGTCTTTACTTATCATAAAAGGTATAAAAACTGTTAGTCCTATCCATATTATTACTAGTACGGCTATACTACAAAGGTATACTTTACAGCAGGTTTTACAACAGCTAAATCTGGATCTTCCATTTACACTTGAATCAGACATGGTGGCTTACAGATGGCTTTCTAACCCCTCTTTGTTTCTTTTCACCGAAGGCTCTCTCAGGTTTTCCTCAAGGAGGGTCTTCGTCAGAACTCCGATCAGTGATTGACTCTTCGTCACTTTTGCCACTGTTGTTGGGTTCGTCAATTTCTTCCAACACCAAGTAAGTCCATTCAGGGCTCCGATACAGTTTTTTTTGTCTCTTCACTCGTGAACTTCGTCGGTTTGACTGGACTCGGGCTTCTTTTCTTTCACTGGCAGCCCTTTTTCGGTCTGCTAGCTTTTCTTCAACTGTCTTGATTCTTAGTCTCAGTCTTTTTATGTATCGGGGTTCACCCTTTTTCTTGAGGCTTTTAGTGGTCGAGGAAACTTGACCTTCCTCGTGAACTCTCTTGTTTTCGCTTCGTTGTGGCACTATTGTTTTGGCAGTGTCTATTTCCCTTCCTGTCTGACTAGTTCCAAGTCTTTCATAAGTTTCTTCTGCCTGGTCTCTAAGCTGGCCTTGTTCAGGTCTAATTTGTATGTGATCTTTATTTTCAGGTGATCTGGACTCTGCTTCCTGAACACGTTTGTCTATTTCTATCTGTTCCTGTTCATGCACTTCGATCCCTTGATTTTCTTCCGCATGAACTTCAGCTTTAACCACTATCTGTCCCTTTCCAGTTTCCGAAGTTTCAGGCGGAGTGTCGATAACTTGGTCTGTCCCTACTTGGCCTATTTCCTGATCAGGTTTGTTGTGGGTTTCGATGACCTGACCTTCGTCCTCTAATTCTGTCTCACCTTCACTATCCCACTCACTATCTAGGTAAGAATATTTTCGGGTTCTTATTGGATCAAGAACTTGGTCGTCGGCAGAGAACCATTCAACGTCTTGACTTGAGCACGGTAGTTCGATGTCAGCGGGATCTGGACTCTCTTCTGGAGTTTCCTCAGCTGCGCTACCTTCAGCTTCAGTCGCGTTTTCTCCTGTCACCGGCTTCGTATGGCTGGCATGGATCCACTTCGGTACGCCCGCACACTTTAAAGCAGTTGTGGTTACCAGGATCACTTGCCGCGGCTTTCCCCACTTTGGCTTAAGGCAACTCTTCCGGGTGTGTTTCTTTAACACCACCCAATCACCAGGTCTCAAGTTATGTGCTGGAGATGTAGGCCATTCGACAGCAGTCTCTCCAATCTGGTGAGAGATAGAACGCACTTGGTCACCCAGCTGCCTGCAGTATTCTAGCACTAAATCATCAGAAATACTTAGCAGTTTGTGTCCAGGTACCCATGCCTGTCTCATTACTCTTCCCATTAGTACTTCATGGGGACTTAGGCCTGTTTTTCGGTTCGGAACACTTCTCAAACTTATCAGCACAAGGAGCAAAGCTTTTATCCAGTTCATTTTGGTGGAATCACACACTTTCGCAAGTCTGGACTTGATGGTGCCATTCACTTGTTCAACTATTCCAGAAGCCTCTGGATGATATGCACAGTGCAGCCTTTGCTCCATCTTAAATGCTTTACAGAGTTCCTTTAGGACGTCGTTTGAAAAATGCCCACCTTGGTCTGTTTCAATAGTCTCTGGAATTCCAAATCTAGGTATCAACTCTCTAAGTAATAGTTTGGCTACAGTTATGGCATCATTTTTCTTTGCTTGGTAGGCCTCTACCCATCTGGAAAATAGGCAAACTATGACCAGGACGTATCTGTATCCTTTGCACATGGGCAACTGGATAAAGTCCGCCTGCATCCTGACAAAGGGGCCTTCTGCCTTTCCAATTGTACTTCGTTTCACTACTGTCCTCTTTCCTGCGTTAAACTGTTGGCACACTAAGCACCTCTGGCAAAGTTTTTCTGCTATGTTCCTGAATTTTGAGTTATGGAATACCTTGTTAAACATGCGGCACATAGCATCTCTCCCAATATGTGTGTCCTCATGTATGATTCTAGCCATTGGGGCTACTAGACTGTCTGGTAATACAGGCACACCAGTTTTGTAAACCATGACACCATCCTCATCTCTCGGAGTACATTCATCCCTTTCCCACCTATCTTTCTCTTCTTGGTCGGTTTCCAGTTGTATGTCTTTCAATTCCTCTCAGGTAGACACACTTTCAAACATCATAAGTTGGCAGCTGCTTCCACCTCCCCATAATTTGATTTTGAGGGACATTTTGTATCATGAGCAGTATTGGGCGATTTGGTCAGCGTATCGGTTTCCGGCTGTCACATCATCATTTCCAGACTTGTGAGCCGCACACTTGACCACAGCCAATTCTTGGGGTAATTGGATTGCCTCCAGTAAGTTCTGTACCACCTTTCCATTTCTGATAGGGGTACCTGAGGAAGTCATGAATTCTCTTTGTAACCATAGTTGGACGAAGTCATGAACAACCCCATAACAGTACTGGCTGTCAGTATAAACAGTTACCCTTTTTCCTTTCCCAGTTTACAAGCTCTCGTCAATGCGATTAACTCGGCTACTTGTGCAGATTTTACGTCGCACAGGTAAGAGGCTTCTAAGATTGTCTCCAAAGTAACTACAGCATAGGCAGCACTCAGACCTCCATCCTCATGTCTTAAACATGAGTCATCTACAAATATCATAAGATCCTCATCAAGTAAGGCTATTTCTTTGATATCAGGACGTGGCTTGGTGCTAAACTCAGTTAGGTCCATGCAGTTATGCTCAACCTCATCTTCTTCAATATCTAGGGGAATGGGAAACAGTGTTGCGGGGTTCAATATATATTACACCTGGCGATGATAACATTCTCAGCACCTATAAGAATTCTCTCATACTTAGTCAGCCGACTAGGGGTGAGATACTTGGTCTTGGTTCGGGTCAGTAAGATCACAACTGAATGCGTAACATATACAGTGACAGGATGTCCCATAACAATATTTTCACTCTGTTCTAGACTGGCACAAGTAGCAGCTACTGCTTTCAGGCATCCGGGTAATCCAGCAGCCACTGGATCCAGAGTGGCCGAAAAGTAGGCCACTGGACGCCTATTCAGTCCATGTTCCTGTGTTAGGACTGAGAGTGCACAATTGTCTCTTGTATCACAGAATAATTCAAAGTTCTTGGAATAATCAGGCATTCCCAAAGCAGGGGCTGAGCACAGGCAATTTCGCAATTTTACCCAAGCGTTCATGCTTTCATCATCCCAACTAACTGGGTCTTCCACTCCCTTCTTGGGCATTTTTATCAAGGGTTTGGCTAGAGCTGCGAATCCTACAATCCATTGCCTGCAGTACCCTACAACTCCTAGAAACATTCTTACTTCTTTCTGGGTTCTGGGTAGTTCCATTGCTCGAATTATTTTGATCCTTTCTGTAGTAACTTTCCTGATCCCTTTTTCTATCTGGTGCCCCAGATATTTCACTGAGTTCTTACAGAACTGTAATTTGTCTGGCGACACTTTATGTCCTCCCTTGCCTAGGTGATTCAACAAGGCAATGGTATCAATAACACAGTCGGTTTGACTTTTGGACGCCACCAGAAGGTCATCTATGTACTGTACCAAAACAGACTCCTTTGGCAGAACTAACGATTCAAGGCATTTCTTTAGGATCTGGTTGAAAATCGATGGACTTTCAGTGTACCCCTGGGGAACACGATTCCAGACATAGACATGGCTGTCAAATTCAAAACTAAAAAGAAATTTGCTTTCGGGATGCAATGGGATGGAAAATAAAGCATGACACAAGTCAATGACAGTAAACCATTCCGCATTCCAAGGAATCTGATACAGTATCACTGCGGGGTTGGGCACAATGGGACAGCAAGGTACAACAATTTGGTTTACCTTGCGCAGGTCCTGCACTACCCGGTACTTTCCGCTAGGCTTTTTAATTCCGATTATGGTTGAATTACAGGGACTGCTCATTACTTCCTGTATGATGTCTGCTTCAAGCAACCTGTTTATTTCAATTGCGACTCCCGCTTTTACTTTTGCACTCATTTTGTACTGTCTTGTTCTGGGGTAAACAGCATTTGATTTTATTGCTATTTTAACCGGGTCTACATTGGCCATTAAGCCTACATCCCTCCCAGTGAAATCCCACACTTCAGGAACCACTTTTAACTGTAGTTCTTCAGGTAAGTCTTTAATGGACAGGAGTTTAATTTCGGTGTCTGGTTTTAACAACATCAATTTATACAGGCTATCTTCATCCGGGGTCTGAATTTCGACGCCATTTGGAGTGCAAAAGATGGTACAGTTCATTTTGCACAACAAATCTCGTCCTAGCAGGTTCACCGGACTGGAGTCACAGACCACAAATCTGTGCATTTCCTTGAAATTTCCAATGGAAATCTCCATGGGTTCAGTTACTGGGGTACTGATTATTTGATTTGAAACACCCACTACTTGGATAGCTTCTCCCGAGAGGGTAGGTTAGGAACATCCACAGTTCTCACAGTGGAACGGGTAGCACCAGTGTCCAATAGAAAGGTGACGTCTTTTCCCTCGACCTTTCCTTCGATGTATGGTCCTGTCTGGTCTACCGGTAAGGAGGCGCCAAGTACGCACTCCTTGTCCTCCCCCCTCAGGCCCCGTCAGTATTGATCATCACAAAGGAAAGAATCGTTCAACAAAAATTGTGAAGCTGCTGCATTCCTTTCACTCTCTCCTTCCCACACCTCGGCCCTTTCATTCTGCTGAGCCTGATTCTTATAATTTTGTCTAGGAGCGCGAGGCAACGGAGGCTGCTTTACCTGTGGTTGGTTCTTCCGTGTCCCCTCTTTCTGCACCTGTGGATTTAAACCATTTACGGGGGCATTACCAGCCAGCAAATGTGGACACTCATCTCTCCAATGCCCTATCTGACCGCACCTGTGACAGGGGAATTTTTTCATAGCCTCTTCCCGACTCATTTTTACCCGGGGTTTCCCTCCTCCCCCAGCAGTGGGATTTTGTGCATTATTATTATTCAATTTACTTAACTGTTTTTCTTGTTGTTCCACCAATTTTACTTGTGCCCACATGACCTTCTCCTTAAGGGCTTTCTTCTTGTTTTCTATCTCATCCTTGCAGTACTTGGCATACTTGAGGACATCATCTATGGGCTTACCTTGCCAGCTGATTTTATTATCTCGAATCCACTGGGATATTTCAGGTCTTAATCCTAACACGAATCGGTAAATGAAATGGGTCATATCCTTCATGTCCACATTATCGATTCCACTGTAAGTTTTGAACACCTGCAGTAACCTTTCATAAAAGGAGTGGACGGTTTCATCGCGCTCTTGAGTAGTTCTATCTACCCGGGTCCAATCAGTTTCCTTTGCGGGCACCTTTTTCTTCAGGTATTGTATGACTTGGTCATATTTCCTCATTACCTCAGGTGAGGGAGCTCCGGTTTTGGAGTCTCTCTCATATTCATCACTGGGCCAATCAATTTCAATTTTGAATTCGGTCCACAAATCTACGGGTACCACAATGTCGGAAAAACCCATCCAGGTCTTTCAGGAGACATTTCTGAACCTTTATGAAGCGTTCGACTTGTCTGTACCAGTCGACTGGCTTCTCCCGCAGTTTTGGAAAGTCATTAGTAAAGGACACAATATCTTGTCGGGACCAAGGGACATGGACATATTTTCCCCCAGGGACCTCTCTCATGGGACACAATTTTTCTGCGGGACCTACTTCTTTGAGTACGTATTCTGAAGTCTGGGGTTTAGCCCTACTGTCTTCCTTTTTCTTTGCCCACCGGGTTTTCCATTTTTCTACATCCCCCCATTTCTGTAGAATTTTCAGTAATTCTTTTATTTGGGTTTGTTTTCCTGACACATTCATGTTCTCTAGGTCTTTGTCGGAGAAATCTGCTCTGTAAGATTTCTGAAGGACTTTGGAGCGACTAACATCAATTCCCATGTCAGCAGCAGTGTCCATTAATCTCTCATGGAGCAATCTAGTGTTCCGGGTAAGGTTTCTACTGATAAACAGTAATTCGTCTTCACTAAAGGAGTTTAACCTGTCCAATCCTACATTACCGGCCATTAGTTCCTCTATTTCTATCCTTAGTCTATAGATTTCTAAGGGTTTCGGTTGGGGTGTGTCCTTTTCTAACTCTTTGGTCCATCTATCCAATTCTTCTGGAGAAACTACAGTGGCACTCCTGACCCCTGAAGTGGTTTCAATCAGGACCTCTTTTGTCCTAGCCTGAGTTCTTACCCTTGGTACACTGGTTCCAGGTTCCCTGATAGGTAGATCCATTAAGGAGATCACAGACTCACATTGACTTTCTTGATCATCGACTATGAGCGGCTCTTTTCTTGGGGGAGGAATGATAGGGGTTGGTACAATTGGAGTTATAATAGGGGTTCTTGGACTAGTCAGTCTATCCCCATAAAGAGGTATAGCAGGACCAATAGTTACTGGGATAGTCAGTGAATCCGGACTGGGATTTATCTGGGCTATGGTCTGAATTAAATCGATTCGCTGTTTGTTCAGGGCTTCCTTTTCTCGTTCACGCAAAACCCTTTCTGAAGAATTGTCATGCATCACTTGGGTTACCAATGTAGGGTAAATACTTGGGGCAGTCGGAAGGACCAAACTTGGTCGGTCTTCCCCAAAAGGTCGGTAATTTGGGACCGCGGAACTAGGTCTGCAGAACCCATCACTATCACTGGCTTTACTTTCCGTACCCGTTACATCTGTCTCACTGGCCCTCCTACATCTAGGATATTTAGAAAACGGGTTTTGGGAACCAAAAGATTCTGATTCCGCCACATAAGGAGGTGGGTTTTTCATCAATAAATCTTCTAGGTGTTCATCTTCGGAGTCCCCCATAGCCATTAAGTGGCATTTTTTCTCCGTACATTTTCCTTTCCCCTCTTCGAGTACCCCAAGCATTGGAAACAGTCCCTCAACCATCATATTCTGTCTCCACTGTTGCATCTTTTTCTCTTTAGTTTCTTTTTGGACCCTTGGGTACCACTTACTCACTCCCTTATCCATTCGGGGTCTGTCTCGTTCTAGAGCTTCAATTTCCCACTCCTCTAATGCTTCATATTGAGTTAATCTAGGTCGGGGATGCAATTCATTCATTCGGGTTCTTAAGTTAAACAGGATCCTACCATTAAAGGTACCATCAATGGGAAATGCTAAGACCCCATCGTCTTCCGTATACCTCACCCAATTCTCCAACCATACACAGGTATGGTACCCTTTATCAAACATCATGAAGGAGGCGGGAGTATTTGGAGGTGGAATGATCACACCCTCCCTGGTTCGTATGGGCTTGTCTTTCTTGAAATAGTTTTTAATCTTTTCGGCAAATGACAATTTTCTCTTTCCTCCGTACATATTGTACGGTCTACCTCTTAGCATCTGCTCCTTATAAAAACCTAGATTCTGAGGATTAGGCAAGAATTCAGGATACCACATATACCTTTCCAGACTAGCTTCTAACTCGGCTTGATTAATTTTGTTTACTTTTGTGCTTCCAATGCTAGCGCGACTTTTATTTCGCGACAACCAATCAACACAGGGATTACAAAAACCTTTGTCCAATGGGTGCGCGGCCTTTCGCGAGACGTTGTCTCACGCTCCGGCACTCACCCCTCCCTTACAATTTCAGCTTCACTACACGCCCGCTGTTCTGACCAATACCAGCGCGACACGGAGTGACGTCAGAGCAGCCTTCCGACTGACTCCTCCTTTACAAGGTAACGGAAACTTTGAATTTTTCTTAAAGTGCGAGTACTAATTTTAGTCAACAATATGAAACGTTCGCCGCTGTGTCTGAGTGTTCTAAAAAGAAAGAAGGTTTTCCTTTCACTACAAGTAAACCACTTCTGTCTACTTTTCATTCACCTCGGATAGACTTCCTTGCCTAACCTCTCACTCGAGCAATATAGAACCTGCTACTCCTCTGACTTATCCACTCATTTCCGGGATATATACTAAGTCAGGCTTTCACCAGCGGACTACCTTGCATACCATTCAAGCTCCAAAGATCCTATTACTCCTTCCGTATGTGACCCTTACTAGGTGATATCACAATGGAAGTTTTATACCAAGGACTCGTAGCTATCAATTATTCAAATACAAAAAGATCCTAATTAGTGCTTCCGGTCCTTCCTAACCATGCATTAATAACTCACAACAAGCGACCTCACTGGCTAACTGCTCACCGTTAGCTATAGACTTCCCGGGGGATTCAGACTACACAAAACGCTCACGGACAATCTTGTTAATATTACATATAATACTTATAGCAACAAAGCAAAAATCCTTTACATATATTTAAACTTTCTTCAAAAATATTTGCGCAATATTTGAAGCAATGCAATCAATATAGCAGCACTGAAATCTCAGCAGCACATTTTTATTTTCACAGTTTATTTATTAACTAACCTGTCTACCTATCTTAACTAGTCCTAACCATCCTCTGCTACCAGAAAATTACTGATAGAGCGCGCAGTTCACCCGGGTTACTAGTTTACCAATTTCCACGCACTGGGCCCTGGCGTGCATACGATGACTGTGTTTGGCGTGAACCGGGTGATTCTTACACGCTACTATGAGTAATTCAGGGGGGTGACTCTCACACCACTTACTTTCATGTACCTGACTTACCACAGGCACATTTCTCCTGAGGGATCAGGAGCTAGCAGTGGACAGGTAGCAAGATTCCTAAAAGGAGTAGAATACCTTACACACTTAGTACATTTATTAACACTTTATGAGGTATAATGACCACAGACACCTGATGGGGTTTCAAAGGTTTATATAGAGTAAGTTTTAGAATGAATATGCCATAATTATAAGGCAGATACAAATCAGAACATCAATAATCAAGATCAAAGTCAACATGTAACTATGGATTAGGGCAAGCACCATAGAGTACTAAGGAACACTACTGGGTATGAGCATTAGGGAACATGCTATTTCAGTGTGAATTTAAACTAAGGCAGGGGACATGAGAAGGACCTTCTATGAGCACTAATATTTAAACTAATTCCTAAACCTTATGCTATTCTTACTAAGTTCACAGCAACCATACTAAAGGGAAGGGATAAAGGAACAAGCTAAATAAACAGTCAGTTTTAATGATATCCTATAGGTAGGGTGAAAAAGGGGAACATCACTAATAAACAATTGCATATAAATCACTTCTAAAAGGTGATAGGGCAATATCACAGGCAAGAGTGCTTTATTAAGAAGAGGAAAAGGTAGGAGTAAAGTTTAGACGGACACCCACACATATATTTACCTAGGACAGAATGAGGACTAACCCTGGCCACGGGTCAGTTTGGGAATAGGCGAGGACAAGGACCCTCAAGGATTCGGAATGCCAGTAGGCGAGCAGGTACAGCTCAGGACAGTCAGGACATGATACCCCTCAGGTTTTGGGTCAGGACTGGGCTCATCAAAGGGCACGACCAACACCTGCAGCTTCGGATGCAACGCCTGCGTTACCCCCTCTCTGCACGGAATCTGCCAATAACCCCGATTGGGTTTTCGAATCTCCCAGCAAAGTGCTCCGCCAGCACTTAGGACTAATTTCCACCCCTTGGAGTTTGTGGAAAGTACGGACAGAGTGCTCCGCAGCGCTCTGTATCAATCACCTATAGAGTTCGTAGGGTCAGTGACAGGTCAGCTACTCGGACAAGTCGGACAATTTCTCTAAGCTGAACTGGGCTAGTTATACTATTCTGGGACCCCCAGACCACCCACAAATGTTGCAAGTGACAAGGTCCCAACTTATGATTGGTCAAGAGAGGTGGTTAGGTCACTGTCACCTCCTAAAATACTGTGTTCCCATAATTAATATTTATTTTTCAGTTCCCACCCCTTACATTCCAGTTCCCAGGGTATGAGAAAGGTGTAAAACAATAGAGCACACATAAGACTATACATTTGTATCAATTTTAGGTACAGCCGAATTCTCTTCCCAGTGCATGGAAGATGTTCTCAGGCGCATCTCAGCTTCAGGAGCCAGCTGGCTTAGTTTTGCTTCTGCGCGGTTCGGCTTTTCCCTCATCACGTGACAGGGTTGTGGGAGGTTTCAAAGACGGCGTCGCTCCCCACTCCCAGGCCCCAAATACGCGGTACATGAAAAGTAAGCGAAAACAAATTAGAAACACAGAAAAAATGAATACACTGTATACCATGAAAAGCTTCTCTGCACCCCTTACTTTGTAATATCTATAGCATTGAGAGTTAATGCAGGAAAGACAGATATGCAAAAGCAGCATGAGCTAGCGGAGAGCATGGTTAAAGAAAAGCGGCCATATTTAGCAACACTGCGCATGAGCGAAAACATCCCTCCAAATTGCGAGTGCGTCACATCACGTGGGTATGACCGACGCATGCGCAGACTGGATTTCTGCGAAGCGGCCATTCAGTAGTGCAAGCATCATTACAATTAATAAACATAGATGCGAGCTTCTCTCGGGCACCCGCGTGTATTGGAAAAAGTGAAAATTAAGACGGACAGGATTGGTTAATGCTTATTAAAGGTTAGACGAGGTTCATGAATGAGAGCAAGTCGCTTTACGTGCAAATCCTTGCTCCATCATGGGCTTTGGAAGTGTGCTGCTGCAGGATCGGACATTTGAAACGCAAATGCACGTTTTTTTCTTACCTTTCAGAAGCATTGAGCATAGGCAGGCAGAGAGGGTGATGCAAGTGTTGGGTACTGGCCTGGCAGGTTGTTGGCAGTGCATGCACCCCCCACACCCCTGTGGCAGCCCGGGCTGAAACAGCTTCCCCCCCCCCAGTGCTTCGCAGGTCTTTAACCGCATCGCTGCGGCAGCTTTTCCCGCTGGGTGCGCAAAATTTTAAAAAGCAGCTTTACCTGACGAGCTCAGCTCGTCATCCGCACGCGACCACCATGGCTGATGACGAGCTGAGCTCGTCATCAGCAGCGAAGGGGTTAAAAGACGATTCCCTTGTTAATGACGCTTTGTTGGTTTTTCACCCCTTCGAGAGCCCCTGCATCGCCACTCTTTGTTGGAAGAATTAGCACTTTACACAATACCAAGCCCTGTCAGCTGAAACCCCTGAGGAATCGGGTTTTTGCTTGTAGGAATCGGGAGGCGGGAGACTAGCCTTCAAATCGGTAGTCTCACGCCTGAATCGGGAGGGTTGGCATGTCTGGGGTGACCAGACGTCCCCGTTTCCCCAGGACGGTCCCCGTTTTTGGAGAAATGTCCCAGTGTCCTGACACTTTTCTCAAAGTGACTCAAATGTCCCTGTTTTCAAACAGTGTCCGGGTTAAACAGAGAAATGTCCCTGTTTTTCATTGTTCCGGTTGAGCATGCGCAAACATGCTCTCTTTGCACTGTTTACGGCATGTGTCGTCACTGAGGTGAGCGCTGTATCAGGAAGGGAAATCCTTTGAAGAGAGACATTTTCTCTCGGGATTTACCTTCTCTTTTTACACGCAGCGCCACCTACGTCATCGTGCCAGCCATATTTGAACAATGGCATATCATCAAAACTGAATCTTCGCTAGAGGAAGAAATAGTGATATTAAGGCGCAACCCCAGTTTATGAACTTTCTGAACTTTTGTGATCTGTTGAGGCTGTGTGTTTGCTGCTCCCCCAGATGTCCCACCAAGAAGTGCACGAAACAGAAACTTAAAAGTATTTCTCAATGTTAGGATGAGTGTCCGATAACACGTGGTGATGACGTCCCCAACGTCCTTCTCAAGCTCCAACCATTCATTTCTACCAGTTCCAAGATCAGAACAGAAATCCTGTGTTCTCCATATCAAACCTATGACTTGACCTTCTGACTGACCTTTCAGATCACGGCAAACTTTAGCTGGAAAGGACTTAAAGGAGCAATATTAACGCTTGTGGGAGAAGCGAGCAACGCTGCTCAAGCTTTTTGCTCAGGTCTTCCCACTATTGCGCTATGAGATGATACCAACGGCTAGAGTGCACTATGCATTCCCCAGTAAAGTAACATGACATCCCAGCAGTGACCACGCAAATGTGGGAGGACTGTGTGGTCGGCCAGCCTTTGCAACCCTTAAGACCCTAAGGCAGTAATACCTGGAGAGAAGTGTTTTTCTTACATTGGTACATGGCTGCCCTTTGGCAATGTAGCATTCCGCAGTTTACCTTCCATGCTTTTCTGTTATGAGCAACTAAGCAACATTAGTGAGTTGTACTTTACGTGGTGCTGACGCGCAGCTATAGAAACGAGCATTGATAAAGCTAGTAAATTCTGGCTTTTGCTAGCCTGTGATGTTTTATTGATTTTTGGCAAATATATGCTATATTCCTTAAAAGTGTAAATGTAATACAAAGTATTAATACTGCTGCGTAAATGAGAGGGGTGGCAATAAAAGACTTCAGATTTGTTGTCTGTAAGGCTTCATCTCCGTCCGTGGAGGGAGCTGTCATTGTAGTCCCCTTTTCTATTTCTATGACAGCTGTCAAACAGTCCTGCTTTTATGTTGATGGTTACTGCAAACCATAGTTTTACTTCTATGTCTATGGCCTGTCCCCGTTTTTTAGGTCTTGCTTATGCAGCACTCATGCGCTGCATAGGAAAGAGACCTTAAGCCACAGGGTTACTTTTTCAGGCAAAAACGTGCAAGTGTTCCTTTGTCTTCAAAGGCAACGCGTGCATGTTTGCCGATTCCCTTGCGGGAGCGAGCAGTTGGCGCCATATGTTATCCATTATCCCGCCATGCTGCTAGCTCCCGCAAGGGAATCGCGCAGGCCCCCTCCTCTCTCCCCTCCCCCCTGCTGGCGCGCGCCCCGTGCTTGTTACTATTGAAAGTAAAATGCATGTTCTTTGCCACCGCCTTCCTCGGAGCACCCACCCTGCAGTCCCCTCTCTCTAATTTTCGAAATTGCCTGGTGTAATAATCAGGTTTTTGAAAGACGTCACTCCCTTATTTTACCTCTCTTCTGGAGGCTAGAAGTCTTTTCACAACCCGTGTCTCTGCTTGTGTACGCCTGTCTTCCTGCGCTGTTAGGGTTTCCGAGTTGTTGCTTTCATGGCATACCTGCAGTGATTCGAATGAACCCTCTCCCTGTACCATGGCATAGCGTCATATTTGAGGATTGGGCTCCATGTCTGACTTTCTGTTCAGGAGCGCAGGTTTCAATGGTGCAGCAGCACCAGGTCTGCGGGGCCGCACCTTTCCAGGTGAAGGTGACTAACTGACCTTGGGAACAGTGAAAGGTTACTGTGGTCAGATGGCGAGTGTTTCCGTGTTTTTATGTCACTGTCTGCACCATGCATTCTGGGTATTCCCATTAAGGCGGAGGTACACAGGCCCCTTGACCCTGCATTTCAAACTCGAGACAAGTATCACGTAACTCCTCTACAGCCAGACCATGCATTGCTGTGTAGGTATTGCTCGAAGGGTATAAGCACTTTCCATTCTCTCTCAGGAGTTAAGCTCACTTGTTTATTTTAAAGGTGACAAGAAAGTCATTAACAGCGCAGACACTTTCCCAAACTTTAAAATACATAGTGCTTCATTAAAATAATGCACTCATCTACTCATGTGAAAGCCTGTTTATGTCAAACAGTGAACAGTTGTGAATGCTAACTGAAACGAAGAAGCTTAAAACATTCTGCTCAGGTCGCGACAGAATCCATTTTTACTGCACACCCTACCAGTGGCACCAAAACTCATCATTAACACCCTAGTGAGCACCGCCATCACCCTCCCTAGCCCTAAACCACCCAATGGCTTTTAAAGTCACCAAATATTTTTCACTATTGAACAACAAATAGCAACCTATTAGAAGTTAAGCTCAACATATTTACAAATTTATAAACAGTACCACCTTAAGTTACCACATCAAGCTAGCTGAAAATTCCTCATTAATCAGATTTGATTTTCCATTTCCGGATGTGATGTAGAGTCGCCTGGGATGTCTGTAGCAACCACTATGGCTTTCCTAGTAACCTGCATGCTTTTGAGACGCTCTTCTTCAAAACTAAGTCATTCACATCCAGTGCAAGATCATCTGTGTCTCAGTACCGCAGTCAGAGGTGTAAAGCTGTACCAGTCACTCTTATGCCCCCATTTCTTTCTTTTGCATGCCTTCTATCTACTTGTGTGAGATTGTGAAGTTGTTTATTATTTTCATGCTAGACTTTATTTGATTTCATCAGCCTAAAACATTGTCTAACTCCAGAAACACAGGCTGTACTTTTTCCAAACAATGTTGAAGTATATAAGGAAGCCGCAGCAATTTCTGTCAGGCAGCTTGCCTTAGCATCCAGCCATCCACATAAGAGATAGTTTTGATTGCTGGCCTCAGACTTTTCAGAGTTATGCTCTGTGTTTTTTAAAAACTATTTAGTGTATAGCACGCTTCTATTTTAATATATAGAGCAAATGTGGCCAATGGTTTTTATACTTCACTACCTGCCTGCTGGGGGAAGTGGCAGCATAGTTAAGCAAGAATGGGGAAGAGGTGTATGAATGACAGGTATGTGGTTTTTTATTATGTGTATATCAGCAGGGCTCTCTATCAAGCCTTCCTACGTGCACCATCGCAGATCTCATATCCCGCTACTGCAGGTCTTCTTTCTCGCCATACTCTATGAATTAAGGTTTATTGTCTCTATAATGTGCTGCACAGCTAAACACTTATGCGGTCCCAAAGGCGAGACCTATTGGCTATGCCAATGCTTGTTGTTTTGACAATCTGGTCACCTTAATGCATGCTAACTCACCACCAAATATATTGAATATCCCTATGTGCTCCAAGTACGGCAAAGCTCACGATTTCCTTGAATATACATGGATGTAGCATCGCGGTAATAATAATCACACGAACAGTAGCTTTAAGTTGCAAGCTTCTTCTTTATTGTCAAACCGCAGGACAACAGCATCAGTCTAAGTGTGAGCACAACTTCTGATGCAAGACATTTTATTCACCCATATAAATACAGAGAAAATGGAACAAACACATAAGGGTTCTCCAATCTATATTCTATAAAGGCAATACTTACCGGATACTACACATCCTCTCCTTTTATATAAAAAACAAACAAATAAAAAATAAAGGATAAGGAAGGTCTCTTAACACGTATAGCCTGGAGTATATTTTCTAGGGCTCTACTAAAAGTCAAGTCAAGTCATAAAATTTGTATAGCGCACTACATACCCAGAGGGTTTCAAGGCGCTTAGGAAGGGGAGGAGGATTATTTGTCAAATATCCACGTGTTAAGCTGTTTTCTGAAAGCTAGGTGGTTCTGGGTGAGGCGAAGGTAGGCGGGGAGTGAGTTCCATGTTTTAGCAGCCAGGTATGAAAAGGATCTGCCTCCCATGGTGGTCCTGTTGATGCGAGGTACAGTGGCGAGGGCTTGGTTGGAAGAACGTAGTTGGCGGAGGGGGTGTAGAAGGACAGTCGAGAGTTGAGGCAATCTGGTCCGATGTCGTAAAGTGATTTGTGTGCGTGGGTGAGCAGTCGGAAAGTGATCCTCTTATTGACGGGTAGCCAGTGGAGGTCTTTAAGGTGACCAGAGATGTGTTCGTTGCGTGGGATGTCTAATATGAGCCTGGCTGAGGCGTTTTGGATTCGTTGGAGTTTCTTCTGGAGTTTAGCGGTGGTACCTGCGTAGAGGGTGTTTCCGTAGTCCAGTCGGCTCGTAACCAGAGCGTGGGTGACTGTTTTCCTTGTTTCGGAGGGGATCCAGCGAAATGTTTTTCTGAGCATGCGAAGAATGTTGAAGCAGGAAGAGGATACGGCGTTGACTTGTTTGTTCATTGAGAGTGAGGAATCCAGGATGACGCCAAGGTTCCGTGCGTGGTCTGTCGGGATGGGTGCTTTTCTGAGGGCTTCCGGCCACCAGGAGTCGTCCCAAGCAGAGGGGGATGTGCCTAGGATGAGGACTTCTGTTTTGTCTGAGTTCAGTTTCAGACGGCTTTGTTTCATCCATTCGGCGACTTCTTTCATTCCTTCGTGCAGGCTAGTTTTGGCGGTGCTGGGGTCATTGGTGAGAGAGAGGATCAGTTGAGTGTCGTCCGCGTAAGAGATGATGTTGAGGTTGTGTTGGCGTGCGATGGCCGCGAGGGGGCTCATGTATACGTTGAAGAGGGTAGGACTGAGTGAGGATCCTTGAGGTACGCCGCAGATGACTTCAGAGGCCTCGGACTTGAATGGAGGAAGGCGGACTCTCTGGGTTCTTCCGGTGAGGAACGAGGTGATCCATTCAAGTGCTTTTCCTTGGATTCCGATGTTATTGAGGCGTTGTAGGAGGGTGCTGTGGCAGACTGTGTCGAAGGCTGCAGAGAGGTCGAGGAGGATGAGGGCGACTGTGTCTCCATTGTCCAGTAGAGTTCGAATGTCATCTGTTGCTGCGATGAGGGCGGTCTCAGTGCTGTGTTTTGCTCGGAAGCCAGATTGTGAGGGGTCGAGGGATTTGTTGGCTTCGAGGAAGGCGGCGAGCTGGTTGTTGACGGCTTTCTCGATGACTTTGGCCGGGAATGGAAGAAGCGAGATTGGGCGGTAATTTTTGAGTTCGGTGGGGTCCGCTGTTGGTTTTTTCAGAAGGGCGGTGAGTTCAGCGTGTTTCCAGTCTTCTGGGAAGGTAGCGGAGTTGAAGGAGCAGTTGATGACGTCTCGGAGGTGCGATGCTATGACGGAGTCTGCTTTGTTGAAGATGTGGTGAGGGCATGGGTCTGTGGGGGATCCTGAGTGGATGGAGTTCATCAGGCGGATGGTGTCCTCAGTGGAGATTGGGTTCCAGTCGTTAAGGGTGTTCATGGGGGGGAGATGGACGGCAGAAGGTAGGGTGGGTTGGTTTCCGGGTTGGTTGTCAAAGCTGTTGTGGATGTCTGCAATCTTGTTGTGGAAAAAAGAGGCTAGGGAGTCGCATAGGGTTTGAGAGGGGGTGATGTCGTTGGAGTTGGCCGAGGGATTGGAAAATTCCTTGACGATGTTGAAAAGTTCCTTGCTGTTGTGAGCGTTGTTGTCGAGTCGATCCTTGAATGCTGCTTTCTTGGCTTTTCGGATTAGTTGGTGGTGAGTGCGGGTGGCGTTTTTGAAGGCGTCCTTGGTGCTGGTGGTTGGATCTTTTTTCCAGGCCTTTTCAAGGGAGCGGCAGAGTTTCTTGGATTTCTTGAGATCATCGTTGAACCATGAGGCCTTCTTGCTGCCAGGTTTGTTTTGACGTTTTTTCAGTGGTGCTAAGGTGTCAGCGGTGTTGGATAACCATAGGGTGAGGTTAGCGGCGGCTTCGTTAGCGTTGGAAGAGGGGGCTGGGGTGTGTTGAAGGAGCGATGCGGAGATTTGGTCCGTGGTGATTTTGTTCCAATTCCTTTGCAGGGTAGGTTGGAGGTGGATGCTGGGTTTTGGTTTGTTGTAGGTGAAGTGAACGCAGCTATGGTCAGTCCAGAGGAGGTCCGTAGTGTGGCTGAAGGAGACATGGTTGCTGGATGTGAAGATGGGGTCGAGTGTGTGGCCTGCGATGTGGGTGGGGGAAGTGACTAGTTGTTTAAGTCCTAGGTTGGTGAGGTTGTCCACGAGGGTGGCGGTGTTGCGGTCGTTGATCTTATCGAGGTGAAAGTTGAGGTCTCCCAGAAGGATGTAGTCTTTGGAGGTGAGCGCGTGTGGGGTGATGAAGTCCGTGATGTCTTCACTGAATTTTGCGCTGGGTCCTGGTGGTCTGTAGAGGAGGGTGCCTCTGAGTGTGGTCTTGGGGTCGATGTGGATCTGGAAGTGAAGGTGTTCGGAGTTAGCGAGGTTGGCGTCAGAGCTGGTTGAGATGCGGATTGATTTCTTATGGACGATAGCGATTCCTCCTCCTGTGTGGCTGGTGCGGTCCTTGCGTGTGATCTTATAATCATCAGGGATGGCAATGGTGATGTCTGGTGCGGAGGAAGCATTCATCCAAGTTTCCGTTAGGAAGGCGATGTCCGGAGAAATGGTGTCTAGTAGGTTCCATAGGTCAATGGCGTGCCTGTGGACTGATCGGGTGTTGAGAAGGATGCATTGTAGGTGGTTGGGGTCGGGAATCTGAGGTGTGGTCGTAGCGGAGATGTTGTCGGTGCCGATGAATTTGCAGGAGTAGCAAGAGAAAGGTCCATGGGTGTGTCCAGGGGCGGCTTGGACGCAGTTGGGGGCGCGACCGGGGTTAAGGGCTAGGAGGGTGGCGGCATCGTAGGTAATGCGGGAGGGCTGGGGAGCGCGAGGGGCAGGGGGTCTGGCGCTGGGCGCGGTCCAGGCGCGGACGGGCGTAGACGGGCTTACCTTTGGCGCACCTTCGGCGCGAATTGGGCGCGGTCGCTGCGCGTAAACGCTGCGCGCGGGAACTCCTGTCATATATGGATGGTGGAGGGGGAGGGGCGAGGGCGTCTCAGCTGGGAGGCGGGTCGGGCACACGAGGAGGATGATAAACAAACAAAATGGAGGCGGGGGGAGGAGCAGGTCGGAGCGCTCTAGGCAAATGCGCATACAATGTTAAAAGCAGCCAAATTGAATCACTATAGCGCTAATAAGGCAAAGCGCTAGACAAGGCACACAGCAGGTGAAAGCAATTCCAAGTATCACAGAGATATTAGCAGAGCAGCGCTACGATACCAGATTGAAGTCAGGGGCACAAGGAGCGACCACTCTATCCGTGAGGAGGAGCGAGTCACAGCGTTTGCAGCAGAGCAGCGCTGTATTAAGCTCGTGGGAGGGCGTCTCAGCTGGGAGGCGGGTCGGGCACACGAGGAGGATGATAAACAAACAAAATGGAGGCGGGGGGAGGAGCAGGTCGGAGCGCTCTAGGCAAATGCGCATACAATGTTAAAAGCAGCCAAACTGAATCACTATAGCGCTAATAAGGCAAAGCGCTAGACAAGGCACACAGCAGGTGAAAGCAATTCCAAGTATCACAGAGATATTAGCAGAGCAGCGCTACGATACCAGATTGAAGTCAGGGGCACAAGGAGCGACCACTCTATCCGTGAGGAGGAGCATCATTCAAATTACTGGGTTTCTTAATGATGGAGCAAGGTCTCGTGTAAAAGGAGACTTGCTTGGATTCAATCTTCTCATGTAACTACTAACCTCGTATTAAAACGGGTTTGTGGAAATAACATGGAGTCACACGAAATTATAGTATTAGAAGGACGCTTGCCTATGTGTTTTACTAACCAGTAACTCGAGAGAAAAGCTAAGGTGGCCACTAACTGAAATTCTTTAGTGCGCATGCGTCTACTACACCTACGTAGTGTGACGTATTTATGCTTGGAGGGAAACTTTCTGCGATTGCGCAGTAGCTAAAAAAATGTCTGCTTGAAACTCACATGCTTGCCACCTGCTTGCTGAAAACGAATTCCAGCTATTCTACTAATACTAATGCGGGAAGAATAATTATTAAGTAAATGGGATTAGAGCAGAAATAGATGGTGCACAGTGAAATCATTTATTTTTGATTTTAACATTTGTCTTTTTGACTCTTTCAATAGTGCTTATTATGGGCCTGCAGATGTGAGCCACAGTGGATACCCTCTCATTTTGCTACGCATGCGCAATGCAACCTATCTGGAAGACGCCATGTCATCTTGAACATCATTCAAGGCTGAAGACTGCTACATTCGTGGGAACCGAAATGACAGTCCCTGAGAACTACTGTTTTTTTCTTCTAAAAATGTGACCATTACATTGTGAATACGGGTAGGAATAAAGACTGATGTATTAAAGTTAAGGGGTGGGATTTTAAACAAAGAACTGAAAGAAATAATGAGAAAATAAGCATGGTGTGATAATCACCTGCCCTTGCCTGTCCAATCAGAATTGGGAGTTTCATAAACTTGAAACATTAATGGGTGGTACTAGCATACAGGAAAGTATAATTGAGTTAGTTTGTAGTTAGTTAGGGAGACTGTAGACTAGATATGCCAGAGGCTGGGATGCTGTCGGAGAGCATAGAAAAGTCCCAGACTTAAATGCTGAAGAAGAATTGAATTACTGAACCAATTATTTTAAGCAAATTAATTTAGAAGAAGATCCCGGAAGAATATTGAGGAGGAAGAGAGTGTCAGAGAGGGGTGCTACGCATGTGTCGGTGATTGGTTGTCTGTCCTGTCCTAGAACATTTGTTCGCCAGACCTTTCCTGGGGGACCCTTCCAAATTCCTAGGCCTGGGAGTTGGTTTTTACACCATTCTAGGTAAATATTTCTACATTTGTGTATGCACTTATGTGCTTTTCTCTCTGTCCTCTCTTTTTTCAAGCAGCGTTATTGCAAAGTATAAATGAAAATATATGAATGATTATTTGAATCTTCCTTCCTGTGAGAGGCGGAGTTTGTTCTGTGCTGTGTATGTGGTTCACATGAATTTTACTTTAAGATAAAATTTAAAAAGACATCTGACTCTGTGATCATTTCTAATGTGTATATTAAACGCTTATGCCATTTCACCATGAACTAGTTCTAACTAAATGGTCCATTTACCAGAGGAAAGAACTTTTGATCAGTGAAAGATTGGTTAGTGAGTATAGATAACTAATCTTGAGAATTACAAAAACATGACCCCAGCGGATATTACCAGTGTGTTGTGAATGAATTTATGGGCCCAGGTGAGTATGTGGTGTTAGACTACCTGTTGCTGGTAACCCGCTGGATCAGTTTTCTGGTAGCAGAGCTATGGTTTTTATTAGCTAGTTTGGTGATAATTATCGAATTTTGAGTATTTATGTTACATTTTGTTTTATGTTGTCCAGAAGTCCCGGTAAATTGAATAGCGGGTGGCGATAGAAACCACACTGCAGTGAAGTTACTCGTCTGTTGGACTAACACTGAGAAGCTAGGTAGGGCTGGCAGTGTTGAACTAGGGGCTATTTTGTATGAAAGTGAGAGTGATTGATAGCAGAGAGTTCGCTGGTGAAACTTTGTGTTATATCACCTAGTAATGGTAACACCGAAGGAGTAACAGGTTCTTCGGAGCTTGATTGAGAAGTAAAACGGAAAATTTTACTTGTAGTATATGAAAAGTAAACTGAAGGTCTTACTCGAAGGAAGAGTGAGCGGAAGGTTTTACTTGCAGTAAAGAGAAGTTCACTATCCTTTGATTTAGTAAAACAGACAGAGTAGCAAATGTTTTTATGTTGTTGTTAATTAATTAATTTTTATGAAAATAGAGGAGCAAAGAAGTTGACGCATTACCTTGTGAAGGGAGGGTCAGTTGCCGGAGTAGCACTGATGTCACAGTGAGCCGCGCTGAGATTGGTGAAAACAGCGGGTTTGTGACAAACGCAGATTGTAAAGGAGGTGTCAGTAGTAAGGAGCAGAACTGACGTCATTCGAAAGGCCGCGCTAGCATTGGTCAGATTACAAGCGTGACCTGAAGCCTGAATAAGATCTAAAATTTGATTGGCTAGTGAATTTTTGTATGCTCAATTCCCATTTTACTCTTGGTGTGAAAATTCTTGTCAGGGAAAATCGAAATTGTGCGGATTATTGTTTTATTCACTGAGTGTCTAGAAAAATGTATGGAGAAAAGAGGAAAAAGCCATTTATTCACAAGATAAACAATTTCTTCAATAAAGATAAACCCGTCTTGACTAGGGAGGGAATTCTTATTCTGCCCCCTAAAACGCCTGTTTCATTTATGATGATGGAGAGAGGTTGTGAGAAGTTGGCCTGGTATATGATGATCACTATTCTAGTGAGCACCTTGCACCAGTCCAAACGACCCTTATGGTGATTGGTTGTAAGTCAACCTTATAGACCAGCTATCCTAATGGTAGCATGGACAAAAGCAGTCTTAGGCTAAAGTCAAGAGGGCATGTGAAGCCAGCTGTTTTACCATAGGCAATCCTTTTAACATCAAATGAAAGGACACCACACAAGTTATATATTATAAAATATATGTATTTATTACTAGAATAATCCCCTGTACTCTTTATGAGGACGGGGCACAAGCGTTAAACAAAGAACTTCATATAACATACAAAAGTTGCACGAATATGGATAGGCCCGGGTGGCCCCTAAAACCATATATTAAAATAGTGGTATAAGAACAACGTCATAAACAATGGTAAGGCCTAGGGCCTTGAGAATCGCTGGGGCTACACTGGACTAACAGCAGTTAGGACATAGGAGGCCCACAGGATGCGGGTGCAGTGTCTATAGGCAACCGCGTGCACCGATAGAAGTCAAAGGTGGGTAAAAGTTAGAAAGTTACAGGTTTGGAAGTCTTCCGACTGGACTAGAACTTAACCACTTAAAACTAGGACACTAGGGGTGTAAACCACTACAGGAGCACCAGAGTACTCTTGTTACCTCACCCACAGGAAGCATGTGCATAGGTGTCAAAGTGCGTTGGGTTTCGTCGTGGAGTTCTATGGAGCCTGGAGGAAAAGATGCTGCAGGCGACCAGGAGAGAAGAGTCCGGTTGGATCCAAGGGTGGATCGAAGATGTAGAGTACCTGAAAGCAGAGGGGACAGAGTCTGGGTCACCAGCCAGTGACCAGGATGGAACCAGGCGATGTCGGGTTGCGATCAGGTGATGTCGTGAAGCTTCTCTCCGCTGCCACGTGGACCAGGAGGTATCGACGATGACCAGGAGGTGGACACGGACTGTCCCACAAAGGCTCTCGCTGTCGGCGGTGTCGGTTCTCAATTCGGAGTCAACAGGCCTTGGCAAATGCAACCCACGCAGGAATCGAAGATGGCTTCTGGATAGGACCAGCAAGTTCTGATCGACTGCTTCTTTTCAGGGGAGCAAGGGCCAGTTTGGAGCAACCAGACCAGCAGTGAAAGTTTGAAGGTTCGTCGTCACCGAGGCCACTAGCCAACGGGCAATTGACCGGACAACGCGTTGAGCAGGAAAATGCAAAAGGGCCCCACGCAGCACTCGGTGAGTGTGGAGAGGTGATCTTTGGTGCAAAGACTGCTCAGGGCTGGGGATTATCAATCCCCAATGCACAGCTTCGAGGGTGCCTCGGGAGCTGCACAGGAAGCCCTTCACTGGCTTTCCAAGATGGCCGGTCCCACGTCTCACGTCGTCTCCACGGGTCTCAGCTTTGCTGGGACTGTGAATTGGGCTGTTGGATGTCTGGAAGTCTGGTTCTTGTTGGTCTCTGTCGTTCGAGCTCCGGCGGGAGCAGCAACAAAGAAAACCTTTAAGCGCTGATGGTGCCTGCTTGTGCAGGGTGGTCACTCCTTGACCACAAGGGAGATTCTTCAGTCTTCTACGTCGTGTAGGATGTCGAAGGGTCCAGAGTTTCGTATCAAAGTTTCAGTCAGGATGATCTACTGTCTATGGGCACAGCTCCTACCTTTATTCCAAATCAAGGGGCTAGATCTCCTGCTAGGTCCCTCCTTTGGGTGGGGCCCAGGAAGGGGGTGGTTACACCCCTTTCCCTTTGTCCAGTTTCGGTTTGAACTGGGCTTTGCATGGGACACCTTGTGTGCCCCAGGCAGTGCCTAGTTTCATTCAGCCCTCCCGGCCCCAATCCACTATCTCCTGTCTGAGTGGTGCTAGCACCTCCCTGTGACAGGAAACCTTTTGTCCAGGCCTCCCCTGCCGGAGTTTCGGTCAGCAGCAGGAGGCCAGACTTGTGTCTGTGGCAGCAGCATCCATTTTGTGATGCTGAGGCTCTGGTTAGATTTAACCGCGTTTAAGGAAAGTAACATGTCTTCTCCCTCTAGAAGGGTGGAATGCTACCCCCGTCGCCAGGAATGGCGAGGGGGTAGTATTCCAAAGTGTATGTCACCTTACAAGACATGTTTTGATAAAGCCAAACCATAGTTAGCATTTGACTGGGAGGTTCATAATGCATTTAGGAGTATATGGTATGGCAATATCCTAGAACAGCTATAAGGACATGGTTCCGAAAGCTGCAGACAGACTCAGCTCAACTAGAGCACCATCTCACATAAAACCAAGCACGCTACCTCCAGGATTTTTAAGGCCTGCCATAGGAGTGACTTATAGGTGTATATGTGTCTAGATATAAGGTTAGATATAGGTATACTATATCTAAAGCAAAGGGTGATTACACCACCTTGCCCCAGCTGAGGGATCAGCCAGTTGTGTCAATTTGGGTGGCCAGCCAGGGGTGGCATAATACATGCTGCAGCCCCTGGTAAGGCTTGGATGCACCTATGCCCTGGGTACCTATAGTACACTGTACAGGGGCCCATAAGGTGACCCAGTATCCAATTGGAGATGTACCTAGGGTACATGGAGTCCATTTTAAAGAGAGAGCAGATAGCCTGAGGCCCTGATTAGCAGGATCCCAGGCTAACTAAGTCGAAAACCAGCTAAACACTAGGCAAAAAATCTGGGGTAACTATAGTCAGGTATCCACCTTCCTACAGAGGTTAGCACACCTGTGTAGGGATGGAGAATTGGATAGAATGCACAAAAGATGATGGTGTCTTAGCTTTTCCAGAGCATGGTACTTTTAATGGAAGAATTTTGCAGAATTTGAGGATGCAGATATATATATTAGAACCAAGACCTAGATTAACACAGTATGAGGCACTGCAATAATGGGAGACCTAGTCATTTGAGAGAGAAAAGGGTAGAAGAGGAATATTTCCAGGAAATTATCCTAGAGGTATGCATGGGAAGTGTGAGGAACAAATGAAACAGTGGAGAAATACGATATCAGAAGGGTTGTATCCTGTATTAATGGCTGAGGAACAAACAGGGAGTAAGTGGAAAGAGAAATCAAAACATTTGTGTACAACTGGATATAGAGAATCAGAGGATGAGTTATTAGAGGACATTTTAAATAAAAACCCTCTACCGTATCAAGAAGGACCAAGTAAAGTTATCCCAAGTGCCCCAGTTTTAGGAACTCCATTGATTCCACAGATTGTATATGACCCAACAGTTAATAGAGTACTGTGTGACAAGGAAAAAGAAGCTTTGAATAAAAATAGAGAAGAACTAATACAGAAAATAACCCAATTAAATGTAAATCCTGAAGCATTGACAATACCTGTAACAATAGGTCCTGTTGTTCCTTTGTATGGAGGTAAACTAAATTGTCCAAAAGCACCAGCTACAGTAATGCCTTTAAATAATTCCAGAAAGGAAATCATATTAACTGATGACCAAGCCAGTGATTGCGATTCAGTAATTTCATTAATGGATTTGCTGATAAGAGATAATGTAAGTGAAACCCCAAAGAGAGTTTTACCTAGCAGTTCAAAGGAAGGAAGGACAGTAACATCCTCTGGAATAAGGAGTGCCACATCAGTAACCTCAGAAGATTTAGAGAGATAGGCACAAGGAATTGAAAAACAGAGTTCACCTCCTAAAATATTAGATATTTATAAATTAAAAGTGGAATTGGAAGAATTAATAGCTGGAAATGTGGGAATAGATAGATTGAACAGCTATGATGAAGAAGGATTATTGTTTGTATGCAGGAGTATTACAAGGAATGTAAGGTTGTTTCACGAGAAATTGACTGAACTATCCTCTGAGATGGGAATAGATATAGGGAAATGCAAGGTAGTACAGAAGCCTTACTGAGTGGAATTTACTGACAAGAATTTGGAAAATATGAATGTGCCAGGAAGAAAATTGCAAATGAAAGAGTTGTTGAATATTTTGCAGAAATATGGAGACATTGATAAGTGGATAGTGAGATGGCAAAGGAAAAAGGAATAGGCACAGGCAAAGGAAGCATCTAATGCATATCTAATGAAAGAAACAGGGAAAGTAGAAATATTGTGCCCTATGAGAAAAGAACCTGGTGGAGGATATGTGCATGTTCCATGGACTCAACAGGATATTTTGTCATTCACCAATGAGTTCCCAAAGTTGAGAGAGAAACCAGTTGAATGGTATAAACAAGTTGAAAGGTTTCATAAGTTTTGTTGAAAGATTTAGATGGTTTATTTGACATACTGGTGCCTGCAGACTTATGGACAGAATGTAAGATCACAGTTGATTGGCCTAGTGAAGAATAGCAAGAGATTCAAAAACATGAGCACCTTCAGATGACGTAATGAAGAAATATCATCAAGTAATTACATTTTTGAAAGGAAAGATACCTCCAAAAGAAACAGATTGGATACAAATAGATAGAACTACTCAAGAGCCAAATTAATCTGTTCATGCCTATTACGAAAGATTATTGCAGGTATTCAAGCAATATAGTGGATTCAAGAGTATTAGAAATAAGGATATGGAACATTTCATATATCGACTTGTTACTGGATTGAAACCTGAGATTAGTCAGATGATTCAACAGCATAAGATTTGTTGGCAGAGTAAAACCATAGATGAGATATTAAAGTATGCTAAGTATTGTGGGGATGACATTGAGGATAGGCATAAAAAGCTGAAAGAAAAGATGATGTGGGCACAAGTGAAATCGGCAGAACAGCAAGGAATACATTTAGATGGTCAAACAAGCGGACAGGCAAAGGAACAGAGTCAGAGTCATAATATGGCAAGTAGTGGTAAACAAAAGGGACGTATGAGCAGAGAGGATGCAAAGAAAAAGTTTCCTTGTCATGGATGCGGAAAGCTTGGACATTGGAAAAACGAGTGTAAAAATATCCAGAAAAATAATGGCCCAAATCAAAACTTAAAAGACACAGAATGAGGGATTTGTGAATCAACTGCAGAAGGTAGTTATTCAGAAGTATCAGTTACCACCTGCCCCTATGCAAAATTGTGTGAATCAGGCACAGTACAGTGCGGACACCGGATTTCCAGGAAGCAGTAAGAAAAACTCAGTAGTATCTCAATATTTTTTACAGAATGAATCTGAAAGGGATGCGTATGGTCAATGACGGTGCATGAGGTGGGAGGAGGAGGAGGAATGCGTACTTGACGCATCCTTACGGGTAGATCAGACAGGTCCATTTGTAGATGGGAAGGTGGAAGGTAATGACATCACTTTTCTATTGGACACTGGTGCTACCCGTTCTACTGTGAGAACAGCAGACATCCCAAACCTACCCCTCTGGGGAGATTGTATCCAAGTTTTTGGAGTGGCTAATTGGAAGATCAGAACCCCCATTCCAAAGCCTATGGAGGTACAAATTGGAACCTTCAAAGATATGCATAAGTTTGTAGTCTGAGATTCAAGTCAAGTGAATTTGTTAGGTAGATACCTTTTGTGCAAAATGAACTGCACAATTTATTGCACACCGGATGGTGTTGCTTTTCAAACCCCTGACGAAGACATGATTTACAAAATTATGCTAGCTAACCAAGGATCTGAAGTTGACGAAATGTACTCATTAATGACAGAAAATGACTTACCGGAAGAGTTGAAGAATACAGTAAATACAGAAGTATGGGATATCACCGGGAAAGAAATAGGTCTAATGGCAAATGTAGACCCAGTGAAAGTGACTGTGAAAGAAGGTGCAGTTTATCCAAACACCCAACAATACAAAATGAGTCCAGAAGTTAAAGCAGGAGTAGCTTCTGAAATTGATCGAATGATTGAGCAAGGCTTTCTACAAGAAATAACGAGTAGTCATTGTAACTCACCTATAATAGGTCTCAAAAAGCCTAGTGGGAAGTATAGGATAGTGCAAGATTTAAGGAAAATCAATAACATTGTAGTACCTTGTTGTCCAGTGGTGCCAAATCGAGCAGGGATTTTATATCAGATTCTTTGGAATGCTGGCTGGTTCACTGTTATTGATTTGTGTCAAGCCTTTTTCTCAATTCCTTTACACCCTGATAGCCAGTATCTTTTTGCGTTTACATTTGAGGATCATATTTTAGCATGGAATTTTGTCCCTCAAGGGTATACTGATAGTCCATCTATTTTTATTCAGATTTTGAAAAAGTGTCTATAAAAGTTAGTTATGCCCTGACATTCAGTATTAGTGCAGTACATGGTTGACCTGTTTGTGGCATCAAAGTGCAGAGACGATTGTGTCACTGATTTAATTGTACTATTAAATCATTTGGCTGATAGAGGACACAAGGTATCTCCAGAAAAAATACAGTTATGTATACAAGGAGTAAAATATTTGGGACATCAAATTGAAAGAGGTGTGAGGAAAGTAACCACAGAGAGAATCAGAATAATTAGACAAATGCAACTACCCCAAATTCAGAACAAGATCAGGATGTTTCTGGGGCTGGTGGGATACTGTAGACAATGGATTATTGAGTTCTCCTTACTGGCGAAGCCTTTAATCCAAATGACACAGAAAAGAGCAAAAGATCCAATAGTTTGGGATGATGAAAGTGTAGAAGCATTTGTGAAATTGCAAAGTTGTTTATGTGAGGCCCCAGCCCTAGGAATGCCAGATTATTCAAAATAATTCACACTGTTCTGTTGTGAGAGAGAAGGCTGTGCACTCTCAGTTTTAACACAAAGACATGGATTAAGCCGACATCCAGTAGCCTATTTTTCAGCTACTTTGGATCATGTGGCTTCAGCTTTACCAGGCTGTTTAAAAGCAGTTGCTGTTGCCTGTATGAGCATAGAACAGAGTGAGTCAATTGTGATGAGACATCCCATAACGGTATATGTTCCGCACTCAGTCGAAATTTTGTTAACAAGAACTGGAACACAGCACCTTACCCCTAGTCGGATGACTAAGAATGAAAGAATCATATTAGGAGCAGGGAATGTGACAGTGATCAGATGTACGATAATGAACCCTGCTGCCCTATTGTCAGACCCGATATGTGAAGAAGTGACGGATGATACTGAACATGACTGCTTAGATGTTACAGAAATACACACTAAGCCATGTCCTGATATACAGGAAGAACCACTGAAAGAGTCAGAACACTAATTATTCGTTGATGGCTCCTGTCTAAGAGTTGAAGAAGGTGGACTGAGTGCAGCTTACGCTGTATCCAAATTGACTGGGGTTGTTGAAGCTTCCTATTTACCTGGAGTCAAATCTGCACAAGTAGCTGAAGGGATCACTTTAATTAAAGCATGCAAAATTGGGAAAAATTGGAAAGTAACCATATATACTGATAGCCAATATGGTTACGGGGTTGTGCATGATTATGGCCAATTGTGGTCACAAATGAGATACATGACTTCTTCAGGATCCCCTATTAGAAATGGAAAATATGTTAAGGAATTATTGGAAGCAATACAAATGCCAAAAGAACAAGCAGTGGTCACGTTTGCTGCTCACCAGTCAGGAAATGCCAAAGTGACAGCTGGTAATCGTTAAGCTGACCAAGTTTCTCAGTATTGTGCTACAAGTAAAATGTCAATAAACAGAAAAATGGAAACAAGTTTAATCAGCTGCCAACTTATGTCATTTTCAGTTCTTGAAACATGGGTTGAGGTTAGACAGTTGCAGGAAGAAGTGGAAGAAAGCGAAAGGGAAAATTGGATAAGACAAGGTTGTGAACAATGGGAAGCAGATGGTGTGTGGGTGTACAATGATGGCAGACCAGCTATGCCAGATTGTTTGCTTTCATAAATGGCAAGAATGTATCATGGAGACACACATTTAGGCAGGGACGCAATGATACGACTATTCAGACAAGATTGGTATAATTCAAGATTTATGGCGGTCGCAGAGAGTCTTTGCCAGAGATGTTTAACAAGCCAGCAAATAAATCCAGGAAGAAAAACAGGGATCAGTTGGGGAAGAATTGGGAAAACAGACGGACCATTTGTGAGGTTACAATTAGATTTCATAGCACTACCACCATGCAAGGATTGAGGTACGTCCTAGTGATTCGTATGTTTGTTTTCACAGTGAATGGAGGCATACCCCCACAAGCAGAAACAACAGCATAACTGTTGCCAGACTATTGTTGGGGGAACTCATCCTAGATATGGTTTTCCAGTAACTTTGGAATCAGATAGAGGAACTCACTTTAACAATGAAATAATTTGAATAATCTGTGAAACATTCAAAATCGAACAGAAACGGCACTGTGCATAACACCCAGAGGCTAGGTAAGTAAAGAGACCACTAGCAAGCTTATCTATAATCACATGGGTATATTTTAGGTACAGATTGGTAGTAACCACATAACATCCCATACAATTAATGGATACCCAATATTAACGAATTATATTTATTTATTTAAATTCATTTGATTTAATTTTGTTTTGAAGGGTGTATATTTACAAAAATAGATAACACCAGTGAATAAATAAGCAAACATAAGATGAGGAAAATGTGTTATTAAATTAATACAGTCAATACTTATTTCCAATTACTTGACATGTAATAAAGGCAAGCAGTGGAGAAGAACTTGATGGAGGCATGTGGTGGATGAAAACTATGCACGTTTCAGCATTGCTGCCTTCATCAGGGAACCGTCAATTGCACAAAAATCTTGTATTTGAAGACTTGAGCAGCTATAATCTGTAGATATCAAGTCTCCAGCTCGATGCCAAAGAATTAATAGTAAGGGAAAATCTCGCTCCTGCTGACAGCTTTATGAGTCGGACATAGACGATAGGCACCCTCAAAAAAAGTGTAGATCCACTTGGTGCTATGGAATTGTCTAAAAATTCAAGAGAAATATCTCTATCCTGTAGATGGCTATGTCTGTTCATAAAGGATAGTGAACTGATGCATAGTACTCATGGTTGGTCTTAGAACTAACTTGAGTTTGAAAATAGGTGTAGAGTGTAGCTCTCTCCTGCAGGATATTCTATTTTTCGACCGTTGCCTTGGATATAGCCATGATATAGACGGCCAAATCCGTACTATCTGGAGCTTATTATCTCCGTTTGAATGCAATAAAACCGCCTGGGTATCAGCAACTTGCTGTGCTTAGTATATATTGCCTCCCTTGTTTTCCAGTAACTTTGGAATCAGGTAGAGGAACTCACTTTAACAATGAAATAATTCGAATAATCTGTGAAGCATTCAAAATTGGACAGAAACTGCACTGTGCATAACACCCAGAGGCTTTTGGAGTGGTAGAACTATTAAATGGCACAATAAAAACTAGGTTGGCAAAGATGTGTGCATCAACTTCAATGAATTGGCCAGATGCATTGCCTCTTGTTCTGATGGGACGCAGAAGTATTCCTGGAAGGAACACAGGATTGAGTCCCCATGAAATCATCATGGCATGAGCAATGAAACAGAAATTGATACCAGGACATGGATTGCTGACTATAACTGATGATCTGGTATTGGACTATTGCAAAGAAATGGCTGGCCTTGTGCGTTTGTATCTCTCACCACGTTGGAGATAACGCAGTGACCAGGCAGCCGGATCAAGCTCATGATTCGAGTCCTGGAGATTGGGTGGTGATAAAGAATCACACCAGAGAGTTGTGCCTAGCACCAAGGTGGGATAAGCCACGACAAGTCATACTGGTCACTACTACAGCAGTGAAATGTGCAGGCTTGACAAACTGGGTACATGCTAGTCATACAAAGAGGGTGCCAGCACCGGATGAGGAAAGACCACAACTACCGCAAACAGTTGAAGCTGCTGAAGGTTGTACAGTCGAAGAGCCTGGAGCAAGGCACTCTAGAGAGTTTGACAACGAACAACCGAGCACAAGTCAAGAGGACTGGGTACTCATAGTTGAAATACCTGAAGTCTCCATCAAACCACAGAGTAGGGTAAAGTTAGAATAACAGGAGAATAGTGAGGATAAGGCAGGTATAGAAGAACATGCTCAGGAAGAATTGAACAAAGAAACTGAAGATTCTGAGCAGGACCAGAAAAGGACAGAAGAACATACTCAGGCAAACAAAGAGGTTATAAGACCTGAGTGGGTGTCAGGGTCTTGACCCAAGTCATAAAAAAACAGTACCCACGGGAGCGAAGATTGAGCCCCTCCACTCACGTAGGGTAAAGCCAACTCTAGCCAACTAGGCACAACGAACATAGACTAAGACCCCCAGGGAGTGAAGAGACCAGGAAGGACCACCAGAAACAACTTCTAGTAAGGAGGAGGGATTAGTAGACCAGGTACTCCAGCAGGAGACAGATAAAACAGAAGAAACTAAGGTTTAACAAGGAGCAGCTGACTAGGTATAGATATAGGGCACATTAGATGTAAATACTCAGACTGTATGCTTCCCCATACTCACTTCTGTAATGCCAGCCTCAGGTTTAAATCATGTCTCTCAAAAAAATGCAGACAAAAAATGAAGGTAGTGCTTGTAGTTACAAGCAATCTCTGTGAATGTAGGAAACTCACAAGAATTACGCATAAGCTGGCTTCACTTCAGAGGAGGAATGGATAGGACAGGCCAAGAGGCGTAGAAAAATAAGCTCTCCAGCAGTCTGTGTATCCCACTAGACTGCTTAACAAAAGAATAGCTCTCAATTGGCCAGGAGACTCAAGCGGGTTCAGAGAGATACAATGTATCAACCTCTCTCTGCCTGCACACGTACAAAGTAGAAACAAACAAACAACAAAAAAAAGGAGTAGTAGCGCTCCTCGCGCTTTATGTGCAAAGGTCATTTAAATGTGGCAGTCCGAAGGAGGCAAATCAAAAAAGGGAAAACAAAAGATTCCCCAGCGCAATGTTGCGCTGTAAAGAAACAAAAAAAAGGAACAAAGGCTTCAGCGCGTCTTTGCGCTCACGGCATTTGGAAATACAGCACAATTCAGCGCGTCCTTGCACGTCTAAAGTAAACAATAAGGAGAACAGGCTCCAGCGCGGCCTCGCCTTTGAGTAGGCAAGGAAACAGTGGAAGTCAGCGCGTCCAGGCTGAATAAAAAACTGATCCAGGACAAAGTTTCCACAAAAAATGCTTTGGCAAGAAGAACTGCTAAAGGTACACCAGCACAGGGACTGGAAGATTCCAAAGCGACTTCAGACAGGCAGGAAGGGCGTGGTTCAAGCTGGGAAGAAAGCCAAGCACCTGAGAATGGGAGCTGACTGCCTATATGCTGTAGAGGTCACCTGACCGTAAACTAGTGCAGCATGGGAAAACCTACAGCCTGGCACCCATCCCAGTGCATTATGGGAATGGTAGTCTTGGGCCATTATCAAGCAGAGATAAGGTACAGGAAGCCTGGCGCTTAACAGCAGGGACAGATAGGTGTAGAAGAACACGTTCAGGCAGCAAAATACAAAGGTGTAGTAAGACCTGGACAGGACCAGTTAGAATTAGTAGAACAAGTTTGGGAAGAAGAAGAAAGAGAATAACTTTACAGAATACCTGAACAGGAACAGGAAGAAAAAGAAGAACGAGTTCAGGTAAAGTTGTGCCACAACGTAAAGAAAACAAAAGAGCTCTTGAAAGAGATAAAGCAGTGCAAGTCAAAAGGGTCATAAAAGGTGACACTTGGCCAAATGGGGTCAAAAGATTAAGATATTGTTTAGAGACAATAAAAGAAGATCCCGAACAAGTAAACAAAGTCACAAGTCCAACTCAGGGTGAACAGTCACTTGCTAAAAATATTCGTAGAAGTTCAAGATAGAAAATATTAAACAATAAGTTCAAAGGACCTGAATGGACCTATGTGATTCTTGAAGAGTTTGAGAATCTAGACATAAATGAAGAATCTGAAGAAAAAGCAATTGTAGAACCGCTTGACGAAGGGGAAGTGAGACCTCATTGAAGTACTTAGGTTTAAATCTTTTTATTGTTGAAGGACAGTGCAACGCAGTACAATAAGTATTGTAGTCATACCAGGTACATATACTAATTCTCAGCGGAGGCATGATGTTCAAAGCAATACTAGCAATAACAGCAATGTCCAACCTGTCGGAAGTGAAAATGCACTGAACCAAAAAGATATCAGAACAGGAAAAAATCCAAGAATAACTCCCCCACCCCTAGCCCAACCCCCCTCCAAGCCCTCCCCGTTCCCCACCCAGTCCAGAGCTCCCAACAGTCCCTTCGCGGCACACTCGTTCCAGTCCTGAGTGTCTCTCGCCTCAAGTACCTTAAGGGTCTTCAGCTATGGGTACCGTAAGGCGCAACAATCTAAGATATCGAGGACAGGTTATCTCTGTGAATTCGGTCAGCAATAGGGATCTAAAGGGCTGCCAGAGTTCTTCAAATTGGTCCCCCTTCCCTGCCGCAGTGAGAGACAGTTTTTCCATACCCAACACATGCCACATCCTGTGGAGCCAGCCTGTAGTGGTAGGGACGTTGGTGGTGTGCCAGTGTGTGAGGATGTTCTGCAGAGCAGACCCAAGGGCTATGGCTATTTGACGGCCCCTATGAGAGCGCAGTGGGTAGGGTAATGCATTAGGAAGGCCCAGCAGAACCTAAGCAGGAAAGCGGGGTAATTCTGTCTGGAAGTGTGCGTCTACTTCATCTAGTATGTGTGTCCAGTATGATTGGATGAGCGGGCATTCCCACAAGATATGTACCAAGGCCCACAACCCCTCCAGCAGAGCTTATCCTTTACGGATCCATTTCGGAAAGCCTCACGGGGGTGTAGTACCAGTATGTAGATATTTTTGTGAACGTCTCGGTGAGTCCCATGTGGTATGCTGAATGCCGAGCCCTATATGCAATGTTTCCCCATTCCTTGTGGCTTAGGGATCTACTAAGTTCTTTCTCCCATCGTGTCCTGCCCGGATTATAGATGTGTGTGGTTGGTGTCTGAATCAGTTTATAAAAGTCTGAGATGAGCTTGGAGTTGGACGTGCTTGAGAAAAGCCAACATTCATACGGGGTGAATTTCCTATCAGCCGATTCTCGAACTTGTGGCTGCAACGCCCAGTGACGCACCTGCATATATCTCATACGCTCTGTTTCGGGGAGGTTGTATTCCTGCTTGAAGAGCTGGAAAAGAAGTACACCATCCGGGCTGTATATATGATACAGGAAGCGGCAACCTGCCGGTCTCCAGTGTGTAAAGACCCCTTTAGCCATGCCGGGGGTGAAGTCTGGGTTATCCACCAAGGGCGTGAGCGGAGAGGGGAATGTAGTCAAGCCGTAAAGCGTATTGGTTGCATCCCAGACTTCTAGGGGAACCCGAGTTATAGAGGATGCATAAAGGTTAGCAGGCCTATAAGCTCGTGGTAGGAACGGTATCTCCTGCAACAGGAGCCCCGCCACCGCCTGGTCCTGAAAGAGCCAGTGTTTGTCGGACTCCCACTTGCTCTACTCCACCAAATAGCGCAGTTGTGTCGCTTGATAGTATTTATACAGATCAGGAACGCCCAAACCTTCTTCCTCTGGGGCCAAGGTAGAGAGCGTTCTATTCAACCTGGGCTTCCGACCTTGCCAGATAATTTGGGCTAAGTCCGATTGGGTTTGTCGTATCCAGCCCGCTGGAGGCCGAAGTGGTAGGGCGCGAAAGAGGTATATGATTTGCGGCAGGACAGTCATCTTGACTGCTGCAAAGTGACCTAGCCAAGATAGGGGTAGATGTCTCCACCGGTCTACCTCTCCTCGAATGCGAGTGTGTAGAGTAGTGTAGTTAGCAGTGGCCATTCTGGCCAGGGTCGGAGCTAGCTGAATTCCCAGGTATGGAACTGTATCCGTAGCCCATTGAACGGGGAGAAGGGTCTGCAGATATGCTTGTGTCGGGGCTTTAAGGTACAGTTCTAATGCTATAGATTTGTCCGTGTTCATCTTGAATCCGGACACTGTAGCAAACTCCTCAAGTTTCGCAAGGCACACCGGCAACGCCGAGCGCGGATTGTCCAGGGTAAGTAGGACATCGTCCGCATAAAGACTAATGGTGTGGAGATCGCCACCAAATTTGATGCCAAGAGCATCCTGACGTTGCCGAATCCGATAGGCGAGGGGTTCCATGTATATGGCGAAGAGGAGCGGTGACAAAGGGCACCCTTGCCTCGTCCCTCTCTCGATGGGAAACGCGGTCGATGTGTAGCCATTAACTCTCACTACTGCAGAGGGTGCTCTGTAGCAGTTGAAATCTAGGGTCCGGAATTTCTCCCCTATTCCGAACTTGGCTAGTACCATTTCCAGGTAGGGCCAATAAACACGGTCGAACGGCTTCTCAGCGTCGACCGCTAATATCATGTACCCCCCAGGTATTCGGTAGGCTTTTTCAATCAGGTGAACTACTCTCTTTGTGTTGTCAACTGTCTGTCGGCCAGGGACAAATCCCGCTTGATCAGTGTCTACTAAGCCTGGCAGATGGGAGGCTAGATGCATCGCGAGTATGCTGGTGTATAGTTTGAGATCAACATTAAGGAGGGAGATTGGCCGATATGCCCGGCATTTAGTTCTGTCCTTCCCTGGTTTTGGGATGACAGAGATGGAGGCACGCAGGAGATCCGGTGGGATAGCTCCTGGATCAGCGAATGAATTAAATAGGCGGGTAAGCAACGGCGCCAGTGTGGTGCAGAAGGTCTTGTAAAAGGAGGAGGAGTAACCGTCCGGCCCAGGTGCTTTCCCCGCTTTGAGGCGTGCGATTGCAGCGACTACTTCCTCAATGCGGATGTCCCTCTCTAGCCATTTCGATTGTTCCGATGCCAGAGATGGGAGTATTACCGAGCCCAGGTACTGTGTTGCGGCTGTGACATTCGGAGGCATGCCCTCGTAGAGTTCAGCATAAAGGTCTCGGAACGTCTCCGCTATCTGCTCATCCTCTAACACGGTAGACCCATCAGTGCGCGTGATTTCCTTCACTTTCTGATGTTGTCATGCTATTCTGAGCCGATTGGCCAGTAACCGCCGACACCGATCCCCGCCAGTGTAATAGCAGTGTTTCAGCCTCAGTGCTGCATATTCTGCCCGGTCGGTATCTAGAGCCGCAAGATGACCCCTTGTCACCTTGAGTTGTTTCCAGGCTCTCGTGGCCCCCGTCCGTTGGTGCATGCGTTCGAGTTCCTGCACTTTCAGAGTGAGTTCCACTCGTTTTTCTTGTCGCATTCGGTTGTCTGCCGAGGAGATTGCAATGAATTCCCCCCGAAGGACTGCCTTCAACGCGGCCCATTGGGTTGCTAGTGTGGTGTCTGAGTTCGCATTGTGCTGTAGGAAGTCTTGGATGGAGTCCTGAACCTGTTTCACCACATCCTGTCTGTGTAAAAGCATGTCACGGAGTCGCCACACTCTGGGAGATGGGAGAGACGGCGGGGTGGTGACAGTCATGGAGACCGGGGCGTGAACCGACAATGATATGACTCCCATATCTACCGATGAGGTGAGAGAACTCACCGGACTCGTCACTAGGAAGTGATCTATGCGTGCATACGATTTGTGGGCCGCGGAGTAGTAAGAGTATTCCCGCTCTCCGGGGTGTCGCTGCCGCCATAGATCATGTAAGTCAAGGTCCCGCAATCTGTCAGTGCATGCGGTAGAGAGGCTTCCAGTATGGTGGGAGCGAGGAGAAGACCGATCCACGGTTGCGTCAAACACGACATTCAGATCCCCACCCATTATAATGTGTCTGTCCGAGGTTGTCGCAATTTCTGTGAGGGCAGTGTGTAGGAATTTCTCCTAACCCTCATTGAGACTGTACAAAGAGCCTATTGTGAAGGCCACTCCCCCCACAACAGCGCGGTACGCCAGGAGCCTGCCCCTTAGCTCTGCTATTTTGTGGAGGACTTCCCCCTTGAAATGCCTCGCCACTAGAAGTGCTACCCCAGCAGTTTTTGTGGTCCCGCAGAAGAAGTATTGTCCCGGGAACGCTCGCGATCGAAGCCTGTGACAGTCCCAGGCTAGCAAGTGCGTCTCCTGGAGGAGGCAAATATCAGCATGTGTGTTTTCCAAAGAGGAAAGGATCGCTCGACGTTTAACCGGGTTGTTGAGCCCCCTCACGTTTAGTGTCAATACCTTAAAGGTGTTGGGCATCTTGGTGTGTGAGGTGGTGGGATGAGGCTATGACATCTGGCAAATGATCCATGGCAATTAGGGGGAAGGGTCCCCTTCTATTAGCGAATTCCAGGTCGTGTGGAGGTGGAACCTTTGTGTGTGTGCAAGAATTGAGCTCTGGACTCCCTCCCCGACCCCCCCAACTCCCTCCCGACTCCCTCCCTAACCCCAACTGGCAATTCCCCGAAGAACAATATTGTCCTGGACCAGTCACAAGTCTGTGTAGGCCCATAGGTCAGGTCAGAATTGGGAAACGTGGCACCGGCGACCTTCGCAGCTCCCCATCAGCCCCCCCATAGACCCGCTAGAGAAGAAGGCTAAGGAAAGGAAAACCCCCTCCCCCTTACATCTAGTTCAAGGAAAATTCGTGTTCCGAGGCTGCAGTATCCTTGGAGACTTCCTGGATGGCGGCTTCCTGCTCCCGTGCCACCAAGGCTGGGTCCGGCTTGCGGGCACCTTTAGGCGATCTCCTGCGCCGTACGCGCTGCCAGCCCTCTCCTGTGATCGGGAGGGCTTCCTCTGTGATGCGTCGTCTCCGCCCGAGTTGCTTGCAGAATCGTCTGCTAGGTCAATTCCCAAAAGTGCACAAGTGTCTTCCAAGGATATCAGTTGCTGTAGGACTCCATTCCACCTGAAGACAAGGCGGAAGGGGTGGCCGCAAGAGTATTGGATTCCTTTGTCCTTTAGGAAGGTCGTAACCACTTTGAATGACCTTCATTTCTGCAAGGTGATCGCCGAAAGGTCTTGAAATCGCGCTACCGGGTGCCCTTGGTAGCGGAGCTTTCCGGCGTGCTTCCTGCATGATGCGCTCCTTCAGCGGGAAGTCGGGGAGGAACGCCAGTATATCTGGAGGTGGAGCGGCCTGTCGGCGCGCGGGGTCCTCCCTATGTACCCTGTCAATGCGAATGACAAATTCCGCGTTCTCCCCCAGTACGTCCCTAAAGAGGCCCTGCAGGTAGGCTGTGACATTGTTCTCCTCCGCTTTAGATGGCACACCACTGACCCATATATTATTCCTTCGAGAGTGGTTCTCAAGGTCCTCCGCGTGGGCCTGCAAGTCTAGTTGTTGCTCTTGCAGTCGCAGCACCTCCTTTTGTATGTGCGCCACTTCCTCACATCGCGACTGCTCCCCGTCTGCAACCGCCGCTACTCTTTCTCCCAGGCCGTCCATGTCGCGCCGCAGTTCTCGATGTTCACTTGCCATGTCTTGCCGAAGGGTCTGGATGTCGTCTCGCAGCGATTGAAAGATGGATTCCATAAAGGCCTTGGTGATTGGGACGCCCTCGTCCACCCGCTCGGTCGAGGCATTGCACGGGCACGTCTAGTGGAGTGTCTGTATGTCTGCGTTTCCTGGGCACCGTGGGGCTCCTCACCCCGTGTGGGACTGGGTCACTACGAGTTCCCCCTCCACTGACCCCTCCGGGACCACGCTGCTCTGCTGCCGTCCACTGGTGGCCTTCGTTCCTCGGCCTCTGATTCCTAAGGGGCCCGCTTCGACTTTCCCCGGTGGGGTCTGGCTAGGCCATGTGGTTGCGGGCTAAAGTTCTCTATATCGGGCCTCCTCCGCCCTCCCGGTCTCCTATCCGCAAGTGGCGAAGCTCCGTGGTTCTTTGCAGCCGGCCTCCGTCTTCCCGCATGACCCCAGAGGGCACAAGCAGCGTCCGGGGGTCAGGGCCGGCTCAGTCGCCCTGTTTCTGAGGCCTGTGGTCCCCCACACTTTATTTGGCGTGCTCTTCGGCGGGATCCGCTGCTAGACCGAGACCACCACGAGGGCCCCCCTCTCACCTCCTCTCTGCGCTCCGTAGTCCTTCCAGTGCCTGGGGGCCGAAGCGGTCGCTCGCCGCAGCATGTCCGTAAGGCCCCTCTCCGGCTTCTCAGGGGTCCCTCACCTCGCTGCTGTGTCCCCGGCTGCACTGTCCGGAGTTACGCCCGAAAGGCGGGGCCTCGATTTTGGCGTCCCCGGCGTTCGTCTCTGTCGCGGCCAGAGCCGCTGTCCACCGCTCACTGCTGGGTGCTGGGCCGCCGGGTCGCCGACGCCGCCCGCTGCAGGGCCCGCTATTCCCTCGTTATTGGTCCCTGTGCCCTCAAGGGTGGGGCCTCCACCTCAGGGAAGCGCAGAGTCTGGTCTACAGCGGCGCAATGTCGGGTATGGTGCTCTGGGGAAGCTATGGCACCTGGGCTCCTTCACCGGTCCTCCTGCCCTGTCGAGGGAGGCACCGCTATCTTCGGGATCCGGGCGGTGGGTTTCAGCTACAGGGGAGGGGTGCGATGGGTCTAGATTTTGTGAAGACAGGGAAAATATGCCTCCATAGATTAAAGACAGACTATAATAACGTATTTATTGGTTCCAGTGAATGTAAACATAACTTCCCAATTTTGGGAGGTTGGGGACCAAAAGGGGGAACTGATCCAGTATTTCCTGGAATTTACTACGTGTGTGGGAATAAAGCTTATTATAAGCTGCCTACCAGGGGGTATGGTTGTTGTTACTTTGGAATTGTTTTTCCAAAAATATTTAATTTGAAAAGAATCACTGGATGCAGTTTAAAAACATTTTCTTCCGAGTTACTAGGCAAGATGGCCGCTGACAGGCCGTAGGGAGCAGTCGCACCCTCTCCCTCTCCCACAGACTTTTTGAAAGCTGCTGTGAAATGCTACTGCTTGATCGTGGAGTATGCTGTGTCTACTTAAATTGGTTCAGCGCTTTCTGAACTACTGGTTGTCTACTCGTGAAATTAAGTTGCCACGCAAGCAATTCACATATTTGTTCAGTGGAGCAAAGAAATATCATTTCCGACCTGATCGGTGCAACTTGATGCAAGCCATGGTGCCGAGAGGACCAAAGCTGCAGAAAGACCAGAAAGATAAAGACAAGGACAAAGCGACTCTCAGCGATTCTGGTGTGCCGGCCCCTAACCTGAGAGCAACGGTACAAACCCGGAGGTACATCGGAAAAAGCCCAAACGAGACCCTAGAAGGCATGATCAGTGAGAAACCAAAGGAAAAAAAGATAAAGGGACCATCGGGAGAAAAGGCAATAAGACATGCCAGAATGGGGAAGTTTTAGCAAAAGAAAATAATCTGCGGCAGCCTACCCTGTATGAGTCATTTCCTGCTACACCCTCACCAAATCCAGAGGTGTTTCTCTCTGGCAAGCCTGCTCCACGCTCAGGATCTCTGGTAGGCAAGGAGAGCCGAGCAACTACAGCGCGGATGAGCAGAGAGAGATCCAGACTATGGATGCTGATGCACGGATGACAGCTGAGGAGACCTCGCGGCTGGCGGCTTTCTCCACGGATCAACCTACAACACAGATCAGCGAGTTTGCAGACCCCCTGCCAAATCGACAGACTCAACAGGCTTCTCAGGTACTGGGTGATGGTAACTCAGGGTTGGGCCTGGACTGGCAAACGCACTTCCCTGCTGAGGCTAAAACAGGCGGAAAGGAGAATACTGGCCGAAGCGGTGGGGGAATCATAGTGCAGGATACCTGCACGAACAGCGCTGACCCTAACAATATCTCTGATGTGGGCAGCATGGCGCATAATGATGCAAGCGGTGGGGGCCTCATAGCGCAGGATTTCCATATGACAAGCGATGTACTGAGTAACAAGAAAAGGGTACAAAGTTCCCCGGCAAGAGTGATAAGGAAAAGAGGTGTGTGTGCCAGTAAGAGGGGGGAATCCCCTAGTTGGAACTAAAACCCTCACACACCCAGCAAGCTAGGTGTCATGCTTCATCATATGGGTTCTGCTCCTCGTCAGACTGGCGCTGCAATGTCTGACGGGCTCCCGAAACCGGGGCTCTTTATCGGAGATCTTTTGTTCCGGCCATATGGTGCGTGCGTGTGAGAGGGCAGGGGGAGTGTGGTCGTGACAGGAAAGTGAGGATAAAAAAGGTTAGCCAGTCCACAACCTATTTTATTCTCGTGGTTGGCTTCCTTGGTTAAAAGGGGTGTAAGGGGAGGTAAGTTGCCCTGAAACTATCAGAGCCGGCTTAACTACTACCCTAAAGTATGGTCGACATGTTTCATGCCTGATGGCAATTCTTCAGGACCTTAAAAAAACAGTACCACACAGTGAAAGCTAATAGTGAAGGAACAATTTGTTGGTGAGGTATACAACCTTATGTTGTTGATAATACTGGATAGGCAGGCCGATTGGTCCTGCTGAAGTATTAAACCTGTATGGGTAAAGATGAAAACAATTCACAATTTTATCAGCGTCAGTGAAGTCTTCCAGAGTGGAAGATTTACCCAACTGTAGTGCAGGCACACACACACAACCTTATTGTGAAGGATTAAAAACCGTGCATATATCAAAACAAGTTGTTGTTGGATTTATAGAATCAACTTATATGTGACACACCATGCAACGGTGATGACGATGAAGGTATATAGGCTAAAAAAGCTGTAATGTAGGAAAGGATTGTTGTAGGGAACAGGCTTACCCCGGAAGATTCCCTGAGGTACCTCACAGTCTGCTCCCGTGGGACCGGCTGGAAGGTAAGGTACCTAGTAGGGGGGGAATCATTGTTGCATTGTCAGGTGGTTGTTAATGCAGAAAAATGGGAGCAGTTGGTTACTCAGATCGTGTGGCTCCCCACCAATGCGGGCATAAAAGGGAGGTTTGGCAAGTTGCCTCTCACTTACGCTGGCGAGGTACCTCCATATGGCCCATGCCCCCCGGCCCAGCATGGGCAGGTCCACCAGAATGGCTAATGGGGTCATGTGCGCGTCGCACCAGGCGCCCGCAGTGACTGAGTCGCGTCCCCAGACAACAGTGTCAAGGAAGCGCAACGAGGAGCCCCTGAGCAGCCACGCACAGCGCGCAAACCCACACAGCCATCGCACACACCCACAGAAAATACTGCCGCTTGGTAGCGACGGGCCACATGAGAGACCCGACCCCCCGCGGTACCGAGAGAGCAAGTGGTCAAGATTCACCGCATATCCGGTTCGGGGATCTCGTAGAGGACAAGGGGTATGTCTTACCATGTGTAAGCATCCGGTCCTGACCGGTGCACCTACCCCACGAGCGGCGTCTAGGACAAGACGCGGAGCAGCTGGTAACGGCCAGTGTTTGGAGACCGTGGGTTAAGTCTCCAGCTTCCGCCTACGTAATCATGTCCTGCCGCCTGTGTACCGCCCCCGTGGTCACACTCACGCATGCACAATGGTTCAGCATGCCCAGTATTGCATTAACTGGTAGTTGCGGTCGCCATATTGGAGGGGAGTGATCGGTGGCTTGGCGATGTACTGAACAATATTCCTGATACAGGGGCAGGCGCGCAGGCTAAAGAGATGGTTAATAATGGTGGGGCCAAGGATATAGGACATTTTACGGAGGAGCAAATAATGCGACCAAAGGAAAATACAGCCACAGGTAAAATCACGAAGGTACCCAATAAATATGCAGCTCCTGCGGAAAGAGCGGATCCTGCTACCTCAATACCGGGATTTCCTAGTGATGACTGCTTCTTCTCGGTGAACGATGACGATGGCGAGGACGAATCAGGCTCATTGACAACAGCAGAAGAGAGTTACACAGGAGACTCAGAGTTGGAATCTGATTCATCTGCTGTAGAAAGTACTGCAGTTCATAGGGCCTCTGCTCACCGAAAATCTAAAAATACCAAAAGTAGATCTCGTACTAAGTCACAAATGGCAGGGAGCCCGTCGCAACGAGAGGTGGCTAACAAACTGGATTGGGACTACTCTGCTACCTCCCAGCTATATCAGGAGGGGGAGGAAGAAATCTACATCACTCTCACTCCACCAGCCCAACACATACCACCACCATGGACTTGCTATATACTACCTTGAAACAAATGCAAGGGGAGGCTAGATCTGAAAGCCGGAGGGCCAAGCAAGCAAATAAGAAAATACACGAAGGAAAGTGAATAAACTTTATGCAGATATAGAAAGCAGAGTCACGGAGGTGGAAGAAAGGACAGGGAAACTGGAGGATGAAGTTTCGAAGTGGCAGGAATTTAAGCAGGATCAGGAGAAAATATCGGCTGACGTTCAGTGGAAACTCGAAGACTTCGAGAACCGTCAGAGACAGAACAACATTAGACTACTTGGGGTCGCAGAGGGGAAGGAAGGACAGGATGTGCGGGCATACGTCATCGCCTTGCTTAGGAGGCTTTTCCTGAGATAACAGTGTGGAACTGGGAGAGTGAAATACAGCGCGCCCACCGGTTCCCTCTTGTCCAGAAGAAAGGATATACAGCGGACAAGCCTAGGGCTATTTTGGCCTATGTGGGGAAATATTTACTGAGACAAGAGATCATGGATAAGGCTAAACCTGAGGCCAGACGTTCATATAATGGCACAACATTCTTTGCCCGCCCAGATTTCTGCCATACCACAGTTGAGAGAAGGTGGCGAATGAGACATATAATATCCCCTTTTCAGAATTTGGGGTGCAAGGCTTTTCTGATGTTTCCATGTCGTCTTAAAGTGGTGGTAAATGGACAAGTTACTTTTTTTCCTGAAATTAAGGCCCAAGCATACCTAACTGAGTTAAAAGAAAAAAAGGCCCAAATAATAGGACGGTTGCTTTGAGGCAAGCAATGCAAAAGGATCATTAGTAATGACAAGGAGATATGAACCAAAATGAGCTAATATGATTTTATTTCTGTTATGTTTATTTATTATTTTATTTTAAGTATTTGTAGAGCGCAGCTGATACCTTGCAGGCTTCCTGGCGCTGGAGAATACTCTGCTGAAGGATAGACCGGAGTGGTTAACAGGTGAGCAGGGATTTAAGGGAATAGCCAGGTCTTGATGCGCTTCCTAAATGGAAGCAGTTGTGAAATCTGGCGTATGTCAATAGGCAGGCTGTTCCATAACTTGGCCGCTGCGACCCTGAAGGATCTGCCCCCAGTTCTGGCTTTGTTGAATCTGGGCGCCTTTACCAGACGGGCTGATGATGATCGTAAGTTTCTGGTGGGAGTGTACCATAGGAACAACGCTTGCAGGGGTCTGGGCCCAAGTCCATGCAGAGCCTTAAAGACGATGCAGAGGGACTTGAATGCCACACGCTGCTTTAAAGGTAACCAATGTAGCTCGGCCAGGGCTGCTGTGGCCGAAGACCTTCTCGTCCAGCCAAGAGCCAGCTTGGCGGCGGCAGATTGAATTCTTTGAAGTCGGTCCATCAGCGTGACTGGAGACTCAAGGAGCAGGGCGTTACAATAGTCAAGGCGACTGAGTATTGTGCACCTGACTATCGACGCTTGTGCAAGGAGGAGTGGCATGATTTTACGCAGGGAGCGTAGCAGGGCTGTGCAGATCCCCACTGTTTTTGCTACCTGGGTTTCCATACTCAGCTTGTTATTGAGCATGGCTCCCAGGTTGCGGACTGAGGAGACTGGCAGAGGTTTATCCCTAGTCTCAGGTGGCCAGAATTCACTCAGAAACTAGCGGGGTATGTTGGTGCCCGCACAGAACAGAACCTCTGTTTTGGAGGAGTTAAATTGGAGGGAGTTTCTGTGGAGCCACCTAGCCGTCTCTCTTAAACAGTCGTGGAAGGTTGTTAAAGGAATGGAGTCTTCACCTTCCCAAGAGAGAATGAGCTGCGTGTCATCAGCATAGTTGATCGTTTTTATCCCAAAAGACTTAATCAACGTGACCAGCGGGATGAGGTACACGTTAAAAATAATGGGGCTGATGGAGGAGCCCTGGGGAACTCCCTCAAGCACCGGTGCAAAGGTAGATTGAAATGGAGGGAGGGAGACAGCCTGTCTCCTGTCCCACAAGTAGGAGTGAAACCAGAGCAGCGCTGTGCCATCCACACCTGCCTCACCTAGTCTCTGCAACAGCGTGTTGTGGTTGACCGTATCGAATGCGGCAGACAGGTCCAGCAGTATCAGTGCTACTGGCTGGCCCCTGTCTGCACGCATGCGAAGGTCTTCCATGGCTGTCAAGACCGCTGTTTCGGTGCCGTGGGCGGGGCGGAATCCGAACTGATGATCGTCTAGAAAGTTGTTCTGTTCTAAGTGACAGGAAAGGCAAGAACTGACCCATCGTTCCGCGACTTTCGCAGGAAATGGCAATAGGGAGATGGGTCGGTAGTTAGATAGACAATCTGGACTCAGGGAGGGTTTTTTTAGGAGTGGGGTGACAAGCGCCTGTTTCCACAAGGTTGGGACATAACCACTGTGCAAGGACTGATTGCATATTTGGCGCATGGTGCCAAAAAGTTCAGTTCCAAAACTTTTCCAAATTTTAGGAGGCAGGGGGTCGAGTGGGGAGCCCGAAGTAATTCCAAGCGCCAGTCTTTCAAACTCGGAGGCCGGGATAGGAGGAAATTCCCGTAATCTGGCCGTCAGGCCGGAGCCTGGAGGCGTCAGGTTTAGAGAGCTGGTGCTGGATCCCTGAGTGTTAGGTGCTGCTAGAGAGGGGGGTATTTTCAGGTTTTGAATGATGGTGTTTATTTTGTTGATAAAAAATGCTGCGAGGTTATCACAGAGGGCTTGAGTGGGGGGCTGCGAAGAAGTTACACAGTCTGGATGGGTCAAGTTTTTGAGAATCTGGAAAATACTTTTCGAACTGTTAGTGGCATTGGTGATGGTGGAACAGTAATAGTTGGCCTTATTATGGGCAATGGCAGTTTTGTACGCTCGGAGGTTGTCTTTCCAAAGAGATTTATTGGTGTCAGAGTAGCCTTGCCTCCATCTTCTCTCTGCTTGTCTGCAGGCTAGTTTGAGTGCTCTCAATGAGTCGTCGAACCAGGGGGCAGGTGCTCGTCTCTTTGGTTTGCCCTTTTTCTGAGGGGCGAAGTGTTCGGAGATGTTGGAAATCCTAGAGCAGAGGGACAGATAGTTGTCCTCTACCGACTGAGCGGTGGAAAAACTGTCTTCCACCTCAAAAACCGGGCCGGTCAGTCTTAGTTTCTCCAGAGCTTTCCAATCTCTGAACAAAAGATCGGGGCCAGAGCTGAGTGATGATCTGCTGGCCCTGCCGCCGGCTATGTGAAATTTAATGAGCGCATGGTCCGTCCAGCACATAGGCAGAATGTCGCTCAGGAATACTAGCTGGGGGGAGGAAAAGATTAAATCGAGCTGGTGCCCTGCGGAGTGTGTAGGTTTATTGACCAGCTGGGAAAGTCCCATACCTTCACAGGAAAGTAATAGATTGTTAAGAGCGGAGTCTAGGCTGCCGTTGGACCATAAGTTGAAGTCGCCCAAGACGATCAACTTGTTGTGAGAGGTAGCCATATTAGTAAGGGTGGTAAGGAGCGACTGCTGTTGAGTGGAGTTAAAGGCTCCCGGTGGGCGGTAACAAATCACAGCCGTGAAAGTTGTTCCGGAGTGGCAATCGATTGAGAGTCCAAGTATTTCCGTGCCAGCCACTGGGTCCATATCAAGAGTTTTTATGGTCCAGGAGGCTCTATATATTATACCGACTCCACCACCCCGACCCTTAGGTCTAGGGAGATGCAGAATTTTAAAGTCTTGAGGGCAGGCCCAATCCAATTCTATATTACAGTCGGAGTGGGTCCAGGTCTCCGTCAGGAATAGAGCATCGAGATGGTGATTGTCGATCAGCTGGGAGATTTCATTAGCATGTTTAGGCAATGACCTGACGTTCAGCAGGCCACCCGACAGTAATCCTTTGCAGGCGAAGTCGTGCAGAGGATAGGCGGTGTCAGAGAAGGACAGATGGCCTTCATGAGCGTAGTCTCTGAGACGGATTAAAGACTCGCGCAACAGAAGCGATGGGCAAGTGGAGGATGGGGAGGCAGGAGCCTCAGGGGTCGCTCCGGGCGCTACCGAGACGCGGAGGAGCGCAGACGAGCTTGCCTTATGCGCCCCTTCGGCGCGCATTCGTCGCGCCCGCTGCGCTCGTCCGCTGCGCTTCCTGCAGGGGCTCATGTTTTATAGTCGATGTCAGTGCGTAGGAGGGGGGCGTGGCTAGCCGCGGTGGGCGTGTCTGGCGGCGACCAGGAAGTGGCTGCAGGACGCGATGTGCTCTAAGAGCGGAGCGACAAGCTGTCTGCCGCTAGGCTCAGGAGCAGGTAAGGCCAAGGTTTTTGAACGTGCAAATGGTTTTAAAAAACACACAAAATACACAAATATACAAGTTAAAAGAGATCGCGACTACCGGCTTCCGCCTCAGTAGTATTCTCAGGTTGTTAATGAAGCGCTGGCGCTTTGGCGCGCAATTTATGCTAAACTGGGCGGAGGGGGGCGTGGCCAGCCGCGGTGGGCGTGTCTGGCGGCGACCAGGAAGTGGCTGCAGGACGCGATGTGCTCTAAGAGCGGAGCGACAAGCTGTCTGCCGCTAGGCTCAGGAGCAGGTAAGGCCAAGGTTTTTGAACGTGCAAATGGTTTTAAAAAACACACAAAATACACAAATATACAAGTTAAAAGAGATCGCGACTACCGGCTTCCGCCTCAGTAGTATTCTCAGGTTGTTAATGAAGCGCTGGCACTTTGGCGCGCAATTTATGCTAAACTGGGCGGAGGGGGGCGTGGCCAGCCGCGGTGGGCGTGTCTGGCGGCGACCAGGAAGTGGCTGCAGGACGCGATGTGCTCTAAGAGCGGAGCGACAAGCTGTCTGCCGCTAGGCTCAGGAGCAGGTAAGGGCAAGGTTTTTGAACGTGCAAATGGTTTTAAAAAACACACAAAATACACAAATATACAAGTTAAAAGAGATCGCGACTACCGGCTTCCGCCTCAGTAGTATTCTCAGGTTGTTAACCACTGTTTGTTGTTTACTAGATCAAGCACCGGCACTAGCACCAGCATAGCACTAGAATATATTTGGGAGGGGGGGCGGGGCTTCCTGGGGCTCTAGCTGCAACATATAGGTCATGATTGACCTATTTGCCTGTAAGGGGGGGTCCTGACGGAGGGGTTTTGGGGGGGGGGGGTTAGGGGAGGGGACGGGTACAGGGCACGGCACAACTTAGCAATATTTTTTTACACATGGAAAAGGCACAAATTTGAGTACACAGAGCAAATATAATGCTGAATCACACTTGGCTGAAGCACTTGAGGCGGAAAAAAACCTCAATAAATGTTGTTTGGATAACTGGTTAGGGCAGTCACTGGATGTCCTTTAAATGGGTACTCGAATAGTTACACTGAATGTGTGTGGACTGAATGACTGCCTCAAAAGACAGCGGGTGGCTACTTTATTGAGAACTATGTGTGTAGACTTTGTGTGTCTCCAGGAAACGCACATCGAGGGGGCAAAAGGGTATATGTTAGAACAGTTAGGAATTCACTTGCTCGCATATTCAAAACAGGGGGCTAGGACCAGAGGAGTGGCTATATTATCAAAACGTAAGGATATTACAATAAGGAAGAAACCTGAAGATGAGTGGGGCAGATGGGCACTGGTAGATTGCCTTATGGACGGTGATTGGGATACTCTGGGGTCAATCTATGGCTCAACGGGAGACGATCCGGAGATCTTTGATTTTCTGGATTTGGAACTGGCTACATGGTCCCCATGTATTATTCTGGCAGGGGATTTTAACATTAATGGGGTGGGGGGATTGGGTTTGGATTCCAGTGGCAAATATCAGGGCGGGAAAAAGAGAGTTTGCCAAGCAATCCTTAGTCTTGCAAGGAACAATGCACTGACAGATGTATGGGGAAGTTTAAAACCTAAGGATCAAGGGTTTACTTTCTACTCGGCCCCGGACAAGGTATGTGTCAGGCTGGATTATTTTTTTGTATCAAACTCTCTTTTATCCAAATTAGAAATTGAAAGGCTCACCCGGGTCATCTCTGACCATAATCCTCTGATTTTAAACTTAGGCATAGCAACAAGATGTAGGCTGGAGCGGGTGTGGACTTTTGAGAGGGGGCTGTTGAAAGACGATAATTACATCCGGCATATGACACAATGGATTATACGTTTTTGGGAGATTAATAGGGGTAGCACTGCACCAGGAATTGTTTGGGATGCCTTCAAGGCGGGTGTTCGGGGGGAGACAGTAAGCTTTAGCACCTTTAAACAGAAGCAAGACCGGTTAAAAATGGCAGAATTAACTAAGGCGGTATTAAATGCTGAAGAGGAGTTGACTCACTGTGTGATAACAGGGGTACCGCTAGACCAGGTACTTATTAAAGTAACTAAGACAAAGGCGGAGGCAGATGAAAACATAGCTACTAAAGCTGCTAAAACCTTCCTAGCAAATAGAGAGCGGTGCTACGAGTTTAGTGAATCCGTGGGCCGTACACTTGCGGTTTGTGCTAGACAGAAAGCAGCTACAGGTGAAGTGAAGGAAATCATGGACACTGCTGGGCGACTCTTCACAGATCCTGTAGGGATACGTGAAGTTTTTAGACAGTTTTACTTCACACTATATGATGAGGCGCAAGCAAAAGACCCCTTTGAAATACAGGCATACTTGCAAGATATCCCGGTGTCTACTCTTCCTGAGGCGGAAGGGAAGAGATTAGACGCACCCCTGGGGCCAGAAGAGATCATGGCCGCCCTTCTAAGTCTCCCCTCTGGTAAGGCTGCAGGGCCAGACCAGATCCCAATTGAATTTTTTTAAAACCTTCTGGGATATAATTAGTCAGGATTTAATTACTACTATACAGCAGGCACAATCAGGGGCATCTATACCAGGTACCTGGGCAGGGGCAGATATAGTGATCATTTTAAAGAAAGGAAAGCCACTTACAGAACCAGGATCATACAGGCCAATTATGCTCATGAATGCAGAAACGAAGATTTTCACCAAAGCATTGGCACTTAGATTTGCAAAGATAATAGGCACACTGGTAAGCATTAATCAACATGGCTTTATCCCAGGGAGAGGCACCACGCACCATACACCTAAGGTCATTACCCTATTCGATGCCTTGGAAGTCTCAGGAGATCCGATGGCAGTGATGCTACTAGATGCTGAGAAGGCTTTTGATCGGGTCTCCTGGGACTTCCTGTGGTCTATTTTAAGAAGAGCCGGTTTTGGGGAGGGTTTCATTAAAGCAATACAAGTACTGTATACAGCCCCCAAAACTTGAATACGAGTAAATGCAGGATATACAATGCCACTCCAGATCAAGAGAGGCACAAGGCAGGGTTGTCCGTGCTCTCCACTCCTATTTGCCATGTTTATGGACCCATTAATTCGAAATCTTGGCATATGCTGATGACGTGGCGATCATTACCCCAGATCCCACAGAGGCTATAAGACAGGTGGAGGCAGAAGCTTTGCATTTTGGTCAGGTCTCAGGATACGCCCTGAACACCTCTAAGACACAAATTATTAAGAATGGGAATGTAGAATGCTTCGACCCTCGTGTGGCTCAATCAGGAGTTTATCTAGGGGTAACCATTACCGTGGATTTGGATAGGTTAGTGGCATTAAATATAACACCAATAATCACCAAAGCTAAAAAAGATTTGGATAGATTGCACAATCTTCACCTCTCTATAGTAGGGCGCACCAATATCGTTAAGATGATCCTCCTCCCGAAGTTTCTTTATTTATTTAGGGCAATCCCGCTCATGTTTGAAGCAAAGTGGTCTACTACTTTAGAATACATGATAAATAGATTTGTTTGGGCACATGGCAAGACTAGAAGAGCATTGAGGTACATGTCACTCCCTAGGGAGAGAGGAGGGTGGGCCTTACCCGACTTAAAGCTGTACTATTGGGCAGCAGCCCTACAATATATGACGGGTTTATTGGGGGGAGCGGAGGTGGAAGGACAGGATGCGCTAGGAACTATAGCCATTTATGCTCTGGTACTGGGTACTGAGGCAGAGAACACCTTTTTGAAATATACTGATCCTAGTTACTTCAAAATGACTACATACAAAACTGTGATTGCAGCACACAATATCTGGAAAGCCTTTATGAAAATGTTTGGGCCTGGGAGATACAATGCGTACACTAGATTCATTGGTAATCCTACACTCCCTCTGGAGATATTCCCAGATGCTGTGTTCGCAGAATGGGGGAGGCACAGAATAACGAAGTTGGGAGATTTAATGGGGGCACAGGGAATGATGCAATTCTCTGATATCTGGACAGCATAAGGTTTAGACTCAAGGAATTTTTTTAAATGTTTACAAATTAGAAGTTTCATGGTGGTGAAAAAAGGAGGACCGGCTGGGTTTGGAAAAAATCCAATCTTGGAAGTCATTCAAGGTGGAGTAGATTGTACAATAAAAAGATTCTATGCCGAATTGATTGAATATAAGCAAGATGACTTGGAGAAATATGAATACAAATGGAGGTATAGGGCAGGAATGCTTTCGTGTGTCACTAGACCTGGGGCAGAAAATGTTATGTTCAACGACTCTCCAGGCACAGCAGTATAAAACACTCTATTCATTATATCACACACCTGCAAGGATTGCGCAATGAGGAGGGACAACTGGAATTAAAGGCCCTCGATGTGACAGCCTTGAGGCTGATATAGTACATATCTTCGCCATATGCCCACATCTACAACCAACACGGGATGCTATAGAAATATTCCTCAAAAGGTCACTGAGAATAGAAATTACATTAAAATCATCAATAATCTTGCTTGGGGTAAATGATGACGATAGGCAGGCACAATTCGGCAATTTCATATTTGTAGCTATGGCAGTTCTCTCGCTGTGCATTGCATCGGCATGGCTTGATCGACTTCCACCAACTTTTCACCAATGGCTGGCCAAAGTTTTGTCGGCCTATAATCTTGAGAAAGCAATCTATGCAAGGAGGGGAAAAAGGGGAAGGAAAGTAGGATTACAAATATGGGAACCCATAAAAAGATGGAAGGAAAGACAATCCTAGTTAGCTTTGCTTATTTATCTTTTGAAAGCAATATGGAATGAATACGGGTGGTTAACACTTTAAAATAATAGTTTTTTCCCATTATGCCTCAGTTTATGTATGTCTATGTATATGTATATATATATATATATGTACTCTGGTCTAAATAATGTTTTTTATTCTTTTTTGTATTACATTTATTATATGCTGTGCCCTGTACAAAAAAAGGGGGGAAATACATTAATAAAAAAACTTTAAAAAAAAAAGAAATAAATGAAAAGAATCACTAGATGCAATGAAAACTCAAATGGACTAACCCGTAGAAAGAGAGCTAGTATTTCAGAAATAATAGGTGACATATTCAGTGCATTGATACCTTCAATAGGAATCCTACTAAATTCTCATAGAATCTGTCCGTTGTCAGCAGTAGTTGATCGCCTATCGACTGATACTGCTAGAGGCTTCTTGATGCTCAATACAGAAATGGTTGCGATTAGGTCTATGGTTTTGCAAAATCAACTTGCGCTTGATATACTTTTAGCTAAAGAGGGCGGAGTCTATAAAATGTTGAAGGCGCAACATTGTTGCACTTAGATTCCAGATAAAAACACGGAAATCAAAGGATATATAAAGAATATTACAAAAATGCAGGAAGAATTTAAGCCACTGGAAGTTGACAATGTATGGGAAAACCTAACAAAAAGTAGGGAATTGGTTTTCCAAAATAGGGAAAAGTCTCTTAGGACAAATAGTATTCCCTGTAGTAGGTATAGCAATAATAGCGTTATCAATAATAATATGGTGTAAGTGTTGTACTAATAAACTAAGAAGGAGGAGATATGAAATAAGTGGAAAGGCAAACAAAAGAAATTATGAAGAAATACAGTATGTAGAGATGATAGGAAAATTATATGAGCTAATGAAAGGATTAAAGAACAAAGATAAGTGTAAGAACGGAAAGGTAAGTGAAATTGAGAATTGCTTATGTTGGCATCTGATGACGGATGGGTAATTTTGTGATGGCTTTAAAAAGCCATCAGAGGGGATTAATGGAGCAAGGTCATGTGTAAAAGAAGACTTGCTTGGATTCAATCTTCTCATGTAACTACTAACCTCATATTAAAACTGGTTTGGGGAAATAACATGCATTCACACAACATTATAGTATTAGAAGGAAGCTTACCTATGTGTTTTACTAACCAGTAACTCAAGAGTGAAGCTAAGATGGCCGCTAACTGAAATTCTTTAGTGCGCATGCGTCTACTACACCTATGTAGTGTTACGTATCTATGCTTGGAGGGAAACTTTCTGCACTTGCACAGTAGCTAACAAAATGGCCACTTGAAACTCAAATACTTGCTAGCTGCTTGCTGAAAACTAATTCCAGCTATTCTACTAATGCTAATGCGGGAAGAATAATTATTAAGTAAATGGGATTAGAGTAGAAATAGATGGTATACAGTGAAATGATTTATTTTTGATTTTAACATTTCTCTTTTTGACTCTTTCATTAGTGTTTATTATGGGCCTTCAGATGTGAGCCCCAGTCTATTCCCTCTCGTTTTACTATGCATGCGCGATGCAACCCACCTCGAAGATGCCATGGTCAACTTGAACATCGTTCAAGGTCGAAGACTGCTACATTCGTGCGAACTGGAATAACAGTCCCTGAGAACTATTGTTTTTTTCTTCTAAAAATGTGACAATTACATTGTGAATACGGGTGGGAATAAAGACTGATGTATAAAACTTAAGGGGTGGGATTTTAAACAAAGAACTGAAAGAAATAATGAGAAAATAAGCATGGTGTGATAATCACCTCCCCTTGCCTGTCCAATCAGAATTGGGAGTTTCATAATGGGTGGTCCTAGCATACAGGAAAGTATAATTGAGGTAGTTTTTAGTTAGTTAGGGAGACTGTAGACTAGAGATGCCAGAGGCTGGGATGCTGTCAGAGAGCATAGAGAAGTCCCAGACTTAGATGCGGAATAAGAATTTAATTACTGAACCAATTATCTTAAGCAAATTAATTTAGAAGAAGATCCCAGAAGAATCTCAAGGAGGAAGAGTGTGTCAGAGAGGGGTGCTATGCAAGCGTCTGTGATAGCGAGGTCGTCTGTCCTGTCGTGATTCCTGACCTAGAACTTTTGTTCGCCAGACCTACCCTGGGGGACGTTTCCCAATTTCTAGGCCTGGGAGTTGGTTTTCATGCCATTCTAGGTAAATATTTCTACATTTGTGTTTGTGCTTATGTGCTTTCCTCTCTGTCCTCTCCTTTTCACGCAGCATTATTATATGATTGATTATTTGAATCTTCCTTCCTATGAAAGACGGAGTTTGTTCTGTGCTGTGTAAGTGGTTCACATGAATTTTACTTTAACACCTTGGGTGCTAGTGATATTTTCCCTCCTGTGCTGAAAATTATATTTTCCCATTGTTTGTGACAAGGTCAGCTCGTCATAAGCACAGCACAGGTAACACCCATGACGAGCTGACCTTGTCACAAGCATCAAAGGGGTTAAGATACAATTTTAAAATACTCTGTAATAATTTCTAATGTGTAAGTATATGAAAAGCTTATGTCATTTCACCATCAACTAGTTCTAACTAAATGGTCCATTGACCAGAGGAAAGACCTTTTGATCAGTGAAAGATTGGTTAGGGAGTATAGATAACTAATCTTGAGAATTACAAAAACATGACCCCAGCGGATATTACCAGTGTGTTTTGAATGAATTTATGGGCCCAGGTGAGTATGTGGTGTTGGATTACCTGTTGCTGGTAATCCGATGGATCATTAACAACTCTACTCCTAGAAAACTCCCTTGGTTCTGCAGAGGTTGCGCATCGCTCTCCAAGTTTACTGCATCCTCTCCATCGTTTACTTCACAATTATCATCACCAGAGCAATCATCAATACAGGGAGGAGCAAAACAGTTCTCATTATCATACAATCACCAATAATTCTTGTGAGAAATGAGGTCAGAAACAGAATATTGACCACACTTTCTGGTAAGGTCAGGTGCCAAACTTCTCTATTATCAAGAACAACGGTGTTGTTCACTTTGAGAACCTTACGAGGTTCACTGAACCTACTCACACCTTTGGGCACTTTTTATTTTGCATATTTCACGGGTACCCATTGACCAATATCCAATTTGATTTGTTTACTGCTGATGGTGCAGGGTTTCGCAAAAAGAAACCCGCTCAGGTTAATATCCCCAATAATACTAACAGTAAGCAGAAATAGAACACTAACGTACACCCGACATAAACACAGGGAAAATTGCTTTGCGAGTGCATGAACTAACATGAAATAATATACGAAAGAGTTAAAATAGTAATAACGTTTGTGCTTTGAAAGAAATGAGAAGAATTGCATGACTAGGCCGCACGTGCTTCAGTGATTGCATGTTGCATTCTGCTTTTAAATATTAATTAATGCTGCTTTTGCCACAAGCTATGCTAATGAATAAGCCAACAGGGAACAGTACAAAGGTGGGTGGTAAACAGTCATGATTGCATTATCATATAATTAATAAATCTTCATTTTTCATTTACTTTAGTGAGCTGGATGAAACCGTCATCTTCCTAAAGTTGGTTAAAGTGGGGAGGGGGGTGATTCGAGGAGTGAGTCTGATCTGTCAGAGGCAAGACAGACGCGCTGTGCACTGCAGATGACATGAGAAAGTTGAAGGCCAGAGTGTCAATAGACTACCAAAAGATGTGCCCAGTCGTGGGAACATAGATTCATACTGCGGATGATGTTAAATTGTGAATAGAAAATGTTAACATTTGTATCATATGTAGTGAAGGTGAGAACGAACTAAGACCCAACCCCTGAGAACAATTGTAGAACAATAAATTAGTTGAATTAGAAGTGAAGTCACAGTGGTGTGACAACGCCACCTCCCAAGCCCACCAATCCCCTTGCGAGTTTTATGAAAGTTTGCAACAAATGTGGAATGGACATGTTAGTTTTAGGGTATAATTGGGGTGTCTTTATCTGTGTGGTTTAAGCTTAGGCTGGCAGGAGAGACGGAGGGAAGATGCGTCGCTGTCCGTCGGTTTGCAGAGAGGCCTAGTTGTTCCTGATCTGTCGTGTTTGCTGTTCTTATCTTTGTTCCCTGATTCTATTTCAGGAAACCCCCACCATCTCCTAGGCAGAGGGAGTGGTTTTCTACAGACTGCTAGGTTTGTATTTAGTCTGACTCGTTCTCAAAAACATACTGTATTTTGCCTGAAATCTATTGTCTCTTCACTTATCTACTCCGTCAATGATGTATTGATGTGTATTATTTCGATGAAACTATTGTCTCTTCATCTATCCTCTCCATTAGGTGTATTATGTTTCGCATATTATTTTGCTGAAACCTTTCTCTTAATCTAGCCACTCCATCATTACATAAAGTCATTGATTACTGGATGAGTTTGTATTCATTGGATTTGCATATGTTACCTCTCTCTTCGTGAGATTCATTGTTTGTATTGTGTGACCTCATGCAGTTGAGCATGAACCTTATATTTGAGATAACCTTCATTATTAACTTTACAGCGAGTCTGTGATTATTTAGCTGACTGAATAGTTAGTTTGATAGTATTATCATAGCCATCAACTATTCAACTAATTGGTTCATCGACCAAATGGAAGGAAAGTTGATGAATAAGCTAGAAATGTTTTCAAAGACGTCACAAAAGAACCTATATGGAAAATAATTGAACATACATATAAATTGACCCCAGCGCATCAGGGATTTTGGGCGAATGTGAATGGGTTTATTGGGTATTGATCCCTGATTAATTATTGGTGTCGTGCTTGATCACTGCCATGTTTCTTATCAAAGTAAAGCTTGTTCTTTGACTGAGACTTTTTATTATTGGGCTTCACACCTTCCCACTCATTATGAACACACTTACTTCTTTCCATCCAACCAAGATTTTCTTTAGAAAAAGGAAATCTACCTCTCATAATAGAGAAAGGACTACAATCAACAGAAGAATGACAAAACATCTCTGTACGGCCAAACCCTTTTAATTAATTAATTTTCCCAAGAAATATTGGCTTAATTGGAAAGTTGAAGAGTTCCCTTAATAGTTCTGTTGATTCTTTCCACAACACTATTACCACTAGGGTTGTATAGTGCAGTGAATTTTTGTTTGATGCCAGAGGCACCATTTAATTGGATTTAAAACTGAACACATTTGTCCGTGAGAATGGATGCAGGAAAACCTTCTCTTAAAAATACGCTGTTCAAAAACTTAATAACCACAGAGGAATTCACATTCTCAACTGAGTTTAATTCGAGCCATCTAGAAAACATGTCAACAAGGACAATAATATACTTGGTGGAACCATCTTGCCAAATGATGGATCCCATGAAGTCCAAAGCAATTTTCTCCCAAGGAGTGCTGGGACAATGCAAAGAAAATGAAGGAGGGTGTAACGTTTTCTGGGACGTGTCAGCAACTTCGCAATTAACATATTCTCTTACAAATCTTGCCACACTTACATCTGCTCCAGGCCACCAATACAACGCTTTCAGTCTCTGCTTGGTGCGAGTAATACCAGAATGTCCATCATGACACAAACTGATAACTCTTTTTCTTAAAGAAGTGGATGGAACATCTTTGTCACCTTTCATTAAAAACTGATCATTCACACACAATTTGTCCCTTACCTCCCACAATCCTCTAAGTTCATCAGTGACATTTTTTGTTCCACACCATACCAACCATTAACAACTTTGGATTTAACATATAAAAGAATAGAATCCTCTATCTCAGCACTAGTCCATTCCTTATGCCCAATTCTTCCCTGTAAGAGATCAATGTGAGAAACACTGGCAACAGAAAACTCATTCCAAGGATTACTGTCAATTATAGTTAATGGTAATGTCATCCTACTTAAAAAATCAGCTGTTCAGTTTTTAACGACAGGGATGTACTGAACAGAGTACCTGAAATCTAGCAAACACATTAAAAATCTGGCAATTCTGGCGGTGGCTCTGGACAAACCTTCAGTGGTAAGCAACTTAGTCAAAGGTTTATGGCCAGACCTCAAAATAAATGCCCACCCCATAAAACATTTTTGAAATGTTCCAGAGCCCTAACACATGCCATAGTCTCTCTTTCAATAACCGAATACTTCTCCTTTGTGGGAGACAAGAATCTTGATGCAAATGTGATGACAACTTCCTTCATGTTTTCGTCAGTTTGAGTAAAAACGGCCAATAAACCCTTGCAGCTTGCATCAGTGGTAATGAAAGTACCGGCTGATAACACCCTGGAGATTGGGAGCGTTACTGATGGCTTCCTTAATGATTTGGAAGGCTTGTTGACATTCCACAGACCACACAAAATTCACTTAGTTTTTGAGCAAAGATCTCATAGGGTATGTTTTTTCTGAGAAGTTTTCTACAAACTTAGAATAAAACTCCACCAAAGTCAAGAACGACCGCAAATTATCCTTGAATTTAGGGGAAGGTGCATCAGCAATTGCATTAACCAATTTTTTGGGGGCGTTTAATGCCTTTGTGACTAACTTCATGACCTAGGTAAACCACACTATGTTTGGCAAATCTGCACTTAGAGATCTCAGCAGTTAAACCTTTCAAGGATAAGACTGGTAAAACACTTTTTAGCCTATCATCATGCTCTTGCTTGTCACGGCCCATGATGAGAATGTCATTCTGAAAGAAGGTAAACTCCGGCATATCACCAAACAATTGTGACATTAACCTTTGGGCGACCGCAGCAGCAGACATTAATCCAAAAGGCATTCTACGGAATTGATAGCATCCAACAGGTGTGCAAAATAAGTAACACTCCTAGAAGAAGGGTGTAAGGCAATTTGGTGATATGCAGAGGCCAGATAGATGGTGGAAAACCACTTGGCACCTCTGGTAAGGGACAGCATTTCATCAATCCTCTGTAAGGGAAATTGATCTACAATAATGCTGTCATGTAAACCTCTGAGATCAACACAGAGGCGAATTTTGCCATTGGAACGTCTGGTTACGACCAAGGGAGAAATCCATTTGGACGCCTCAATAGGTTAAATGATAACTTCATCCTTTAACTTTTTAAGCTCTAGCTTGGTTTGACTCTAGCACTCATAGGAATATTATGAACTTTGTGAATTTTGGGCACAGCGGAAGTCTTAACTCCAATGAGGGGGGTGAAACCTCTAAGTTTACCCATTTTGCCACTGAAAAGGTCCCTGAAATTCATTCAATGCCCACCTTGTAGCTCTTTCACTCTCATAGGCCATCAAAACTAGTTCTGGACTGTTAGGGTCTAAGATAATGCTTGAAGCTTTTTGGTCGTTCCAACATAAAACTGAAGCACCATCAAATGCTACATATAATTTGCATAACGCTTTTCTGCCTTTAAATTCAATTTTGAGTAAGCGATAATCTAACATGTTTATCTTTTCTCCGGTGAAGCTTTCAGGATTAATGTCAGTAGACTCCAAATCTGAGCCCAAAAAAACAAACTTAGAGTCCCAAATGGAACGAGCTATGATAGTGAAAGGGGATCCGGAATCAGCAGCAACCTGTAAAGAAATTCCTCCAAAAGTAATGATGCACATAGGTTTGCTCTTGTCAAGATCAGTAATATTAAGGATGCGGGGAATGAGATTTTGATATCAATTTATGATTAAGATAAATTTAATAAAGAATCCCATTCATCTGTTTTGGACCGCTCGTATCTGTCATTGAGGAAAGGACCACCCCCGCATTGGCTAGATAAACCCCATTAACTGACGCCACTCTGAAGAACCACTTACAACTGATAAAGTTTTAAGAGTTTTATATAAAGTTATTTTGAATGCGATACAATCCACTCAGGATAAAATCTCCAAGTATACAAAATACAAAATCAATTACAATATCGGAATCTCAAGCTTCGGTGTGAAGTGGTTCCTTCTGCGTCATCTGCAGTAAGATAAAAAAATCATCAAGTTAATCTGTCCCTACTCTATGCTACGTGACATCCCTATTTCGCAAGTTTCTTCCCTAAAAAGGTGTCAGCAGTTTGACTTCCAAAGAAGTTCAAACTCTCTTTAGCCTCTAAAGGAAATCTTAAGTTTCAGAAGCAGTACCCTATCTGCCTACCCATCCGCTCTCTCTAAGGGTCCTCGGCCTACTGCTCCCTTGCGCTCTGATGTCTCAGCGCATCTGCTCAATGCATCTACCTTCGCCCTTGCTCTGAGCAATTCGTCTCGCTGTTCCTAATCTCCCAATTGCTCATTGCTAATGGTTCTGCTCTCGCTACCTCCACCCCGGGGTGCTGTCCCTAAAATACACAATCACAGTGTGGGTGGAACGCCCCTTGACGCCCACCACGGACTTTCCCCGATGATGTCAACTTCCTGCTTCTTCCATTGGTCCACTCCTTGCGTCGTTCGTTAAGTTGACCTTTTTCTTAGATGTCATCTTCATCATCTCATCGTCGACTTTTATTGATTCTTTCAGATCGAGTATCATATGAATTTAGACAAGGCTTTAACTCTATGTCTCTTAGCTTGACCCTGCTAGGTCCTGTGAATGGTCTTGTCAAAACATAGTCCACATTTAAAGTGTCTCTCCTCACGTTCAAGCAATAAGCTCCGTCCGGCATTGTCACCTTAAATCTAACAAGTGCTAGACTTCTCGGCTCTCACGTCCACATCAAGCTATTTACGACTTTTACAAGCCCTCTAAATTACATACATTTGACTATGCTCCTGCGAACTCTTGACCAGTTAGGTTACAAACACAAATGACCTAAACTCTTCCAACATTCCTACAGAAACCCTCTACACAGTATAACCTTTGGCATACATTTATATACTCGTACTTTAGCAAATCGACTTAGTTATACTTGAATACATTTTACATCGGATATATTTACTACATAGAATACGATTGCGTAGAGTATAACTTATGCACTCTCCTTGGTTACATCGTCATGTAAGTTCCTTATACATTCATCCACGTTTCTCCGTTTAAAGTTACACACGTACACGAATTCTACTGTGCACGTTCTATATTTCCTAAGCATTTCTACATTACCCATCATGTATACGGGCCTTCTAAATCTAATGCATTTTAACATGTAAATACATTTACATTTCCTATACCATGTTATCACATTCGTTGGCTTTTATGCTATAATCGCCAACTTAACATTACAATGTGCGTTTCATTCCTACGTTTATGACATATACGTCTAGATATGGCTACGATATACTTTGCATTCAAATTGCGCTCTCTCAGTTCCCCCCTTTGATGACTTTTAGGAGTCATCACTAAAAGCAATTTGAATACATCTCTTATACCGAACTAGTTACATCAGTTCCTCTTTTTATCGATTCAAGTGTTCTCAGACTTTTATACTGTTGATCTTGTAGAACAGCTAGTCTCCTTTCTTGGTCTCTCATCGATCTTTGTAACTGGTTCGACCTATACCATTTATACAATTTTACTAATCCTAATAATGTAATTATGCAAATTAATATTATTAATACAGGCTTCAAAATATACCAAACTATACTTTTGCCAAGATTAGCAAACCAACTTCCAACCTTTCCCACTCCATTTCCTACTTTTTCCCAAACATTTACTTTTGATAAATCTTCAATTTCTTGATGAATCTGTGTAATGTTCTGTATGACTTTCTCAAGTGGTTTTGAATTATCAGGAATATAAGTACAACATTCCTGAACTTTCAAAGCTTTACAAACTCCGCCTTCTTTTGCTAATATCACATCTAAAGCAAGCCTGTTCTGTAAAACCATTGCTCTAATCGACTGCATCTCACCTTCTACTAACATCAATGATCTTGCAGTACTGGCAGACAATCTATCTACGACTGTCGCTAACCTTCTAATCTTAACATCGTTAAGAATCAAACCTAACAATGGAAACATCGCTCCAAATACATCTCCTACTACTTCTGCATCTCCTACTTCCCTTTTCGTTCTCCTCGAAGCCTTTCCTTCTATGATCGCTAAATCCCTTGCATGATATATTTTCGGGAAGACAATTGCCAAGTAACACGAACCATACCAATTGTCAGGCAGTTTTACATAGGCATTTCTCCCACATACAAAATACACATTCGGAATAGCTTGCATTCCTTTCATAAAATCTTTCGTGTAGTACTCTAGTTTAAAAGAGTGCTCGCAACTAACTTCACCTACAAATTCACTCTCATAATACGTTTTGCTTCGAGCTAAACATAACTTTCCCTTCTGCGTTCTATCCAATGCTATTGGACCATTGCTACCTTTCTTTTTATGTGCCTTCTCTTCTTCGGTCCAATCTGTTTTCCATTGTCCTGACATTTTTAGAATCTTCTGCCGTCTGCATCGATCATCTACTTGTGCTATAAACCTTTTCTCTACTTCTGATACTTTGCAAGTTAGATTATTTCTACGCGCATATGATGTATCTAATGTGTCCCAAGGAAGAAAGAATTTAGCTAGTCTATCTTCCTTTTTGTAGTAGTCCCACTTATTCATTTGCTTATAATTCGGAACTTCAGGCAGTACCGAATCATAATTTGAAAAGTAGTACTCAAATCCTTCTCTACCATAAAATATACTAAGCAGTAAACTACAGGTTATCCCATAAGTCAATGGGAGATGGTGATATCTAATGCCTTCGTCTACAGAAGCCGGCAATTGCATACAAACGTAGCAATCTTTGGCCTCCATGGCATCGATATATTCGTACAATAATTTAGCATATGCATTTGACCTAAAGTTTCCCTGTGACTCGTCTATGTGTAATCTACGAGCTTCATCTGCAAGTAACGCCTTTTCACGCGTAACAGTGCTCTCCTCCTTCTTTCCCACAAGAGCAGGTTTCAAGGTCGTTACAATTTTTACATTTGCTATTCTTTTATCATTCTCATGTCCTTTCATGTAAGATATCGTTACTACTATGATTATGAGGAATATCACTATTGCTATAAGTGTACCTACTATACATCTAGCTTTTCTGTTTGGGTTGCCGTTCTCCATGTCATCAACCAGTGTACCTCGTTCTCTAGCGAGAATTCTCTTTCCAGTCTTTCGTTGCTTGTTTGCTTTCTCAGTCTTTAAAGTGCCTTTTTTATCAACAGGTATCTTTTTCACCACAATGTCTGTTCTCTTCTTAACAGCAGACAACCCTAGCCCTTCTCCGTCCTCTAAATGTAATCCCTAATTTTATTCTTCTTTCCACTCGGTGCTAGGTTATCTTCTTCTTTATAATAATCGTACAAAAGTCTTTATGCATCAACAATTATTTTCGGACCTGCAGCTTTCACAACAATTATTAACAGTTCAAAGCGAATAACTTTTTCTTCTTCTTCTGACATTTGCTGACCAACTGTTGGAAATTGTAATCTTTTTAGCACTAAATCTTGGATTTTACTCAGACGTGGGGGTATGGGAAGTGTGAAAGTCAGTAACCCCTCAGTCTCGAGTCCAGGCGCCAACATCCATATCTCCACTGCCACAAATGGATCGAGATCGATTACTTTCACTCTCTTCACTCTCCCAGATTTCTGTCCCCAATACATCTGCTAGATAAGTCCACTCTGGGGTGGCGTACCTTCTGCAGGGCACACGTACCCTTCTCGATCTTCGTGGACTCTCAGTTCCTGAATCTGTCGTCTCTTCCTCCTGATCCGATTCTTCAGCGATCGGGGCAAGAGTTCTTTCCTTTTTCCTTTCCGAACTTGGCCTTTTCCTTCTCTCCGGCCAACTGGCTTCGTTACTTTCCGTCTTTCCGCTCCTTGTTCCAGGACCCGTCTCTTGGTCACTCTCAGTTTGCTCGATATCTGTGTCGGACTCCCAATTACTTTCTTCTCCTGAGGCGACTTCGGTCCCACTAGTGTCCTGACCTTCGTCGTCCTGTTCCAACACAGTTTCAGTTTCTTCGATCACCTCCACAGCTTGGCTTTCCCCCTCTATGGCTTCTCCGCTTCCCGCCGGATTCTCATCCGAGAGAGGAGCTGTGTCTTCTGGAGGTGTTGGCACTCTTCGGGTGTGTGAGGCATGTATCCAGTTTGGCAGACCTCCACACTTCACTGCGGTATTCGTGACAAGTATGACTTGAAATGGTCCTCTCCAACGCACGTCTAAGCAGTTCTTCCTGACATGCTTCTTCACCAGGACCCAGTCTCCTGGACTCAGGTCGTGGCACAAATCTTGTACTGATGGAACCTCTGCAGCCTGGACCTGGAGGGACACAGAATTAACGGCATCAGATAGTCCCTTGCAGTAGTCCAAGATCAAATCGTCTGTGATGTTCACTAGCGCTGCAGTCGGAACTGATGGCAATCTCATAGCTCTCCCCATTAGCACTTCATGTGGAGAGAGGCCTGTTCTTCTATCAGGTGTGCTACGTATGCTCATAAGAACTACTGGAAGTGCGTCTGGCCAACTCAGGGATGTCGATGAACAAACTTTAGCCAGTCTGGACTTGATAGTACTGTTAATTTGCTCTACGATCCCTGAAGCTTCTGGTCGATAGCTGCAGTGTAACTTCTGATCGATATTCAAAGCTGAACACAGCATCTTCACCACTTCGCTATTGAAATGAGTTCCTCTGTCCGATTCCAAAGAGGATGGCACCCCAAACCTCGGTATCAACTCTCTAAGTAACAATTTTGCTACTGTAAGTGTATCGCACCTACGTGTAGGGTAAGCCTCAACCCATCTAGAAAATATGCAGACAATCACTAACACGTATCTGAGTCTGTTGCATGGAGGCATTTCTATGAAGTCAATCTGCATCCTATTGAAAGGCCCCCCAGACCTTCCTATGTGACTCAAGGTAACTGGTGTTCTCTTTCCCACATTTAGTTGCTGACAGATCGTACATCGCTGACACACTGCTTCTGCCGCTACTCTAAACTTAGGATTGAACCACGTTTGTCTGAATACTCTCACCATAGCATCTCTCCCTATGTGTGCTGATCCATGCAATTTCCTTGCCATTGGACTAACAAGCTCATTTGGTAATACTGCCCTTCCGTCGGCAGAAACCCAGAAATTCATCTCACTTTTTTCACACCCTGCTGTTTCCCAGCTCTTTTTCTCATCATTTGGTGCATTTTCCTGTACTGCTCTCAATTCATCCCATGTATCCACTGTATCTAGTAACATGGTCAATTCAGTTCTTTCCTGGATTCCCCCCACTTTTGCATCAGTGTGAGAATATCCCTGCTCTGCGCAGTAACGCGCTACTTCATCTGCGTATCTGTTTCCTAGTGATACAAAGTCAACATTTTTAGTATGCGCAACACATTTGACCACAGCTATGGCCATAGGTTTTTGCAAAGCCTCTAACAGTAGTTTCACGAATTCTCCATTCCTAATAGGAGAACCCGAGGAGGTCATGTAACCTCTTTGAGACCATAACTGCCCGTAATCATGAACTACGCCGAAACCATACTGGCTATCGGTGTATATAGTGACTCGAAGTCTGTCGCCTGCTAGGCAAGCACGAGTCAAAGCCACAATTTCAGCTACCTGTGCGGAGTGTACTCCTTCCAGGCAAGCGGCTTCTATAACTCTGGTAATCGTGCATACTGCATAAGCTGCTCTCAGCTGACCGACATCGTTTCTTACGCATGAACCATCAACGAAGAAAATTTCGTCTGGGTCTGTCAATGGCTCATCTACGATATCAGGTCTCGGTTTGGTACATAGTTCAGTCACATCGAGGCAGTCATGCTCTGTACAATTTTCATCGTCCACTTCATTCGGAAGTGGCATCAAGGTTGCAGGATTCAAGACAGAGCATCTCTTTAGGGTCACATTCTCGGCAGCCAGTATGACCTGCTCGTAGCGTGTGAGCCTGCTATTCGTCAGATGCTGAGTCTTAGTCCTGGTCATTAACAGTTCTACAGAATGTGGTACATACACTTCTAACTGATGACCCATAACTACGCTTTCAGATCGTTCAATGCTGACACCCGTTGCAGCTACGGATTTGAGACATCCGGGCAACGCTGCGGCTACTGGATCTAATGTAGCCGAAAAGTACGCCACTGGCCTGCGCGCATCTCCGTGGACCTGTGCTAATACCGCTAAAGCGCATCCCTCTCTCTCGCAGCAGTAAAGCAAAAAAGGTTTAGTGTAATCTGGCATTCCTAAAGCCGGGGCACGACATAAGTCCTCCCTCAGCTGCAAAAACGCCATCAAACAATCTTTGTCCCATGGTACCGGATCACTTACTCCTTTGTGCGTCAGTTGTAATAACGGTTTAGCCTTCAGTGAAAAGTTTGCTATCCACTGTCGACAATAACCGACCATGCCTAGAAACATCCTGACTTCTCTTTGTGTCGTAGGCGCGTTCATTTTCATAATCGCCTCTATTCTGTCTGGAGACACCTTCCGCTTTCCCTTTTCAATCCTGTGGCCCAAGTATTGCACCTCAGTCTTACAATATTGCAATTTACTTGGAGACACCTTGTGTCCGTTCTCGGCCAAGTGATTTAACAAGGTGATGGTGTCTTCTCTGCAAGCTTCCTCAGTTTCTGACGCAACTAGGAGGTCGTCTATGTACTGGACCAGAACTGAATTCTTGGGCAGTACTAGACTCTCAAGATTTCATTTCAATAACTGGTTAAAGATCGACGGGCTTTCTGTATACCCCTGAGGGATACGACACCATGTTAAGACGCGATCTTCCAGCTTGAAAGCGAAAAGATACTGGCTCTCTTCGTCTAATGGTATCGAAAAGAAAGCCTGGCACAAATCTATCACGGTAAACCATTCAGCTTGGAACGGTATCTGAAATAATATCACTGATGGATTCGGTACCACTGGACAACATGAGACAACAATGTTATTAATCTTTCGAAGATCCTGCACTGTTCTGTATTTTCCACTAGGTTTCTGCAAACCCATGATCGGGGAGTTACATGGACTTCCCACGATCTCCTTCAGTATTCCCTGCTTAATCATGGATTCGATCACAGGCTTGATCCCTGCAATCGTCTCTGGCGTTAGCTTATACTGTGGTGTTCTTGGATACTCAGCATGGGGTCTTACCAAAATTTTTACCGGTTCCACTCCTTTGATCAATCCTATTTCTTCCCCAGTAAAATCCCATACCTCAGCTGAGACTTTCTCCCTCAAGTCCTGCGGAAGCTCCTCCACTGTTAAGGTAGGATATAGTTCCACACACTCCCTTGAGTTTACAACTTTAAAATCAGCGTCCTCATCATTGGTCTGCACTTCTACTCCCTCAGGTGTGCAATGTATCGTGCAATTCAGTTTGCACAGCAAATCTCTCCCTAATAAGCACACAGGACTAGAATCGCAGATCACAAACTGATGTTCGTCACTGTAATTCCCTATCCTTACTGACACTGGTTCGGTCAAGGGATTTGTCATCCTTTTGTTCGCGACTCCTACCACCTGAACCGTTTCTCCTGATATTGGCAGACCCGGGACTACCGCAGATCTCAACGTGGATCGAGTGGCCCCTGTATCCACCAAAAAGGTTGTAGGACATCCCGCTATTTCCGCCTCTACGTATGGTCCTCTCTGATCTACCTCCAAAGCGGCTCCTAGAGTACAATCTTCCTCCCTATTCGCCCGCTGCCCTGTAAGAGGATCAACGTAGTAGCATTCCTCTCCTCCTACAAACAATGGCATCTGTCTGTAGGTTTTCCCTCCGTTTGAGATGCGAGGTGGTTGAGGAAACGGGGCTCGAGGAGTCTGAGTCCCCCCTTTGACAAACTTGCCCTTCGGGACTGTGGCTCCCTTAACCACGTTGTTCTGAACCTCTTCCTCCTCCTGCTCAAGATCCCCTGACTCAACATTGTAAGGACACTCGCGTCGCCAGTGTCCCACCTCGTTACACTGATGGCATCTCGTCGTCTTTTTCAGTGTCGCGATATCCATTCTCGGTCTCTGTCTTTCTTCCTCGTCTCTGCTCTGATTATTCTGTTTCTTTGCTTGCGTTCCTGTTCCCTGCTGCCGCGGTTTATCCTTTCCAGCAGCTTGCATTTGCACTAGCATTAACTTTTCTTTAAGCTTCTTTGCCTTAGAGTCTATCTCGTCACTACAGTACCTTGCATACCTCAGAATTTCATCCAAAGGCTTGTTCTGCCAACAGATCAGATGTTGCTGGATCATTAGACATATTTCTGGTCTTAATCCGAGGACAAACTTCGAAACAAACTGTCCTATGTCCTTGGGATCCATCACATCTAACCCGCTGTACTGCTTGAATGCTTTCAGTAATCTCTCATAGAACTCATGAACTGTCTCTTTCGGCTCCTGAGTAGTTCGATCTATCTTTACCCAGTCTATGTCTTGCACCGGCACTTTCTCTTTTAGCCATGTTATTACTCTCTCGTATTTTTCCATGACTCTGACTGATGGACCATTCGTCCGGGTATCTCTCGGAGGCTCGCAAGTAGGCCATTCAACACTGAGCTTGCACGCCGTCCACAAATCTCCGGGTACTACGATATCGAACAGTGTGTTCAAATCGATCCACAGTACCTTCGAGATCTTCACGAATCTTTCTACCTGCTTATACCACTCGACGGGATTATCCCTAAGCTTTGGGAAGGAATTGGTAAATGCCGCCAAATCCCCCCTACTCCAGGGCACATGAACGTAGCTTCCATTCGCGATTTCTCGCAAAGGGAAGGCTTCCATTCGCATCAAGTCTGCGTCCTGGGACTTCTCAAGCACACTCCGTCTGACAGAGCCCTTTCTGGACCATCTTTCCTCCCATCTATCTAGATCTCTCCATATTCTGATACTTACGATCAATTCCCTTATGTGTACTTTCAGCGCGATCGTTCTGCGATCATCCAAATCCTGATCCGTGCAAGTTAGCCTATGGTTACTCTGTAAAGCCTTAGTTCGTGACAGGTCTACCATGTACCTGTTTGCTAAATTAGATAAGTTCTCATGAGCTGACCTCGCCCTCCGAGTAATATCTTTGGATAGGAACAGTATCTCATCTGGTGTATACGAGGCTAATCTCTCTAATGACACTGTACCATCAATCAATTCATCCAGATCTGCCTTCAAACTCATCACGTCAAGCCGTTTTGCTTTTATTTCAGCTTTCAGCATTTCAGTTCTATGTTCTTCTCTCATATCCCTCTCACCTCCACTATGCGCCCTACGCCTGAGCACAGGTGAGTTATGAGGCGTCTTCCTTCCATCTCTTCGTTCCCACCCTTCTAGATCCCAAGCCTTTCCATCTCCACGTGGGGTATGGTGGAATAAGGCTCCGTCCCCCAACCCTACGTTCCGATTTTTAGGCTCGGTTTCTCCAGATGTGAGATAGGATCCACCGTTCTGCTCTAACCCACTATAACTCGCTTGCTGTCTGGTGTCGCTTAATAAACGATAGGGTCCGTCACGACCCTCCATGTTCCCGTGATCTCTTTCGCGATCACCGGATGGATGGCGAGACGTTTCGCGACTTCCTATGTTCTCCTGACTCCGTCCACTATCACCGGATGCATGTCGAGTCAAGAAGGCTCGATGGGGTGGTCGCTCCTTTTCACATAACGCGGCCAGGCTCTGGAACGCCCTCCCCCTATCTCTTCGGGAAATCACTAACCATCTTGCTTTTAGGAAAATCCTTAAAACACACCTGTATGCAAAAGCACACTGATCTGCCCTGCGCACGCGATAATAAAGAGTAAGTCATGAGCGCTACGAGGCCTCCGGGTAGATAGCGCTATACAAGTGTAATTTAATAATAATAATAATAATAATGTCGAGACGCTTCGCGACTCTCCATGTTTCCGTGACTCCAATGTCTCACATTCTCACCTGGGGCATGGTGTGTGCACCTAAAGGTATTCTGGTACTCCTGTGTCCTACGTTCCCCTTCACTGAAGGTGACGCGAGGCACTTCGCCACACCCTGCACTTCTGTCTTCGCACATTAGCCTATTGCTGTTATCAGTAGGATAAGTATCTCTTCTGCTCTCTTGGCTTCCTTTCTCCCACTCGGGGCTGCTTTCGCCAGCTCCACAATGAGAGAGAATCCTGTTATCCTGCTCTCTCCACTCGGATCCCGTTTCTAAACTTTTATTCCGAGCCTCTTCGGCAGCGTCCCATTCTCTCAGGTATTCCCTTAATTCCTTATGGGTTTTCGGTTTAGGACCCCTCAAATCCATTGGTCCTCTTCGACCTCCCTGTTCTACCCTGGGACCCGTTGCGGAATCTAATGGGGTACTCCGACTTATTGGTGCTCGTATTTGCCTGTGGGGATTCATTGTGGCATTCCTATTCTCCTCTTCTGCTCTTTCATTGTCCCATCGTGCCTGTTCCTCCTGCTGGACCCCTTCCGGGTTGTAGATTGACACAATAGGGCCTATGGTGACCGGGACCTGCAAAGCGTCCGGCATTTGGTATGACCTAGCGCATTGCGTCTCCGGCACCTTCTGGACCACAAATCTTCCCACTACTCTCTGTTCAGAACTAGTTTGGGGTATTTCCTCAGTCTTATTAGCGTCCCACTCTGTTACCGGGATCGACTTATACTCCCCCCACCTAGCTCCGTCCGTTTGCGGTAATATGGGACTCGCAAGTTCCCCGCTGTATGGAGGTGGTCTGTCTGTCAATAGCCTCTCTATCAGATCCTCCTCCGACTCGCTTTCCTCATCTTCCTGTTCTATAGGTTTCCTTTCTCCCGTAGCCTCTATCATGGTGAACAGTTTGTCCGCTTCCATCTTCTGCACCCTCCATTTCTTAGCTTCCTCGTCCCATTTAGCATCCTGCACTGCCTTTACCGATCTTCTCACTCTTTCTTGTCGCCTCTTTACGCCCCTTTCGTGTGCTGTTCTAAACCACACACCAAGAGCTTCAAATTGTGTTGGCCTCGGTAGAGGTCTCATTGAAAGCATCGTCGCCTTCAGTTGGTTCAACACTTCTAATTTAAACGTTCCAAATCTTGGAAACGCCAGTTCTTTTTGCCCTTCAGTTAGCCTGTGCCACTCGGAAATCCATAATATCGAGTGTAAGCCTACATTTACTGCCATATGATATGCTGGTGTGCCTTCTGGTGGAGCTTCTTCTCCGGCATATAAATTTCTCCTTTTCTTTTTAAAGATTTTTCCTAAACCCTTAAAACACTTCATTTTGATAACGTACGATATTTCTTTCTTTTTTACGTCTTGATAACAACCACCAATCCCTGTACGACTCTCGCTAATCAGCCTATCCCAGCACAGTTCTATGCTAACCGACCAATCTCAGCGCGGCTCTACGCTGACGTTACTTCTATTTTCTTCAGCAGCTTCCCTCGTTTCTCAACTCGTCTCACGATTTCATATGCGTTTTCATTCATACACTGAAAAATGACTACTTCCGTCCAAGCGATCACTTTTCTCTGACTGTACGGCCACAGTCTAACTGTAATTGCTACCTCAACTGGCACAGCGTCTTTCCTCTTACGGTCGGACACTTGCCTCAACTGATAGGTTACTTACACACAGTAAACGTACGACCAGCGTCCGCTACTCATTCACTCACACATACGCTCCCCCTATCATCGGTCTGTCGGGAAATCAATGGTACCTCATGACCCCCTTTCAATGGTAGACAAATTACTCTGGGTGTTCGATACACCCGAACCACTTAAGTCCTCTGGACATAAGATTTCATCCGGTTGCGCGCGCTCACAACCTTCCCCCAATCACACTACAGGCATTCAACTCCGCTTGACATTACAACACAGGAACAACATAAAACACCGCAATCTTACAACGCATGACCCTTATACTCACTCTCGACCGACTCTGCTGCTTTTCTCTCGACGCACCATCAGCACCGTCTTCGGCTGCAATTCTTCTTCTGGTCGACGATGACTAGGGACCTTGGGGTAAACTAACCTGGCCTAGGTCGTCTTCCTCAAGAAGATAACCATCATTACTCTGCTACCAACTGCGGGGAATGAGATTTTGATATCAATTTATGATTAAGATAAATTTAATAAAGAATCCCATTCATCTGTTTTGGACCGCTCGTATCTGTCATTGAGGAAAGGACCACCCCCGCATTGGCTAGATAAACCCCATTAACTGACGCCACTCTGAAGAACCACTTACAACTGATAAAGTTTTAAGAGTTTTATATAAAGTTATTTTGAATGCGATACAATCCACTCAGGATAAAATCTCCAAGTATACAAAATACAAAATCAATTACAATATCGGAATCTCAAGCTTCGGTGTGAAGTGGTTCCTTCTGCGTCATCTGCAGTAAGATAAAAAAATCATCAAGTTAATCTGTCCCTACTCTATGCTACGTGACATCCCTATTTCGCAAGTTTCTTCCCTAAAAAGGTGTCAGCAGTTTGACTTCCAAAGAAGTTCAAACTCTCTTTAGCCTCTAAAGGAAATCTTAAGTTTCAGAAGCAGTACCCTATCTGCCTACCCATCCGCTCTCTCTAAGGGTCCTCGGCCTACTGCTCCCTTGCGCTCTGATGTCTCAGCGCATCTGCTCAATGCATCTACCTTCGCCCTTGCTCTGAGCAATTCGTCTCGCTGTTCCTAATCTCCCAATTGCTCATTGCTAATGGTTCTGCTCTCGCTACCTCCACCCCGGGGTGCTGTCCCTAAAATACACAATCACAGTGTGGGTGGAACGCCCCTTGACGCCCACCACGGACTTTCCCCGATGATGTCAACTTCCTGCTTCTTCCATTGGTCCACTCCTTGCGTCGTTCGTTAAGTTGACCTTTTTCTTAGATGTCATCTTCATCATCTCATCGTCGACTTTTATTGATTCTTTCAGATCGAGTATCATATGAATTTAGACAAGGCTTTAACTCTATGTCTCTTAGCTTGACCCTGCTAGGTCCTGTGAATGGTCTTGTCAAAACATAGTCCACATTTAAAGTGTCTCTCCTCACGTTCAAGCAATAAGCTCCGTCCGGCATTGTCACCTTAAATCTAACAAGTGCTAGACTTCTCGGCTCTCACGTCCACATCAAGCTATTTACGACTTTTACAAGCCCTCTAAATTACATACATTTGACTATGCTCCTGCGAACTCTTGACCAGTTAGGTTACAAACACAAATGACCTAAACTCTTCCAACATTCCTACAGAAACCCTCTACACAGTATAACCTTTGGCATACATTTATATACTCGTACTTTAGCAAATCGACTTAGTTATACTTGAATACATTTTACATCGGATATATTTACTACATAGAATACGATTGCGTAGAGTATAACTTATGCACTCTCCTTGGTTACATCGTCATGTAAGTTCCTTATACATTCATCCACGTTTCTCCGTTTAAAGTTACACACGTACACGAATTCTACTGTGCACGTTCTATATTTCCTAAGCATTTCTACATTACCCATCATGTATACGGGCCTTCTAAATCTAATGCATTTTAACATGTAAATACATTTACATTTCCTATACCATGTTATCACATTCGTTGGCTTTTATGCTATAATCGCCAACTTAACATTACAATGTGCGTTTCATTCCTACGTTTATGACATATACGTCTAGATATGGCTACGATATACTTTGCATTCAAATTGCGCTCTCTCAAGGACAACATTTTTCTTTTTGATAAGTGAAATTTTAGCCTGAGTGGGACTCATCAGTATCCTCGGACTCATATTCGGAAGATTCCAAATTGTTCTCGGTAAGCCAAGATACTTTGTTGTTTTTCCTACCTTTCCTCCTACAAACTCTAGCAAAATGTCCAATTATACCACATTCTAGACACTTTTCAGATTTAGCAAGACATTTGTCAGACCTAGCATTATGCAAAGTACTACCACATCTATAACAAGCAAAACCGGAGGCCTTTTTTCCTGTGTGCTTGGTATATCTTTGTTGGGCAGTGTAATACTGTGAGTACAATTCTCTGAAACTCTTGCAAAACCAGATTTTCCTTTTTTCTTAGACGAGACCACAATAGCAGAAGGGTTCTCATTATGCACAGAAATAGCTTTTGCGCTTCTTTCAGAAAGCTCAGCCTTCTTGACCAAGTCAACAATATACTTGAAACAAGAGTCACCTTCAATCCACAATCTGTCTTGAATACTTTTATTCTCAGTGCAAATAATAATTGGATCCCTTGTCATTTCATCGTGCAGGATGCCAAATTTGCACAAGAAAGCAAGTTTTTAAGAACAGCAACATATTCCTCAATGGTTTCATTTTGCTGTTGTTTTCTTTTATAAAAGGTGCGTCTCGAAATGGCAACACAAACTGTGGGGTTAAAATGACTGTCTAAATCCAAAATTGTGCATTTAAAAACATTAACATCTCCTGACCTTTCTGCTTTTTGCATTTGGTTATACCGCTTAAGACCTTCGAGACCAAGACAATGCATTAAGATTCTTTTCTTTCTGTCCGGAGAAAGAATGCCACTATTATCCTCTAAAGTGCAATGTTATTGAGAAAATACCTTTTCCATTCTTACCATTTAACAAGGGGCTCACCAGGATTAGTGAGGAAATCTTTGGCCGTATTTAAATTGATCCCTACCATCAAATTGTTAATGACACTAGGTGAAGGGGCACTTCCGGAACTTCCTTCCATGTTGCTTGGAAACAGAAGAGTTCAGTCACAAAAAAAACAAAAAACAGAACAAACAACAACAATAAAAAGGGTTCCCCTTCACTCAAAGATGAAAGTAGGGTAAACAGGAACTGCTCACAGGGACCTTAACCCCATTGGTGAGGGAGGAGTCAGTATTTTCCCTCACCTACTAGCTAGTGCCAATCATAAATATGCCACCCTATGGAACCCTCCTGAGAACACTTTCTGGACCTATGGAAGATCACAAGAGGGCTGGATCTGCTCTCTGTGACGGTACCATGTTTAAATATCGTTGCAACAAATATTGATGGAAAAAATATCGATGTAAAAATATCGATAACAAAAATATCAACCCCCCATACTTAAACAGGTATATTGACTTTAAAAAATAACATAACTTAAATAAAATTAATTAAATAATATTAATATTATTACCAAAATTAATTAAATGTAATATACATTTTAACTAATTATAACAAATAAACGTAATTTAATAATTATAAACACAAAAAATGAGTACATATACATATATTTACTTAAATACTTTTTAATAACTATTATCTTTATTTAATTTATAAGCTTTTTTAATTATATAATAATAAAGTAAACACATATATAAATAATTTTAAATACAATAAAATATTCAATATTTAATTAACACATTAAACTATTAAAAAAATACATACATTTAATAACAAAATGAAAACATTAGTAGGTAAATTGTTAGATAGCGAGGGGTTAAAATTACTATTCCCAATGCAGTGAGTGCAACAGTAGGGAAAGTGCTGGATAGCGGAGGGGTAAAATTTACTATTCCCACTCCAATGAGCGCAACAATAGTGAAAGCGTTGGATAGCCTAGGGGTAAAAATTACTATTCCCTCTCCAGTGAGTGCAACAGTAGGGAAAGCGCTGGATGGTGGAGGGATAAAAATTACTATTCCCACTCCAATTGGGTGCATCAGTAGGGAAAGCGTTGGATAGCATAGGGTTAAAAATTACTATTCCCACTCCAATGAGTGCAACAGTAGGGAAAGCTTTGGATAGCGTAGGGGTACAAATTACTATTCACACTCCAGTGAGTGCAACAGTAGGGAAAGCGCTGGATAGCAGAGGGTAAACATTACTATTCCCACTCCAATGAGCTCAACAATAGGGAAAGCATTGGATAGTGTAGGGGTAAAAATTACTATTTCCACTCTAAGTGCTGGATCCCACAACAATAAAAAACAAAACCATCAACATTTTTATTAACTTCAATTTATTAACATAATTAATATATACATTTAAATATTATATTATTAACTAAGATAATAAAACAATGTATTACACAATGCATTTAATAATTACTAATTAATGACATTTCATTTATAAATATTTATTACATAATCAATAAAAAATGACTTACCACCTTTCACACCATTTACACATATAAACACTACAACACACACCTAAAATTAATTACACAATTACAATTACTAATTACTAATTAATTGATGGTAATTCATTTGAAACTATTTAATATTTATTCAATAAAAAATTAATTACTTACCACCCTTCACACCATTTACACATACAATCATTACAAGACACACCTAAAATTAATTAAACAAGTAACACCATTAATTATTAATTCACTAATTGAAATGAATTAATAACTAATTATTAAACTATTATTATTTAATCAATGAACACATTAATTATTCAATACATTTTATATAATTAAATTACTTCCCACCCTATTCCCCTATAAACCCACAACCCGCTACGAAACAAAAAATGCAAAATTCAAATTAAAACAAAATTAACTACTATAAATTATTATTGAAATCTATATAATTAAATTACTTCCCACCCTATTCCCCTGTTAACCCACAACCCGCTACGGAACTAAAATAAATTAATACCTAGTAACATTCTAAAACATATAATAATATAACAAACAATTCTGATTAAAAACACTAAAATACATAACATTATGAATAAATCGATATTTTTGTCAACTATATTTTTGTAAACAATATTTGTTACGATATTTTTGTCATCGATATTACTTACCTGTCAGTCGATATTCATGTCAACTATATTTTTGTTGTCGATATTTCTTCCTCACAATATTTTTGCGTCAATATTAATGTCCCCCGATATTTCTCCGTAGATATTCCTGCTCTGCACCGTTTGTGACCTAGGAATAGGCCTTAAGGGTTGGACCTGCTCCCACTTGTACCCAGGGCAAAACAGTAGACTTCAAGTGACAGTTGGCCAACCTTCTGTGGGGCCACAGGGACTCAACAAGCTGCAAAAGGCCGTTTTTGTGAAGTGTTCAGTTGACCAGTACCAGATTGACCTGAACTGGACTTTGCTGGGGGCCTCTGCTGGAGTGAGTCCTGGACCAAAATAAACCCTAAGGTTCTTGGGAGCCTTAGAAGTGACCAGAAGGATCTGCTCCAAAAACCCTGAAAAGTGGGGACTTTGAACATTTTTGGACTTGGATAACCTCTGGAACTGTCTCTTTGGCTTTATAGCAAAGGTGTCCGATTTCAGTATGCCTTCCTTGGATACAGCTTCTGGTTTGCTTCACTTGAGGATTTTAAGCTCTGTATATTACTAAAGCATGATATGGTAGTGTAGCCATTTACAGACCGCCCATTTAAATGGCCATAGACTTTTCCACTGACATGCAGTTTTACTGATTAAAACTGTAAATCGTACATTGGACAATGGGGGATTTGGCTTTCAGCAAATATTTATCATTTGCACATCACCAAGCAAAGTGTTCTGATTTGTTTTAATCCTATTAAAATATTTATTTCCATCACACACCAGAATTTTTTTTAAGTGCTTTCCCAGCTATTGAGATATATTTAAAAATATTTATACAGTTCATCTACAAGGTATCTTAATGTTTTTAGAAACACAACTGACATCCTATAGCCTTTCATTCCACACAGAATGGTTAGACAGTTCACTTTACTTTTCTTTATCCGACGTTAAGTTAGAGGAGTTTGAAACACGATCTCCAGGATAAAATAAGGAACAATCTGTAAGAAGACATAAGCTGATACTTGACCTCTGTCTTTGAAAGCACAGCAAATGTAAAGATTTAAAGGCATCTTTATTGCTCTTTCACTTTCTTAATTATAAGAAAACCTGTTCTTTCTCAGCTGGAGTCTCTCGCCAGACTGGGCCAGTAGTCCTAAAAATAGTTCGCCCTCATAACACCTGACTGGCCATAGTGAGTGAGCGAACAGTTTTTTCGAGGCCTGAATTTATTAATGTTTTGGTACTGTATAAGTACTTTACACATTGCCCAAAGTTCATCTTGCCTGCTCTGTGCCATAGCCACCAGGAGGTTGAGCTCAGGTTAATTTAGTGACTTTGGAGCTCAACCTGACAAGTTACTGTCATTATTACTTGAGGTCGACTATTGTCCTCCCCAAATAATAATCAGTTTTCTTAGTTATTTGTAGGAGTTGAGTGGTGAGGCAACCTCTGTCTTTTCTCCACTCGCATTCTAATGCTTTCTGTTTTGTCCTGTCCCTTGTTTCCCACTGTATATCATCCCAGAGCACAGAAGAAGTACTTCACGATTGGCACAATGGAAATGAAATGACCATCAGTCATGAAGACACTGCATCTCTTCTCCTTCACTTATATGAAAATTATTACCTGATAGGTTCAATGAGACATTGTAGAGGTTTCACATAACAACATGGTAGGGCTAAAGGTAGAAGGGATAATAGAGAGGTTCTATTTCAAGGCCCACAGTATATGAGGAAGAGTCTGAAGAAATGATGTTGTCATTGCCTGCATTATCAGTGACTGAAATTTATTTTTCAAGATTGCCTTCTGCTTCCAAGAATTTATCAGCTGATGACACGGCACAAAGACTTTCATGAAGTATGTGGAAACATGACAAGTTGCCTCTTCTGAAATGTCCGTCTCTCCATGCGATGAACCTGGACTCTTTAATGATCGTGACTGGCAGGGGTTCCAGATCAAAGTAAGGGTAGTTTTTATGAGAACCTTGGGGTCACACAAGCACCTGATCTCCTTAACAAAGCCTTGGTTACTTTACTCTCCCCTTTTTTAATTTGCTTCATCTTCACTTTTGCACACATCAGTAAGCCCCTGGCGGTACGGGGTAAACTTACCAGCACTCCACAACCAAACAGGGAGGAGCAGAAGGTGAAGGATCAAATGAGCGAGAAAGGCCTACAGGATACGCAAGGCCAGAAATTGCTATTCATCTGTGCTCACGCCCTGTCAGCCCAAGTCACATATCCACAGCCCCAATCAAAATCGCACGCAGGGCCAGATCCTGTAGAAATAAATACAGTTATTTATGGGAAAACACCTCTGACTAGCCAGCTGCTGACCCAAGAGGCTCAGATACTTCTTCAGATGCCGCAAACGGTAGATGGGAAAGAGACACTGGCAGATAAGTTGGATTCTGCATCTGGGTTAGAACCAGAATCAGAGCCAGAAAAAGACAAAGATATATTCCGGACCTCGAGACTCAACGAAAACCTTGGAAAGAAAAAAGCTGAACAAGATACTTCAGTACAAGAAATGCTTATAATTATTTTGCAAGAATTAAGAGATTTGAAGGCATTGCAAAAATTTGAAATTTCACAGCTGCAAAGTAGATTAACAAAGATGGAGGAGAATCTAGGCAATCTACCCAGAAGGGTTACAGAGGCGGGGGCTCGTGTCTCGGCCCTGGAAGATACCATCTTTACCATGCAAAAGGATCTCCAGGTGTTGAATAAAAATAAGTGTTAGATGGAATCAAAGCTACAAGACCTAGAGAACTATAATAGGAGATCCAATCTACGCCTCCTGGGAATATCGTAAAACATGGTAAAATGGACTGAGTCTCTCTTGAAAAAGGCAATACCTGAATTACAAGGAGCTCCCACAATCACCAGAGCCCAGAGGGTACCTGCACATAAACATGCAAATCTTAAGTACCCACGAACCATCTTGATAAACTTTTCAGATTATAGAATCAAAGAGCAAATCACTGCCTCTGCTCATCAACCGGAATGATTTCATCAAAATGATTGACTCTTTTAAGGTCAAAGGGGCGCAGGCGATGATTGTGCAACAATCTAAATTAAAAATGATAGCCAAAGGATTTTTTTTTATTTTCACGGACATACTAGAAGCTCAAAACCTTTTGGAAGGTCTCAATGCAACCTAAGGAAAAGGGAATTCTGTGGAAACTCTGTGACAATAAGTCTGCCTTGAATAATAACGAGCAGTGACATGAGAATCACTTAAAAGCCTAAAATTCTAACAGTCTTCTCTGAGAGTCGGACGTAAGGTGAATCAGGGGACGTAACAGGATGCAACAAGATGGCATCCAGTAAAAAGGAGGAGAAGGAGTCAAGGACAGTGGGACAATTGGGCTTACCTTCTTCCGGGGAGGGTGGTGCGGGAGGTGGTGGTGGTAGGGATAAAGCAGTTAGAAAAAGAGAGTTCATAGATGAACATTTTCTTTTCTCGAATAGGTCTAGGAAGAGGATACGTATTGCTGCTATTGATACTGTCTGATATAATTGTCTGTACAGTTTACAATATATTGCACATTGAACATAGCACTTTAATGCACTTTATTGTATGTTTTGCACAATGGATATAATATGTACTGTAGTATTTTGGTCTAATCGGTCTACTAGCTGCGCGATTTGCACTTTAAGTAGCCAGATGTGATTTTTATACAAGAGACACATTTCCGAGTCTTAACAGATGCTAGTAAAATGTTAAAAAAGTGGGCTGGTTTTTATTGCTCATCTGTGTCAGGGACAGCTCAGAGGGGTGTGGGCATCTTTATAGGCAAACATGTCCAATTTCATGTTGAAGCATCACATTCAGACACGAGTGGTAGATGAACATTCTTTTTTTAAAAAAAAACCTTTATTGTAGCATTCAATAAAAATACAAGCATGGGCCTACAACCGCAGGGGCCGCCCGCTAAACAAAATTAAGACCCCCTATATCACAGTACGACACAGCTCATCAGCCGACAACCCTGAGGTCCAGCAGCGATTCAGGATAGAACTTGTATTAGAATGCACAACCGAGTCTCAGGATAAGACAGAGGTTCCATTTTATATTATTTAGGAAAGGATCAGGTGCCATAAATCAAACAGAAGAATACGGGGGACAGGGCAAGAGACAGGATATGTACGTAATAACCGCTATAATGGAACATTGGCGCCAAAGCATACGGATCGGTGCAAACGACAATACAATATACATTCAATGTTGAGCGCCAGTTCTCAGGGCTTGCCCACCCGGGAATCAGGATATCATAAAAAGCATAAGCACTAAAAACAAGTACACAATAAGAATCCGAATGATTCGCACGCTATACTGATCCTTTAAAGAAGAGAAAGGGAAGGAAAAATAAAGGCCATAGAAATAAAAAAGGCAAAATAAAAAACCCTTTCCAACCCCCCACCTTGCACCCCTGCAAATGGCTACAGCATGCCTGTCGCCCCTAATATCTAAAACCCTAAAAGTAGGAAAAAGAATGGAGGAGGGCTTATCCGTTTGGGCTCCCAGCCCCTTTAGTCCCCCAGCCAGAAACAGACACCCCCTATCACTAAAAGACCAACGTATGACAACACTTGTAGATGAAATTAGGGGGCACCGTAATACACCGCCCAGCCTTTTAGATCAAACAGTTGCAGGTCGAACACCCGTAAAAGCCACTCCAACCTGTCTCAACCTAGTTGATCTTAACTTTGGCCCTTTCGAGCCAGCACTCTGTTCCCATGATGCACTGGGCCAGGGTCAGACTAATTTACATGTAGCCAGGTTCTGAGCTGGGATGGTGCAGTGAGCTAAAAAACGGTGATGGATCAAGCCCTGATATTTGGACTGGGTAAGAGTGGTCTGCTTAATTCAGACACTCTGTTCATCACCACCCCCTTTTCTGAATCGACCAATCACAATCACCTCCCCAGGTGAATCTGGCATCCTCGGGGGGGACAAACAGGATCACAAACGTGCAGATGTGGAGGGTGCCCAGTCTTTATTCGCAGCCACGGTCAACCCGGTTAAGGCCGCAGGCCAGAGACCCCGACCCACCGAACCCCGGCGGGCCCAATACCGGGTCCGCGGGGCGGGGACCCCCACCCGCATCCAACAGCAAGCAGAGTCACTCCTCCATCGATGCTGAGCAATAGAAACGATCGCCGCCAAATTCGGGCTTAAACAAAGCCTCCACTCCGATTGACCGGACCCAGCCTGGGTCTCCCGGCCGATGTTGTTGCACTGCAGTCTGGCTGTAAAAGTACTTGAGGCCCCGGCTTCACCGCTGGAGTAGGCCACAATCTTCAAATCGATGGAACTTCGTCAAACCAGCCGATAAAAGTTCCCGGATTTCACCATCGGAGTCGGAACAGATCATGCACACAGAGGCTAGGCGTAAAATCAGGATAATGTACAGGATATTGTGGCGGGATACGGAGGTCGGCGGAGCCGGGAGCCTAAGCAGCCGACGTAGCTCCTCCCTCGATGAACATTCTTACATGGGAAAATAAACCAGATAAATCTGATACTTGCTACAATTTATGCGCCAGTCATGGATGACCCGCTCCCAATTTTACAGTTAAAGCAAGCACTATCAGGTATACCAGGCCATATGCAGTGGTGATTTTAATTTTCTGCAAAATCCCGCGGTTGATTCAACTAAAAAAGACCGAAGACAAAACAAACCATAAGTAGCGATCGCTTTACTGAAATGTAAGACAGATTTAGATATCCTGGATAACTGGCGGCTCAATAATCTGATTAAACGTGAAAACTCCTGTTATTCGGCAAAATACGATTCATCATCAAGGCTAGACATTTTTCTAACCTCTCATAATCTGGAAGTTGGTAAATATGAGCATATAGTTAATGCCTACTCAGATCATGCCCTCATTAAGATAGAAACCATTTTAGGGAAGACAGGTGAAGAAACATCGAGAAGGTGGTATTTTAATAAACTTAATTTAGCAGACAAACAGTCATGTGCAGAAATAGAGAAGGAGCTCAGTTTCTTTTTCAATACAAATAAGGACCTTTTCTGAGCAAATGCGGCCCCGAGGAATCACAACAGCAGTAATGGCACAGAGTCCCTGACTGCTGTTGTTTTCCATGGGGGCCGCAAGGGAAGGTCTGGCGGGCCGCAAGGGAAGGTCTGGCGGGCCGCAACTGGCCCGCGGGCCGTACTATGAGTACCGCCGTTATAGGTCAATAAGTCTTTTAAATACTGACTATAACGTTTTCACTAAACTTCTTGCTAATCGGATAAATAAGATGGTGGGAACTCTTAGTGGGACAAATCAGTGTGGTTTTGTAGCGGGGAGACAGCTTTATATTAATACAAATTTCCTACTAGAGGCATTGGATTTTTTAATATCCATAAGGTTGATGCCCAGATTTGGTTTTTAGATGCCGAAAAAGCATTCGATCTTGTTTCTTGGAACTGCCTTTTTACGATTTTAGAAAAGCTCGGCTTCCCAAATGAGTTTGTATTTTAATTAAAACAACTTTATATAAATTCTCAAGCGCAAATTCTAATCAACTCTGTCAATGTAGGGACATGCAAAATAAATAGAGGCACTAGACACGGCTGTGCCCTTCCCCGATTTTATTTGCTCTATTTATAGAGCCACTAGTAATTGCATTCAGGGAAAAAAGAGCCCATACTGTCCCGGCCCAAGGAATGGCAAACATAAAATTATACGCTGACGATATTGTTCTATTCCTGGATTTCCTGGATACTCAGACGGAAGTTATGAAAGTTTTTGCAGACTTCGAAAAATAAGAGGTTATAAAATCAATAAGACCAAAACAGAAATTATATTATGTAATTGAGCATCAAACTCGTGGCAAAAAGACTTTAATGGATGAGGCCCCACCCACGAAGCCAAGAAGCCGCACTGGAGATGAATGGCCGCTGCAGTTCACAAACGCGTTGATGGCTCGGATCTTTACCGGCTTTTTAGCGTTTTTTCAGTGGCTTTTTTGCGGAGGTTTGTGAGCGACTGAGCGGAAGCGAGGCTGGAGCGAGGGACGATTAAAGCACCTGGATGTGCCCCGAGCGCTGAGCACCGAGCTCCTAGTAAAAGCTCCAAGCTCCATGCAAAAGCAAATGTAAGCGAGTGAGCAACACAGTGGGGCTGGAAGGAGAATAACCGGCGAGTCTGGAATAGAGTTGCGCAAAGAGGGGCTAAGATCAGGATTTTACACGAGGGTTTCGCCGATTAGCCCTGCACTTTGACCCAACACCCTGGACACCCTAACAGCAATTAGGGACGCACACTTGGTTGTCGTCTACTGCCGTGAGGGGAACGGCTCTTCTATTCACACTCCTCCACTTACTGGCTGCTTGGGGCAGGGGCTGTGTGCGAGACCCCTCTGGATCGGGACCGCCGTGAGGGAAACGGCCATCGCTGAAATCACGCCGTGGACTACAGAACCCAACAGCCCCTCAGCGGCGCGTGCTGATAGCGTCATCAACAGGCACCTGCAGCCCTCATTAGCGCTTCACGCTTGTCCGTCAGTGGCCGGAAGAGGCTGGGCTGGGCCAACTCCCCTTAATCTTCTTCTCCATTCTGGCTGCAGGTGCGTGACCTTACTTTTCCATTTGAAATCCTAGTGAGCTGGCAGTAACTGTTCAAAATGTGTAGGCGCAAGCCTCTATTGTCTCCAGGCCCTATACTATCTTCTGTACAGCCAACTGCCATTGCCAAAATGTTACAAAGAGCCATTGCGGTCGTCGCCAATGAAATCGAGCTGACTGAAAGGCGACTCTCTCTCACCCCAGATCTGATTCCTCCAATCTCCCCTCGCATTGCTTCTGGGTCTGTTTCTTTGCCGAATCTGTTGTCCCCAATATCATCACCTGAATGCGTCCCTGAAAGTCCAGTGGAGTTGGCCTCCAGGGGCGTTCGCTCCAAAACCTGAAAACTGGCCACTCGACCAAAAATTAAGCTAAAGAACGCCAAACCACTGAAGCCTGTACTAGATCCTATTGTTCTGGGACAACCCTTATCTAACACTATAGCTCTGGAACAACCGGCCTGGGTTATGGAGGTCATATCGGACATGCGGATCCAAGTAAGGACTATTGTCAGGGATAAACTAAAAAACATTTGGGACCGAGTGGACAAGCTAGCCAAATTGGTGGAACAATGGGTAGACAGGGATAACCTAGACAGGAGGGACATAGTCCCGATCTTACCCATAGGGACCAATCATGAATCCTCAAGTAGTATTAATATTACCCCAGAAGAGGAAACAACTAGGAGCCCTAAAGTAGGGCCAGGTAAGGTCTCCCTGAATAATACTGACTCCCAAGGTCTGCCGGCTAGAAGTTGCGAAAGTGACTTAGTTATGCCACATGCAGAGGTCCACAACCCAGTAGACAGTAGGGAAAAGAATGCGCTACCTATGGAATCTTCTGATTCGATCCCCCCATTACCTTGTTTAGATCTCCCACCAGCCTCAGTCCCTCTTGTACTAATCCTGGCAGGCGTACCAGTGTTAGAAAAAGGACGGAGAGAGTCATTCATTGAAGTAAGAAATAAAGTTTGTCACTGGTTTTTGTTAAACAAACAATATAAAATTAGGGATGTTGGAGAAATCATTGTGCAAAAACAACTATTGATGGACAGAATGCAGAACAAGGTCATACATTCACCCCAGTACAGAGAACTGGGCCTAAATCCATTGTTTTTTTGAACTCCGCACCACCCCAGTTCAGTCATGGCCATATGCAAATCAGCCTTGACCCTGTGCCTCATGGAAACAGTCCAGCCCGAACTGCCAAACCATGTCTTCCCTGGACCGGAATCAAGCATCCTATGACCGGTTTCTGGCTATCAGCCGTCTTCAGCCAGGATAGCTTGACTCCAGTGGTGTGGAGAGCACGGGACTCACGGGACTCACGGGACTCACGCCTGAGCATACAGATTTGCATATAGCCATGTCTGAACTGGGGTGCCAGAGTGGGCTAAAGAACGGTGATGGATTAAACCCAGATCTGTTGACTGGGTGTGAATGTTTGATTGGTTCAGATGCTCCGTTCATCACCACCCCCTTTTGTACCGCTTTGTTCGCCATAAGTTGGCAGGGTATGCTCAGACATGAGTCCCTTGCCACTTTGCCACTGGATTCAAGCAAGCCGGGCTGAAGACGGCTGGAATGCCAGAAACCGATCCTCGGAAGCTTGTTTTCGGTCTAGGGAAGGCATGGCTTGGCAGTTTGGGCTGGACTGTTCCCATGAGGCACAGGGTCAGACTGATTTGCATATGGCCATGTCTGAACTGGGGTGGCAGAATGGGCTAAAGAACGGTGATGGATTAAACTCAGATCTGTTGACTGGGTGTGAGTGTTTGATTGGTTCAGATGCTCCGTCCTTTCTTGAATCCAGTGGCAAAGTGAGCAAGGGACTCACGTCTGAGCATGTCTGTCCCTGTGGACTCTGGTATATAGGCAGCATGACTGCACATGCCAAAAAAAAAAAATATTGGAACATTACCAAGCCATTGCACACAATGACGAAAAATACCCAGTGGCAAGGCACTTTTGTGAGAAACATTTTTCAAACCCTGCCCTAATGAGTTTTTTCATTTTGGAACAGATAAACAGGAGCCCCAGGGGTGGCAACAGGGTGTTGAGATTGAGGCAAAAAGAGTCCAAATACATCATACATTTCCAGACAAAGGCCCCTTGTGGCCTCAATCAGGATGAGGAGTTAGCGATTCATTTGAAAGAAAACATATGTACTCTTTCATATTGTTACACCTTATACTTGTCTGCTATAAACCTGATTACCTGTCACTTATTTGGACTCATAGTGCAGGTCACTCCTTGAGCTAAGACTTTCATGTATGTTCTTTCTATCTGTAGTTTTCTTCTCCATGCTCACTTATGCTTGTTTATTAATGGTATGCATACACTGTGGTCGCCTGTAGGTATATATAGTTAGGATTTTTTTGAATAGGGATTTCTGAAAATTCTATGTTGAATAACTTTGGCGTTGATGGACGGAATTGGCTGAAATTTTCAGGAAAATGGCACATTTTGATTCTGAGCGTCCCCTGAAAGTTTGGGGGGTTTCGTCAAGAGGGGGCCGAGAAAAAAGGGGGGTCCCAAAACATGTTTTTAACATTGAGTTTTCCATAGGGCGGTTGGACTCACTTTTAGCTCGAACGGCTGAATGGATTTCTATGGAACTTGGCAAAATTGTAGAGACTGTTTGCCCGATGTGCCTTTGCTAGGTCTCAAGATATGTGCTCCAGTGGATTTTGAGAAATTAACGTTCAAAAAAATATATATATCTGTGACAGCGTCCCGGTTAGCGCCCCGGTTCGCGTACCAGACGCGTAACGGAACTTCGCAAGGAGAAGAGGATTGGCTCTCCGGTGACTGTCAACATTCTAAACAGTCCGGAGCGGCCGCCATCTTGTCTCTCGGTAGGATTGAGAGACAAGAGGTGGAAATAAACGAAGGGGGAAATGAATGAAAGGGGGCAAGGTAGACCCCTCCAGACCCCCTAGGATTGATGTGGGGGCTATTAAAGGGCCCAGCGGGGCAAAAAAATAAAATACATTTTTTTTCGATTTTTCGCGGTGGAAGCGCTACCCGGTACGCGAACCGGGTAGCTCACCGGTAGCGTAACGGGAGTCCGCCATCTTGTGTTTCGGACGAATTTAGTCACAAGATGGAGGATAAACAATGTTGGGAATGGGTATAAGGGGGCGCGGGAGACATATCCTGACCCCCTAGGTTTTCTGAGGGTGGCTGAGGAGGCCCATATATGTAAAAAAAAAACACAGTTTTTTTTCAAATTTTCGCACGGTTAGTGCCCGGTCCATGCACCGGGTAGCGTTCCGGAAAGCGTAACAAGGGGAAAACCAAGGGAAATAGTAAAATAATATTTTAGAGTGCTTTGAGGTAGGGTAGCTCTGAATAGAGCTGTTGTGTTGTGTGGGTGATGTAAGTACCAACATGTAGGTACCAATGAAGAGTCTAAAATTCAATGTACACCGTCTCCTCTGTAGATATTTTGAATGTTCTAATATGGGTTATTTAAATGTAAATGTGTGGAAAAGCACTTCATGCTTTAAAGCAATTGTATTTTTGAACTGATTGTTCTTTCCTCTTAGTCCTCCTCTTCGTTTTTTTTTCCCCACACTCTTCTTCAGCATGATAGTTGATAAATTCGTTCCCTCAAAAAATGTATATACATAAAAAAATTATATTAAATACATATAAAATATATTTTTCCTTTAAAAGAAGAATACATTTTACAGCTTTTGATATTTGCTATTAAAAAACCATTGAAATTCACTGAAAAAAACATAGGTTATAGACCATATATAGTTAGGAATTAGCATTTACAAAACCTTGAAAATTCACTGAAAAAACCATAGCTTATAGACCATATATAGTTAGGAATTAGCATTTACAAAACCTTATTTTACTCACACAAAACCATTGAAATTCGCATATATAGTTAGTTGCACTAACTATATATCGCGCACCCGCAATCCACTGCTGATCATGTCACATATTACATCATTCATGACATGGTCAGTGACATCACTGATGACATCACTGATGACATCTCAAATGACATCTCGTGATCAAGAGGTTTTACCTCGAAACGCGTTGGGTAGGAGCTGAACATTAAAGCTCTTTAAAACTGCAAAGCTGGCCTGGACATTCCTTTCTTCACCGTGTGGAATTTCTTTTGGATATATATATATATATATATAATAGTTAGTTGGACATTTCATTAGTACAAAATCATAGAAATTCCCCTGTTATAGTTAGTTCAGCTAACTATAACACGCCCCCCTGCAATGCACTGCTGATGACGTCACATATCACATCATTCATGACATGGTCAGTGACATCACTGAATACATCACTGATGACATCTCAAATGACATCACTGATAACATCACTGATGACATCATCCATGTAACAATCTGATGCACCACCTCACACCGTAATATAACCTTTGATACACCCCCTGTAAAATACGGAGTTCCCTTTTCAAAACCATTGAAACACCAAAACCAGTTACTACAAATGCACTCACTAATTCCTAGATCTACAGACACATGCACTCATTCACCCATACAACCATTCATACATGTAGTCACTGATCAATACAACACTATCATGTGCACTCTTCCAGCTATACAGACACTGACACACCACCATTCATCCTACTGACTCATGCACTCATCGTAGTCAGAAATAAAAAGAATGAATCAAAGTTCCATTTACTCACCTCCCCAGTTATATACACCACACCTCATTTATTCATACAGATACTAATGCATACTTACTCTCTTATATAATCACTAATACAAGTATACACTCATCCATACAACCACTTTCACAATCACTGACTCTCACATATAGTCATTTATATACTCCAACTCTCACATACACTGCCTTTTACATATGTAGTTACTTGGACATGTACTCCTGAGACATCCAAACTTTCACCTACACATGCATGCACTCACCCACCCATACAGCTGTTTCCACATGCACTCTTAAACTCATACACCCAGTGAATCAACCACTCAAATATCTATGCACAGAGTCACACACCTCCCACCCATCCAAACACACTGAGTCTTCCATACAAATACCTAGGCAATCAATCAATAACCCATATAGACACTCATGTATCTACTGACCAACCCATCAGCAGCTTACACAACAACAGACAGACGGATACAGACACTCACACAGTTTTGTCACTAACACATGCATTAACGAAGACACATTTTATCACTGACTTATACAGTCAGTCACGCACCTACTAAATCCTTCATCCAGACACTGATACACCCAGTCATTGTACAATACATCTTGGTATATATATAAAACATATTTAAAGTTTATATAAAAACACGTTCACTGGATGATGTCATCAGTGATGTCATTTGAGATGCCATCAGTGATGTCACTGACCATGTAATGAATGATGTAATATGTGACGTCATCAGCAGTACATTGCAAGGGCGCGAGTTATAGTTAGCTGAACTAACTATAACAGGTGAATTTCTATGGTTGTGATCTTTGTTATTACCTAGAATCAGCACTCCAGTTTTCTCCCCGTTAAGTTTTAGTGAGTTGGCTTGCATCCACGGTGCAATTTTACGTAGGCCCGATTGGAGAGACGAGGGTTTGGATACTCTTTCAGCAGAAAGGGAGAAGACAATTTGGGTGTTGCCGGCGTAGGAAAATATCAACAATCCCGCCTCAGTGGCGATGGTCGCCAGAGGTTTAACATAAATGTTGAATAATAAAGGGCTCCAAATAGAGCCCTGTGGTACCCCGTAGGGGGAGGCATAAGTGTTAGAAGTGGCGGCTGAGGAGAAAACCTGGTATGTCCGGTCCGTCAAAAAATCTGTCAACCATTTCAAGGAAGGCCCATCTATGCCAATAGTGCCTAGGGCTTGCAATAGCACGGTATGGGATACCGTGTCGAAAGCGGCACTCAAATCAAGTGTTATGAGTGCTACAGTATCGCCAGTGTCCAGACGGCTGTGCAGCATTTCAGTAACTCCTAATAGCGAGGTTTCAGTGGAGAAACCTTCCAAGAAGCCCGATTGAGAAGGATGTAGGAGGTTGTGGGATTCAACATAGCGAGTCAGTTGCATGTTCACATGTTTCTCTAACATTTTGGAGAAAACAGGGAGCAAGGAGAAGAGGCGAAAATTAGCCAACTGAGCCGGATCGGCATTTTCTTTCTTTAGAAGTGGGAGAATCATGGCATGCTTCCACTCAGGAGGAATCTTAGCTCCCTCTAGGGAGGCGTTATGTAGCTCCATGATCAACTTCACAGCCGGTAACTCAATGTTTCGTAGCACAGCCACAGGAAGTAGGTCTAAGGGAGAGCCAGATTTAAGGCTCTCTAAAATTTGTTTAAAAGAGGAGATAAGTAGTGGATGCCAATGTTCAAGTTTGCTTAAGCAGGTCTCCAGTTGATACTCTAACTGAGGGTTGATGTTGAATAGAGTAGGCATAGGTATCGTTTGCAGTACAATCGTAGCATTTGCAGTATTTAATCCTGTATAATTTTTTTCAACTTTGTTCAGGAAGAACTTTGCAAGGTCCTCACATTGAGATTCGTTGAGAATCGGCGGGGCAACTTTGTTTGCTGTACCTGAAATTCTTTAACCAATTTAAAACGGACTTTGGGGCAATTTTGGGCATTAGTCTTTCTATTACTTTACATTTGCCTTTTTCCATTCTTCGATTACTTACTGAAAACCAGGGAGCAGAAGGGCGATGATTGTACAGTTTCTGAGTGTAGGGGGAAGGCAAGTATCTACAGAATTGGAAATCCAGTTTTTAATAGTTTTCAAATGTGTTGTAGAAATTGACTTAATGGGCGGGGCATTATTAATTAAAACATTGTTAAATAGTTTCATATCTAGTTTCCCCCTGTTGAATTAAGCTTATTGCCTAGAGCTGGGGCACATGAGTTATTCAATTCTATCCTAACTCCGAAGCCAACCAAAACATTATCAGACCAAAGGACAGGGAGAGCAGGAGAGCATCATAAAAAGGGACTGTTTGAAAAAATGGGATTCAGCAAATGGCCTGCCACATGAGTGGGGCCTTTGTTATGAAACAATATGTTCATGGCCGCCAAGTCAGTAATTAAAGTAGAACTGACCGCACAAGTTGGATCATCAAAGTGAAGATTCCTATCACCCAAAATCGTGAAATTAGCTGCACCGAGTAGGTATGGAGCGACTAAGTTAGGAAATAAGGCGGCCCACGGGCCAGTCGGCCCAAGAGGATGATAAGAAGAATTACCGAAAGAGTATATTGAGGAGTCAAGGCCAATTGAAATATCATGACCTCTCAATTCTTACATGTAAATTTTTCAAAATGACATGTATATTTATCTTTAAAAATGAATGCAAGACCACCACCTATTTTGTCTTTCAGATCTATTCTTACAATGGAGTATCCAGCCGGCAGTGCAGTGGCTACATCCGGGCCAGAGCTCGCGTGGAGCCAGGTCTCCGTTAAAAAGATAGCATCAGGGTGCCCACTGGTTAGAAGGTCAAATATGCAGGCATTGAGAGGGATGCAAATGTTTCTACCACCTTGTATTTTAAAATTGAAATGTACGGACAAAACTGCTTTTAAAAATACCGCACTTGGGCGATTTGGCTCAAAATAACAGCATTCTTTTTAAGTAGCACTTGTCACTCACCCGCACGCCTCTTGCACCCTTGAACACCCGGCTCCCGCGCCTCCCCGGTCCACCACGGGATTTGTTTCCCAATTGTTGTGGAGGGAGGAGCGGAGCTCACAGCACTTCCGGGCCAGAGGGGAGGAGGGGGCAGACCTCACCGGCAGCACCCCATTTAACGGGAAGCTTTTCACCATGCGCAGCGGGCGCGCCACCGGCGCGCCAAGGCAAGCTCGTCTGCGCCCGTCCGCGTCCGTTCGGGGCCGGGGGCCACCCCCCTTGTCCGGCTGTCCATCCACTCTAGGAAATACAGCCCACAAGCTCTTCGCCAGCTAAGGAGAGATGTTCTTCCATCATGTCATTTATCCTGGAACCCTTCAGTACACCATACCATCTGCAAACAATGTAGGTTCCAATATCTGCCAGCACGAGCAAACCAAACATGTCAGTATTCTATGTATCTGCTCAACTGCAGATCTCTCCGCAAACACTCTCTGGAAATCTCTCTACTAATTGAGGACATAAAACCTGACATTCTGATCCTCACAGAGACTTGGCTGCAAGAATATTCAGGGCCAGACATTGTTCAAACCCTCCCCCATGGATACCAGATACTGTGCAATGATCGCAAAAAAGGAAGGGGGGGTGGTCTGGCAATAATTCATAAAACTTGTTACGAAATAGGCACCCTCCCTGCCCCCATCCCAGATAGTGAAAGTCTTCCGTTCACAATAAAATTCAGTCCCACAAACTCATTCTCAGGAATACTTATATACCGCCGCCCGGAGGCCCAAAGACAGTTTCTCCCTGCCCTCGCACCAACCATAGCAAACCTTGCTTATAGCACTGCAAACTTCACTCTCCTTGGTGATCTGAACTCACATTTTGATGATCCGACCGATCCTAACGCCAGAGAAATAATGTCCAGCTTAGACGCCACTTAACTCCGGCAACAGGTCCACGGCCCCACTCATCAAAAGGGTCACCTCCCTGACCCATTTTTCAGTAACTGCCCGAACCTGCGAATCAGAAAACCCTCTCCCCTCCCCTGGACAGACCACTTTCTCATCCCTTTCACATGGACTACTCCCAAGTCCCACCGTCCCAGACCCATAACAGCGCAAACATCCAGAAACTGGTCCAAACTCCCCCAGCCAGAATGGTTGGAGAAACTTGAGTCAACCAAACCACCTGTAAGCTCCAATCCCATAGAGAATATGAATTACAACACCTGGATCACTAAATCTCTTGATCTAGTGCTCCCACAAAAAACAATAACTCCAAGCGCGGGACCACAACTGTCCCATGGTACACCACCAACCTACGGGAAGCAAAACGCAACTGCAAAAAAATTGAGAGGAAATGGCGCCTGGACTACTCGCCCTCTGTAAAAATGGCCTACAAAATGGCAATCAAAAACTACAAAATCAGTATTAAACTAGCGCAGGCAACCTACTTTGAGGACAAAATCAATAAAGCCACCTCTAAACCCAAAGAAATCTATTGGATAGCTAAATCCCTCCTCCAACTGCCAGACGCACCAAAGGAGCATGCCAACATCCAAGGTCACTGCGATGACCTAGCAGAATTCTTTTTACACAAAATTGAAACAATAAACTCCTCTATCACTCTCCCCGTCCCTCTGAGTAGCTGCTCCCCAGACCCCTTGCCCCCCTCCTCAGTCACACTCGAGCACTTCCCCCCGTTAGACCTCAGCAATCTAGAGGGAATCATACTACAGGTCAAATGAGGCTCACCTAAAGACCCGGCTCCCCTACGAATCCTACTCCAAGCCACGCATTACATCTCACCCACGATTCTTGACCTACTAAACACCTCCCTACACAACAGCACCGTCCCATCCCCTTGGAAACAAGCGATGGTTTAGGCCCTTCTAAAAAAACCTAGCCTGGACCCGGATAACCCTTCCAACTACAGGCCAATCTCCCTACTACCTTGGCTAAGCAAACTCCTGGAAAAACACGTCAACTCAGTAATGACGAGCTTCCTGGAGTCAAACTCCAAACTCAACCCATCTCAGACGGGCTTTAGGCCCATCCATGGGACCGAAACGGCACTTATCGCAGTGACGGAGGAGTCAAGAAGGATTTTGGACAATGGTGGTTCGACGGCCATCATTCTCTTTGACCTTAGTGCCGCCTCCGACACTGTAAACCACAACATCCTACTCCACCGCCTCAGCAAAGTGGGGGTCTCGGGAAAGGCAATCACTTGGCTCAACGCCTTTCTCGCAGATCGCTCCTTCCAGGTATTTGAGAAAGAACACGTCTCACCCAGCAAACCCCTGAATTGTGGAGTACCACAGGGCTCCTCCCTGAGCCCCACTCTTTCTAATATTTATATGAGTCCACTGGCTGAGGTCATCCGCCCATTTGGAGTAAAAATTGTCACATAAGCGGACGACACACAGCTGGTGGTCACCCTAGATCCCCCCTTAACGCACACCACAGTCTCTACAAGTGCCTGTAGGCAGTCTCCTCATGGATGACATCCTCCTGCCTGAAGCTGAACGGGGAAAAAACAGAGCTCATGCTCCTCGGAAACACCATGACCAAAACCATCGACCCAATCTGCCCCCCCCCCGCTTAGGCTACCCTCCCCCTCCGAAAGAAGTAATCAAAAGCCTCGGTATATGGCTGGACAGGTCCCTCAACTTTAACCACCAGGCCACCAAATTATTGGCAATCTGCTTCGGACTCCTGCGACTACTGCGCAAGATCCTCCCCCTCCTCCCTTTCCACGCAAGACGGATGATGGTGCAAGGCCTCATCCTGTCTCGTTTAGACTGTGGGAAGGCCCTTTACCTTGGGGCCCCACAGTCCACTCTTAACAAACTCCAAATAATTCAGAACTACGCAGCTAGAACCCTTCTCCAAATCCCCCGCAGAACCTCAGTTAAAACCCGACTAAAAGACCTTCACTGGCTCCCAGTAAAGTCCAGGGTCGAGTTCAAGGCCATGTGTATTGCCCACCAGTCCTATTGGGGCACAGGTCCCTCTATCAACCTCCCCCTTATAAATGCTTACCACCCTAACAGACAGCTGAGATCTTCGGCCTCGCACCTCATGACAGTGCCCTGTGTCAAGACTGCTGAGTGCGGAGGACGCTCACTCTCCCACAACCTCGCCAGACTCTGGAACTCCCTTCCCCTCACATTCAGAGCAGAGCCTAACCTACTGACTTTCCGGAAGCTCCTGAAAACTTGGCTTTTTAACAAACCTGTGTAATCCCCCGCATTTCTTCCTTTTCTCCGACCTCCGCAGTGCTGGGACGCCTTAGAGTAGCCATCGCGCTTTACAAATTGTCTTTTCATTTCATGTTGGCCCTATGTTTTGGCAACGAGCGATAGTTCATGTTAAAAAACGTAAAGGCTAGATTATTAGTATTAGAATTCCTAGAAGTTTTTTTTCCCCATGCCCTGTTGTGATATAAAGGATTGTCAGAGACATCATGAGACTTATGAGACTGAGAGTCCAATATAAGACCACAGCCTTCACAGCTATGCATCAAGTGGTAGTGGTAGCAGGGTACAATTGCACACAGCCTATGTGATGACAACTGCATAGTTCCAGTAATTGTTTCTGAGAATAACTAACCGGACTTTTCAGAAATGGTGCAGGGGTTGTGGCCCTTGGTCCTGGTCGGTCGCGGACAGGCGCAGATGGGCTTGCTTTAGGCGCGCCTTTGGCGCACCATCGGCTCATCCACTGACCACGCCTGCTGCACGTTCGATCTGTGGACTCTCCCATGAGTACTGGTCTGTTTGAAATTTGAGCCTTGAGATATATGTGAGCCTGCCCCCTGAGGAAATAGAAATTTTTAGGTAATCAATGTGTCCCCCACTCGCACCCTATCCATGCACCCATGTTCCATGTATGTCGTGTAATTCCTTTCCCGTGCCTGCCATGAAGACGCATATGCATTTGCGTCCAACGTTAACATGTCAGTTATTCAGTCCTCCATGAAAACCACGTTAATTTGGCTTTTAGGCCTATGGTGCCAACGTCTTTACATGGTGCACTTTTAAATAACGCGAAGCACACGTTTTCCACGTTTTTCTGGCTTAGTCGAGCCAGGCCCTTAATTGAGGCTCCGAGTCTCTTCTGTCTCTGAAAGCTGCAGTTTAGGTATGCATCCCTGACCCCTGCCTTACTTCCTGCCCAGTGAAGCGGTGCCCGGCTCGGCCTGGCCTGCCTGCCAAGACAGTATTTTGCCTACAGTTATCTGCTCAGCCTCCTCGAAAACACATTCCAGTCTAGTGAAATAGGTAAACATATTCCCGGCTGCAGAGCAAAGGGCCCGGCCCTCCTGTCTCCATGCAAGTAATTTACTGAACCCTTTACCATGGTAGGTCCATGGCCCCCACGCATTGCTCCAAGACATGTATGCACGCACTAGCATTCAGTATTGAACGGCCGTCCCCGAGAGACCTTTTACTTCAGACAACACATCCTCCAAACATAAGATACCAGATATGCTATAGGTGCAGGTCGTTCTGACATCCCAGACACCATGACTCCTCTACTAGTGCTAAAGTCAAGCCCCCCAGCTCTCTCGAGTTACACGTCATGCTCAGTTGCACACGCACCCATGCTAAAGGTTTCTGCTGACCCTGCAGAATCTCTCTATGCATCCACCCACTTATGACACTTCTGTGACGTTTCCAGTACACACCTCCGTGTACGCCCCTGTACACGCCTTCTTTTATGCCCATGTGTTCTTATCTTTCTCTTTTCACCTGTTACGCCTACTGTATTCATTTCAATTATACTGTTTTACTATATATAATGTGTGATGTTAATAAATTGTTGAATATCCCTTCCTGAACCTTAGTGGTGATGGAACTAGATGTCCCGGTTCTCGAGAATCTTAATTAAAGCCCGTATGACTCAGATACCACGGACTCTGCCTCTCATTTTATTGAGCTATCCTTATTGTCATTTAATGTATAGAAAAATAGTCCCGGTAATTTTATTTACCACATAAATCTGGCGCCCGAATAGGGACCCCTCCCCTTCATCACGCGCCGGCGATGTACGCAGGCCCCTGACCCCTTCTACAGCCGTGACGGAATCCTGTGCACACCTGCGGGTTTTCCTGCTATCTCCCTCAGGCCTACGGAGGAGACGGAGACTGCGGTCCGGCATCCAGATGAGGCGGTGAGGAATGCGGAGAGTCCCGACCAGAGCCCAAGCCGAGAGAGCAAGGTCCGAGGTATCCGGAGGCCCACCTGTTCCGAAGCGCATGCGTAGACGTCGTAGCAGTCCAGTCCAGTCCAGTCCAGTTTCCGAGGCCTTCAGTTTTGCTTCCCGGTGAGTACCGTTGTTGGGAACGCATCTAGACGGGTTCATTAATTTGTGCCCGGTCAAGACGGGTCTGGGTACACAGACCCGGTCCAGTCCAGACGTGTTCACTTAGGTGAATACGGTATGACGTGTCTCTTTATGGGACCGGTATGTCTGTACTGTTCTAGCAGTGCATCTAGTGATTCAGTATTCTAGTATTGTTTATTGTTTCTCGAGATTTTCAGAGTTTATGTTTTTCTATGTATCAGGTAGTATCAGTCTGAAATGTTTTAATGTGTTTAATGTCGTGGTATGAATGACTGTTTGCTATTCATTACTGTGTTTATTGTGTTCACGTTCAAGTAAGTTAAAAAATGCCGCTGTTCTCGAAATTACGTCAGATAGGAACTAGGAAAGGGATACTCGAAGAAGCAGTTCCCGTCCCGCCTAGGGACACTCCAGGACATTTTATGTACCATAAGCATGGCTTAGATGCCATATTGTACTTAGACTTGTGGGTTGATTATACGAAGGATCTGGAAGAGAAATATAGATGGCCTGTCTCAGGGACATGGGATGCTGATTGCATCATGAGAGTAGAAGAAGCACTGTGGAAAAAGAAAGCCAGACAATCCCAGAAAGATGGCATAGAATTGTGGCGTAAAGAAGCGCATAGAATAACAGAGAAAGAAATCAGGAAAACAGAGAAAAGTAGAGAAGAATCTGAAAAAGCTAAAGAAAGAGAGCTACAAGAAGAAGGTGAACGAGTTAGAGCAGAACAATTAGACAGACAAAGAAATGCCCTTATGAAAGGCATGTATCCTGTTCTCGCCGAGATCCTGCCCAGGGCGACCCCGGAACTACCCAGTAATCTACCGCCACCATTGGTCCCGACTAAACTCCGTCATAAACAGACCGCAGCGGAAATTTTCCTTTCTTCCTATTTAGATGACACTGTCCCAGAATATGCAAACAGAAATCGTCCCGCAAATGTCCATGTTCAACCTCCCAACCCTGTTCACATTCCCGTTGATGACACGATTTCCCCCACTGTCTCATCTGCCACTGCCCCGGCCACTACTCTGGCAACTGGTCCTAGCAATCCTTTTAATGCGCCTGCAACTCAGGGCCCACCTGTATTACCTGCACCTACTTTACCGCCTACACCGCCACCAGTAACAGCGCAGCCAGTAATGGTTGACGATCAAACCACTTCAGGAGGAGCAGTAGGAGGTCCCCCTATTACCCCGCCTCAAATAAAATGAACCACACTCAGAGAAGCAGCATTACAACGCACACCAAAAGTAACTACCTACACAGCCCTAAACAGTACCTTACTGATTGCCGATATGATCCAGTACCTGGCGAAGACCAGATGATCCTATATTCAATACGTTTACGACGGGTCACAAACTATTTGACTATTTTCCCAGATATGAGAAAACATCTAGACAACATATATCACTTTATTAGAACGGGGGAGAGACCAGAAAGTATTCACGAGGCCATGGCACACAATAAGGTGGAGACACAAAATATGATCTTACAGTTTTTGATAAATTGTCTGATTAGGGAACAAGACCAGCCAGGTAAAGACAAGGAAGAGATGAAACTTCTGATTAAATGGAGTGACAACATAGCTGATGGTAAACATAGTAAACAAGCTTGTATAGAATCCATGTACAGAAAGATTCGTAAAGAAATTCTAGACATACATGCAAGGGAAAAAGCAGTGAGAGAAGCCGAGAAAGCGGAGGAAGAAGTCTCAGAGGACGACGATATAGAAACAGAAGCCCAAGGTAGAATAGCGTATGTAGGTAGGGCGAGACCTTTTGACAGACCCATACGTCTAGAAAACCAGAAGCGTTTTCTTTCTCCCATACCAGAACAATGTTCTCTTGAACATTTATTCCAGGCCACTGATAAAGTACTGAAAGAACGAATAGGTTACAGTGAACTTAGTACCATGCATGAACAGGAACTGGCCCGGTCAGCAGTACAATGGGCTGGCAATACTAGCGTATATAAAGATGATTCAGTAGCGCAAACATTTTTTAATCTTTCCCCAGACGAACAGCGATTAGCTGGTATGTACATGATCCAACATCTCATTACACTGTATGAGAGTCAACATTCTGATCCAGGTCCCCTATATAATATATTGGAAGAATTACTCCTAAAAAGATGGAGAGGCCTAGGTACCGATTTAATTAATATCATTCTAGAACAACGCCATAAATACAGAACTTTCCTGACTCCACATTTCGTTCCTGTTCCACCTCCAGTAAGGAAACCATTTTACATAGACAGACAGAATCCTTTACGAGAAGTTCATCCTGTCCGGACAGAAGGAGGTGAGCTTCAGCGAGTATTCGTATACACACCCTTGACCAAAATGGAATTATTGGAAATGAAAAAATTAGTGCCCTGTCATGATAAAGATCCAGCAGGATTCCACCGTGAATTAAAAGACATGCTCCTCATGGGGGAGTATACGTATCCCGATATCCTTAAAATGTTAAAGGTACTATTGCCAGCCGGCATTTACGAAAAACTTAAAGAAAAAGAATGGGAAGTGGGAGAGAAAAAGATTGAGTGGGGAGTATTAGAAAATGAAGAGAATACACGAGTCCCTGGTACTGGTCTTGGGGAAAAAGCCAAAGCATTACCCGAGTTGTTAATACAAGTTTTACCAAGATTACTAAGTACGAAAAAGGAAGACTGGGATGCTATCTCAGCCTGCAAACAGAAACAAGACGAAGACACTAGTGATTTTTATTCCAGATTCGAGAAATGTTTCATTATTAATAGCGGCCTGAAAACAAGTAGTGAATCGTATCCACATCTTTTTGTGACCAAATTAGTCGAGAATTCCTTACCACAGGTTAAAAACAGAGTACTGAAAGTCGAGAGTACATGGCAAGCTAATACGCCTTTCCAAATGTTACAAATGTTACAGTAACACCAGAACCGAATTAGAGAGGAACACAAACACGAACAGAGACGTATTAAAGACACGAAAATTAAAGTACTGGTTGCTCAGTCTGTCCCAGCTGACGGTCAGAAGAAGGGTATGGCACCGCCCGGTCATTCTGCAGCTCCTGTTAAAGGGAATTGCAATTATTGCAAGCAGCCAGGTCACTATATAAACGAATGTGCCGTTCTGAAATACAATATTGCTACAGGCAGGACGAAAGAAAGACCGCGTCCACCAAGACCAGAACATGTTCCACAACATAGTCCGCAGAACACGCAACCTCCACAGAATGCACAACAGACAGTAGCTGTACCCCAACCCCAACCCATTGCCGCAACACAACATGTCACGCAACAAATGTACCAGTATGCATAGTCAGATTACCCTGATTATCAGCAGTACTCATGAAACAGCCTAGAGAGGGAGGTTGGCTTGCCCCTTATCGAGGTTCCTGTAGATCAAGAGGGTCCCTATGTACATAGTCAGGTATTAGGGAAAGACAGAAAAATTTTGATTGACACAGGGGCGAGCAGAACTACCATCAGTCATGACGAGGTTCCAGGGGCACCCCTCTCAGGCTCACAGAATGTTTCCCTTGGATTTTCAGGAAAGCCTATTGTTAACGAAGTGTCAAAACCAGTTTCCCTAGAAGTTGGTCCATTGTCTCGTACTACAGACTTGTTACTTACAAAATCATGTCCTGAAAACTTGCTTGGTATTAAAATATTGAAAGCATTAGGAGCCGTAATTTGTTGTTCTCCGGAAGGAGTGAGATTGTTTTTACGTGATTTTAAAGGACATTATGTGTTGAGAGATTTTGATCCAAGATTACAGAATGTACCACAGCACTTATGGGCGCAAGGTCCGACTGATGTAGGTTGCATGCATATTACACCATATCGTGTTACTCTGAAACAAGGTGTTGTACTGCCGCGTATCCGACAATACAAGTTGTCACATGAGGCTGTAGCAGCCTTACTGAAAATTATTGACAAGCTCATTGCTCAAGGAGTGGTTGTAGAAACTGACTCCAATGTATGTAATTCTCCAATCATTCCGATTCTTAAACGAACTGACCCAAATGCACCACCGGTCTACAGACTGGTGATCGACCTTCGAGAATAAAATAAATGCATAATACCCCCGTACCCAGTGGTCCCAGATATTTCTTCTCTATTGACTGCCATGGATTCCGAAGCAGCGTTCTTTACTGTAATCGATCTCAAGAACGCCTTCTTTAGTGTCCCCATTCATCCAGAAAGCCAGTACCTTTTCGGATTCTGTTTAAATGGCAGAAGCTTCAAATTTGCACGTGCTCCTCAAGGGTTCACAGAAAGTCCTAGTATTTACAGCCAAGCACTGAAACGACAACTAGACAGTATTCACATGTCTACTGACACTGCCCTACTCCAATATGTTGATGATCTGTTAATTACCGCACGGACCGAACGTGACTGCGAACGCGCATCACGGACTGTCTTGTATTTTCTGGCCGAAAAGGGGCATAAAGTGTCCCCTTCGAAGCTACAATTCTGTGCCCAGCAAGTGGTATACCTTGGACACTTGCTGTCCAAGAGGGGTAGACAGTTGACACCAGACCGCATTCAGTTAATTGCACATCTGCCACAACCCAAGACACAAAAGGAAGTACGGGCCTTCATTGGCCTCACTTCGTATTGCAGACAATGGATTCCTCAGTACGCATATCTAGCCAAACCACTCATACAGTTGACAACACAGGAGGCAGCGACTTCGACTGTCCTCCCTTGGACTCAGGAACATACACAAGCTTTTGATGAACTGAAGAAAGCCCTATGTCAAGCTCCTGTTTTAGCGACACCATGTTACAGCAAACCTTTTACACTTTTTGTCACTGAACGCGATGGCACAGCATTATCTGTTCTCACACAAGATCAAGCAGGAAAACACAAGCCTTGTGCTTATTTTTCTAGTACATTGGATCCAGTAGCCCAGGCTCTGCCTGCGTGCCTAAAATCAGTTGCAGCAACAGCCCTAGCTATCAGACAAAGCGATTCAATAGTGTTAGGACATCCCCTGACAGTACAAGTTCCACACTCCGTGGAAGTTCTCCTGAACCGAACCCAGACTCAACACTTGACCATAGCACGACTGACAGGATATGAACTGATACTGTTCCAACCACACATAGAAATCAGACGTTGCAACATACTAAACCCTGCTACACTGTTACCCTCAATCACAGCAGACCCTACACCACATGACTGTGTGGAAGTCATTAATACCGTGACCAAGCCCAGACAAGACTTGACAGACATTGCATTGCCCGACCCAGACCTGACACTTTATGTGGATGGTTCATGTATGAGAACAAGCACAGGAGAGTTAGTGGCCGCATATGCAGTGACCACTGAAACTGAAGTCATAGAAACACATTGTATAGACACATTGTCTGCCCAAGCAGCAGAGCTCATCGCTCTGACCAAAAGCCTGCATACGATCCAAGAACCTTAAAGTAAACATATACACAGATTCACAGTACGCATTCGGAGTCGTTCAGGACTTCGGTATCCTATGGCAAGAAAGAGGTTTTTTAACTTCTCACGGCGCCAAGATACAACACGGTCCCCTCATTCAAGCTCTGTTAGAGGCCATACATCTGCCTGCATCCATTTCCATCATGAAGTGCAAAGCACATACGAAAGTCACCGACACCATTTCCCAGGGTAACGACCTGGCAGATCGAACAGCTAAACTCACAGCTCAGACTCAGACAGACATATCGACTGACACGACAAAGACTGAAGTAACTCCACTGACACATTGTATGACAGTTAAGGATCCCACACTAGATGTACTCGACATACAGACACATGCAACTTCAGACGAAATCAAGAAATGGACTGAACAAGGAGGGGTCCAGACAGACCAGGGATGGATGACAAAGGGAAAAGCCACATGGTTTCTCCCCGACTCCATGGTTCAAGTTATCATTAACACAGCACATAGTCCAGCACACTTAGGAGAGAAAGCCATGCTAGACAGCATCCAGAATCTCTGGTTCAACAAGCATTTACGTGCAGCAGCAAAACAGAAAGTGCGTACCTGCATGATCTGTTGTCAGTTCAATCCAGGCAAAGGTATCCCCATGCTTTGGCTTTTTCCCCCAAATATGTGGGGTACGCCTATGCCTCGTAAGATTACTGATGTCGATAGTAACATGCTGACAGATTACCTGGCTTCCTTGATGTCTGCACTACTCTCTTGTCGTTCACAGGTCGCGGCTGCTTTCCCGGACAACACCCAGGTGAAACAGCATGAAATTGTTCCCGGAGACCTGGTGTTGGTCCGCAACTTTGACCGCTCATGCCCTCTGGAGCCCAGGTGGAAGGAACCAAAACTGGTGTTGATGACCACGAGGACCGCTGTGAAGATTGAAGGCAGAAAAGGGTGGCTCGACTCCAGCCACATTAAACGATTTCATGGACTGAGTCCAAAGACTTTTACCAAGGACTGCCCCGCTACAGACTCTAAACTCCCCCTGTTAGAGAAAACTCCACAACAGGAGTACAGAACGAAGTTGAGGTCTAGTAAGTCAGACAGCGTTTAATTGTTTAAGGCCCCCTCGGGTGAAGCGGTTAGACAGGTTTCTGACATGTACAAGATAGACCCAAATAGTCAGAGAGATAGGCGAATTGAAAAGAGAGAAAAATATTGCAAAAACCTGCACAGCAGATGCGTCATTACTTTAATTTTTATGTTTCTTCTGAGTCTTACGATCATATGCATAAGTTTAATGCTACATGTTTTCTTTCCTCTTGGGTCCCATGTACATACTTCCTCTAATGACACTGTAGAGCACACTTTCAGTGACCTGCCCCCTCACGAGCTGTCCTATCGACTAGCAATGCGCAACAATACTTTCATTCGTATGTTACACCATACTCACCAGACCAGCAATGCTACGAATTGCTGGTTATGTGGCTGACTCCCACCCTATCAGAAATACAAGGGAGCTCTGCCCCTCTTTCCCTACCCGTTTACACATAATGGTTTGTGTGGAGCATGGTTTACTTTAATGTCCTCCCTAGACAATAAGTCCACAGTTTCCCAAGGCAATTGGATATGGGGGAACCTGAATACAGTTATGAATAAAATATGTTTCCCGGACAAGGAAGGTCTTCCCCAAAGGACAGGGACCGATCTAGAAAATGAAGTGTATGGATTAGGTCATTTTACACTTAACCTCATGATTCTGAATGTCCAGTCCGAGACTAATTCGGACTTGCCGTTTATAACAGTTTTGCCAGTGAAAGGCGAATTATGCGTTAGAAAGAATGGTTCAGTACATCTGGGACACAGTGATTGTAATACTGTGGTCGAATTCAGTGATAAAGGAAAGTCTACTTTCAAAGCTTCCCGCCATTCCTATTTTATTTGTGGTCAGACAGCCTATGTACATCTGCCCTTGGATTGGGATGGAACGTGTTATATCGCGTTCCTATTGCCACCTGTTTTTCTAGCTCCGCCTGATTATCATTGAAATTCACATCTTGTGCATATAAGACATGGAAGGGAGATCAAGACCCCGATTGTCGACCAGACTGAGACAACATGGGAGCAATATACAGATTTCAATAAAGGATTCTTTTTCTTTGTGGGTCCAGTCCAAAACAGTAAACTGATACGTAAATTAACTAGAACTTTGGAAGCAGTAGTGAATGAGACTACTTCTGCTTTAGGTAACCTGACCGAAGAGCAGTCTGCTATGAGACTTATTGTTCTTCAAAACCGCCTTGTCCTTGACGTCATCCTGGCCGATAGGGGCGGGGCTTGTAGAGTGATCGGATCCAGTTGTTGTATTTTCATTCCTAATAACGCACCGTCAGTATATAAAGCAATAACAAGGCTTCATGAGATAGCTCACCAGATACACCAGAATCCTGGCACCTGGACTTGGTCCGGTTGGCTCTGGAGTGTGATATCCGCCTGGGGATGGAAAGTACTGTCATTCCGAGGAATAATACTGCTTATAGTATTCAGTTGTTGTCTCTGTCTACAATGTGGGCCAGCGATTTGCGGCTTGTGCGCCACAGCTTGTATTCCCCGTCCAAGTTCAAGTTCCCATTCCAGAATGAAAAAAGATGAACAAATGATGCTATACGAACAGATAGATGGTCTCATGGACATAGACATATCCTAAAGGGTGAAGTAGGGGCCAAGGAGGGAATGAGGAAATAGAAATTTTTAGGTAATCAATGTGTCCCCCACTCGCACCCTATCCATGCACCCATGTTCCATGTATGTCGTGTAATTCCTTTCCCGTGCCTGCCATGAAGACGCATATGCATTTGCGTCCAACGTTAACATGTCAGTTATTCAGTCCTCCATGAAAACCACGTTAATTTGGCTTTTAGGCCTATGGTGCCAACGTCTTTACATGGTGCACTTTTAAATAACGCGAAGCACACGTTTTCCACGTTTTTCTGGCTTAGTCGAGCCAGGCCCTTAATTGAGGCTCCGAGTCTCTTCTGTCTCTGAAAGCTGCAGTTTAGGTATGCATCCCTGACCCCTGCCTTACTTCCTGCCCAGTGAAGCGGTGCCCGGCTCGGCCTGGCCTGCCTGCCAAGACAGTATTTTGCCTACAGTTATCTGCTCAGCCTCCTCGAAAACTCATTCCAGTCTAGTGAAATAGGTAAACATATTCCCGGCTGCAGAGCAAAGGGCCCGGCCCTCCTGTCTCCATGCAAGTAATTTACTGAACCCGTTACCATGGTAGGTCCATGGCCCCCACGCATTGCTCCAAGACACGTATGCACGCACTAGCATTCAGTATTGAACGGCCTCTGCCCGAGAGACCTTTTACTTCAGACAACACATCCTCCAAACATAAGATACCAGATATGCTATAGGTGCAGGTCGTTCTGACATCCCAGACACCATGACTCCTCTACTAGTGCTAAAGTCAAGCCCCCCAGCTCTCTCGAGTTACACGTCATGCTCAGTTGCGCACGCACCCATGCTAAAGGTTTCTGCTGACCCTGCAGAATCTCTCTATGCATCCACCCACTTATGACACTTCTGTGACGTTTCCAGTACACACCTCCGTGTACGCCCCTGTACACGCCTTCTTTTACGCCCATGTGTTCTTATCTTTCTCTTTTCACCTGTTACGCCTACTGTATTCATTTCAATTATACTGTTTTACTATATATAATGTGTGATGTTAATAAAATGTTGAATATCCCTTCCTGAACCTTAGTGGTGATGGAACTAGATGTCCCGGTTCTCGAGAATCTTAATTAAAGCCCGTATGACTCAGATACCACGGACTCTGCCTCTCATTTTATTGAGCTATCCTTATTGTCATTTAATGTATAGAAAAATAGTCCCGGTAATTCTATTTACCACACCCCATGTGATGGTGCATCAGCTAGTGAGTGAAGAGTAATCCTAGGCGGTGAATTCCGCTTCGCTCGTGGAGTTTGCGGAGTTTCCTGCACTCCACGTTACGTGGAGATCACGGAGTTCCGAGAAACTCTGCTTTGCGTTGCGTAGCGTCTTTCTTTCCTCGTTCGTGATTGTCACTATCAAGTTGGCGAACGCGAGCTTGGAAAATCAACATCCCAGCGAGATTTCTCAACACGGGGGGTCAGGTTTCTCATTGTGAGTGGTCGCACATGCTCGCAACAGCTTGCGTTGACAAACTGCCCGTTTGCATTAAAAAAAAAAGCTGCTGCTCGAGTAAATATCTACTCGAGAGGCAGAAAAGGAAAGCAGGGACCGCTTGCACTGTGCATGATGCTGTTCGCAATGATTTCACAGTGCGGACAAGCATCCGGCACTGTGAAATCACCCCGAAGGGCATTTTTCTATTGTACTCCGCCACTCGCGTAGCTCTGTGTAGTGCGGTGGAGATTTTGTTGCACTTCGCATAGTACCGCGTAGTGGAACTCCGCGAACTCCGCCCAGGGTTATTGCAGAGGCATTTGGCAAAAAACAAAGCAAAGATATATCAAACAATGTTGCTATCAAAAATACTTCATTAGAAAAGCACCATTTCCTGTAAGCACTAGGAAATAGTGGAAACAAAATGATTACAACATGCAAAAAGTGTGCAAATTGATTGCCACTGTTTTTTAAATGATTTAAAACACTGAAAAAAAATAGCAATACTCCACAAGAATTGACAACAAATCTAACTTTAAACCCTTCCCATGATGTACATGGCAAGAAACAATGATTGCTTTTTCACTATAGTATACAGAAAAATGATGAATGGAATGCTTGAATTAAATCTCATTCAAGAGTAATTACTCTGGCTGCATCCCAATCCATCCTTAGTTTCTATACCATGCAACCTCATTTTGGACCCAGTCATATGCAAATCAGTCTTGACTCTGCTCCAATGGAAACAGGCCAGGTTCTCTCTGAACCGGAACACAAGCAACCCAGGACGGGTTTTGCCCTGGTTAGGGCTCATCAAATAGGTATAGCTTGGTTCCTGTGACACAGCGTATGTCCAGACATGGTTTTAGTGACACTGTGCCACTGGAACAAAGCTCTACCTTGATTGGAAAGCTTTTGGGAATTCTTATATTGACTAACTATGGCCTTTTCTGCATGTTACTTGAGGGTAATCCTGCTTCTGTTGTTTGATGGAATTTCCCACACACCAGAATTCTCAACTCATCTTCCACCCTCTGCAGATTCTGTGTCTGTGACATCATCAGACATTGCCAAGGAGCATAAATAGAAACATATCAAGCAGATGGTTGCTGTTAGTGTCATAATGGCTCCATTAGTACTGCCTAGGAAACTGAGCCTGGGAGTTCTAGATCTCAGGCGCAGTGGTCACTTTCCTTGGAGACTTGGAAGGAGGAGTTTGGAGCTGTGTTAGCTTGTGAGAACTACAGTTTCTTTAAACACTAACATTTATTAGTGAGCTTGAATACTACTACAACTGGTGAGGTCATTTATGTGTTAGAATGCTTGACTGTGGGTCTTATTTAGAGGTTTGTGGATGAGATACTCAGTCAAAATGTAACAGATACTTCTACTATGTTACAAATGTCTTAGATTATAATACACTTGGAATATGATGGATGGGATATCTGTTATGTTTTGAATCTAAATCATTATGTTAATATTAATCTTAAATGGAATATAGACATTGTTCTACCTCTAAAGGCCTGTGTATTTTCAGAATCCATGCACATTTACATAAACACACACACACATACCGGGGACAAATAATAAGACTTCACACTAAAGTTCAGGGACTAGTGTTTATGTATTAGGGAAATAGACGTGAGGATATGGGGGGTTAAAAAATGTGGTTATAGGTTAGAGGTTTAGGGTATAAGAGTTAAGATTTTGAGGTACCGATTTAAGTGTTAAGGAGATGTGTATAATGTTAAAGAGTGAAAAGGTTATGAGTTAGGGTTATGACTGTTATAGGTGCTAGGGTTTAATATTGTGGGACATACAGTATTAGGATTGATACTTTTGGGTGCAGGGTTAACGGATTAAGGGAACAGATATTAACACATTGGAGTATAAGGTATAGGGCCTAAGGGTATGACTTAAGTATTTCAGGAATCTTTTTAAGGTTATGGTGAAGAGGGTTAAAAGTGTGGGTTTAGGATTAAAGAAACCCTGCTATTACATTTCTTTAATGATATAGAGGACATTTTTTTACGTATGAGGTATGATAATGAGCATTTCCAGAAATTATATTAATGTGTATGAAAAATAGGCAAGTTTACTTTTCACAGTAACATTGCACTAAATTTATTTCAATGGAACACACATGACTATCCAGGCAATTCAATTATAAGTGATAACAAATAAATGGATCTATTTCTCAGTAAACAATATGAATTATCTAGGTACACAAACACATACTCTCACATACACTCACACACACACCTCTTGAGTATTTAGCTTTATTGTTCTAATTTCAATAAAAGGTTATTATTCATGTTTGCATATTTAATTTATTTTTGGATTGGTTGTGTTTGCTTGTGTATTTTCAAAACCTCTATAAATGTGGTAATTGAGCGTGAAGTGTTTTAATTGTTAGGGGCTGAAGTCTGTACGACAAACCTAATTTGTGGAATTCTTTCATTTTCAAACATTCCCTTAGTGGTTCAGAGTTGATTTTCTAAAGTGAAAAATACTTTTGGTGATTTATTGTCCTCAAAATGTTATAGGCATTGTTAAATATTCCACAGAAACTGGTTCAGGAATAAGTTGATTTAATGAGCAGCACAGCAACATGTACATCAGTCTCTTGGATCCAGGAACAGTGCAACTGACCAGAAGCCAAGAACATAGTGGTGTTCTAAGAACACTTAAAGAATAACATGCAGGATTTAAAGGTACAGGGTATATGCAAAGGGATGAGATGTAACACATCTCCTTTCAATACAAAAAAGAAGAACAAAATGGGGTTAAGAAACATAATCATCACATTTAACAGGAAGCAATGTAGAACGATCAGAAGACTTAACTCTTGAGGCAATAGAACTACTAGTAGCTTTTGGAGAAAAAGGAACGGAAGCTTGCTGCACAGTGGGGCATCTTGCAACACGCTTAATGTTCAATAGTCTGCCATCCTGGGTAATTACACTATTGCTAAAAACTTTAACAAGTTTCATTGGCTTACTAAACTTATCGGAACATTTTGAAACAAGACCAGGTTTTTTAATCCTCACAACATCTCCCACAGAAAAATTAGGAGATTTAACATTCCACTTTTTATCATACGACAACTTGCTTTTAGCCTGTTTGTCCTCAACTTTCTGAGCAGCTTGCTCAACCAACTCCTTAGAAAAAGATTTGTTGAAACATTTGTCCCTAAACCACCAAGGACAAATGGTAGAAGCAGGATCACGTCCCTTGAGCAAACGAAAAGGACTGACTTCAGTGGTTGAATGAGGGGTAATCCTGTAGAACCAAAGTTTTTCCCTCAAAAGATTTTTCCACCCGACCCAGACTTACAAACCTCAGAAATAAACCCCTTCAACACTCTATTAAAACGCTCTACCAAACCATTTTCATGTGGTTCATAAAAAGAAACAGTGTTGTGTTTGATAGAATGTAATTTGAGAAAGTTTTCCATTTCCAATGAAGTAAGTTGCACCCCATTGTCCGTGACCAAAACAGACGGACAACCCTCTCTTGAGAAAACTTCCTTAAAAAATTCCACGACAATATTGGTAGAAGCAGAAGAAACAAACTTGACCTCTGACCATTTTGAGTGGTAATCCATAAGAACAAGAGCATAATGGGAATCAGAAGGAAGACACATAAACGGACCAGAAATATCAAAAGCTATTTTTTTCCAAGGCAAAGTGGGCCAAGACGTTGTTTTTAAAGGAGGCACATTTACTTTTAACATTTTGTCATTTCCTACACAAACAGCACACTCTCTAACTTTGTGTTCAACCAAACGAGCCAAAGATGGCCACCAGAAATAGTTCCTAATTAATCTTTTCATTGCCTACATTCCTGGATGAGATTTATATGCAACATCTAGAATTAAACCTTGTACGGCAAAAGGTGGAACACACTTACCAGATTTGAAGACTAAATTATTTTCCAATTCTAACTCAGTAGAAACATTGAAAAATGACATTAGGTCTTCTTTTAACAACTTTTTTTGTGACCAACCCTCAAGAATATATTTTTTAATAGACTGTAAAGTAAGATCTTGTTTGTCAGAAGTTTCCCACAATTCTTCAGAGATCTCAGTAAAAGAGGTAGACAGAACATCTTGCAAACAAGTAACAACATCAGAATCATTCAAATTCTTGCAATCAGAAACAGGAGATGGATGGCGAGACATAAAATCTGCAACCACATTTTTTTTTCCAGGGACATACTCCGGGGTGACCGAATATTCCTGGAGTCATGAAGTCAACCTGGAAATGCGAGCCGTGGCATTCCAACCTCCACCAGGGGAAAGAATGTTAACTAATGGCTTGTGATCAGTCCTAAGAATACATTTATTTCCCCAAATGAAATTTCTGAAGTGCTCAATCGCCCACACACAAGCCAAAAGTTCCTTCTCAATAACAGCATATCTGCGCTCTGTCTCATTAAGAGTGCGAGAAGCAAAACAAACATTCCATTCTTCTTTGCCTGACCTTTGAAACAACACAGATCCAACACCATACATACTTGCATCCACCGTGATGACACACAATTTATTCAAACAGAAAGGTCTAAGTGTAGGGGCATGCAAAATATCAGACTTGATAAGTTCAAATGCCACTTGTTGTTCCCCTTCCCAAACAAAAGAGTTACCATGTCTCAAAAGCTTCCTTAGAGGCTCCATCTTAGTAGCAAAGTTATTAACAAATTTGCTATAATATTCGCACATGCCTGCAAAGGATAATAACTGGTCTCTATTTGTTGGTGGGGGAGCATTACTAATACCATCCACATTCGATCTCTTAGGCACTACTCCATCACCAGATAATGTGTGACCCAAATACTCAACAGATGATTGAAATAACTTGCACTTGCTGGCTTTCAACGTTAAACCGCTCTTCCTCCACTTCTCACACACACAGCGTAAATGACCAAGATGTTCTTCATCTGTACTAGAAAAAATTAAAATATCATCCTGGAAACACTTCACAAAATGATCTACATCCCTAAAAATATTGTACATGACCCTTTGAAATACCGAGGCAGCTGAAGCCAAACCAAACGGCATTCTGGTATACTGAAAAAGGCCCTGAGGAGTAATAAAAGCTGTTAGACACTTGGAATCATCTGTAAGAGTAATTTGGTGATAAGCCGATCTTAAATCTAGAGTGGAAAATACTTTAGCACCTTCTAACATAGAAACAACCTCATTATTATTGGGAAGAGGATGACAGTCCACAATAATTGCCAAATTAAGTGCCCTAAGGTCCACACACATTCTCAAAGATTTGTCCGGTTTCCTAACCAAAACAATCGGAGAAACCCATTCAGCAGAGTCAATGGGTTCAATGATCTTCTCTGAAACTAAATCATCTAGCATTTTCTTTAGATCCTCCCTAACGTTAATGGGCACCCCCCTCAATTTCTGCCTAACAGGAACAACTCCAGATTTAAGTTTAATTTTGTGAGAAAAATTCTGTAGCTTACCTAACTTGTCAGAAAAAACATCTTTAAACTCAGACTTTATTAAATCAGTTCCTTGCTCAATTGAAATAGATGAAATGTTATTATTTTCAAAAATGTCACCTAGCATAACAGGATCCTTGGCACGGGGATTTAAAATTATTCCAAACTTCCACTGATCCTTCCAACCAATGACATTCACACCTTTAACAGCAATATACAATTTAACCTCAACACACCTGGATTTGAACGTAATCTTGACTAAAAAATGGACTAACATCTCTACGTTTGTACCATTGAAACTGACTGCACTAATCTCAGAAGGAAGAATATGCTTAAAGTTCAGGACATGTTTTAACCGATCTTCAAAATAATCCTTGGTAATAATTGTCCAAGGTGAACCCGAATCAGCCATCAAGTTAAGACTAACCCCCAAAACAAACATTTCACAAATGGGTTTTTTAATGAGCTGACAATTGTCATCAATCAAAGAAATTTCTTCAGCCAAATAAACTACAAAACCTTTATTGGATGCAGCACAATCTTCTGTACCTGCACAAACACAACTGCAAGATTTTGATGGAGCTGCTGTAACAACAGCTACTTTATCTTTAGGATTTTGAACAGCAACTCTTGAATCCCTACAAACAGTGGAAAAATGTCCTAACCTTCCACACTTCCTGCATTCTTTATTCATAGCAGGGCATTCAGCGTATGAAGCAACATGCATTCTACTACCACATTTATAACAAATCACAGATTTCCCAAATCTCTTAAAACCGCCCGTGTTATTGAATCTGTTGGTATTGGAAAATGAATGTTGATTTTGATTTTCATTCACTTGCCCTTCTCTATGTTTGATCAAACAAACTTCGTCATGAGAATCTGACTTATTTACAACATGTTTTTGAACAGTGAGCATCCACTTTTCCGACTGTTCTAGAGACTTTGCAATAGCAATTGCCTCTGATAATTTAGGATTACCTAAATCCCATAACCTTTCTTGCGTTTTCTTATTTTTTACATGAACTATAATCTGATCTCTCAACATCTCATCACACATTGCACCAAAATTACAATGAATAGATAAAGATCTCAAAGCAGTCATAAAATCATTAAAAGATTCTGATTCTTGTTGTGCACGAGTGTAGAATTTGTATCTATTAAGAGCAATGTTAGAACCTGGTTTAAAACGCTTCTCAATTCTAAGAAGAGCTTCTTTATATACATTAGTACCTTCTCCTTCACCCAACTTAGGTGGAACAGGAGGTAAAGCTCTAAAAGTCATTTGCCCCTCTGAACCCAGGCAGTGTAATAGAATACTTTTCTTCCTCTCCGCACCCATGCGTTCGCCATCTATGGCCTTCATGTAGTTGAAAAACTCTTCTTTCCAACGAGTCCAAGGAATTGGTGGATCACCCTTATTTTGTAAAAACTTTTCAGGTGGGTCAAACTGCATTTTTTTTTTAAATTTAGAGGTCTTTTTTTAAAATAAAAACAAAATCAAACTAAAGAAAACAGAAAATCCAAGTTAATTATAGAGAAACTTAAAACAATGTCCTATAATATATTATAAAGACTTCTTAGACTTCTTTGCGGTAACACTTGTAACTGTATGTTGTATATTAAAAAAAAATAACTCAGAATAACTGTTATCTTCAGTTTAAACTTTTCCTTCTATGAAATGAAAATATATTTAAAGTCTTTCGAATTTCCTACTTCAGTAAAATCCTTGTTTCTTCTTAAATATTGCACCACCACACTTTTCCAAATGAATGCAGCGTTTCCAAATGACACCGACCCAAAAACGGCAATCCGCGGTGATTTGTTACTATGGTAACCAAATCCCAATCTAAAATGGCCGCCACGCTGGACGTTGCGTGATTACGTCATCACGCGCACACGTCCTAACGTTGATGTTACCCTCGCCGGCTTTGTTGTCCACGGTGAGTGTTGTCCACAGCGACGTTCCTCAAAGTGTTCTTCACTGACGAGTGACGACAGAAGCTTTGTCCTCGTCCTTGTTATTGCGCAACCTCGTCCCGCGCTCAACTTCGTCTCGTGAAAAGAAAAACAACTGGTTGGCTCTCGTGTCAGTCTCACGCAGCGCCTACGATCCACCAGCCAGAGTCAGACAATTCAAAGGTAAACATTAGCAATTTCCATAAAAACATTCAAAATTCGATATCTTTGTTAGTTTTTGCTTAGCTATTTAGTTTTCTGGTAAGTTGTGTTTGTTGCTGCACTGTTGGGCTGGTATTGTTGTTATTAAACTTTGCTCTTCTTTCCGTCTGTTCATGTGAGTCTTGTGTTTGCGGGCTTTCAGCCTGTACACCCGTTTTATGAACCTGGGGAGTGGTACGGTATAGTAGGAAAAAGTACAGGCTGTGGGGAAAAGAAGAAGGATTACTTGAGTTCTGTTCAAACACTATTTACCATCTAGAGAGATCGAAGATATGTTGACATTAGGGCTGGGCTTGTCGACCTGTCAAATAGGAAAAGGTGAGATACCTATGAGGGATATTTGCATCTAATCAATGACAGTGGTGATGGTTTCAAACTCTCTTGGTCAGCCTGACAACCGGCAGAAATATTACTATTTAGTGGGCTGATAATATGAGTTCAAAGTGTTAAAAGCAGCAACAGAATGAGTTGGTGTTCGACCTGGCCCTCTATGCAAGGTCACCCCAGATTTTTGCCTTCCTTCGCGGAACTCAGTTTGTTGGCATTTAGGACTCTGTGCACGTTGCTCCTGCTAATCACTGGTAACGTGATTGTGCTTTCCCTTAAAATTAGGGTAAAATTGGCCTACACCTGAATGGTACATTCAATTTACTTGTAAAACCCTAGTACATGGTACTAAATGTACCCACTGCCTGTAAATTAAATACTACTAGGGGCTGCAGCACTAATTGTGCCCCCCCTCTCCCCCACTAAGTTAGCACTGCAAAACATTTCTTACGCCTGCCACTAAATCTGTAGTACCCTTTTTAACGAAACTGCCATTTCAACCAGGAACAACAAGCCTTTTGCTATGCCTAAGTCTTCCTGTTTAATGCTTATAAGTCACCCCTAAGGAATGCCCCAATGGCTCTTAGGGCAAGGTGCAATATATTTAAAAAGTAGCACACGTTTACTTCAGTTTTACATGCCCTGACAATGAGAATATCTTAAATGCATGATTCACTGTCTCCCCTTTGCTACCCAGACAGTTTTGAGCCAAACACACGAAAGAGTGAAGTTTTGACAAAGGGGACATCCCTCACCTGCAGTCTGGCACTGAAAATAAAAGTGGTACCTTCAAAACCTCTCATCAGAACACTCTTGGACCTGTGGAAGATTACGAAGAACTGTCATGGTATTTGGAGATGGAAGATTGGACCTGCTTGGTTTGATTTCAGGCTCCAAAGAAATGACTCGGAGAGTCAGTTGACTGACCTCCTGTTTTAGCTACATGGACAAGGCAACCATCCTGTGGCCTCCCTGCAACTGCAAAGCTGACCAGCACCAACTGGGCCTGCCTGAGCCCTGCTGCTGGCCTCTGCTGGAATGAACTCCGATTCCCAAAAGGTGCCCATCCAAATCATGGGCCCTTGGCTAGCATCAAGTGTTCCCTTCTTGTTCTGAGACCCAGGTGAAGAGTCTGAAGTTGTTGGCCTCTGTGCGACTGCAAATGGACTCCTCATGTCACCCGACAACCAGCTGCAATGCCTGCCAATGTGAATCTCCTGTGAGAACCTTCTCTTCATGTCCACTCATAGATCCAGCACCACACAAACAAACGATGGATCGAATGCTGAATAAATCAAGCACCCCCACTCAAGAGATCTTGGGTTAAACTAATCGTAATTTTGCTCCCCATGCCATCCCAGTTTAGACATAGCCACATGAAAAACAGTCTTGACCCTGCTTTTCATGGGAACAGTCCAGTCGAATGGTCAAGCCAGAGAATCCTTGGACCAAAAAACAAGCATCCCCAAGAATCCTTGATCGGCTTGGGGATATCACCCCTCGTCAGCCAGGCTAGCTTCAATCCAGTATAGGAAACAATGGTACTAGGCTATTTTCCTTAGGAAGGTATTCATTAGGTCAAAATCTATGAACATGGTACATATAGAAGTCAAATTGCATCATAAATGGATCCTAGTTATTTCCAATTCAATTAAATAAATCCTCAAAAAGACACACAAGCACCATAAATAGCTCCAATAGTGACTGTATAATTTCACAGTTATCATACGGAGTAAATCGCTGATCACCGGGACTGCGCGATGAAGGCCTATTGAGATGCCTTGCTCTACCAGTTAATCAACACTACTGCCCTGAACTCTACAGATTGATTTCTCCACATCTATTCTATTCACCGCTGAAATTATGCGGTCTGCCACCTGAGAGGCTGTAATCCTGACTCCACCTTTGACACAGGTTGCTCCCCCCTCTCCCCGTCCCGAGGAAGACCCACCTGCAGAGGATCAAAAACACCCTCTATGCGCCAGGGTCGAAACATCAACACTTTCCCCTAGGGGGCCTGAACCCAACTTCACCCCGTCCCTGCCTTTTTACAGATGATTATACTCTATACAACATCAAGAAACAGAAAATTACTCAAAATTGAACGTGAGACAGGCCCCATTGTAAAACTGATGCTATTGCAAACCATGACCAGTCCATTTATGATGCAATTTGACTTCTATATGTACCAATTTTATAGATTTTGACTTAATGAATACCTTCCTAAGGAAAATAGTCTAGGACCATTGTTTCCTATACTGAACATTACCCAGGTACGTGGACTAGTATGGGTCACCCCCTTATTATGTAAAGGAGCTTCAATCCAGTGGCACAGTGTGCAAGAGACCCATGCCTGGGCATACCCATCCCACTTATGGCGAAAAGTGCTATGCAAACAAATGATGGCTGGAATGCTGAATTAATCAAACATTCATCCCCAGACAAGAGATCAGGGTTAAATCCATTGTTCCTTTGCTCACCATGCCACCCCAGCTTAGACCCAGCCATATACAAATTAGACTTGATCCTGCTCCTCATGGAAACAGTCCAGCCCGAACGGTCAAGTAAGGCCTTCTCTGGACCAGAAGTAAGCATCCTAGGACCGGTTTTGGTGCATCACCCCTCATCAGTCAGGCTAGCTTGAATCCAGTGTCACAGTCCGCAAGGAACACACATCTGAGCTTACTCATCCTCCTACTTATGGCGAAAGGTGTTCAGCAAACAAATTATGGACAGAATGCTGAATTAATCAAATATTGACCCCCAGTCTAGTGATCTGGGTTAAATCCATTGTTATTGTGCTCACTATGGCATCCCAGTTTAGACCAAGCCAAATGCAAAACAGTCTTGACCCTGCTTCTCATGGTAACAGTCTAGACCTAACTAACAAGCAAGGCCATCCTTGGGCCAGACACAAGTGTCTAGGACGGGTTTCAGGGTATCTCCCCTCTCAAGAAGCAAGAAAGGTGCAGAAAGAAGCAAGAGAGGTGCAGGAAGAGGCAAGAGGGGTGCAGAAAGAGGTGTGCAGAAAGAAGAAAGACCAGTGCAGAAAGAAGCAACAGAGGTGCAGAAAGAATCAAGAGAGGTGCCGAAATAGGGAAGAGGAGTGCAGAAAGAGGTAAGAAGGATGCAGAAAGAACAAGGGAGGTACAGAAAGAAAAAGAGAAGTATAGAAAGAAGCAACAGAGGTGCAGAAGGAGGCAAGAGAACTAAGGAAAGAGGCAAGAGAGTTGCAGAACCAGGCAAAATAGGTGCAGAAAGAGGGAACGGGGTGCAGACTTGGGCAAGAGAGGTACAGAAAGAGGGAAGAGAGGTTCAGAAAGAGGCAAGAGGGATGCAGACATTTGCAAGAGAGGTATAGAAAGAAGCAAGGGCAGTACATAAAGAACCAAAAAATGTGCAGAAAGAGGCAAGAGGGGTGCAGACAGAGGCAAGAGAAGAGTAAAAAGTAACAAAAAGGTGCAGCGAGAAGCAAGAGAACTGCAGAAAAAGGTAAGAAAGCTGAATAAAGAGGCAAGAGAAGTACAGAAAGAAGCAACAGAGATGCAGGAAGAGTCAAGAGAGGTGCACAAAGAGGGAACAGCGGTGCAGAAAGAGGCAACAGAAGTGTTGACAGAAGCAAAAGAAGTGCAGAAAGAAGCAATAGAGGTACAGAAGGACGCAAGAGCACTACAGAAAGAGGCACGAGAGTTGCAGAAACAGGCAAGAGACGTACAGAAAGAGGAAACAACAGAGGTACAGAAAGAGGCAAGAGAACTGCAGAAAGAGGCAAAAAAGGTGCACAAAGAGGCAAAGAGGTGCAGAAAGTGGCAAGAGAAGTGCAGAAAGAAGCAATAGAGAGGAGGCAAGAGAACTATAGAGAGAGGCAGGAGAGTTGCAGAAACAGGCAAGAGAAGTGCTGAAAGAGAAAACAACAGAGGTGCAGAAAGCGGCAGGAGAACTGCAGAAAGAGGCAACAAAGGTACACATAGAGGCAGGGGGGATGTATGACATTACAACGCATACTTTTACTCCGCATACCATTACAACGCGGTATTCACAACGCATACCACTACAACGCATAGCGCTTTGGGGTGCTGGATAGTGGTAAGTATAATTTACTATTCTAACTCCAGTCCCCGTGGACCCTAGGGAAGGTGTTGGATAGTAAATTAAACTTACCTCTTATCCTAGAGCGCCCCCCAGCGCTATGCGTTGTAATGGTATGCGTTGTAATGCCTGCGTTGTAGTGGTAGTGCGTTGTAAAAAATGCGTTGTAACAGGTGAATACCGGCAGGGGAGTTGCAGAAAGAGGGAAGAGGGGTGCAGAAATAGACAAGAAGGGTGCTGAAAGAAGCAGCAGAAAAGAAGAAAGAAGCAAGGGATGTGCAGAAACAGGCTACAGAGGTGCAAAAAGAGGAAGAGCGGTGCAGGAAGAGGGAAGAGGGGTGCCGAAAGAAGTACTAGAGGTGCAGAAAGAAGGAAGGGGTGCAGAAAGAAGTAAGAGAAGTGCAGGAAGAAGCATTGAGGTGCAGAAAGAGGCAATAGAGGTGCAGAAAGAAGCACAAGAGGTCTAGAAAGAAGGGAGGTACAGACAGCAGAAGAGATGTGCAGAAAGAGGCAAGAGAAGTGCAGAAATAGTTATAAGGATGCAGAAATAAGCAAGAGAAATACATAAAGAGGCAAGAGAGGTGCAGAAAGAAGCAAAAGGGGTTTGTGCACCATTATTACCAATTAAAGACCCACATTTAGCAATAAGTAACAAGTGACCATACCAGATTTGCAAAGGGCCTTTCACCTCTCTGTATCACTTGTCCCTGCATTTTTGGTAATGTATGAGCTTGAAACAAGTTTTTTTGTTCACATTTGCAGATTATGCAGCAGATGATGGATTATGTGGTAAATGTATAATTATGCAAAAATCTGTGAAGCTGAACAGTTGCATAATTCCAGTGGCCCTGCTCTTACCTCTAAATAGATCAAGAAGTGCTCCTCAGTGGTTTCTTCTTTTTTGTCTCATTGAGTTTATAGTTTAGCTTCTATGGAAATAAGGAAGACTAAACTTGAGGTTACCAATCTACAGCACAGACTACGATACCACATAATTACTCTCCATAACACATAATTCCACTCTACATGATCATTCCTATACACTAAATACCACATACTTTCTATCCACATAATTTAACTACAAAACATACCACATTATTCCACTACACTCAACGTACATCCACTTCATTCCAAAAAACATTATTAAAAAAACTTTCACATTTACAACGCCAATAGCTCTAACATATTACATTGCAAATGCTTCTTTAACTAGTAGTCGCATTTCCAAAATATTAGAGAAAGGGGGTGGGGCCTCCGACCAGCACTCAGGAATTTCCCTGTGTTGGACTTACAGGAGGTACCAGACGGGCTTCTTGGCCCCCAAAGTTCTCAGGAGCAAAGTGGACTTTATCCCCCAATCAGTAGTGTGCCAGGAGGCACATTTCTAGAGTGGTGGAGAAAGGCTTGGCCTCTGAAGACCTCTTAGGAATCCCACTGTATGGGATTTACTGGAGGAAACAAGCCAAGAGGCACGTTTGCAGAGTGTTGTGAAAGGGGCATGGCCTTGGACCACCTCTCTGCAATTCCACTGTGTGGGGCTTACTGAAGGTACCTGGTGTAGTTGGCCACTAAGGACCCTTAGGATTGAGGAAACATAATCCCCCAACTCAGAATGCACCAGGAGTCGTGTTTGCAGAGTGGTGCAGGGAGGGGTCGGGGCTTCCGGTGAGCTGCTGGTTTCTTTTTTTTCTTTTATTTTAGGAAGGGGGCTTTGTGGCCCCCTTCCCTTGACTCTTTTGGGCCCTGGGGACCCCATCTCCTGGGGCCTGAGCCCTTTAAAAATTACCGGGGCTAGGCCTTTCTTTTTTTCATAGCGGTGTGGGCACCCCTTTCTCCTGGGCCCAGAGATCCCACCCCCAGGGCCCATAAAAAATGTTTTTTATAGAAGGGGGGACACGTGACCCCCCTATCCTTGGTCACTTTTGGAAATGGAGACTCCGTCACAGGGGACTGCTCTGTCTTTTTTTAAATAATTGCAGGGGGCAGCATGACCCCTTCTAAGTCCATTTTTGGCCCTAGTGACACCGGACCCGGCATTATCTTTAAAATAAAATGTTTTAAAAAAGGGAAGGCTATTTTTTGCACCCACAGACCCCATACCTCGGGGCTTGGCCTCACGTTGGGTAGCCCCAATGCCCCTGCTTTCCCTGCTGGTTATCCGCCTCCTGCGGGAGTCGGCGTTGATTTTGGGCAAAGGGAGCTGAAAACATGCAGCACTCTTTGTCCAAAAGCAAATCTGCTTTACTTCATGGAAGCGATAGCAATTTTCCTGCTTTTGCTTCCATGTAGCGAAGCAGAAGTTTGCTATGGCAGGGCAGGAGCAGTGATCCCACCCTGCCATGGTAAACTGCAATGTCCCAGGGGTGGGCACCCTGGGACATTGCAGGAGCTGACCTTGTTGAGTGGCGATCCTCGGGACCAGTGAAGGCTCCTGGAGGGGGGCCTCGCAGCCCTCCTCCTAATGCATGTAAACCCTGTTGAAGTGATGGTCCGGGGCTGGGGTCCACAACGGACCCTGTATGTTAATTATTCAATGCCCTGGGGAGGAACTGGTCCCCAGGGCAGTATGGGCAGGCATGACCCTCACTCACAATTACAATTATTAATTATATAAAAAGCTCCGGGAGGTGGCGGTACCCGGGGCTGTGGCTGGGCACAAGGCCCCCTGCTTTTAAATATTAAATCCACAGTTGCGCATCACAACTACAGAAAACATTGAATTCAGTCTCGATTTATTTAAAGCAAAGACAATTGTACTATGTCCTCACATTTTCTTAAAGTTTGAACAGTAGGAAATTCAGCCTTCATTTATTTAATGCTGAGACAATTGTACTATATGTCTTCAGATTTTGTTAACATAAGTGACAAAAAGCATTCGTCCATGTCTGTGTCAACAACTGACTTCAATCTACACTGCGTACAACTGGGTTCACAACTTGAATTCAGCTTTCCATCTACACTACGGACAGCATTCAAGTTGGCCTTGATTTATGTAAAGCAGAGACAATTTTGTTAATGGATGCCACAAAAAACATCCCTCAATGTCTGTACAAAGTACTGCCTTCAAATGTACACTGTGATCAACAGAGTTCACTACTTGATACCAGAAGGGCATCAGCTCTATAGACAATATTAAATTCATTCTCGATTTATTTAAGGCAGAGACAATTCTATTGTGTCGTCAGATTTTGTTAACGTATGTGACAAAGAAAGCATTCCTTGATGTCTGTGTCAACTACTGCCTTCGATCTTCACTGCGGACAGCAGGGTTCACAATTTGAATTCAGCTTTGCATCTACACTACGGAAAGCATTGTAGTTAGCCTTGATTTATGTAAGGCAGAGACAATTTTGTTAAATGATGTAACAAAAAACATCCCTCAATGTCTGTACTGAGTACTGCTTTTATCAACAGAGTTCACCATTTGATACCAGAAGCACATCAGCACAACAGACAACATTGAATTAATTCTCAATTTATTTAAGGAAGAGGCAATTGTACTGTGCCCTCAGATTTTGTAAAAGTATGTGACAAAAAAAGCATTCCTTGATGTCTGTATCAACAGCTGCCTTCGATCTACACTGCGATCAGCAGGGTTCACAACTTGGTACCAGTGACGCTTTAGCTCTAAAGACAATATTACATTAATTCTCAATGTATTTAAGGCAGAGACAATTGTACTGTGTCCTCAGATTTTCTTAACTGTGACAAAAAAGCATTCATCGATGTTAGTGTTGAGTGTGCCTTCGATCTGCACTCCAATTACTGTGCCCCCGATGACGCATCATTGCAGGATGCGTACACGCTAAGCTCCAAAGGTACTACTAAGTCAGTGCACCAAAAATCATCCCTCAAACCTACACAAAATCACCACATGGCCTTACCAAGCCAGAATTCACAAGACAAAAAACATTACTATCAGTGTGACCTGCCCAGACCACACATCATCGCAGGCTCCAGAGAACCTTGTTGTTTCAGGTACCACTAACTCAGTGGAAACCAAACTAAGTATAGCACCTATCAAACCCTACACAATATCCCTTTAGTATGCTTCCTTCAAAAATTTAATATATCAGTTATAGATTTAGTTGAATAATAAAATACACGCTGCATATATGTTCGATCTTCTACTTCAATCATGATTGCAGATGATGCACTCCACCCTAAGATCTACACTGCAGACTGCAGGGTTTACAACTTGAATTCACCTTTCCATCTACACTATAGATAGTAGGGAATTCCACCTTGATTTATTTAATGCAGAGAGAATTATACTCTATGTATTCAGATTTTGTTAAAATAAGTGAAAAAAGCATTCTTCTATAACTGTACTGACTAGTAGCTTCAATGTACACTGTGGACAGTAGGGTACAGAACTTGAATTTACCTTTTGATCTACACTACAGACAATATTAAATTGAGCCTCGATTTATTTAAAGCAGAGAAAAAAATAGTGCTGATTGTACTGCTAGTATGCGCAAGCACTTTCAATCATTGCATCCTGCGAACTATGGTCATAAAGAATGTAGAAGATTGTGCCAAAATGTTCCTCCACCACTAGCAATACCAAGTACCTCTGGGGTATCACCTTCAACATGAAGAATGTTAGAATGCACTGCGTGAAGGTGAATCATTTAATTTGTTATGGGGAGCAATCAGTACACCTAGATTGCACAGCAATTGATAACCATCAATGCTAGTTTCCCCCCCTCAAAGTTCATATAGTCTAGTATGCAACAGTGAATGGTTTCAGTGCAGCCCGCTCAGACCACGCATCATCGCATGATGAGCACACGCTAAATACCAGACGTACCACTAACTTAGTACACCGTAAATAATTGCCACGTGCTCTTATTTATTATTTTTTTTAAGACGTTTATTAGCAGCTGTAAGCAGTACACAATGCGGAGCCTACAACCCTAGGGGTTGGCCGCAACACTTCAGTTTATAAAAAGCAACAGAAAAGGAAAAAATAAAAAAATAAATCAGAAAGTATACATAGCTCTTCTGACAATAACATCGGATCCATTGGCATAGAAGGCATTATATGTGTCACGTACGCTCACAGTTTGCTTTTACGTACAAATGACGTCTTGTTTTTCCATTTTTTAACTAAAGAAATTAACTCTGTAAATTCAACAGTTCTTATCCGTTTTCTCAGAAATTTCGTGTATCGTCAGGGTAATGTTCCGGTATTTGCTGTACTGATACTCAGTGATTGATTGAATATCGGTATTGTCACAAAATGTAGCCATCAAGCCATTTGACAGTGCTTGAACTGTGGCTAGGCAACGCAACTGAGCATGGTTTCACGTCCATTCTCTTGATTATGCATATTGTAACAGATACAACAGTCAAATCTGACGTAGTAACGGATCATAGCACTTAGCTTGGCAGTAGGTACATGTAAAGTCCATATTACCATGTATAACAGAAGCAACAGTGGTCGCTTGCCCACAGGAACTATAAACTGCCTCTACATACCTTTTCTCCGGATTAGTGTTGTGAAATCGCTCATTACATCTTACAGGTAAAAGCAAGGTTTCACGCATATACTCTTGATATTATACATATTCAAATCTTACTCCTGAACTCAATAAAACAATGAGTATCAACATATAACAAATCATAAAGACATAGAAACAGTAGACTAGTTACCCACAAGCGAACAATGTATATGTGTATATGCAACTCTCGAAAGATAGACGGTCTGGGGCGGGGGAAGCAAGTGTATCCGATATCACGCTATCGCAAGGGTTGATCGGAAGGTCCTACGGGGGAATGTGCCTGGGGGGGAGGGGGGCCAGTGCGCAGCCGGGGGGGTGGTCAGGGGGGGCAGGGAGGGCAAGGGTGAGGGCAGAGTGGAGGACGGCGGGGGGGAGGAGAAAGGGGCCTGGGGAGGGGCGTGATGGGGTATATGAGGAAATCACTGGCGACAGAGTGATCAACGTCGGTTGGACTACTAAGTAATGCCCATTTGCTGACATGTTTGGTGATGTGCGGACAGGGCGGCGTCCCAGTCCTGTGGTATAGGGTACATGCGAAGCCCCGCCGTCTCTTCCCTATGCAGCGCCACACTCTCCGCCCCGGCCGAGTTATTAAAGGAATTGCGCCAGTCTTTCGCTCGGGGGGGAGCATTATTCTTCCAGCGCTTAGTGATGAGGCGCTTCGCCGTTATCAGCCCCAGGTCCCAGAATCGCTCTTGAACTTTTGTTTGTTTAGTTCGCCTGAATAGTCCCAGAAGACAGGCTTCCCATGTATGTGGCAGGGAGTCCCCCATTGCCGCCGACAATGAGGTTGATACCACTACCCAATAGTTACAGAGGGGAGGGCACCCCCAGAGGACATGCAATAGATTTGCATCTAGTAGTCCACATCTGGGACATGCCGAGGTGGTGAGGCCGAAATAGCGATTCAGCTTATCTGGAGTCAAATACGCCCGGTGCACTATATAATATTGGATTATTCTAAACCTAGAGTTACGTGGAACATTGCCCGCCCCAGCTAGTATCATTGCCCACTGCTTATCGGACCAGTCGTGACCTCTATGCGCAGTCCACTTGTCTCTCAGTTTTTGGGACGAAAATTGCGTGTGATAGTGCAACGCTTGGGCAAGCCAGTGCACTATATGGGAACCATTTCCCATCATGTGCAGATATTGCACCAATAGGTGCGTGGGCAGCTCTTCAGAGAGGTCACCTTGATGGAGTGAGAATTCGCACTTGAAGCGACTTGCTCCTTCTCATGAACCTCGTTAACTTGTAATAGTACTAAACACTCCTGTTCGTCATTAATATTACACTTTTACAGTACACGCGGGTGTCCTAGAGATGCTTGCATATGTGTTTACTAACCGTAACAACGCTTGCATACTACTGAATGGCTGCTTCGCATAAATTCAGTCTGCGCATGCGTCGTTCATACCCATGTGATGTGACGCACTCGCAGATTTGGAGGGAGAAGTTCGCTCATGCGCATTGTAGCTGACATGGCCGCTTATTTCTAACCATGCGACCTGCTTGCCTACGCTGCTTTGCATTTCTATCTATTCCTGCATAATCATTAATCGCTATAGTTATTTGAAGTAAGGGGTGCAGTGCAGAATATCATGGTGTACAGTGTATTCTATTTTTCTGTGTTATTAATTTGTTTTCGCTTACTTTTCATGTACCACGCATCCATGGGCCTGGGTGAGGGGATAAACTCCATATTGAAACCCGTTCCGACCCTGTCACGTGATGAGGGAAAAGCCGAATCGCGCAGAAGCAAGCCCAAGCCAGCTGGCTCCTGAAGCTGAAATGCGCCTGAGAACATCTTCCATGCACTGGGGTGAGAGTCCGGCTGTACAAAAAATTGTTACAAATTTATATTCTCATGTGTGCTCTATTGTATTACACCTTTCACATACCCTGGGAACGGGAATGCAAGGGGTGGGTACTGAAAAATAAATATTAAGTATGGAAACCTAGAATTTTAGGTGGTGGCTATGACCTAACCACCTCTCCTGACCAATCGTAAGTTGGGACCCTGTCACTTGCAACATTTGTGGGTGGTCTGGGGACCCAAAAAGGGTATATCTAGCCTAGTTAGTTAGGGAAAATTGTCTGACTTGTCCGAATAGCTGACCTGTCACCGACCCCACATCTCTATAGGTGATTGATACAGAGAGCTGCGGAGCGCTCTGTCCGAAATTTTCCACAAGCTCCAAGGGGTGGAAATAGTCCTAAGTGCTGGCGAAGCACTTTGCTGGGAGATTCGAGAACCCAATCGGGGTTACTGGCGGATTCCGTGCAGTGAGGGGGTAGCGCAGGCGTTGCATCCGAAGCTGCAGGTGTTGGTCGTGTCCTTTGGTGAGCCCAGCCCAGTCCTGACCCAAATCCTGAGGGGTATCCTGTCCTGATTTTCCGTGAGCTGTACCTGCTCACCCACTGGCATCCTAAATCCTTGAGGGTCCTTGTCCTCGTCCTCTCCCGAAGCTGACCCGTGGCCAGGGTTAGTCCTCATTCCTATCCTAGGTAAATATACCTGTGGGTGTCCGTCTACTATCCTTTCCTTCCTGCTCTTTAATAAAGCCTCTATGCCCATGATATTTCTCTCTGATCTCTCCACTGATGCATTTGAAAATTGATTGTTAGCATGTTCCACTTTTCCCCTTCCCTGTAGGGCATAACGAAACTGTTTTTGCTTAAATAAAGTGTGATGAATATTTAGGATCTAAGTTAGATAGACTAAGATTAGGGTTTGAATCACTTATAGGCTATAGAACTTCACCAACTAATGTGTTTTGAATTTACCGTCATTAGTTTAAGCCTAACTGAATAGCATGTTCCCTGTTACCCTTACCCTATAGAAAAACCCAATTGCCCCCAATGGTGTTGTCCCTCATTCACAGCTACATAATGTTTGTGATTCTGCTTTTTGATGTTTTTATCAGCATTTGCCTTATACTTTTGTCACTTTAAACTTTACATCCTTATATAAAGATTTTAAAACGCCTCAGGTGTCTGTGGTACTTCAGAAAAGGTATAATTGATGTTATGTGAATAGACTAAGTGTTTAAGAAGAATAATCACCTGTCCTCGACAGCTCCTGATCCATCAGGAGGAGTAAGTGCCTGTGGTAAGTCAGGTACCATGGTAATAGTGTTACAGGAAACACACATAGAATACTGATAGTGGCGTGTAAAATCACCCGACTTACAAAATTGTATTTAGAAATCACATCATGGGCCCAAGTGCGTGAAAATCTGGTAAACTCTGAGCCCGGTGACCTGCGCGCTCTATCAGCCTCAGGCCCTCGACAGTATGTAAAGGAGTTTGGCGTGGACTAAAAACTGTCCCGGTGGCAAGTCAGTATTGGCCGCCAGAGTTTCGAAGGAGAGTAGAGCTCCCTCCTCGTACAGATCTCCCAAGTCCTCCAGATCTACAGACGTCCAGCAGTTCAGTGCAGTCTCCGATAGCGTTCCACCCTCCCAGGGCGTACCCAAGAGTGGTAGATTTGGGGTATAGGGCTTTATAGAGTTCGTGAGTTTAAGGCTTCTCGCATAGCATTTCCTTGCCACCGCTAAGTGTATTTGATCGGGGCAGCGGCTCTTGGCTAAAGGATGGAACAGCGCATGTATCTGCGGCACAGTCATTACTGTGTCCATCGTGGCCAGATCGTTTAAATTCCTGCCACTCAGCCAGTAAGCGACCCATTGCAGCTGTGCCGCTAAATAGTACAGTTCCTGGTTAGGGACTGCCAATCCCCCAGCTTCCGCTGCCGCATAAAGAGTTTTCAACGCTACCCGAGGGCGCCCCTTGTTCCAAATTAGGCATCTGGTTAGGGTTTCAAGTTCTCGAAAGATAGGGGTCGGGACGTATACTGGTAGATTCGCGTAATAGTACAACAGTTTCGAAAGTACAATCATTTTCGTGAGTGTGACTCGGGCTGGGACATTGAGCGGGAGAGAGTTCCAAAATGTGACCTGAGCCGTCAGTGCCGAAATGGCTCTGACCAGGTTGCCCTCTAGCAAGTCAAGTGGGTTGCGATAAATTTGGATCCCCAAATACCGGAAGACAGTCGGGTACCATATGAGCCGCTCCCCCATTACCTCGACATCGCACTCCGGCATGTTAGCCGCAAACTAATACACTCCGGATTTTACCCAGTTTACGCGTAAACCCGACATGTCTCCGAAAATTCTGAAGATGTCGGTGAGAGTGCGCGGTATGCAAGTTAAGTCTCTGACATAGATCAACAAATCGTCAGCGTACAGGGACACCGAATGCACCCCGTCTGCCAGCGGGATACCCCAAGTCGCTCCGGAAGCTCGGAGTTGCTCTGCCAGTGGTTCCATCATAAGCGCAAATATCAGTGGGGACGGGGGCATCCCTGTCTGGTGTCTCTGCGAATCCGCACTCTGTCAGAGAACAGCCTCCCCGTGCGAATTCGTACCTCAGGTTCTTGGTACAGCATCTCCACCATTTGAATATATGCATCACCGAGACCGAATTTCTCCAACACCTGCAGTAAGTAGGGCCACTCCACCGAATCAAATGCCTTTTCCAGGTCAAGTATCACGCAACGCGAGTAGGGCCATCTGGATGCAGCGTAGCGTTGGACTCGGAACAGCCGTCTAATGTTATAGGCTGTGCTGCGAGTTGGTACAAAGCCATTCTGGTCTTCATGCACCAGGGTAGGGACTAAGGGTGCCAACCTCTGAGCCAGCGCTGCTGCCAGGATTTTATAATCTGTGTTGAGCAGTGCAAGTGGTCTGTATGATCCCAGGTCAAGTGCATCCCTGCCCAGCTTCAGTAGAGAGATCACATTAGCCTCATTCAGAGATGGCGGAAGCATGGCATCGTCTATAGCTGCCCCATACATCCGAAGCAATTCGGGAATTAGAATGGTAGAGTAGGCTTTATAAAACTCCGCCGGTAGTCCATCTGGACCCGGCGTTTTGCCGTTGGAGAGAGAAAATATGACTGCACGTATCTCTTCCCCCGTAAGCGTCGCTCCAAAGTCCTCTCTCTGTGTATTAGTGGCCGATGGCAGGTGTAAAAGTGATAGATACTCTGCTATGTCGTCGTCCGTGACTCGCAAGAGGGAGCGGTACAAGGACGTATAGTGTGTCGTGAATGTCTCGTGTATGGCTCTCTGTGTATAAACTGCCGTGCCCTGAGGTGTGCGGACGGAGAGGACCGGGGTCGTTTGGGCGTCGCGACGTATTAACCCAGAGAGCAGTTTGCCCGGCTTGTCACCTGCATTGTGACTACGGGCCGAGTGCACAGCATAATTGAGATTCTTCAACCTATCCAGTAGCCGAGCATGTTCCTCCCTAGCTGTCACCAGCGGCGTGTCATCCCCTCCCACCGCCTCCTGCTCGCGCTCCATTAGGACAGTCTCCGCTTTCATCAAGTCTTTCTCTACCTGCTTGCGCAGTCCCGCCTGCATGCCTAGGCAATTACCCCGGGTGACTACTTTGAAGGCGTCCCACTCTACCAGCGGGGAAGACGTGGTATCGCTGTTATCCTCAAAATACTGCAAAATGCGCCCTGATAAAGTCTCCCTTTACTGTGCGTCTAGTAAGACGTCCGGCTGAAGTCGCCATGTGGGCACCGGTGGATGTGGGTGTTCCCACTCAAAGTCTAGGGTGTGAGGGTTGTGGTCAGAGTGTGTTCGGCCTAGATAGCATGTGTCGGTGACATGTGGTAACAAGTCCCTGGTAAGCATAAACCTATCTAATCGGACATGCAAGGTGTGGGCACCGGAAAAGTATGAGTACATACGCGTTCCAGGATTACGGACCCGCCACGCATCTTGCAAGTCCCATTGTGCTGCCCAGTCTAGGAGTGCCTTTGATGCTCCGATTGCCGGCGCCGTGATTGCGGGAGGAAGTGAGCGATCTAGTGTGGCGTCTAGCACGCTGTTGTAGTCCCCCCCCCAGCAGAAGTGGCACATCAGACCAGGGTGCTATTGTTGACGATAATTGTGTTAGAAACTTCCCCAGTTCAGTATTTGGCGCGTATATGGAGGCTACTACTATCAGCTGCCCATCCAATCTACCCTGAACAAACACATATCGTCCCTCAGGATCTATGATACTGTGTGTTAGTGCAAATGGAACCCCAGGGCGTACCCAAATCAGGGTTCCGCGTGCGAACGCAGAAAAACAAGTTGCATATAGCTGCCCCCTCCATCTACGGCGAAGTGTGAGCACCTCTGCGCCAGTCAGATGGGTCTCCTGTAGGAGGGCAATCCGAACCTGGTGACGCCGGAGATAGGAGTATACCTGATATCTGCGCGAGGGCGTATGCATCCCACGCACATTCCAGATACAAAATTTAACCGCAGCCATGGCGTCTTTTGGAGTCTTCATTCCCCCCCACCCATCCAATCCCCCCGCCCGCCCCAGTCGTTTGGTTATTTAGGCACCCACTAGTCACAGTATATATTTCCCATCCTTTCGCACTATCTCGGAAGCGCACTATCGGGTAAAGAAGCATAGGCACTAGTCTCATAAACAGCAAAACCATAACCATAATTCCAAAAGGTCGACAACGAAACATGTTGTCGTCCAAACGCTCTAGCGAGCTCAAAGTGTACTTAAGTTCAATGGGGGAGTGCTGAGTCTATCAGATCTGTGTCGCTAAGTGTTCCATGATACCAGGTGAGGAGTGGTATCTCCCCACCGCAGGCAGTAGCTGCATGACTGCCAGTTGTCAATGTCAATGTTCAGTCCCTGGCTTATCTGTGACTGTCAGGTCAGGTCAGGACGCCCATCCACAGGAGCCAATTCCATATATTCTCAGCAGGTCACTCACCTCTAGGGGTCCGGCCACCCCACCATCTTTGTGGCTCTGTTCACCTGCCACTTGTATGGCTTCTGCCCTCTGCAGTGACCTGATGCCTTCCCAAGTCCCAGGGTAGGTAACAGAGGCAGACACCTCAGCGATGAAGCGGCTGTAAAAGCTGCAGCGCATGGTGTCCCAGTGGGGATGGCGAACCAGTTGTAAACGTTGAGTTGAAGCTTATGGCCACCGTTAAATGATCAAGTCCGCTGTCTGCGGCGTGATATCTGGTATTTCCTCTGATACTTGAGTGTCCGGTAGACCGTAGAGATATTCATCATCACTTCCCTGGTTATCGGGGCTGGTGCTAGGTGCTGGGCCTCGGCTGCTTCTGGTGTGTCGAAGAAGTGCGTTTTATCTTGGGTTGCCACGCGCAAGCGAGCCGGAAACAGCAACGAGTACTTGAAGGCCAGGCGCCTAAGCCTCTGCTTCACTGCCATGAAGGAATGTCGCTGACGCTGTACTTGAATCGTGTAATCTGGGAAAAACATTATTTTGGCATTGTCTATCCTGATATCCGACAATTTCCTGGCTTCGCGCAATATGGCATTCCGGTCTCGGTAGTTCAAAACTCGCAGGAGCATAGGTCTAGGATTGGATCCTGTAGGCGGTGGGCGGAATGGCACTCCGTGGGCTCTCTCCACTACAAAGTGTTGCGACAAGGTACCTTCCGGTAACAGCTCCCGAAGCCATTTCTCCATGTGCTTGTAGTGTAGTTCCTAATTTCCCAATAGGCCCTGCGCATTGGAATAACATAAACAGTAGTATCGACATAGAAGTGCGGATCTTCCAGGCCTCCACTGACTATGCTAAACTTAATTGGGTTTGTTACCAACTAGCTCAGAGGTCACTGGAAACATTCTTGACTGAATAGGAAGTGATCAGCTTCCCTGGCACAGCCAAGAAGGGATTCAGTTTTCCAACAACCGTGCAACATGACAACTTTGCTCCTCAGATAAGAGTCAATCTCTAGGGTTGTGTGAAACAATAGACAGTTATTTTACTCAGTCAGTTTTAGTGCAGATTACTTTCACAATATGTAGAGAATAGAGAGACAGCGTTTTCAATAAAAGGTAACATTTATTGAACAGTCTTTCTTCTCGTACAAGAGAAATGAATTGCCACAATTGCAAGACTTGTTATTATAAAAAGTACGTACAGTAAAATGAGTATTGCGAAATAATACTGTAAAAGCATTGATATGGTTTCTTAGCCATATAATGGTTTAAAATGAATAAAACATATATACATTAGGCTAACGTACTCAACTGGTGCTTCTAACTACGCCTACCCCAGTGTACCTGACCTAAGCCTAATATTTGGAAGGGGAGTAAGTAAGTAGCTTTAGTTAAGTTGGTTTTGCCAAGGTTTGCTTCAAGAATTCTCTCTAAGGGTTTAGTCAACACCATACCTCTGAAATAGAATGTTGGAGGTCTGGTATCTCCTTCCAGGGACTCGATATCCCAGTCACTCGCAAGAGTAGGCTGGAAACGCTGGAGCTGGATTTCTCGGCATGAGAAAAGACAGCGTCTCTCTCAGCGCGTCGAGGAGGAGGAGGAGGGGCAGCGTCCACGGGCAGCTTGCATCTGCTGGGCTCTTGCAGGGGGACGGCTGTTCAGCTCCTGTGTTCACCACACCATCGTTCTCTCGTTAGCAGCGATAGAAGTAGCGATAGTATCAGCATCAGCGTGGCAGCGATAGCTTCAGCTTCAGCGAAACAGCATTTGCTTAAGGCAACGTTGGTAATATTTATACCTGAAAGGTGCCTTGTTTGATGTAAGTTTTTGGACATAAGACGTCAATAAAGATGTCACTAGAAGTGATCGTCTCTCAGTGCTCATTAGAGTTCTATTACTAATCAAAACATAGCAAGCGGGGTTTTCCCAGATTGCTGAGTTTTTATCTTGTTGAAGAACTCGGAGTGTTAATCTAGGAATCTTAGATAGTGTCTTCTGCTATGTCATTTGCACTAATGAGCTGCAAAGGAAGTTGCAGAGGAAGCGGTTCTGAAATGTGGCTCTGTTCGTGTGAGGCTAGAGACGAGTTTCTGAATATTGCATTTGATCGGTTATGCCAATCAAATGCAATATTCAATGGATATATATATAAATGGATTTATAGCCATATAGGGGCATAAGGTCACAGTATCGATCAGGGTCCTAGATTAGAACGCGACACCCACTCCACGAATTTATGTCCATCAAATTACTAAAACTAGAGCAATAAGATGCATGTGTAACATTGCCCACCCCAAAATACATATTTGCATTTGAAATAGGCGTATTTGAAATACGTGAGAATATAGGTACTGTACGTTCTTAAGCATAGAAATCATTCAAAATTATAGCATATGCTATTTTGCAAAAGAATTACACATGAAATATCTCTGAATACAGAAAAGAAGGGCGAGATAATTTCATCACATATAAATGCATTGCAGTAAAATGTGCTAGAGGCTGGTGTAAAGTTATTATGTCTCTAGGTTTATCTAAAAATAGAAGTAGAAGCTTCTGTTCTTTATGAATAGGTCTACTTTAGGCAAAGAATTTCCGTGCCAGAAAAAGGTGGATATTTTTTTTTAAGTGTTCAATTTCAAAAAAATTGTTGTTGAACGGGGGAAATAGAGTTCCAACGCTTTTTAGCAGTTTTTGTTGATCAAAACTGAAGGCCGAATTCAGAGTTCATGGGAACGCTGTGTGTCGGAATGCTTTTCTAAAATTATTGTTTCTTTTTGGGGGAGAACATCATATCAGACAGGCTCTCATAGAATTAGTCTACAAAATCAGGTGACAGTTCGACCAAATTCGATAGTGCTGTAACTTGGCAGGTGTGAGAATGATTGCTGTCATCAAAGTCTGGATCAGCAATGCTCATAGAAGGTCGTACCTGGGTGATGTTGCTTTTGTCACTCGCTCCACTGTTACCACCTAGTCATAGTACAGGAGTCTCAACGAATGCCGCCATCAGGATTGGTAGCCGCTGGGGACAACACAACGCGTGAGCCGTTATCAGACTTAGCAAAGTATCGATATCCATTGGTACTGCTGATGGAAGTGCAAGACAGATGTCCAACACGCACTCATCTCCGCATAGCATACATCGAAGCACAGGTAAGATGCAGGATTGCCATATCGGTCTGAATTAAAGAAACCAGGTCATGTTTAGATCTCTCAGCCTGGCAATCCAAGGACTCTAGTTATTCTGTCCCGGTAGCGGATTGCTAAGATTGCTTCTTTCATCCTCGTAGGAGTCATGTCTGAGCTTTGGCTTGCCATATCGGAGCAGGAGTGTCAAAAATAAAATCCCTGCTACAAGTCCCAAAAATAGGGGTATAAATATCTTTTAAAATAATTGTACTTGGCAGATTAGTTGAATAATAACTACCACGGGTCCCTGCCCCCTCGAACCGACTCCCAGAGCGCATTTCCATCCGTGGCGCCTGGAGAGAAGGGTTCGGCCATCTTGGGTGAGGGAGGGGTAGCGCTGTAGATGCAGGACGCTTCCCGCCCTCCCCTGGTATTTAAATCGGTAAGCAGCGCTGCCTCGCTGACTCGACCGATGTCTTTCCCCTGAGGCGGAAGCCAGGGGCGCTGTGCTCTGTATTTTTAAATTTTGCACCTTGCACTTTGTATTTTCTATTTTACTGTGTTGGTGATTTGATTTTACAAAAATTGCCGCACGTGTCAGAATATCTTTTAAAATAATTGTACTTGGCAGATTAGTTGAATAATAACTACCACGGGTCCCTGCCCCCTCGAACCGACTCCCAGAGCGCATTTCCATCCGTGGCACCTGGAGAGAAGGGTTCGGCCATCTTGGGTGAGGGAAGGGTAGCGCTGTAGATGCAGGACGCTTCCCACCCTCCTCACATCGGATATAAGAAGATGCTTTCCCGTCCGCGCAGTGGACGGGCGCAGCGGGCGCGCCGGCGGCGCGCCGAAGGCGCGCCAAAGGCAAGCCTGTCTGCGCCCGTCCGCCCCGGGACCGGGCCTAGGGCCATGACCCCTGCTCGGTCCATCCCGTACAAACGCAGCACTTTACTGGGGCTTCGCCCAACCCATGCCTCCCACTGTACAAAATTTGACCTGGCGCATACTTCTATGGGTGCCAACGCAAAATGCTCTCACTGTAATACCATAATTCCCTTTCACAACTGTACTACCCCCACTCAGGTCCCAAAGCATGTTGATGAGAAGCACATCACTATGGCCCTCATCAATGCGCGATCCTTGGGCTAACACTGCCAAGAGATAGCGGACCTCATCATCGATCACAATTTAGACGCGCTTTATATTACAGAAACGTGGACGGACGAGGCATCCGCCCCCGACTTGGTCACGGCAGTTCCACCTGGCTATAATGCCTATCGGCAGGATAGGGCGAGAAACAGAGGCGGAGGCCTGGCCATCATAGTAAGAGACCAATTTAAGGTCCGCATATCACCTATTCCTGCCACGTCATGCGAAGCTATACATTTTAACATAAAATTCACACCTTCTTTTAGCCTCAAGGGAGTGCTCCTCTATCGACCTCCTGGGTCCAGAGCAGAGTTCCTAACGAATTTGAGTACCATAACAGAATTAATAGCCACAGATGAGTCCACTACTGTTATGGGGGATTTTAATTGTTATCTCGAACAAAATAATGATAAAGATACTATTCCCCTCACATCAGACCTAGAAATAATAGGCCTCAGGCAATTGGTCACGGCTCCAACCCACCAGGCAGGACACACGCTGGATGGCATGTTCACTAACGTCGAAGCCCTACATGTAACCGAAATTCTCCCCATGACCTGGACAGATCACTCAGCCATATTTAGTAGTCTGACCATTAAAGAATCGTCGAGGAAGAAGATCTCCTACCCAAAGCTAGGCACGTTTAAAGCATGGAAGGACATAAACTATAATAATTTAAATATACTTTTAAATAACACTAGACCTGATCTATCTAACGATCCCTGCATTTCTACCCACCAATTCCATGAATGGTTGGGCGATGCCACGTCGCAGTTAGTACCCACCAAGTCCCATTCAAGAAATAGGAGCACGCAGACTGCTCAGTGGTACACAGAAGAGTTAAAAATACAAAAATAATTAACGAGAAACAGGGAAAGGCACTGGCGACGAACTTATGATAGCGAAAATAAGAACAAATATAAAGAAGCTCTAGCCACCTACAAAACTATGATAACGGCAGCAAAGAAGCACTTTTTTTCACTACACATAGAACAAGCCAAAAACTCCAGCAAACAACTGTACAACATAGCCAAAACCCTATCCGTTAACACACCGGACTTAAACCCCCCTCCATCACAAACGCTATGCGATGCCTTGTCTGAGTTCTTCTTCGCGAAGGTAAATAATATATACCAAGCTTTTACCTCAGAACCAAATATCAGTTTTGCCTCCACCTCCCAGACGGTCCTGAGCAACACCATGACTAGTTTTAAACCCTTAACGACCGATCAAACAAAGATCATACTGAGTTCCATTAAATCAGGATCAGCCTTGGACCCTTGCCCCACGTCGGTGTTAGCCATGCAATCAGGCACAATTATTCCTATTATCACCCACGTCTGCAACACAATATTGAGTTCTGGGACTTATCCGGACTCCTTAAAAAACACGCTGATTAAACCTCTGCTCAAAAAACCAAATCTCGACAGACAAGATCTGAAAAACTACCGGCCTATAGCAAGTCTCCCTTTTCTAGCCAAAGTGACGGAGAAGGCCATGAACCAGCAGCTGTCGGAACACATAGAGAAAAACAACCTGCTTGATAATACTCAGTTTGGGTTCCGTAAATACCATAGGACAGAAACCGCTCTCATCAAAGCAGCGGATGATATTAGACTCATCCGGGACCAAGGAGGGACAGCACTGCTGGTACTCTTAGATCTCTCGGCAGCTTTCGACACGGTTGACCACAAGACCTTGGTCGACCGTGTCGGAAAAATGGGCATTCAGTCCACTGCGAGGAACCTGCTTGCCTCCTTCTTGGCTAATAGAACTCAGGCGGTCACATTAGGACCATTCCAATCTGCCAATTTGTCGTTACCGTGTGGGGTTCCTCAAGGCTCATCCCTAAGTCCGACACTATTTAACATTTATGTGTCGGACCTTGCTAGTGTCATCAAAGCACATGGGATGAGCCTAACCTCATACGCAGATGACACGCAGTTGGTGTTGGCCATTAAGGGTGACGGACAGGAGGTGGCAGAACGGTTCCAAAGAGGAATGACAGCTATCGGTGAGTGGATGGCAGGAAACTGCCTGAAGCTCAACTCCGAGAAAACGGAGGTGGTCATCTTCGGCACTCTCTCGCCATCCTGGCCTGCAACTTGGTGGCCATCAGCATTCGGCACTCCACCTTGTCCTACCTCCAAGGTCAGAAATTTGGGAGTTACCTTTGACGACCAGCTCAACTTTATGGCACATGCCAATAAGGTAGCGTCCACGGCCCATTTTAAACTCAGAATGATAAGGAAAATCCTGCCTTTTCTGCCTGACACGGCCGCCAAGACCCTGGTCACGTCACTGGTTTTAACTTCATTAGATTATTGTAATGGACTCTTTCTGAATGCACAAACCAGAGTCACAAAAAAGCTGCAGACGGTACAGAATGCGGCCGCACGCTTGCTGTCCAAAAAACCTAAATTTGCACCCATTTCGGATACTTTGAGGACCTACAACTGGCTATCTATCCAAAACAGGATAAAGTTTAAATCAATGTGTACAGTCTATAAAGTAATGCAGGATCAAGGGCCTCGCTTCCTAAAAGATCAATTAATACCTTACATCCCAGTCAGAAAGCTCCGATCCTCATCACTTAATCAACTAGTGGTCTCACGTAGCAGAACAGTCACCTGGGGCGACCGCCGCTTCCTAGTAGCGGCTCCCAAAATCTGGAATACCCTGCCATACCACGTCAAAACCAGTACCTCACTCCTACAGTTTAGGAAAAGACTGAAGACGTGGTTATTTAACCAATAATACAGTATACCAGTCCGCATGAATTCACCTCTGAGGAGAGACATTACTGCAGTCTAGCGCCGAGACACCCACGGGTATTCGATTGCGCTCTATAAATGTCAGTAAATAAATAAATAAATAAATAAATAAATAAATAAATAAATACTGAATGGACAAAATTAGGAATGATTCCCAGAATTGCTTTGAATGGTGTTAGCAGTCCCGTAAAAATCGTCTTAAATAGGCCTGTGATGCCTATGGCACTAGACATGTTAAGAATTTGGCTAAGCATTTCTACGAAATGCACGGGGCAATTTGTTGATAAAAGGTCATGAACCTCTGTAGCTGTCCTTGCAACTAAGAGATCATACGTCTCTTTTGATGTCGTGATGGGCACTGTTGTCTGTAAAAGCACAGACTTCATTTTGCTTAAAGTATCAATTCGTATAGATGAGAAATTCAGACGAGGCCAGATGGGAGTCTCTATGTCTCTAGGGCCGCTCGGAAACAATGCTTGCATACAGCATTTGACCATGGAAGTTACGCTTACGAGATAGGCTTTTCCTGGCAAAAGGCCACAACAGCTGTGATCCGTTATTAGAATGTAACTCCCATTTGCGAGTTGCATAAAGAAAGGCTCTATCTGCGCTGCAGGTGTGACATGTTGGTGGCATGAAAGGTTGTTAGAATTACCTTCACAGGCTCTGTGTAAATTAATACCCTGGCACAAAAGTATACCGCTTAGTGAACGTTTACAGTTTTTACCACTAAGAAATACATTTTTGTTGCTGTCACTATAGCATGAATGTGTGTATGGTAATTTCCTTGTTGACTTAATGTATCCTTTCCCCAGTCGTTCATACTGGCCAGTAGGTATGTATTCAAGGCATTTTTTAAATTGGAAAGTTGTTATCGGAATTATGATAATTCCGTGTATTATCCATTCAATGACAGGACTTTCTGACATTGTCAAAGGTAATCTCTCAAGTTTTTCGATGCTCAGGATTTTATAGTCTGCTCCTTTCTGTGCCAAGTTGATTTGTTTATCAGTAAGGTTAAAGATGGAAAACAATGACGTTGTGTTGATTAAACGCCAAGGCACATAGCCTGAACGAAGATTTTGCAGCGTCCAGCCTAATTGTACAATAGAACGTAATTGTGACTGGCCATGCTGTAACATTAGCAAGTCTCTGTCTATTATATCAAAGGCAGATGATACAATATTGTCCAACGAATATATTCTGGAGGACAGTCATTAACCCATTGTCCACTACAGAAAGTGATTTTTCCAAATTAATACGATCAATTTCTCGTATTTTTTCAGCTGTTTCAATTTGTGTGACTTTCCAAGCCTCATTGTATGCAGCATAGATACTGGTCGCTATGAAACACTTTTGACGCTGTTTGCGTGGTCCAAGAATGAAATCGCGCAAATCAGCACCATCTTTAAGTAAAGATAAGTGTTGCTTAATTTCAGCCAGTGGGGATGATCCTAGCCATTCGAGGCAGAGTTTCCCTACACTGTATGTTGTTACTATCCCTGGATGTTGTCTCTGGGAGTATCTAGGGTCTTGTCTGGACATTGTTAACCCCTGTGTTTTGTTCAGGAATCTATCTTGACAGTTGTTTGTGTCAGTAGGCCAGATTAACCACTTTTTCCAATCAGGATGTGTTCTGTTTCAATGTAAAATTTTAGATACGTCTATCTCAATATCTGTTGTTGTATTCTCAGGTATTGGCTTTGGAATAGATGGTTTGTTAAGGTCTTTAATCTTAGCTAGGCCAAGACAGGATGTTTGGTGAATTGTTTCATTTAAAAACATCATTTGTTCTGGGATCATGCAGGCTCAAAACAGTGCTTTTAGGCCTTGTACCTGCCACTCTTTTGTACCCCAGATGGTTTTTGTTTCAATGTTATTTTTCCAATAATCAAAACCATGTCAGGTCTGTTGTGGTTGCTCCTCAGGATTGGATTGATGCTATAAAGGGGCCCACCTCTAGATCATCCCAAGTCTGGCTTTCAACATCACAGACTGTTAAGGAGATCAAGCGGGGGAAAAATATGTGTCCGGAGTGGAACAGCTGGGCAACTGGAACCGCAACCTGTAATTATAGAATCAAGGGATAAGTGCAACTATAACCCTCAACTGGAAGACATGCTAACCAATATACCACATGTATACCTCACCTGTATATCCTACAGGTGTGCATGAATGAAGGAATGATCTAAAGGGCGGCTTCTAAATCCCCTGGTTGTGCTACTAGAAGACACAATAAAGAAAACATTAGAAAACCCCCATGTTCCCTCCCATCCTGTGGCCTGAATCTTATGGACGGAGAAGAAATAAGGACACCTACCCAGAATTTGGGATGAAGATAACCAAACAATGCCCAGAACAAAAATGAAGGATGATCACATTCCTTAACGGTAAGTTCACAACAAAAATGTTCCTCCTCCGAGGAAATGTATGAAACAAATGTTCACGGGGTAATGCAGGAAGAGTCAACCCCAAGATATTGCATACATTCCCTAAATCGTTTTGCTTGTTAAACACAATGGTGAATCAAAAGAACAAAATCATATGCCCAGCATAAAGCAAAAAAAACAAAGCGTCTCTACAGATCCTTCTCTGTAAGCGCTAATGGGTAAGTACTGTGCAATGAATGGTTTTGCGGCACCTAAGCCCAGGTGTCCTGCACGAACCGGAGCAAGGCGCTCCCTGAAGGTAGTTAGTAACAGATACCAGAACACCAGGTTCCACAAGAGAGTTACACAAACTCAAGCACCCCACTCAATAATAGGAAGACCTGAATACATTGATGACAGCTCACGATATGGGCGCTTCCTAAGCCCCACCAGGGTAATCCAGAGATCGAGTGCATAGAATCCTGGGGACTGTTCTGATGCAGGCGCTTCCTAGCCCCACCAGGGTAATCCAGGAACCAAAGGCATATAACGCTGATACACAGCGATCATAGCGGGCGCTTCCTAAGCCCCACCTCTGTAATCCGCGATACCGGTCAAAGCGAACCAACGCTGACCGCCGCCGACCTCCAAAGAAACTTCAGCTAGGAAACAGGAAACACAATCGGAAACTCTCCTCGCCAAGCAGGAATAATGGGCAGCGCGTCCACAGTGAGACGCCGTAATATTCTCTCTGGTCGCGCGGCGTCATACTAACGCGCCGCGCGAAGGATCATGGGATATGTAGTTTTTCCCCCCCGTTCAGTCTCCAAGAGCAGGCAGTGATTTACCAGCGGCCGGGGGAATCGTAACAGTACACCCCCTCTCACAACATTCACTGACTGCAACCAGGTTTACCAGGATGTGACATATGGAACCTCCGCACCAGTCTAGGAGCATGAATAGCACCAACAGGTTCCCAAGAATCCTTTTCCGGACCATAACCCTTCCAAGATACCAAGTACTGGAGTTTCCCTCTCACCCTACGAGCGTCCAGAATGCGCCGCACCTCGTATTCCACGACCTGCTCAACCCTCACAGGCACAGGGGCCGCAGGACCCGGACCCCGAGCAGGCTTGAGCAGCGAGACATGGAACACCGGGTGTATCCGGAAATGTGAGGGGAGTTTCAATTTCACCGCCACAGGGTTGACATGGCGAATCACCTGGTAAGGACCAATGAACCTAGGGTTGAAAACGCTGTATCGTTTGAAACGGATATTCCGAGTGGACAGCCACACCCAATCCCCCTTCTTGTACCCAGGACAATGCCTACGGTGTCTATCAGCCTGAGTCTTGTACCGTAGTTTCGCCTTTTCAAGATTCCGTCTAGCATGCAATACTGTTTTCCGCACCTGCACTAATCTAGACTGTAACTGCGGAATCGGAGCTTCAGCGACCGGCACACTCAAGGGGGCAAATCTGGGATGAAACCCATACTTACAGAAAAACGGGGTATACAAAGTAGAGGAATGAACTGCATCATTATATGCCACCTCAGCAGACCACAACCAATCCACCAATGCCTCAGTAGTGGTATCCACAAAACACCTTAGGTATTGCTTGAGGGTCTGGTTTAGCCTTTCGGTCTGCCCATCCGTTTGCGGATGAAAGCTGGTGGACAAGGAAGAGGCAATGCCTAGTCGGTCACACCAGACCTTCCAAAATTTGGCGGTGAATTGTGCTCCCCTATCGGAAACGATATTCTTGGGAAGGCCATGCAATCTGATTACATGAATGAGCAGGGACTGGGCTAACTGGCTAGCTGTGGGAACCCCTTTACAGGCAATGAAATGGCCCATCTTAGTTAAGTAGTCCACAACTACTACTATAGCTGTCATCCCGTGATCTTTAGGGAGTCCCACCACGAAATCTACTGAAAAGCTCTCCCAAGGACTCACAGGAGTGGGCATAGTTTGTAACAGCCCTTGTGCTGGTCGATGATCGCTTTTAGCCTGCGAACAGACGTCACATCGCTGAACCCAAGCAAACACATCAGGCCGGATGGTTGGCCACCAATAGGTGCGTAGCAATTTTTCCAAAGTTTTCTTCCCTCCGGTGTGTCCTGCACATGGTAGATTGTGACACCACTTAAAGACTTGTTGTCTCAATGCGAGTGTGGGGAGAAGCAACTGAGACCCCTTTCTCGGCAACCCTTGACGGATTCTCCATTCCGGGTGTAAGCGAATCCACGTTTTCCAAGCAAAGGTCTGGATACCTCTCTTGACTTTGTGGAGAAATTCTTCCGTGTATATCACCCCTACCACTTGTCGGGGTTCGATGATGCTGGTCTCTGGGGGCGCCATCAATGCTGGGTGACTTTCTTGACGCGTGAGAGCATCAGCTTTCCGGTTGTCACATCCCGGACGAAAGGTAACCACGAAACGGAATTCAGAAAAGAAAAGCATCCATCTTAACTGTCTGGGGGTGAGATGACGAGCTGCTCGCATAAACTGCAGATTACGGTGGTCGGTATATACCGTGATTTGATGTGAGGCGCCCATCAGCCAATGCCTCCATTCAGTGAAGGCATCTTTAATTGCTAGCAGTTCCTTCTCGGCAATGGTATAGTTGCGTTCTGCAGGATTTAACTTGCGAGACATGAAAGCGATGGGATGGAGATGACCGGTACTCTCACTCCTTTGCGAGAGAACGGCCCCCACCGCTAGTTCTGACGCATCAGCCTCTACCACGAAGGGGAGATCAGGGTCAGCATGGACCAATATCGGTGCCGACGTGAACGCGGTATTCAACCGATCAAACGCGATTTGTTCGTCGATCCCCCACACAAAGGGGGTGTTCTTCCGGGTTAATTTCGTGAGTGGTGTTACCATGTCTGAAAAGTGCAAGATGAACCTCCGATAGAAGTTTGCAAATCCAAGGAGTTTTTGGATATCTTTAACCGTGTTGGGTCTTGGCCACTCCACAATGGCCCGTACCTTCCTTTCGGCCATTATCTGCCCTGATGGAGTGAGCATGACTCCTAGGAATTCCACAGTAGTGACATGAAACTCACATTTCGTTAGCTTGCAGTATAGTTGGTTTTGCTTTAGGGCCTCAAGCACCTGACTCACGTGTTTTTTATGTTCTGGTTCATCATTCGAGTATATTAAAATGTCATCGATGTAGACTACTACAAAGATATCCAAGTAGTCTCTCAACACCTCATTGAGGAAAAATTGGAAGGAGGCAGGGGCGTTGCATAGCCCAAAGGGCATCACCAGGTACTCAAAGAGCCCATACCTCGTCTTAAACGCTGTCTTCCATTCATCGCCGGATCGTATGCGCACTAAATGGTAGGCTCCCCTCAGGTCCAATTTCGTATAGATCCTGGCCGATCTCACTTGCTCCAATAACACCGGTATCAATGGGAGTGGGTATTGATTCTTTGTTGTTATGGCATTTAACGCCCTGTAGTCAATACAACAGTGTAATTCCCCATTGGCCTTTGGAATGAAGAAAAGCGGGGAAGCTGCTGGAGACCTTGATGGTCGGATGACTCCCAAGGCAAGGAGGTTATCCAAATACTCCCGAAGATGTTTTGTTTCGGGTTGTGACAAAGCATAGATTCGGCCACACGGAACCACTGACCCTGGTGTTAGATCAATGCGGCAGTCATATTCTCTATGTGGAGGGAGCACTTCAGCTTTCACTTTACTGAAAACCTCCTCATACTCCTGGTAACATCTAGGTAGCTCCACCTCTTTTTCAGCGGCTGTAGAGACCGTGTGAGTAACCGCCAGTACCCTTGAGGGTCGGGGATTTTCCTTGATGCAGTGGTCTTGGCAATATGAGGAGGAGAAGTCCAACGTCTGTTCCTTCCATCTTATGGAGGGTTCATGTTTCTTCAGCCAAGGGAGTCCCAAGATTATTCCATAGGTAGGGGCCTGGATGAGGTTGAAAGAAAGCTGCTCCATGTGATAACCCCCATACCACATCTCGTACTCCGGGGTATGTTGGGTGATAGGACCGGATTCTAACACATGACCGTCTACTGCAAACACGTCTTCAGAGACAGCTTTATCTACCGAAGTTACTCCCAACTTCCGAGCTTCTGCCAAATCCATAAAGCAACCCGTCGCTCCTGAGTCTACCATGGCACGGACATGCTTAGGGTTTTGATCAATCCATAATTCTATGTCCACAAAGAACAGCTGATTTCCCACTAAGTCCTCCTCTGTTATCGAAGGGATGAAATGTGCGCTCGAGTCCCTCCCTTCCTTTGAACTCAAGCGTTGGAGTTTTCCGATCCCTTGTCCACTGTGGATACTACTCCTTGTCCTACACGATAGCGTCCTCCCTTCGGTTTCACAGGACACTCACGCAAAAAATGACCCTTTTTCCCACAGTACAGACACAGCCCAAATTTGCGGCGATGTTCTCTTTCACTTGCTGTGAGGGACGCTCTTACCACTCCAATGTCCATGGGTTCTGATTTTCCCTCGGCCTTATCCCCACTAGGTGATTTCTCCCCTAACAACAGTGGTCTGTCCTTCCTTCCCATCTCTCCTTTTCTCTCTCTTAACCTGTGGTCCAAATGCAAGGCCAAATCAATAAAGGCCGCACACGTGGTAGGCTGGGGTTCAACTTGTGCTATGAAGTCTTTTAAGTTATCTGTGAGTCCTTGGTAGAACAGAACCATCTGTTTGGCTTCAGGCCAATCGGTTTCAGCAATTAATCTCCTAAAATGGTTCAGATATGTCACTAAGTCGGAATTGCCTTGCTTAAGAACAAGCAACTCCTTATCAGCGGAGAAGGTTTCAGCTCGCCTATCAAAAGTTTTTTCAAATTCGGCACGAAACAAGTCCCAATCATAAAGGATCCCATCGTTATTCCTCACAATAGGGACCGCCCACTGTGCTGCCTCTCCACCTAAATAGGAAATCAGAAAGGAAACCCTTGATTGATTGGTAAGAAAACATTTAGGCTTACAGGTGAAATGCATCATCACCTGGGTCATGAACACCTGCACCTTCTTTCTATCTCCCATAAACCTTTCCGGGGGGGCTAAGGGAACAGGGGAGGGCATTTCTACCACTAACGAGGCAGGCTGAGGGGCAGGGTTCCCTGCATCAAACGGGTTCCGTTGCATGGCATCCATCCGTGCCTGCAACGCAGCCGTTTCCTGGCGGGAGGCGGCTAGCTCCACCTGTACTAAGTCTAATGCGGTCAGTACCTCCTTTAAGGTGGCCATCCCTTAGATCAACCCAACCGGGAGGAGCAGAAACTCTTGGGCCGATTATTCTGTCAGGTCTGTCGTGTTTGCTCCTCAGGATTGGATTGATGCTATAAAGGGGCCCACCTCTAGATCATCCCAAATCTGGCTTTCAACATCACAGACTGTTAAGGAGATCAAGCGGGGGAAAAATATGTGTCCGGAGTGGAACAGCTGGGCAACTGGAACCGCAACCTTTAATTATAGAATCAAGGGATAAGTGCAACTATAACCCTCAACTGGAAGACATGCTAACCAATATACCACATGTATACCTCACCTGTATATCCTACAGGTGTGCATGAATGAAGGAATGATCTAAAGGGCGGCTTCTAAATCCCCTGGTTGTGCTACTAGAAGACACAATAAAGAAAACATTAGAAAACCCCCATGTTCCCTCCCATCCTGTGGCCTGAATCTTATGGACGGAGAAGAAATAAGGACACCTACCCAGAATTTGGGATGAAGATAACCAAACAATGCCCTGAACAAAAATGAAGGATGATCACATTCCTTAACGGTAAGTTCACAACAAAAATGTTCCTCCTCCGAGGAAATGTATGAAACGAATGTTCACGGGGTAATGCAGGAAGAGTCAACCCCAAGATATTGCATACATTCCCTAAATCGTTTTGCTTGTTAAACACAATGGTGAATCAAAAGAACAAAATCATATGCCCAGCATAAAGCAAAAAAAACAAAGCGTCTCTACAGATCTTTCTCTGTAAGCGCTAATGGGTAAGTACTGTGCAATGAATGGTTTTGCGGCACCTAAGCCCAGGTGTCCTGCACGAACCGGAGCAAGGCGCTCCCTGAAGGTAGTTAGTAACAGATACCAGAACACCAGGTTCCACAAGAGAGTTACACAAACTCAACCACCCCACTCAATAATAGGAAGACCTGAATACATTGATGACAGCTCACGATATGGGCGCTTCCTAAGCCCCACCAGGGTAATCCAGAGATCGAGTGCAGAGAATCCTGGGGACTGTTCTGATGCAGGCGCTTCCTAAGCCCCACCAGGGTAATCCAGGAACCAAAGGCATATAACGCTGATACACAGCGCTCGTAGCGGGCGCTTCCTAAGCCCCACCTCTGTAATCCGCGATACCGGTCAAAGCGAACCAACGCTGACCGCCGCCGACCTCCAAAGAAACTTCAGCTAGGAAACAGGAAACACAATCGGAAACTCTCCTCGCCAAGCAGGAATAATCGGCAGTGCGTCCACCGTGAGACGCCGTAATATTCTCTCTGGTCGCGCGGCGTCATACTAACGCGCCGCGCGAAGGATCATGGGATATGTAGTTTTTCCCCCCCGTTCAGTCTCCAAGAGCAGGCAGTGATTTACCAGCGGCCGGGGGAATCGTAACAAACCAAATGTCATCATTTTTTCATAAAATGCTTCTGAATATATCAATTTAGTATTTGTCAGCATTGTTTTCAATCCTGCTTTATCTAACAGTTTGTAATAAAACGTTTCTGCATCACTGGTGTTAAACCCTAAGAAGTACTTGAATTTCTCAAAGAATGTTTTAGAACTGCTTTTAAGTGGTGTAGCACAATGTTCCCATTGGTTATACTTAAAAAACATTTCTAGGCTGTGCAGATTTATGCAAGTAATGATCGCCATAATGTGTGAAGCAGAACATCTGTTCATAACTAGATGAACCTTGTAAATAATCATGTTCTGTGAATCTAGCTGACATTACTAAATCAGACATCATGTTATTAATACTTTCAAAGTCCCAATCATCAGAGAATGTACTAGGTTTTACAAAGTAACTTAAGGAAACCTTGAATTGATGAGGATACTTCAGGATCTCGACCGGACCATAGATCTCATAGTCAGTTTTCTCCCATACTACCCCACCGGGTATTGGAATGGCTGTGACATTCACTGTTGACAGTTCTCTTTTCTTCACGTGGGATGATCTGTGTGGTTTGAGGACTAAGTTGATGTTCTGACTTGCTGTGTCCATTGTATTGTAATACACTTTCCTAAAATTAAAACTAAAATTAGGCATAGTAGGAGTATGAATACCCCTGAAATAATCCAATGCTCAATCAACGGTGCATCCAGATATACTTCTTTGATTTGTTGAAAGAGTTCTGTTGCTTTTTCTTTAAAAGTCTTTTTTGTTTCTGGCATCACTTCTGGGTTGCTTTGATCCTCAGAAAAGTTATCGAAGTTGATGAAATAGCCAGAGGCAGTTCTGTCAATTGTTGGGATTGTTCTTTCAATTTGTCTTTCGGTAGCACATTCTGATGCCACATCATTGTAGACTGGTGTTTCTTGACGAACTGTTTCAATCTGTGTTTCAATAGGCACGAGTTCCATGGCATTATTGCGTAGTCCCTCTCTGTGCACTGCAGGCTGATCGAATGTGATTAGTCTTTCAGTTTGAACCTCTTGGATTGTTGCAAGTTTGGGTATTCTGTTGTTTCTCGGGAGTCCACTGGGCCTACTGTTGATTATAGGCCACATGCTTGTGGTTTTACCAGGTCGATTGATACAACTCTGTTCTCCTTTTTACCAGCAAGGGGCGGTAGTACTACGGATCTTGTTCCGTTGACTGCTAAGACAGGTACTGCTTTTCTGTAAGAAGGCCCAAATTCCTTCTTCACCGCTATTTTTTCTCTGACTAGATCCCCAATCTTTGGAATCCAGACAGGCCTTGCTGGGGCTGTTGCTGGTGGTGCCTCGTCAGTGGTAGCTGGCTGTTGCTTTAACTTTATGTTGCTTAAGGATTTTCTTGTTTCGTTCAAGTCCTGTAAAACAGCCAAACAACCTTTGATGTCAAAGTCTGTTTTCTTATCTTGTACCACTGATACCTGACTATCTAAGTCCTGAATTCGCATTCTAGTTCCGAACAATAGTTCGTATGGGCTGAAACCTTTTAGAGAATTTCTTGGCAAGTTATTTAGGCTTAATTGGACACTTATTAAATGTTTGACCCACCCAGCACCCAAACCTAATACCTTCGCTGTTATAGATTGCTTTATGTCCCATTTTTTTCTTTCTACCACACTGTTCCCTTCGGGGTGTGACGGACAAGAATACTGCAACCCAACTCCCATGCTGGCCATGGCCTCCTTATAAGCTCGAGAGCTAAAAGCAGGACCCTGGTCAGAATGGAACATGGCAATTGCGTATGTGCCGATAAAGACTCGCAGATCTTTTATAACCGTTCTAGCGTCAGCCGAGTGCTGGAGGACACATTTTTTAAATGTTATGTTATGTTATGTTATTTGGATTTTTTAAGCGCACAGCTGCCCCAGCTAAGGGGCGTCCCGGCGCTGTAACTGGAAAAAATGGATTTAGCCTTAATGATTAATAGGACGCAGGATGGCATGTAGACAGCGTTACGCTGTTCCTGATTGGTAGCCGGTAGCGTAGTTCACTACTGCGATCCCTGTCACAGTCGGGACAGGTCTTTACATATATTTGATGTTGCACGCTCATTCCCGGCCACCAGTATAGTGATTGTAATTCAGTCAGAGATTCCTTGATCTTTTTGTGCCTAGGACCGAATCCCATGTGTGCGTCTGCTATAAAAAATATTCTCCTGTCAATGTTTGGAATTACCCTATCCCCCACTCCAGGGATTCGAGCAAAAGGAACGGAGTTTGCATCAATTATGTATGCATAATTGAGTGGATAGTTCACTGGTAGTGCTGCACAGTCGCCTTTTACAGACATTTTTACTGCCAGCATGGTTTCCCCGTCTATGTATTTTTCTGCACGCTTTTTTGTGGCTACGGAAGCCGGTTTAGTTGCTTCCGCTGTGGCTGTATTAGCCAATGAATTCCCTGCAACGTGAACGCCATCACGTTGAACACTCTGTGGGTGTATCACGTGAGTCTTTTGTAGTTCTTTCTGTAAAAGAGCTACCTGGTTCCAGAGCAATTTATGCTTTATTGTGGCACCTGTGTCATCTTTGTAATCGTTTTCAATCCAGCTCTGCAGCTTATTATTGTAAGAGTTGACGCAAAAATGCGAGTCGCACACGATTAGTGTCGGGAATTCACGTTCTGCATTTTCAAGCGCCATCTTTAAAGATCTGATTTCAGCTCGCTGAGCCGAACAGTACCTCACTGATTCAGTTTTTGTTATTTTCGGTCTGAATTTACCGCACAGCCAACGACCTTTAACAATCGCGTATGCTGCATCGTAGGATTTGCTCTCTACGTTGAAATGCTGTACAAATCTATCTGTATAGATTATACAGGCGTACTGTGGGAGAGGCAGAAGTTCGATTGGCAGAGGATATTCTTCTTCATATTCTAAATCATTCAGTTTTTTGAATTGCGGGGCGAAATAGTATTTCACATCTTCCCTCCAAGAGAATCTACACACTGTATCCATTTCGGATCCAGTGACACTGTAGGCAGGTTTACTGGGCTGAATAGCGCCTCGAAGGCGGATTCCGCTGTGAGGATATTAATCCTTTTGCCGTGTGATAGTTTTCGTTCATTTGCTATTGCAGTTTGCACTGCTTTCACAGTATTTTCTGTGTGACTGAATGTTTTTTCCGCTTGTGTGTACAAGTGAGATTTAATTGAAATTGGTACCTTTTCTCCCTCATTAGAGGTCAGGTACGTGAATCCGCATCTTCCTGGGATGACTCGGATTACAAGATTGTGTGTGTTGTCACATGTATCTAATTTTGTTTTTGCTAACATGTCTGTTTGCAGTGATCTCAAAATTTCTGTGTGTTTTTGAGTCCAATTGATTTGTTTAAAATAAGGTTTAATTAGTTCGTAGAGAGGTTTAACCCTCTCTGCGTAATTTAGAATGTAAGTTCTTCCGAAATTCAGAAAACCTAGAATCGATTGTAAATTCTTCAGCGTTTTTGGAGCTTGGAGTACAGCGCACTTCTCTAAGAAGTTGTCCGCTAGGCTTTTTCCTTCACTTGATAATTGGTATCCTAAGAATAGTACTGTCAGATGGGCGATTCAAGACTTTTTAAAGTTGAATTTGTAACCCTCTGCTCCGAACCCAAGTATAATGGTGTTCACTCTTTTCAAGTGAGTCTCCAAGTCATCGTCTGGGAGATAGATATCATCTACGTAAGATAATGCCTCATCATCATATATTTGTAGTAACTCTGTTACTCTAGCTGAGAATAGTCCTGGGCTGTTCTTGAACGCCTGTGGGAGCCTACAGAAATTTTTCTGAGACCCCATTACTGAGAAAGCGGTCAAGTATCTGCTTTCTGGTGAAATGTTTTGACAAAAGAAACCATTTGATATGTCTAATGTCGTTTTATATTTTTTCCTAACAATGTTGTTCATTAGTGCAGCACTATGCGAATTTTGTACTGCAAATGTTTTGCAACATGCATTAAGGTGTCTGTAGTCCAAAACTAGACGATATGAATTGTCTGGCTTGGAGACAGGAAACAAAGGATTGTTCATTTGAGAGGTGCATGTTTCAATCACCCCCTGGTATTCAAGTTGATCTAAAATCTCCCTGACTTGTTTTTTAACTTCTTGCTTAATGGGATACTGCCTTTGTGCAGTCGGTTGACTTTTTAATTGGATTTTGTGAGGAGGAGAGTCCTCATCCCATCCTACATGATTTTTATATAATGCTGGTGCCTGGGCTACTGCCCATTTCCTTGCATAAGTATATTTTTTGTGAATCGGAATGTGATTCGAGAAGGCAGGCATAATCATTTCTTCGCCACGAGGGCACTCCCTGACAAACTCTGGGGGCCAATCCTTTTCAGCTAACAGAATATCATAGCCTTTTGAGAGTTTATCCCAAAATAGACCCCTTATTTTCCTAGTCTTATCACCCTCTATACGCAATGTTATTTTGTATATCTTATGGGGCTCGCTAAGTCTGGTGTCTGCAGTTTCAACCTGAATGTATTCATTCGTGTCCACTGTCTCCAGATGACTCATCAGGATCTTGCGGGCTATAGTGATTTCTGCTGCACTGTCTAGCATTGTCTATGCCCACTCCCTGTTTTTCAACTGTGTCCTCAGTATTCTCGGCATGGTTGATTACTCTAATACTGGCTACCTTCTTTTTTGGAAATTGAGATTTTTTACTCTGAGCAGGTTCCTTGTCTTTGGACTTGGTGTGCTCTCCTGGGTCTGACCGTCCTCTTCTTTCCGATTTCTGCGAAAAAGATCGAGAGGGACGTGTATCAATACTTTGATATCTGTCAGGCTTCTTCAAATTATCCCTATTTCTAAGGTTATATCTTTTCTCAGACGCCTCCCTCCATGGAGACTGGTGTTCTCGAGTCGGAGTTCTTTCCCTCCGTCGAGGAGACCTTCCTCTGGACTGGAAAACTTTTTCCTTGGGAGTGGATTGTTTATATCCATCCCAGCTCTTTTTAGGAGTATTAGAATTATTTTTAATAAATAATTTTTCAGGATTTTCGAGCAGTTGGGGCTTTACTAGTTTTCCACCCAAGCTGTCTCTACCTAATTCTTCATAGCATTTTTCTATGATTCTGGCAAGCTCAATTGGTTGATCTGTTATATCTGTTTCCCTCAACTTCTGGCGGATCGCCACAGATGCTGCTTCTCCTTTTATGTTGGCTAATAATATAGCCGAGACCTGCTTGAAGTCTTTCAGTAATTTCATACCAAGAGTTGAAGCAGGTTCTGGACCGTATTCATTTTGAATCTGTTTTAGCACATCTGGTATTACCGCCATTGACGGAACACCATGTGTTTTTGTGTAAATGGAAGCAAAGACTGTTCCCCAAGTGTCACAGTCCTCCACGTGTGGTGCGACCCCCATTGGAAGGCAGATGGTCAGGATCCTATGTTTCTCAATAGGGGTAGTATTCGGAAATACTGCCTCTATTTGAGTGATTTTCTGCGCTATCCAGAAAGGAATTTGTTCCCGTTTTATGGGTGTTTTACCAAGACATGACTGTATGTTCTGTGGTGTAATTTTATTAGTGTTCCCCTGATGAGGGGTTAGCTGTGGTGTATTAACAGCTGTTTGGACTGTAGCAGTCCGCATTACATATTGGACTAATTGCCTATGTATTTTAATTAATGTTTTTAGCTGTGCTAAAAGTTCTTCTCCAGACATTTTTTCAATGTCCAGATGTGGTGTGTAGCTGGCTAGAACCGGCCAAGTTGCTCCTGGTCTACCTAGTGGACCGAGCCTGGTAATATGATCATTATGTTTTAGGGCGCCATTAAACCAGAGCAGGTGCTCTTGGAATTTTAATGGGATTTCAATCTCCTCGAAAGGAGCCTACTCTCCCGGTGGATCCTCTATTTTATAATAGTGGAATCCATGTGTTGCGGCGTTTGCCGCTGGAAATTTTATCCATGAATAGAATACCTCTGTCTGCCGATATTCGTGTGCCTCTATCACGAAGACGACTGTGTCACCTTGTGTGCTCAGTCCATTTTCTATAATTTTTGAAGTTATAGATTTTCTTAAATATGCCGGGATGATTATTGCACCCGGTTCAGTAGTCCCTGTATTATCGGGACCCTGCTGAGTCGCATTTACTGCGGCATCAGTTCCGTTGTTTTCTACTGGCATTGTATAAATGCAGGTTTTTGCAGAGCAGGTCTCCAAGGAGACAAAGATTAGGTGCACAATATTTTGGAACACTGTATCCTTCAACGTTGAATGAACCAGAGCTTTACATAGGAATCTCTTCCTACTAAGGTCGGGCGGATTTTAACCTTTCACCCACTCCAGACGTCTATTTGAATATTTACGGGAGAAAGGGGTCTGGGTGAAAAATGCACGACTGAGTTACTCTAACGTCTTGCGTTAGTTTATCGCCTTACCAAACGTTGGGCGCCATGTAGTGTAGTTCCTATTTTCCCAATAGGCCCTGCGCATTGGAATAACATAAACAGTAGTATCGACGTAGAAGTGCGGATCTTCCAGGCCTCAACTGACTATGCTAAACTTAATTGGGTTTGTTACCAACTAGCTCAGAGGTCACTGGAAACTTTCTTGACTGAATAGGAAGTGATCAGCTTCCCTGGCACAGCCAAGAAGGGATTCAGTTTTCCAACAACCGTGCAACATGACAACTTTGCTCCTCAGATAAGAGTCAATCTCTAGGGTCGTGTGAAACAATAGACAGTTATTTTACTCAGTCAGTTGTAGTGCAGATTACTTTCACAATATGTAGAGAATAGAGAGACGGGCGTTTTCAATAAAAGGTAACATTTATTGAACAGTCTTTCTTCTCGTACAAGAGAAATGAATTGCCACAATTGCAAGACTTGTTATTATAAAAAGTACGTACAGTAAAATGAGTATTGCGAAATAATACTGTAAAAGCATTGATATGGTTTATTAGCCATATAATGGTTTAAAATGAATAAAACATATATACATTCATATATACATTAGGCTAACGTACTGAACTGGTGCTTCTAACTACGCCTACCCCAGTGTACCTGACCTAAGCCTAATACTTGGAAGGGGAGTAAGTAAGTAGCTTTAGTTAAGTTGGTTTTGCCAAGGTTTGCTTCAAGAATTCTCTCTAAGGGTTTAGTCAACACCATACCTCTGAAATAGAATGTTGGAGGTCTGGTATCTCCTTCCAGGGACTCGATATCCCACTCACTCGCAAGAGTAGGCTGGAAACGCTGGAGCTGGATTTCTCAGCATGAGAAAAGACAGCGTCTCTCTCAGCGCGTCGAGGAGGAGGAGGAGGGGCAGCGTCCGCGGGCAGCTTGCATCTGCTGGGCTCTTGCAGGGGGACGGCTGTTCAGCTCCTGTGTTCACCACACCATCGTTCGCTCGTTAGCAGTGATAGCAGTAGCGATAGTATCAGCATCAGCGTGGCAGCAATAGCTTCAGCTTCAGCTAAACAGCATTTGCTTAAGGCAACGTTGGTAATATTTATACCTGAAAGGTGCCTTGTTTGACGTAAGTTTTTGGACATAAGACGTCAATAAAGATGTCACTAGGAAGTGATCGTCTCTCAGTGCTCATTAGAGTTCTATTACTAATCAACTAATCAAAACATAGCAAGCGGGGCTTTCTCAGGTTGCTGAGTTTTTATCTTGTTGAAGAACTCGGAGTGTTAATCTAGGAATCTTAGATAGTGTCTTCTGCTATGTCATTTGCACTAATGAGCTGCAAAGGAAGTTGCAGAGGAAGCGATTCTGAAATGTGGCTCTGTTCGTGTGAGGCCTGAGACGAGTTTCTGAATATTGCATTTGATCGGTTATGCCAATATAGGGAATAAATGGATTTATAGCCGTATAGGGGCATAAGGTCACAGTATCGATCAGGGTCCTAGATTAGAATGCGACATGCTCCGCCGTTTCCCTTTGTTCCCAGCGCTCCTGCAGGCCCACTATGCGCACGTTATTTCTTCTCTTTGCGCCCTTCCGCATCCTCTGCCCTGTCTTCTAAAAATTCCACTCTGTTCAGAAGGTAACGCACTTGTTTCTTGACCTGCGTAACTTTGGGCGATATATCCGCTACTGTGGTTTCCAGGGTGGCAGTCCTCTCAGCCAGTTTTTTGTGGTCACCACGGAGGTGCGTTAAATCAATAGCCACACCATCTTTTTTTGTCTCTAATGAGGTGCGGGTTAGTTGCAGAGACTCCTCTAGTCTCTCCATTGCCGCCAGCATCGCATCAAATTTCGAGGCAGTATGATCTGGCTCAATCTGCTTCGCAATCTTCCCTTTGTTCTGTGTACCACCTGCTCCCGCTCTCGTTCTGGTCCCTCCTGACATGGGAGACACAGCCGGATCCTGGGTGCGGCAAGAGTTGGGTGGAGGAACTCTGGGTGTACTGCCAAGGCAATTCCGTTGCTGGGTGCCGTTCCGTCGACCACCTCTGCCCTTCGGGGCTCTTTAGTGCAATTCACCAGGTCTTGGGATGGATCGCGTGACGCCCAGTGTGCGCCGGTCACCACCCATCAGGGCCACCGGTTGTTACAGCAAAAATGTCCAGTATGTAGGGGCCAAGCTCTCGATGGTACAGTTATAGCACTGTGTAGGGAGTGGATGTACTCCTGCTCTAATGGGAATGTTGTGGGATGGCGCAGGAGAATCCGCATCCCGCACCCAAGGTCTCTCACCTTGTCCCCCTCGTAAAACTCCGGCTTACCATCAACTATATCGAGGTGAGTGTCACGGTGGCATGTGATTTATGCACTCCTCTTCTGGTGTGGGCTTCCGATTGAGGTTACCCGTCCAGCTGTCAAGGAGAAATGAACAGGTGGTCTGATGAGGAGTGCTGCTATTCAGAGGGCTCAGTGATGTGCCTGCGGTGTACGCTGGTCCAGCTTGGAGGGCGGTGACCCCAATATAGAATAGTAGGCGCTCTCGCCGCTAGTGGTGTCCACATACAAGTGGCTGTCCCCAGATTAAAGGATGCTTCCGCGGTTGCCTATGCCCGTGGTGTCGACGTGTGTCACAGCCGGTATCAGGGAGGGGTCATGCTGATTGTGCTGCATGTATCTCACCATGTGATGTTCGTCTTTCGGGAACCCGAGGGCCGGTTGCGTTGTAGGCGGAATACAGGCGCAGAGCTTCTAGGTCCCAGCGACAACACAGCAGCGTGCTCCTCTCAGTCCCCCAGCTGTAGGCTTCAGCTACTCTGTGCCCCCAACTCCAGGCTTGTGGGTGCCAGCGTACTCTCCCGTCGCCGCTTGGTGCGTATCTCCCTAGATGGGCGCTGCCATTTTGATAGCTGCTGGGTGCGCCTTGATATGGGTCCTTCCCTGTATATCTTCAACCCAGTGACCGGAGACCCCCCGACCAGCGCAGCGTGAGTGGAGATCGGCGCCGTGCCCCTGATTGGCTGATTCCACATGCACTCTCGGGGAGCGCCTAGTTGCAGGTAGCTGGTGCAGCCCCGTGTAATCGTCGGGTCCCCAGTCCCGAGTAGTGCTGGGTAGCAGCCGGGAACGGGCTCAGCCCGTCTCCACGTACCTTCCGTCAGCTGGATCGTAGCCTGCGGGTCTGACCAGGCGAGGGTGGGAAGTGGTGCTTTGTCCCCGGTCCGCCCGTACTGTCGTCTCAAAACAGGGACGTCCAGCGTCAAGGCGCGATGCGGCTCAGTGCGCGAGCCGGATCCCCGGCCTCTGTTTGTCGTGGCTGCCTACCGGAAGTGAGCCCAGTCCGGGTGTCTCGGGAAGACTTACGGAGGATTGAAGCGCCGTGCTGTCAAATCGCCTCAGATTTTCCCAGGAGGTAGATATACATTACAAGTACCTCTGTTAGCAGTTTGGTGTCATTTGCATATGTTTTTCCGGATAATTGGCCTGCGGCAGGGGAGCTTCTCATGGAGCTCTACCCTGAGACGTCCGCCCTCATTGCGTGTTCAGCCATGCCCCCTTGCCACGTGCTCTTATTAAGGCAAAATTCAATAGTCAAAACACATTTTTACCCATGCGGTCTGCCTGAACCACGCATCATCGCAGGCTCCACACAAACCGCCCCTTATTCAGTGCACCACAACTTATGAAGTCTTTACGATAGAATCTTCTGTGTATTATTTCACATACAGTGCTCCTACCTTTGTACAGCAGAAGTCATAAACCGTTTATGATTAAATATCTGTGTATGATATCATGATTACTATTCTACTTGTTACCAATAAGAAACGTAATAAAATGGAGTCGAGCACACGTGCCCGTACCCACTTCAACTATCTATCTGTGTCTGTGTATTTATTATGTTTGTAAAATGCTGCTCCTGCGCCCTACCACATTATATTGTCCTATAAATAGCGTATACAACCATCTTACCTCTGACAGTAAGTATCGGCTATTCCTCCTTTAAAAAATTTTTTTTAGCATATTTATATAGCACAAAATCAACTCAAAACGATATCAGCAATTTACATGACCACCGTATTTACAGTACATTTTCAGGAGCGCGTACATTACGTCATTACTCTACAATAACAGGATGTGGACGCAACTCCGGTCCTCGAACCCTGATTTCCAGCTCCAAGTTCTACAGTGCACCTGAATAACCACATACGTATATATATTAGCTGCCCTTCATAGTGGAGAAGTGTGGCTCAGTGGTTAGAGGCGGCAGACCCGGAGGCTGAGAGCGGCCGTTGACCAGGGTTCGATTCCCGACGCGGCAGGGTCTCGGGCTCAAAAATGCCACGGACTCGTTAATTCTCGCGCCGGTGCCTACTCAACTCACGGGGTCACACTCTGCGACTCTGGGCAATAGCTTGCTTAATCTCCACTACGGCCCCTCGCGGCGGGATGCCTGGCTTTCACCTTGTGGATACCCTGCCGGGGTATCTCACAAGGGAATACCAGGACGGGTTCCCTAAGCAAGCGCCCTGAGACCTTCGGGTGATTTGTGCGCTATATAAGTCAAATTACATTACATTACATTACATTACATTACATTACATTACATGTGCCAAAAATTGCAACTTAAACCTTTCACAGCCCTGTATTACTACAGCTACAATACTCCACTGAATGTACAACAAACATTCATAATCACAGAAATGCGTCAGGTCCACCATCTTTTATGTATGCAACTATGAACGAATATAGTCAGTGATACCCCCCCGTACCTTCCATGTTGGCCAAGTTGTGAAACTTTACAGATATAATGTCACATTTGCTTTTAAGACCCAGGTGACGTCAGCACTAGAAAACGGACACCCGAATCACTTGATTTCTCATATAGCTCACAACAGAACCACGCCCATAGCTACAGAATCATGGTTCACAGCCTCTCGCAGCACTGGCATACATCAGGTCAGCCCACTCCACTTACGCTACCAGGAAAAAACAAAAACGAAACATTGCCCAGATTTCCATTGTAGTGATTTCTTAGTTCCAGGTCTGGTTGTCAGAACAACACACACACACTCCCTCATGGCTGGTATACACCCACACCACACCCATCCAGCACATGCGTCACTGCACATGTGACCGGACCAATAAAAAAGACGAGGCGCACGTGCTCTACACCATTCTAGAGTGGCTCCCATCCCAAACACTGAGATGGCCCGTCCTAGTGGTTCAGACGCCTCATGTAGGCCCGAACCACCGAGTACAAGGGCCCACCCCTACGTACGTGTCCTCTTTGGTTACTGAGTTACTGGTACCGCAAGGACTGAGCGGGTGTGGATCCTGCGATGATGATGGGAGCACGAATATGTTGTTAGCCATACCGATATCAAGACTCAGCACCATATGTCAGATTTCTTGGTGGCAGAGCAGGACTGCATGATGTAGAAGGTGTCCTGTCCACGAAAAGGTGATCAGTGAGGCGTGGGTGCGCATCGGAGGGAGTAGATTGGCTGCAGCAGACTGGATACAAAAAAAGAGGCAGCAATTTAGGCGTACGCAGTCCTATATACCGTATCTTATTGGATTTATATTTCTTTTTTTCCAATAGCAGGAACATTTCTATAATCGGTCAAATGTCCGGAATGTAAACTGTACAAATGGTTGTTTTTAAATGCGGGAGGGAAGGTGTGTGAAAGGGCGATCTTATTGTACTCCACATTAAGATAGTAACAAATACCAATCATAACATCTTTCTTTTACTATCTTTTAGATATAGAACTTCAGGGTGCATTATGTCCCGGCACGTGGTGAAAAACACACCAGTGACAGAAAGGTGAGCTGCAAATATTCTTTTCAGTCATTCTCTCACTTCCTCTCTCCTTTGATAAAGAAATGACACACAATGTTAACTTCCTTTTTATTATCTTACAGGTTGCGTCATCTCCACCCCAAAACACCTACAAAACTCTACGTTCATGGATTCTGCGATGATGCGTGGCCATCGTAACAACGTTTGAGAAGCCTGCTTCGACACGTGGTGCACTCTCTTTGAATCACACCAATGGCATAAGGTGAGAAAACAAGCTTGTTTCCGAAACAACGACAAGTCATCTGTGAAAGGAGAGAGTGGGTAATGTGCAGCAGCTTCACTGTGTAGAAATGAACAATTACCTCCGACAAGTGAGGATAGGTTACAACAGTCTGAGGGGCAGAACTACTAGCCCTTGCACCACTTTTGTGTCACTTTTAACATGGGAAAAGTGGCGCAAGGAGCTTCTAAATCTGCCTCTGACTTCCCAAGAAAAACACTCACCTCCGGACTCTGCGACTCAATGGGGTGCAACAGTCTAGGTACGCAATATTGAGAACTCACCACTATGTAGTAGGAGTGCATGGGATATACTACTTTGGAAGAAAAACAGCGCACAGACACCTCCTTACAGTGGAAGTTGATGAAATACATTATCCTGAGTGTACAAATAAATAAAGCAAAAATATACGTGTGCAGTTGTATGTACTATGTTATTACTACCTCTATATACTATCTTTCAGATCACTAAACTGGAGGGTGCACTATGAACCAGCACATGCTTGGACACACAACGGAGGCAAATGGTGAACTACAAGTATTTTCTCCAGTATTAACTGCTCCATCTATAACTTTCTCTCTCTCACAGTTTTAAGGTTGGTTTTTCTCTCTTTCTCTCTCACTTTCTCTCACATCGTTTCTCTTTCTCTTTTAAAGTTATGGACGCTGCTGTCCACTCTGCTGTGTACAACCAAAGCTGAGTTCAAGTTGTGAACTCTATTGGTCACAGTGTTTACATAAGGGAAGCAAGGCTAGATATACAATGCCTCTGATTAAATGCATTAGAAATAAAAGAGCTTATTTACAAGCCCCTTGCACCAATTTTGTGTCACTTTTAACATGGGAAAAGTAACACAAACGTTGCGCAAGGGGCTTGTAAATAAGCCCCAAAGAATATTGTCCTGCATAATGACTTGATCTCTCACCTTATTCTGTCTCATGTCTGAATCATTTTAAAGACCTGTTGGTCCATACTGTAAATGTGACGCAGTAGGCGCTTCCGTACAGACACCTCTTGAACGCGGGCCTATAAGAGCGGTGGAATGTATCAGGCACACTACAGACGTGCAAATAGCCAAATATTGCCAAGTGTTACCTTATCTTGTAATCTTTGACCTCATTAAGTCACATCGATCTAATTTTGAACACTTATTTTCAGTTTTGTTTTGCAGATTACCTACCCTACTTCTATTGGAGTCCAAATCACATTTTGTTTAATTGTTTTTTTAAAGTTATGTTTCTAGTTATTTATTGTTTTTTAATAAAAGTTAATTTTAAAAAAGTATATACGTCTTATTTTTCTGACAACATTTCACTATTATTTATTGTAATAATAATACAGTTAGAAAACATTTAAAAATAGAAATAATATTTATAACTTGAAGTATAATACTGAGGCTAACTGCTTACCAGCTCTTTACCAGAGTCTATAGCTATGAATAACAGTTCCTATGGAAAACATTTAAATTCCAGCACATTAACTGTTCGATTAGCTGCATAGGTTTGGGACCCCCTCTATAGTTAATTTGTGACCAGGGAAAAGAGAGGATAATATCTAACAAAACATGATAAAGCTCCCCCGTGGCCTATTCATACTTTCTCATATGGCGTAGCTCATAAAATTAGTCAAAAAGCCTTAAGATTAACACAGGTACATAATTTTTCTGATTTTTGATTCATTTTTTTCTTTGTAGTATATAAAAACAAAACGTTTTTCTTTTATTTTTACTAGAACAAAGACCCTGTCCAGCACACACTTATCAACATTCACACTTACTCATTCATACACACTTCTTTTTGCAACCCAAAACAATTTCTAAGGTTGAGGTAACACAGGTATTAATCAGGAATTTCCACGCCAGGGTCTTTGTTCTTCATTGCAAAAATTCCTTTTTTTATGTATATATTGAATTGTAAAGACAAAGGATTTGCTTATTGAATTTTAATGGTGAAATTTATATGTATAATTGATGAATTAGTGAATATATATGGAAAAATAGTAAAAATAAAAGAAAAAAGTCTTTTTTTTATATACTACAAAGAAAAAAATGAATAAAAAATCAAAAATCAGAAAAATTGGGTACCTGTGTTAATTTGAAGGCTTTTTGACTAATTGTATGGGCTACGCCATATGAGAAAGTATGAATAGGCCACAGGGGAACTTTATCATGTACTGTTTCGATTAGCAACATTGTGTGGTGAACTTCTAACCTCTGTGCTCACTTATGTTTTCCATGAACTGTTACTATGGTAACAGGCAGTAAGCCATTTGGAGGTAGGGTTGAAAGATACTGGATGTACAGAAACCGTTATATTTACCCAGGATCCTCTACATGACAGAAAGAAAAGCAAAGCAAAACAGAACACTGTGTACCAGATTTACAACCCCCTTGCGCCACTTTCGTGTCCAAGGCCCCCCCTGCAAAACTAGAAGTGTGGAGGCCTCAACGACCCCTCTCAAGCCCCGGGAACCACCACCCCTGGGGATTTGTGTATTGTGGGAGGCAGACTGGTGGACCTCCGCCTGGAGCCCTCGAGGGCCCTGGGGACCGCCACGCCACAGGGCCGGCTCCTGCAGTGTCCCGGGGTGCCTACCCCCGGGACACTGCTGTTTGCTATGAGAGGGTGGGAGTCTCATGGCTCCCGCCCTCCCATAGCAAACTTAGTTTGGATTTTGAAAGACAGAGCAGTGAAATCTGTTCTCACTTTCAAAATCCAAACCAGATTGCTTTTCCACATGCAAGTTAGCATCTCCCCATGTGGAAAAGCAATGCCGGCTCCCGAAGGATGCGGGGAACCGGCGGGACCGTGGGGGCATTGTGGCTCCCCCCCGGTCCCCAAATTTTTTTTTATAAGACCCGGGGATAGGGTCCCTGGGGATATTAGAAATTACTGATTGGGCTATTTTTTTACTGAAAAAATTAGAAGTCGCGCACCCAGCGCAGCGCTCAGTGCGGGCCCTTGGTGTGCATGCGCTAGATGCACGACTTCAATCTGTAGGGTGCATGACTCCAGCGCCTTTGGTGCACAACTTCTACACATTTGGGATCCGGCATTGCTTTTCCACATGGGGAGCTACTAACATGCAGCTCCCCATGTAGAAAAGCAATCTGATTTAGATTTTGAAAGAGAGAACACAGATTTCCTTGCTATGGGTGGGCGGGAAGGACACCCGGGACACTGCAGGAGCTGACCCTCCCACAATACATAAAGCATTGGTGAGTGGTGGTCCCCGGAGCTTTGGAGACCTTGCAGCCCCCCAACTATTTTTTTTTGCAGCCCTGGGGGTTATCGGGGCCTTCAAGTGCTCCAGGAGGAGGGCCACACAGTCCCCCTCCCACAATACATAAAGCCCCGGGGTGGTGGTCCCCGTGGCTTTGGGGACCTTGGACCCCTCCCCCCACCATTTTTTTTTAACCCAAGGGGGGTGATGATCCCCGGGGCTGGGGGGCCCCTCTGGGCCCCCCATAAAATGTTATAATTCTGCCCCCAGTATTTAGTCCCCCCCGGGGCTAGTTATAGAAAAAGCTCTGTTTTATTTAATTTATTTTTGTTACCGCAGAGTCCACGCACCCTACACGCACCTGCCTGGTCTTTAAAAAAATAATAATATTAATTTTTTTGTGGGCCCTGGAGGTCCTTCTGGGACCCCCTAAGCAGGTCTAGAGGGTAAAAGTATTTCTACCCTGCCCCCTTTCTACGTTTTGCACACAAATTCCACTGACTTCTTCAGCCTCGCTTCTACCGAGGCACAAAATGGCTGCCAACAGTTCCTAGTTTCGAATGTTGACAACAATTTTGACAGACAATTAGCATTCAGAGCGTGATCGGAAGGGTGCACTTATGGTGCGCTCAGGGTGCGCGGATCCACAGCGCCCATAGATATATAAATGCTTTTAACTGTAATTTTCCCAAGAACTACTGAACAGATTGACACCATTTAAGCAAAAGGCACAAGTCTGAACTGAGGACTACATCTTAACCAAATTTGGCGTTATTCCGTTCAGCAGTTCGGCCTGTAGCTGTGGCTAAAGGTCCTATGGGATATTGCATGGGGAAAACCCGTTTTGGGACCACCCTTTTTTCTCGGCCACCGCTTGACGAATCATCCCGAAACTTTCAGGGTAGGAGCAGACTAGAGCTGGCCAAAAATGTGGGAAATTTTCCAAAGATTCATCAATCGGCGCCAAAGTTATTGGGAATAGAATGTTGCGTATTTCCTATGAATAATAGGTCCTAACTATAAATACCTACTGGCGACCGCCAGTAGGTAATATATATTTTTATATATATATATATATATCTAAATATATACATATACATATATATATATATATATATATATATATATATATATATATATATATATATATATATATATATCAACAAGCACACGGCAACTTCGGTGCACACTCGGGGCATTAGGGGGCTTTGTCATATCCGCAGACGCGTTTCTGGCTTCTGCCTTCATCAGTGCGGAAAAGCCGTCGATGATTAGCCACAGTCTTTTGAACAGTCCTGCCATTTAATAGGTGTATCCTTGGCCAATGAACGGGTCGCGATGGGGCGTCTTCATTTCCGTTGTTTCTTGCCAATCGCAATGTTCATGGCGCACCCATCGTTGAGATTAAATTACAGCTGCATCTGCTGTGACCCTGTGTCCCCTCGCCTGCCGCTCCACACCTGTGAGTGCCCCACGTATTAGAGAGATACTCCTGCTTTGTCTAAGCAACAACCTCACTCGGTCGACAGTCTCTATTAGCGGTGTTTCTGGCAGCCCAAATTAATAGAAAAAACACCATTCCACCCAGGGCCAGCCGAACTCGCGGCGGGTGCAACCGAAAAGCGGAGGTGGAACCGCTTAAAAGATCAACAAACACACGGCAACTTCGGTGCATACTCGGGCATTAGGGGGCTTTGTCATATCCGCAGACGCATTTCTGGCTTCTGCCTTCATCAGTGCGGAAAAGCCGTCAATGATTAGCCACAGTCTTTTCAACAGTCCTGCCAATTAATAGGTGTATCCTTGGCCATATATATATTCACTGAAAAAACCATAGGTTATAGACCATATATAGTTAGGGATTAGCATTTACAAAACCTTATTTTACTCACACAAAACCATTGAAATTCACATATATAGTTAGTTGCACTAACTATATATCGCGCACCCGCAATCCACTGCTGATGATGTCACATATTACATCATTCATGACATGGTCAGTGACATCACTGATGACATCACTGATGACATCATCCAGTGACTGTATGTTTCTGTAAAGTTAAAATATGTTTTACATATTGAATAATGAGTGGATGTATAAGTATCTGGATGAAGGATTTAGTAGGTGCATGACAGACTGTATGAGAGAGTGATTAAATGTGTCTCACTGAGTGCATGGGTTAGTGACTAAACTGTCTTAATTTGTGCATCATTATGTCTGTTGTTCTGTAAACTGCTGCATGTGTGGATCAGTAGCTATATGAGTAACTATATGGGTTATTGATTGGTTGCCCAAGTATTTGTATGTGAGACTGAGTGTGTGTGTGTGGGTGGCTGGGAGGTGTGTGACTCTGTGCATAGATGTGTGAACAGTTGATTCACTAGATGTATGGGTTCAAAAGTGCATGTGGAATCAGCTGTGTGGGCGGTTGACTGTGTGCATGAGTGTATTGGTGAGTGAATGGATATCTCAGTGCTACATGTCAAAGTAAGAACATATGTAAAACACAGTACATGTGAGAGTTGACATATATAAATAACTGTGCATAAGAGCCAGTGAATGTGTGAGTGGCTGCATGGATCATTGTAAACTTGTATCAGGGATTGTATAAGAGAGTAAATATGTGTTAGTATATGTTTGAATAAGTAAGGTGTGTATAACTGTATAGTTGAGGAAATGGAGGTGTGATTGATTCTTTGCATGACCGACTAGGTGTATGAGTAACTCCATAGATGAGTGGCAATCTGTGAGTGTTTACACAGAGTGTATCTAAGGTTATATTAGAGTCTGAAGATGTTCATCGTATTATCACATGAATGATGTCATCAGTGATGTTATCAGTGATGTCATTTGAGTTGTCATCAGTGATGTCATCAGTGATGTCACTGACTATGTCATGAATGATGTAATATGTGACATCATCAGCAGTGGATTGCGGGTGCGCGATAAATAGTTAGTGCAACTAACTATATATGCGAATTTCAATGGTTTTGTGTGAGTAAAATAAGGTTTTGTAAATGCTAATCCCTAACTATATATGGTCTATAACCTATGGTTTTTTCAGTGAATTTTCAAGGTTTTGTAAATGCTAATCCCTAACTATATATGGTCTATAACCTATGTTTTTTTCAGTGAATTTTCAAGGTTTTGTAAATGCTAATTCCTAACTATATATGGTCTATAACCTATGGTTTTTTCAGTGAATTTCAAAGGTTTTTTTAATAGCAAATATCAAAAGCTGTAAAATGTATTCTTCTTTTAAATGAAAAATATATTTTATATGTTTTTTAATTCTTTTATGCATCTGCCAAACCCTGACCTATTAATAGTGCACTGTGGTGGAAATGATTTTGGGACTATGACTGGGGTTGGTCTGGAAATGCTTTTAAAGGACACCTTTCATCAATTGATGACACTTTTTCCCCTAACTGCCTTAGTGTATTCCAATATATGCCAAAGACAGAAATGGAACTGTTCCAACCAATTTTGTCCACAATTTGAGAAAGCACGGAAACATGTGAATAAATCTGTTTCTGCTTACATGAGAGACTTTAGAATGGGTTCAATATACAACAATAACTTGCGTTACAACATGCAAGACATCTACAGAGGAGATGGTGTGCACTTCTCAGATGAGGGGAATAGAATATTCCTCCTGAATTTTAAACTGTGCATTGAAACCTACTTGTAGGTACCTAAATCAGCCACAGAACCCAATAGCTCTTTTCTGAGCTACCGTACCTCTGATCATTCAAAACGTTTATCTTTTTCTAACTTTTTTCACTAGTTTTCACTCAAGTACGCTCCCCGGTTCGCTTACCGGTGCGCGTACCGGGCGCTCCCCGCGCGATTTTTAAAACATTTTTTGGGCCTATATGTGCGTCCTAAGCCCCCCTCAGAAAACCTAGAGGGTCAGAAAGTGTCTACCGTGCCCCCTTCTACCCATTCCGAACATTGTTTCCCCTCCATCTTGTGTCTCAATTCTACCGAAACACAAAATGGAGGACTCCCGTAACGCTGCCGGTGCGCGTACCGGGGCGCGCACCGGTGAGCGCTCGCAAATAAAATGGTGGGAAAGTAATTTACAGAAAAACCACTGGAGACACTTTCATCAAATATAGAATAGGCCCTACTACATAGCAGTCCCTACCATTTACCCAAATTTGATGGAATTCCATTGAGAAAATTATGCTGTAGGCCTGACTAAATATCCTGAGGTAAATTACATGACAGAAACACATATGAAGTGTTAGAATTGACAACCAATGAAAATGTTACTTTCATTTTCTACTATTATTTCAAGACATTTGATTGGTTATGTACCTGAATATATATAAAGAAAGAGAGAGAAACACAGCCATTTTGACTACTACTTCCTGAAGTACATTTCAAGAGCATTTTCACTGTCAACTTTAACTTCTTTTTCAAAGGTAAGATATAATTTAAAAAATTTGAAAGGAGAACTATGTTATGCACTTTAAATGAAATAAGGAAAACGTTTTCAGATAGTTACATACTGTCCCTCTATAAGAGTTAGTCATTGAGAAAGACTTAATTATTTAAATTATTGTTTGAGTTAGGCTTCTGTGATGTAATTATGAATTTACTTAGTCTTCATCACAGGCACTTTTTAATAGTTCTACTTCCTGCCTGAAACCATGCACTGCCCAAAGATTACTTCACTGTTAAAAACTCACAAGCACCTGTCTGAACTTAAACCCAACAGTGCCCTATCTCCACTGATATATTTTTTTAATGCAATTTACAGCAAGAAAATGGAAGCACAGCAAAAAGAAAATACAATTTCATTTGAAATTAAGATTGAAAGCAATCCAAACCAAGAAAAAGAAGAACTAAACTTTATGGATGAATCAGAAGACCAAGAATTATTAAAATGTGCTGAAGAATGTGAATGTGATTCTTGGAATGAAAAGGAGGACATTCCTGATGATTTAATGTTACAAATTCTCCTAGATTTTGAAAAATCAGAACAATAAATTTAAATTTTAAAAGCTAAAATAGTTTGAGACATTATTCTTTTTAATATGAAAATTATGAAATAGTACCCAAAAAGATAAAATATAAACTGAGACTTAAAATATACTGTGCAACTTTTTTGTGTTACATAGTAAGTTTGCTCATAGTTACTTCCTTTCTCCCACTATATTATCTCCAATGTGTATTTAACATCTCTTTATCATCTCCTGCCTCCATGTTCTTTCTGCTTTCCTCACAGACTATGCTATGACTTCCATATACCACAATAACTTCTGAAACAACATGCAAGATATCTACAAAGGAAACGGTGTATCTTTATTTTTAGACTCTGCATTGGTACCTACATGTTGGTACTTACATAAAAAAATTAAAAAATACAACAAAAAGAACAATCAATAAACATACAATATTTAAACATTCTTTCATTCTTTTTTCCATATATTACGCTCCCCGGACCGCTTCCCGGTGCGCGTACCGAGCGCTCCCCTCGCAAAAAAAAGATAATATATATTTTTTTTTTTTTGCCCTGCGGGGCCCTTTTAAAGCCCCCTCATCAAACCTAGGGGGTCAGGGAGGATGTACTCTGCCCCCTTATGCGCATTTCCCCCTTTGTTTTTGCCACCTCCTGTGTCTCGATCCTACCGAGACACAAGATGGTGGCCGTTCCGGACTGTTTAGAATGTTGACAGAAACCAGAGAGCCAATCAGCTTCACTTCGCGAAGTTCCGTTACGCGTCAGGTACGCGAACCGGGGCGCTAACCGGAGCGCTGTCACAGATATATCTGTTTTTTAAAACGTTAATTTCTCAAAATCCACTGGAGCACATATATTGAGACATAGCAAAGGCACGTCGGGCAAACCATATCTACAATTTTGCCAAGTTTCGTGTAAATCCATTCAGCCGTTCGAGCTAAAAGTGATTCCAACCGCCCTATGGAAAAATGAATGGGAAAAACACGTTTTGGGACCCCCCTTTTTTCTCAGCCCCCCCTTGACGAAAACCCCCCAAATTTTCAGGGGCTACTCAGAAACAAAATGTGCCATTGTCCTGAAAATGTCAGCCAATTCTGTCCACACACGCCAAAGTTATTCGACATAGAATTTTCAGAAATCCCATAGGAAAAAAATCCTAACTATATATACCTACTGGCGACTGCCAGTAGGTAATATATATATATATATATATATATATATATATATATATATATATATATATATATATATATATATATATATATATATATATATATATATATATATTACCTACTGGCGGGGTTACATGTGGATGTGGTCAGTCTATTTACAGTCCCTGTTAGTTACATGTGGATGTGGTATAGTATTAAAGCTTTACAGAGACCCCACAGATCTGTGTATGTGTCTATTCCCATTTTACTTGTTAGGTTATGTGTTTTAGTATGGTGTTATGTTATTGTAATAAAGATACCCCATTTCTTAGTGAACCAGTGTGCATGTGTTGTTCTTATGATAGAGCTAACCTTTCTTCTAACCAGATGCTGTATAATAACTGATGGATCAAAAGGAAATAGGAGCACTTAAATCAGGGAATAACTTTTGCATACAGTGTGTGCCTCTTGTTCTTATAGTGCAGGTAACCTTTTCTTCTAGTCAGGTGTTACAGCAGGTAAGTAGCCACTGAATAATTAGGGAGAGAGAGGAGCCCTTGAGCTAGGAGAATAAGTTATACACTAAGTAATTCGGCCATTCCATAATATTATTGTACCCCTAGTGAATAGTGAGAGAAACTTCCCAACATAGAGAGAGAGAGCTGAAGGTATTCATAGGAAAGTGACCATCGTTGGGATGCGGCGTTATACCCACCGGATTGTGGCTTGTAAGTAAGTGAGCACCAGGCTGGATATGGGTGTGTAATGAGATCGTCTCTAGAGAAAGAGGAGTTAATGAGAGCACTGACTGAGGATAGTGTGTATACCCACAGGATTGTGGCTTGTATTTGTATGAAATAGTGAGAGCCCTGGGGGGATACAGTGCCTATCTTGAGCGAGCACTGGGTGTAACCAGTGTGTAATGGTAAATAATCAGAACTGCCCCAGGGTAGATTAGTCTGGGCCCATGTGGTCGCGTGACTATGAGGTATGAGTGTGGTGTAGGGCATGGACGTCCTTAGTAATCAGTGAGTATTCCTAGTAATCCCTATAGATTTAGTGGTGTTTCTGATGATATGAGCTTGTATATTGCAAGTTCCCCATCCTCAGGTAGGTACCCAGGTGCCTGGATAGATGGGTCCTGAGGAGGGAGGTGGTTACGTTTCGGCTGGGTTGGTGGTGCTCTGGTGAGCTGATTCTATCTGGTCTGAGAATCCGGTCGTTACATTTGGCGTAGTCGGGCAGTTTTGAATTAAGCGCAGAGGAGGGAGCCCTAGACATGTATTTGGACTTAAACCCCTTTAAATTTGACACCTGGGAACAGTCTGTGACTTGCATGGTGGGGTGTAGTGCCTGTCCTATGGGCTTGAACAGTTGCACTGTAAGGAGATTGCAGTACATCATGGCATTTGACTTATGCAGGGTGGAAGAAATTCTTTTCATCTTGGTGTTTGAACTGTCAGGCTTGAAGGGTGACATTACATGAGGGAGCCTATTACATCTTGGTGTTGATGCAGTTGTACATATGTGTGTGAAAAATGCTTTTAAATTGCCCATTAAATTGCTTTCTGCATTTGCTTATGCTGCGCAATGTGAAATGTATTCAGTGTAATATGACTTGTGGAGTTCCTTGTAAATAGCTCCTTGTAAATATGGCTTGTGAGGAGCATGTTCTCATTTTGACTTGCTGTGTTTCTTGTGAATTGCGCCTTGTATATATGCCTTGTGAAGAGCATGTCATTATTATGACTTGTTGAGTTTCTTGTAAATATGGCTTGTGAATAGCGCCATGTGCATATGGCTTGTACAGAGCATGTTATCATTACGTTAGGCAGGAGAGAGCTGGATCTCTTTCAAGTGCTTGGAGAAAATGTTTTGAAGATGTGCGCACGTGTTATATGAAAACGTGGAGAGATGAGTTCTTGAATTTCCCATGTACTGCAGACATTGGGGAATGATTGTGTTTGAGCTGCCAAAGGGTTAATATCTTGAATTGAGACGGCAGTATTTATTTTAACATGCTGTTTAGCATGCATGGTTATGTGAGCTGACACTAAAAGTCAGTGACTATTTAGATTAATGATGGTTTGATTTGACTTTTTATTTAGTTGCAGGGTTCGCCTGTGTGCTTTGACAGCTAGCTGAATGATGGTTTGATTTGACTTTTAATTTAGTTGCAGGGTTCGCCTATGTGCTTTGACAGCTAGCTGAATGATGGTTTGATTTGACTTTTTGATTGGTTGCTGGGTTTGCCTATGTGCTTTGTCAGCTTGCTGACAGAGTGGTAACATCTTGCATGGAGAGAATAAAGCGGTGTTCATTTGGCATTCTATTTGGGATGCGTCCGCGAGTTTCTGTGGGTTTGCCTTTGAACACATGATTTAATGTGTCTGACTCGGAGGTCGGAAAGTTGTAAATCAACCAGTCGGATTGAGATAAGGGTTTTCAGCTGAGCACGGAGGGTGCTTTAACGGTTGAGGAGATAAAATAATACATACCCATCATAGAATGTGCTTTAATTAGTGAAATGCAACCGTGTGCTTTTAAAAAAAAATGTTCTAGAAAATATAAATGATTATTTTCCTATTGCAAGCTGGGTTTTTTTTCAAATGCAAATGTTTCTGATATGTAGCAGACCATCGTGTGAGTAAACCCACTCAGTTAGGAAAAAATGGCTATCTGAAAAAATGAATCTGGCCCTTTTAATAGGTAGAATAGAAAAGCTTGCACACTGAATTATGAATTCTTGGTTATGCCCCTTGTTTAATTTGATGGTGTTTCACATGTTATTTAAAAAAATTAACTGTGTCTGCATGCAATCTTGTTCTAATATTTTTCCTTTTCAGCAAGTAACAGTACATTATGACTGAATTATTTTAAAATGCTAGCATGTGTCTATGTTACAAAAAATATGTCTTTATTAATTCCTGTTTTTAGGATGCTTTTTACCACGTTTAAATCTGCTTAAATTAGTTAGAAGTAATGGTGTTGTGTTTCTGGCCTGGGAACAGCTATGTTTTCAGTTTGAAAGAATTTGCTTTGGCCTTGGCTGATATGAGTCAGGCATCTGTTCGTGGCTCAGAGTTTGGAAAGGGTGGAGGCCCCGTGGGTGACTTCTGAGAGCAGAGAGAGCCAGTTTGTTATTCTTGGCTATGTTACAATTTCTTTCCGCAGAGAAATGTTTATATAAGGGGGGGTCAAGTTGCTCTTCCTTACAGTCGGCCCAGACAGCTTCATTGACTTCAGATAAGGGATGCTTGCAAATGCAGAATAATTGGCAGACGCTTGGCCCTTGGAGTTAGATAAATACAGTAGGCCCAGGAAGCTTCCCTGACTAGAGATTAGAGATGCTTAAACAGAATAATTGGCAGGAGCTTTGCTCCTGCAATGAGATCAGTATTTGGCAGTGATTCAAAATTACATCGCAGTGTAGCCCGGCTCCTGCTTATTATGGTTGGAGCTGATTCAAAACTCTGAGCGTGAACATCTTTCTGGAGGGAGGGGCTGTTTCTCAGAGGAGTGAGGAGTAGCTAGGCCCCAGCCCTTCTGGCTGTGTATGACAAAATTAGATTTTGCCCAAACAAATTTAAAGAATATGGTATAGGTAGAATGTTTAAATCATTCCTTGGATTTAGAAGAATTCTTTTCATGAATTAGGAGGTTTCTTTCGAAAATAAAAAGCACTTGGGGAGCTTTTTGAATGGAAAATGTGTTTTTGCAAGATTGATGATGCGTGTTTCTCGTTTCAGATGGCTTTATCGTGTGGGGGCCCTGGATGAGTGTGACTTTCTTATTTTGGAGTGATGAGCTTTCTTATTTTCGGAGTGAGTGGCCCCTAACCCCCAAACCCCCCGAGGCTGAATCCAGGATTAGAAGCAGACGTACCAGGCTGACCAGACTGGAGGGTGTGCTTCCTTGGCACCGGATACAGATGAAGATGGAGAATCATGGCCTACAAGAATGAACTGTTTTCCTAAGGAGAAACCAACTACTGAAGAGAACTTTTTTATAGTGACTGAACTTTTAAAGAAAAACTTTTATTTTTTTGACAAAGCCAGTAGTTAAATTTTTTTTAAAAAAATGTCATTGATCTGAAATGTAATTCCCTGGCCTGCATTCTTGAGTCTTGTATTTTTCCCATGTTTCTATTTCAGATGGACATTATGCCACTTTTGCAGTTACCATATACAGGCCCCACTTGAAAAAATGTTCTCAGTCCTGTTCATGGTTTTGATGTTTCAGTTTAAAAGATGCAGTGCCACATTAATGCAATAATGCAAATGATACATGATATGTTTTGCTTTTAGTATGCTACGCTATTTCATTATTGATACACTTGTTTATCTTTCACCTATTTCATAGTTTTCCTGTTTTCTGCAAAACAGTCTTGTCACTGGAAAGAAAGCAATGTTTTAAATGATGGTGCACACATGTGTTCCACAGCATGATACAGAGGTGCAAACTGTTTCCTGAGTTAGATGACTTGTGACCTTTACCTATTGCCTTTGGCATGGTCTACTATTAAGTCTATGATCTTTTAGAAAAATATATACACCACACTTAGATAACTTTTTTGATTTATTGCTTGATATGCATAGTGCTACACCAGCTATTTTGTAGGAATGGGGTTATCCTTGTTTTCCTGTTATTAAACTTTCACTTTGATCCATCAACTCTTATTTAGAACAGTGGGATTAGTTCCAAGGGTGGTCACCATAGACTTTGAGTTGTCCTGGGAGGTGTGTCTTATAGTCAGGTTATGTCCTACATCTATCAGTGATAGTTGCCCAGACCTTGAGGTTCCTTTGTCATGTTTATTTGTCAGATTTTACCAAATCCTTTCTTAAGTTGGCCAAAGTAGGTAGGCCTCATTTAGGCCCTTTGTTGTTTTCCTTTCACAAACATGTCCCGACATCAATAGATTTCATGAGTTATCACTAGAAGTTGAGGCACATTTAGTTGAAGGGTGCTTTGGTTAGTTTCTGTTGTTATCAGATCAATCTTAGTTACATTTCAACATTCAGGTCAAGGGTGCTTTGATTTGTTTTCAGTTGGTTATTAGATTTGTATTCCCTACATCAAGTTTTAGGTGGTATTTCCTTAAATTGTCATTTATTTTAGGGAGTCTTTTGGTTTTTTGGTTTTGTTGATAGATTATGTTGATGTTTGTTTACTAGTTTGTTGTTGTTTACAGATGTTCGCAAGTTAAAGTCAAGGGTGCAATGTCCTGACAAGGTTTTTGGCTCTATTTCTGAGTGATGGTGACTTTAAGCTTGCTAACATCTTGAATCTGTATTCTTGCTTTGTGTTGGTCCTTTTAAGGCCTTTTTCCAGACCTAGAAGCATAAACTAGAGGATAGCTGCTTTATATGATGATAGATCCCTTATTCTTGACTCTAATCCATCTATTGCCTATTGGCTTTGACATAATTATGTGTCCTTTCATCATCCTACCTATAGTAGAGGGTGGATCCTATAGTCCTGACTTTATATTACATATTGGTATGGTTTGTGTATGTACTCTGACAGAGCTAAGTGTTATTTCATCCTTCTCAGGCCTACAAGGCCCAGAACTAGAGAGACTCCATTTTGCTTTCTGTCCCTGCAGAACTGAGATGCTTGCAGGGTAAAGGTAATGTTTTAGTTATACGGTATTGTTTGCTAGGGGAAAACCAGCCGAGACTGGTTCTTATCGGAAGAATGTGTTTGTCTCCTGGGCCCAGACGTAACATGCATATGCGCACTGCGGTTGCGCGGAGAGTCCTGGAGCTGGCACAGGAATTCGGTGGGAGGCAGCCCTCTGTTGGAAATTTCCATGAGGGGAGAGGATTCCATATTAGCGAAGTGCAGGAGAGGAGGTGTGTCAGTTTGGTTCTTGGAGAGAGAGAAGTAGGATGGTTGCTGGAGCTGAAGAGTACAGTTCAGTTCAATTGGTTTTCTGGAATGGAGAGAGAAGGCAGATAATTGCTGAAGCTGGAGAGAGCAGTCATATGAACAAAGTTGGAACTGTCAGCTGGAGCTGCCAGTTTATCAGAATGCATTAAAGCAGTTACCAGTCAGATGGAGGAGTTGAAGCTGCCAGCTGGAGCAGTTGAGCCAGAGGAGTGAAGCTGTGGTGACGGAGGGAGAGAGAGAGCCCTGATTCCACCAGAGAGAGAGAGAAACATTCCTTCTAATAGGGTGAGGTATTCTAAACTAGTTTGCTTTACACTTACACCTTAATCTTGTCTTTTATTTCCTAGGCTAAAGTCCCTATTGTGTTGCTAATCCTTTTTCTTTCAGCGGTGTGCAGTCTATTTACATTCCCTGTTAGTTACATGTGGATGTGGTCAGTCTATTTACAGTCCCTGTTAGTTACATGTGGATGTGGTATAGTATTAAAGCTTTACAGAGACCCCGCAGATCTGTGTATGTGTCTATTCCCATTTTACTTTTTAGGTTATGTGTTTTAGTATGGTGTTATGTTATTGTGATAAAGATACCCCAGTTCTTAGTGAACCAGTGTGCATGTGTTGTTCTTATGATAGAGCTAACCTTTCTTCTAACCAGATGCTGTATAGTAACTAATGGATCAAAAGGAAATAGGAGCGCTTAAATCAGGGAATAACTTTTGCATACAGTGTGTGCCTCTTGTTCTTATAGTGCAGGTAACCTTTTCTTCTAGTCAGATGTTACAGCAGGTAAGTAGCCACTGAATAATTAGGGAGAGAGAGGAATCCCTTGAGCTAGGAGAATAAGTTATACACTAAGTAATTCGGCCATTCCATAATATTATTGTACCCCTAGTGAATAGTGAGAGAAACTTCCCAACATAGAGAGAGAGAGAGCTGAAGGTATTCATAGGAAAGTGACCGTCGTTGGGATGCGGCGTTATACCCACCGGATTATGGCTTGTAAGTAGGTGAGCACCAGGGTGGATATGGGTGTGTAATGAGATCGTCTCTAGAGAAAGAGGCGTTAATGAGAGCACTGACTGAGGATAGTGTGTATACTCACAGGATTGTGGCTTGTATTTGTATGAAATAGTGAGAGCACTAGGGGGATACAGTGCCTATCTTGAGCGAGCACTGGGTGCAACCAGTGTGTAATGGTAAATAATCAGAACTGCCCCAGGGTAGATTAGTCTGGGCCCATGTGGTCGCGAGACTATGAGGTATGAGTGTGGTGTAGGGCATGGACGTCCTTAGTAATCAGTGAGTATTCCTAGTAATCCCTATAGATTTAGTGGTGTTTCTGATGATATGAGCTTGTATATTGCAAGTTCCCCATCCTCAGGTAGGTACCCAGGTGCCTGGATAGATGGGTCCTGAGGAGGGAGGTGGTTACGTTTCGGCTGGGTTGGTGGTGCTCTGGTGAGCTGATTATATATGGTCTGAGAATCCGGTCGTTACAGGTGTCTGTAAACATTCGAAACAGTCCGGAGCGGCCGCCATCTTGTGTCTCAGTAAAATTGAGACACAAGAGGTGGCAAAAACAAAGGGGGAAATGACCATAAGGGACAGAGTAGACCCCCCCCTGACCCCCTAGGTTTGATGTGGGGGCCATAAAAGGGCCCCGCGGGGCAAAAACAATTTTTTTTTATTTGCGCGGGGGGAGCACCTGGTACGCGCACCGGGGAGCGCACCGGGGAGCATACCATGGGGAAAAAAGAATGACAGACTTTTCAAAAAATGAAGCCTTTTTTTATAAATTTGCGGTAGTTCTAAAAAGAACTGTTTTTTAAATTCTTTTTGTTGTTTTATATTTTTTTATTGTTTTTTTGAACATTTTTTACTTTTTTTGGATTTTATGAACAGTTTTATAATTTCTTTGTATTTTTTAAAGGGAAAAACAAAAAACAGGGATTTGGAAACGGCTCAACTGGAGCAAAAAAAAAAAAACAGGAAAAAATTAAAGCTTCTTTGTGCATTTGTGGTTATCACCAGCAAGCATGATGAGTGTAATGCTCTGCTCACCATAAGTGATTAATTTCCCACAATGTACACAAACAATTTTGTATCCCCCAAACTTTGGTTGGATACTTGAAATAAACTGACTTGCTTCTGGACCCAATGGAGTGGGTTCTTTGGTTGTTGAGGTTGTGCCAGATGATTGGGGTAGGTTTTTGCAGAGTTCTCTCACCTCTGCTGCTGAAAAGTTAATGGGGTGCACACGCTGCATATGCCGAATCATTGTATGATTCCCAAAGGAATATTTTTTTGTAGGGTTCCCCCTGGATAGCACAGCACCACAAATGAGACAGGTCACCTTTGCAGCGTTCACCTTCTTTGCACCCCTTGGGATTTCAAAAAACTCCCATATAAAGTGCTCCTTAGGTTTATATGGGGCATTGTGTTCAGGCAGGAAATGCCTTCTCTGCCTTCTCTCCTCCTCCTCCTCCTCCTCCTCCTCTTCTTCTTGACCACCAATGAGATGTTCTGGTGGTCCTTGTGGTGGTGGTGGTGGTGGTGGGGCAGATGATCCAGCTGCTGCTGCTACTGTAGCCATTTCTGAGTAGAAATAGGTAGTAATAGCTCTGGAAACAGGTCTTCCTCACTCAAAGTACAAAGTGAGAATGAGGAAAAAAGGTGGGGGCTTTCATCATTTGGAAAAAAAAACTGTTCTGAACCGATGAAAAGTGTTATTTTCAGGTCACAAGACCAGGGGTTTCATCATTATGAAACCAAAACTGTTATGAACTAATGAAAAGTGTTATTTTCAGGTCACATGACTCGACGCGCTTACGCTACGTGCCCCGGGGCACTTACGTAACGCGTTCATATGCACGTGGGTGCTTTCGGGCACGCTTACGCCGTGCGTATCACGTGGACGCGGCTACGCGATACGTCATGATGATGTTTTCGTTCGCGCCAATAGCGCTAACGGGACGCTCCCCGGTACGCGTCCCGGGGCGCGCGGCAAAATTGCGCTGACCGGCGCCCCCCGGGAGCACACCAGGGCAAAACAAATAAAAAAATAAACAAAAATAATAAAATAGTATTATATAAATATACAATATAGGATTCATTATAAAACATATTACATTTCATAGGTTTGAGGTCCTATATATAGTTAGGAATTAGCATTTAAAAAACCTATGAAATTTACTGAAAAAACCATAGGTTTTACACCAGTTATAGTTAGGAATTAGCATTTACAAAACCTATGAAATTCACTGAAAAAACCATAGGTTTCACACCAGTTATAGTTAGGAATTAGCATTTAAAAAACCTTGCAAATTCATTGAAAAAACCATAGGTTTCACACATGTTATAGTTAGCTGGACATTTCACTCATACAAATCCATTGAAATTCCCCGTTATAGTTAGTTCAGCTAACTATAACTCGCGCGCCCGCAATGCACTGCTGATGACGTCACATATTACATCACCCATGACATGGTCAGTAACATCACTCAGGACATCTCTAATGACATCTCAAATGACATCACTGATGACATCATCCAGTGAATGTGTGTCTTTCTGAAAAAAAAATATTTTTTATATATGTATATCTAAAGGTCGATGGAAGAATAAATGGGTAAATAAGTGTCTAAATGGAAGGTTTGTTTTGTAAAATTGATAGTATAACTGACTTATTATGTGTATCTTAGTAAATACATGTATTAGCGAGTAATGTTTAAATATGTAAATATCTGTATTTGTGTCTCACTTTGTGTATAAGTGGCTGCATAGGTTGGTGAGTAGCTACAGGAGTGTCTATATGGGTTATTAGTTGGTTTTTTGAGTATCAGAATGAATGAATGAATAAAAACTTTATACACAATAGTACAAAAATTCATTGTTATTAAAAATACATGCTATATCAGGATACAGAAAGTGCAAAATATATAATCAACATATCAGAATGAGTGTCTGTATGGTGTGGTGGGGGGTATTACTTAGCGCACAAATGCATGAATGAGTGACTCACTGTTTGTATGTGTTTTGTAGACCGCATGTGTGCAGGACTGTATGGGTGGATGAGTGTGTGTATGGATGTGTTAGTGAGTGAATGACTGTCTCATTAGTATCTTTATGAGTAACTACATATGTTTTAATCTAGTATATGTGAGTATTGATGTATATAAGTGATTATATGTGAGAGTGAGAGATTGGACAAGTTCTAGTATAAATAAGTATGTGTTTCTATAAGTGATTGTTTAAGAGAGTAACTGTGTGCGTTTCTGTAGAAGTAAGTGTAGCGGTGTGTGTATATAGCTGTGTATGCAAGTAAATGGATGTTTGATAGTTTATTTGCATGTGTGAGTATCTCTATGGATGAGTGTAGGTGTGTAACAGAATGTATAGGTGTATGAGTACATATGATGAGTGAGTACATGTATGAGTGACTATATAGAACTATTGGTTAATGAGTGGATATGGATGTAGATTTTGGAATTACTGAATAGGTTGTTCTAACTGGTATTGGTATCTCTATTTTTTTGAAAATGTTAGTTTATATTTTTCAATGTGTGTATCAAAGGTTATATTACGGTGAGAGGAGGTCTGCTACTCTTTCACAAGGATGATGTCATCAGTGATGTTATCAGTGATGTAATTTGAGATGTCATCAGTGATGCCATGAATGATGTCACTGACCATGTCATGAGTGATGTAATATGTGACGTAATCAGCAATGCATTGCGGGCGCGCGAGTTATAGTCAGCTGAACTAACTATAACGGGGGAATTTCAATGGTTTTGTATGAGTGAAATGTCCAGCTAAATATAACATGTGTGAAACCTATGATTTTTTCAATGAATTTGCAAGGTTTTTTAAATGCTAATTCCTAACTATAACGTGTGTGAAACCTATGTTTTTTTCTGTGAATTTGCAAGGTTTTTAAAAATGCTAATTCCTAACTATAACGTGTGTGAAACCTATGGTTTTTTCAGTGAATTTCAAAGGTTTTGTAAATGAAAAATTTTACATGTATTCATTATTATATTTCTTTCTTTTTATACAAATTTTTTACATTTGTAATACAATTATTTATATTTATTTTATTTTTTAAATTATATTTCATATTCTTATTGTAAAATAATACCAAAACTAAATTCCAAATTATTTTTGGAATTTTTTTCCCCAATATATTAAATTTGAATTCTATATAATTCCTTTTTCATAGTTTTTTTTGGGTAATCGTACCATACACGTACGGTAACGGAATGACAGCAAATTTGGCAGAGAGGTAGAGTTCAGTTCGCAGATTGTGCTTTTTGTTAAATGGTGTAAATCCGTTCAGTAGTTCCCGAGAAAACCCCTATAGACTATAAAAAGTGTTCTGTGCACCGGGAAACTTGTCTTTTATATCTTCAATTCCCCAATCTGTATCCTTACACTTCCTGTAAACACTATCACACTTCTGTGTTCAGTATTGTAGAGACCATACAGCACTATGTGCTTATCTATACACTGTTCTAAAAGAATCCATTCACTACATTAAAACACTAATCTGCAGATGTGCAATAAGTGGTACATCCCCAGAGATATGCCAGTTATTGTGTATTGTGATATCACCTCCTTCTGGCGTAGGGCTTTATAATGTGATGCACCTTCCAGATGTGTCACATTATAAATACTACACACCATGGCACATCTTTTGCACCACCAATGCATCACAAAAGTGATGCAACAGCTGTGTTAAAAGAGGCACAAGGGGGTTGTAAATCCACCCATAACACATAGAAATTCATCCAGGCAGTTTCACCAGCAGTGCAAATTGAAGCATAGACTTGTAACATATTTATGTACATATGTTACATTCAAGTGCTTCGGAGGTACTACAGTATACTATAGGTAAACTGCTTATAGATTTATGCTGAGCAGTTCCTTATAGTTCTCCACTTTCACATTTACCATACACTATTAATTCATTCATTTATGCACTACACATTCATTCAGACAAAGATTTATACACTATCATAGAAATATAGCTCTTTCTTTGACCAGTGGAGGTAGTTCTGAGAAGAACAGTTTTTTTGTGTTTTTAGTTTTCAATTTTTGTGTGTTTTTTTCAACAATTTTTTTAAAACCAAAAAAATTAAACTGTAACCCAAAAAGTGTCCAACAGGTACAAACGAATGAAAAAAACCCTAATGTCGAGGACAGCGATGCCCCTGCTTCCTGCGTTTTATCAGGTCGATAGACTGTTCCCCATAACACAAAAGTTTATCGGAATAAATGCATAGAATTTTAACTTCACCAAAATCAGCATCAATTTATGGGTGTGGACTGCTTGCTGAAAATGCTGCTGCAGCAGTTGATGTGCTTGGTGCAGTAGCAGGTGAATTGTCCTGCAACCTCCGTCTTGCAGCTCGAGCAACGTTGTTGGGGACCAAATTCTTCACGTGTCGCACCATATTTGCTGTGCCAAAGGAGTATTTTTTAGATGGATCACCCCTTGATAGAATTGTTTGGCAAATTTTACAGGTTACTTTTGGAGCATTAACCTTTTTTTGCTCTTCTGGAAAAGTAAAAAAACTTCCAAATCACAGCTTCTTTCCTCTTCTTTGGAGGTTCTTCAGGAATGAAATCTTCCTCTGAAGAAAGGCTGGAAGATGAGTCCATTGCTGTTATTATGGTGATCTTCCTCTATTTAACAGGATCCTCAGAGGAGGTGCTTCTTCTTAGAAAGTCAAAATAGAATGATTAAAATGGGACGGAACGTTCAATAGTTGGAATAGGAAGTGTTATGAACCAATCAAATCTCTTTTTTTTAAAGTCACATGGCTTTGCATACGCTTACAGTGTGCTTACGGTGCTCTTACGATGCTCTTACAATGCGAGTATGCATGACGTTCCGCCGCGATTTGTGTAATTGCTTTTAAAAGTAATATACGATTGTTAAAAGTTTTAAAAAACTGTTTTCATAATTATCCCAGATAATTTCTACCCTTAGTATGTACATTAAATACATAAATATATGTTTTTAAACAATTAAAAACATTGGCACCTTTCGCGTACGGGGCGCCGTACATGACAACACACGGAAGCTTTGATGCGACGCGTAAGGTCAAAGCGTATTCTTAGAGTATACGCGAGTACACGCTGAGTATGATTAGCAGTACAAAGTATGGTGTGATCACTCTCTCAGTGTAAAAATCAGAGCACAGGGCGCACTACGAGAATGATTACAAGTGGTCACTCATTGGAGATCCGGTTCTGGGCCTGCCTCTGCGCACACGATCACCCCACCCCCGTCTCTCTCTGCTATTAATTGTTGGTGCACACACTCACACTTGCACATGCGCGGTGCACGCTGGCCCACACTCCCCAGATGTCACCACCAAGCTTTCTTGCTATTACTAAGCCTGGAAGCCAATACATTAGCCAATGGGAGGTCCCTCAGGGCCGTCATTCTTGTAGAGCGTGAAAACGCTACCAATGACGACCCTGGGCTTGGTTTGGTCAGCCCCCGCGGTTCCCATATCATGCGGCCACTGACCTGAGCACGCTCTCTTTTGCCTGCCTGTGCTGCGATGACAGACAGACTGTTGTCGTCAATTGTACTATGAACTGTTTGCGCAAACGGAGGAGGATTCGTGACACCCGACGTGGTGTCACTGCTGCTGCCGCCCAGCTAGGCCACTATAGGCGCGGTGGCGGCGCCCGCGCCAAGCTCACCCCAGACCCAGCCAAAGCCCCAACCTTTGAAGACAAGACATGAGATGACAGAAGAAAAGGTAAGAGAAGCCATCACAACATCATCCTCCGCTGTAAATTGTACCTGCATGATAGTATTTTTTTTCACTGCGTCACGTGGCCCGCTCAGCTCTGTTTTGCTTTATTTTTGTGCGCAACATGCTTTGTGCTTCATCGTATTTTCTCCCTTTTAATCCTCCCGTGACTTTTAATATTTATTACTGCCTCATATGGCCTTCCCAGGCCTCTATTCTAATTGATCGTATATTGCTGATCGGAATATTTCCAACTGCGTCACAGGGCCCTCCTAGGCCTTTTTTAAATAAATTGTGCGTGCATGAATTTCTGTGTTGTATTTTCAAACTGTGTCACATGATTTAGCCTATATTGTTATAAATTGTGCATTAATAATAGTAATATTTTTCTACTGCGTCACATGCCTCCCCAGCTCTGTTTTATCTTATTTTTGTGGGGTGCATGCTTTGTGCTTCATCGTATTTGCTCCCTCCTAATCCTCCCGTGACTTTTAACGTTTATTGCTGCCTCACGTGGCTTTCCCAGGCCTCTATTCTAATTGATCGTATATGGTTGAACGTAAAGCTTGTTTCCGAAACAACGACAAGTTATCTGTCAAAGGACAGAATATGTAGTATGCAGCAGGCGCACAATACCCATTAGGCTAACGGGGCTTCAGCACCCCACCCATCATCTGTGTCTCTTCCACGTTTTAATGTCCTTTTATCTCTCTCTTTCTTACTGTCTCTCACATCGTTTTTTTTTTCTTTTTTACAGTTATGGACGCTGCTGTCTCCACTGTGCCGTATAAAAGCTTACCCGAGTTTAAGTGGTGAACTCTTTTTGCTTCAGTAAAGCCTGCTTCAACCCTCTTTTAATCATGTCTATGGCACTAGGTGAGCAAACAAACTTGTTTCCGAAACAACAACAAATTATCTGTGAAGCGAGAGTCGATAGTGTGCAGCAGCTTGACTGTGTAGAAATGTATAATTACCACAGAGCAGTGACAATAGATAGGTTACAACAGTCTGAGGAACGGATCTATAAGCTTATTGTGCCACTTTTAAAAAAAAACTCTCAACTCCAGACCATGTCATGAATGATGTAATATGTGACATCATCAGCAGTGGATTCCAGGTGTGCGAAATATATAGTTAGTACAACTAACTATATAGGAGCAATTTCAATGGTTTTTTAAATGCTAATTCCTAACTATATAAGGCCTAAAACCTATGGTTTTTTAAGTGAATTTGCAAGGTTCTTAAAATGCTAATTCCTAACTATATAAGGCCTGAAACCTATGTTTTTTTAAGTGAATCTGCAAGGTTTTTTAAATGCTAATTCCTAACTATATAAGGCTTGAAACCTATGTTTTTTTTCAGTGAACTTGCAAGGTTTTTTAAATGCTAATTCCTAACTATATAAGGCTTGAAACCAATGATTTTTTCATGGAATTTGCAAGGTTTTTCAAATGCTAATTCCTAACTATATCAGGCGTGAAACCTATATTTTTTTTCAATAAATTTCAAAGGTTTTGTAAATGCTAATTCTATTAGCGGATAACGTTTATATATGTTATTATCCTTCTGGGACCACCTGAGCAGCCATCTTGTTTCTCAGGAGAAGTGAGGCACAAGAGAGCACAAAACAAGAGTGGAAAACGTGAAAAGGGGGCAGGGTTGAGACCCCCTGACCCCCTAGCCCTTCTCAGTGGGTCCCAGGAGGACCACCAAGTGCATTTTTTTTTTTAAATCACGGGGTACGTGCACGGTACGGTGCGCGGACCCCCTGAAAAGGGCTAGAGGGTTGGGGGGTCTCTACCCTGCCCCCTTTTCGTGTTTTCCACTCTTGTTTTGGGCTCTCTTGTGCCTCAGTTCTACTGAAAAACAAGATGGTGGCCAACACTTCCTGGTTTGGACAGTTTGGAATGTTGACAGTCGACAGCCAGCCAATCAGAAACTCGCTCGCGCACATAAGGGTACGCGCACGTACGCGTACGGTACGCGTATGGTGCGCGTACGGTGAGCGCATGTAGATATATAATTTGATCAAATTCAATTTTCTCAACAACTACTGGATGGATTTTCACCAAATATAGAAAAGGCACTACTGCATACCTGTCCCTACCATGTTGCCAAGTTTGGTGTAATTCCGTTCAGCCGTTCGGGCTGTAGCCGTGTCTAAAGGTCCCATAGAAAATGCCATTTGAAAAATTTCAAATTCAATTTTCTCAAGAACTACTGGAGGGATTTTCACCAAACACAGCAAAGGCACATCTGCATACCAGGCCCTACCATTTTGCCAAGTTCGGTGTAATTCCATTCAGCCGTTCGGGCTGTAGCCGTGTCTAAAGGTCCCTATGGAAATTAACATGGGGAAAACACGTTTTGGGGCCCCCCCTTTCAGCCCCCGCTTGACAAATCCCCCCGAAACTTTCAGGGAACGAGCGGAGCGGAGCTGGCCAAAATTCTGGAAAATTACACACAGATTCCTCAATCGGCGCCAAAGTTATTCCCAATAGAATGTTGAGCGCATATAGATATATAATTTGCTCAAATTCATTTTCTCAACAACTACTGGAGGGATTTTCACCAAATATAGAAAAGGCACTACTGCATACCTGTCCCTACCATTTTGCCAAGTTTGGTGTAATTCCGTTCAGCCGTTCGGGCTGTAGCCGTGTCTAAAGGTCCCATAGAAAATGCCATTTGAAAAATTTCAAATTCAATTTTCTCAAGAACTACTAGAGGGATTTACACCAAACATACAAACGGCACTGCTGCATACCAGTCCCTACCATTTTGCCAAATCTGGTATAATTCCGTTCAGCCGTTCGAGCTGTAGCCTTGTCAGAATGTCCCTATGAAAATTAACATGGGGAAAACACGTTTTGGGACCCCCCCTTTTTTCTCGGTCCCCGCTTGACGAATCCCCCCGAAACTTTCAGGGAAGGAGCGAAGCACAGCGAGGCAAATTTAAGGAACATTACAGGCAGATCCCTCAATCGGAGTCAAAGTTATTCCCAATAGAATGTTCGGAATTTCCTATGGTAACTAGGTCCTAACTATATATCCCTACTGGCGACCGCCAGTAGGTAATATACATATATATATATATATAGAGACTATAATTGTTCATTTTCAGGGAAAGTAGGTTGTGTAAACATCGTTGTTGTAGCTATCTATTCCACTAACGGAAATACTGAGTTAGATACTAAGATGACGTTATATATACGATGTTTCATTTCCATTTACGTACAGTCAGCTGATGGACTATGATGTGACACATGTGGCTACAAGGCAATAGGTTAGGCACATGTTTTGGCTATAGCTTCCTAGTTATCGATTCCACTAATCAGGAAATACCATCTTGATGATTTTACTACATCATGAGAAACACGCCTCAACATTAAACAATAGACCTTGAAGGGACGCAAAGTCACCAATTGAAAACCTGGTGTTCACGTTGATAGAGCGCGCAGGTCAACCGACTAAACATAATGCACACTATTATCAGTAATTCAATTTCTCCTCCTTTACACTTCCGTGTACCTGACTTACCAATCCTTGTAACAGGTACCTAAATTACAATGGATCAGGAGCTAGTTGTGGGAGTAGGTAAATAGCACCAAAATACCATGCAACATTTGAAATAACAGTTTGTACTTTATAATAACCACAGACGCAAGAAGTTTTCAACACCTTTATCTAATTTTCTTCGTCATCTAATGCCATGAGCCACAAATTTACACAGATCAAACTGTCTATAACTGGAATTAAAAAGATGGTATAGCTATGATGAGAGTAAGAAACATTTAGAAATCGGAAAACAAAGGGAAGGAAAAATAAGGAACACGCTATTTTAGATCAGCAGACTTTCACAACTTCACTAAAGGCGGGTAAAGAAAGGGAACATACTAATCAAAGCAGACTTTCGGTTTTCACTAACGGTTTATAAGAAACGAAACTTATGCAATTTGATTTATCCAGATGGGCTTATTCTCTAAAGGGAGGGTAAGAATGGAACAACTATATATGCAAACGGTTCTGCATTTGACTAAGGGTAGGAAGACAGTGGAACAAGCTAATAGACAAGTATACACGTAAACCTTATTTATAGAAACAGGGTAAAGGACAAAAGCAATTATGCTTTATTCGGGACAAGGGAGAGAAGTTTGGATAGACAAACACCCACACTCAGTTATATTTACCTAAGATAGGTTGAAGACTAACCCTGGCCACGGGTCAGTTGGAAAAGGCAGGAAGGGACCCTCAAGGACTTAGGTTGCCAGTAGGCGAGCAGGTACAGCTCATGGACGGTCAGGACAGGATAACCCCAGGATTTGGATCAGGACCGGGCTCACCAAAGGGTACGACCAACACCTGCAGCTTCGGATGCAACGCCTGCGCTACCCCCTCTCTACAAGGAATCTGCCAATAACCCCGATTGGGTTTCTCGAATCTCCCAGCAAAGTGCTTCGCCAGCACTTAAGGTTTACCAAACCCCGACTGAGTCTGTGGAAATACAGACAGAGTGCTCCGCAGCTCTCTGTATCAATCACCTATAGAGTTCGTTGGGTCAGTGACAGGTCAGCTATTCGGACAAGTCGGACAATTTCCCTAGCTAAACCTAAGCTAATTATACTGTTTTTCGGGTCAGTGTACCACCCACAAATGTTGCAAGTGAAAGGTTCCCTAAATTCTGATTGGTCAAAAGAGGAGGTTAGGTCATTGCACCTCCTAAATTTTAGACTTTCTCAGGCTTAATATTCATTTTTGTACCCACCCCTTACATTCCAGTTCCCATGGCATAAAAATCTTAGAAGACAATAGGGTACACAGTAGGTTTTATACAAATGTTGCAAGTGCAGGTACAGTTCAGCTTCGTCTTGCTGGTTAGTTGGTCGTTTGCTCATGAACATCTTAGCCTTGGCGGCCAGCTGGCTGAGTTCCACTGCGGCCAGGCTCATTTCCCCCATCACGTGACTGGGACCATAGGAGCTTCAAATATGGAGTAGCAAGCGCCTCCCAGGCCACGTAGAACGATACATGAAAAGTAAGCAAAAACAATTTAGAAATACAGGAAAAAATGAATACACTGTCTACGAGAGTCATTTTGCTCTTGCTTCCGTACATATTATAAGGTCTGCCTCTTAGCATCTGATCCTTACCAAAACCTAAATATTTTGGATAAGGTAAAAATTCGGGATACCACATATACCTCGTAAAACCTAACTCGGGCTTGAATTACGTACTTTTGTTTACAAATTTTTCTTCCAATGCTAGCGCGTCTTGTAAATTTCACCAACCAATCAACACTGTGATTGCAAATAATTTCAACCAATGGGTGTGCGGCCTTTACGTGAGACGCGGTCTCACGCTCCGGCACTCACCCCTCCTTTACAATACCAGCTCCGTTACACACCCCTGTTTCGACCAATGCCAGCGCGGCACAGAGTGACGTCAGCGCAGCTCCGCGACTGACTCCCTCCTTCACAAGGTAACGGACACTTGATTTCTTTCTTAAAGTGCAAGTGCTCTATTTAGTTTACAACGTATAACATTCGCCACTGTACTCGAGTGTCTAGAAAGAAAGATTTGTTTCACTGCAAGTAAACCTCTTCTGTCTACTTTTCATACACTACGGATAGATCCCTTCTGCCTACCCTTCACACAAGCATTAGAGAACCTGCTACTTCTTTGACTCATCCACTCTTTTCGGGATATATACTAAGTCTAAAGTTTCACTAGCGAACTCCTTTGTTATCACTCAAGCTCCGACAAACCTATTACTCCTCCCCGTGTGACCTTTACTAGGTTATATCACAACTGAAGTTTCAATAGCGAACTCGTTGCTACCATTTATTCAACTATTCATACAGAAAACCCTAATTAGCGCTTCCGGTTCTGCTTAACCATGCACTAATTTTCCTCACCGTAAGTGACCTCTCTGCAAAGTGGATTCTCCTCACCCTGGCTATTCTGCCCCCGGGGATTCCAGACAACATATAACAATCACTAACAAGTTGTTAATACATAAAATCAAATAGCAGCATTTCATAAAACAATTTAAAACATTTCAAAGCAATTTTATTTTTGAGCGATCGATTTTGCAGAAATAAATTTTTTAGCAGCACTTATTATTTTTCACAGTTCATCAACAAGTAACCTATCTACCTATCTTAACTAGTCCTAACCATACTACTGCTACCAGAAAATTACTGATAGAGCGCGCAGGTCACCCGACTAAACATAATGCACACTCGGGCCCATAAAAAATAATTTTCATATATACTATATATATATTTGATCAGGTAACCTACACACTATTATCAGTAATTCAATTTCTCCTCCTTTAAACTTCTGTGTACCTGACTTACCAATCCTTGTAACAGGTACCTAAATTACAATGGATCAGGAGCTAGTTGTGGGAGTAAGTAAATAGCACCAAAATACCATGCAACATTTGTACTTTATAATAACCACAGGCGCAAGAAGTTTTCAACACCTTTATCTAATTTTCTTCGTCATCTAATGCCATGAGCCACAAATTTACACAGATTAAACTGTCTATAACTAGAAGTAAAAAGATGGTATAGCTATGAATGAGGGTAAGAAACATTTAGAAATCGGAAAATAAAGGGAAGGGAAAAATAAGGAACACGCTATTTTAGATCAGCAGACTTTCACAACTTCACTAAAGGTGGGTAAAGAAAGGGAACATACTAATCAAAGCAGACTTTCGGTTTTCACTAACGGTTTATAAGAAACGAAACTTATGCAATTTGATTTATCCAGATGGGCTTATTCTCTAACGGGAGGGTAAGAATGGAACAACTATATATGCAAACGGTTCTGCATTTGACTAAGGGTAGGAAGAGAGTGGAACAAGCTAATAGACAAGTATGCACGTAAACCTTATTTATAGAAACAGGGTACAGGACATAGGCAATTATGCTTTATTCGGGACAAGGGGGAGAAGTTTGGATAGACAAACACCCACACTCAGTTATATTTACCTAGGATAGGTTGAAGACTAACCCTGGCCACGGGTCAGTTGGAAAAGGTGGGAAGGGACCCTCAAGGACTTAGGTTTGCCAGTAGGCGAGCAGGTACAGCTCATGGACGGTCAGGACAGGATAACCCCAGGATTTGGATCAGGACCGGGCTCACCAAAGGGTACGACCCACACCTGCAGCTTCGGATGCAACGCCTGTGCTAACCCCTCTCTGCAAGGAATCTGCCAATAACCCCGATTGGGTTTCTCGAATCTCCCAGCAAAGTGCTTCGCCAGCACTTAAGGTTTCCCAAACCCCGACTGAGTCTGTGGAAATACGGACAGAGTGCTCCGCAGCTCTCTGTATCAATCACCTATAGAGTTTGTTGGGTCAGTGACAGGTCAGCTATTCGGATAAGTCGGACAATTTCCCTAGCTAAACCTAGGCTAATTATACTGTTTTCGGGTCAGTGTACCCCCCACAAATGTTGCAAGTGAAAGGTTCCCTAAATTCTGATTGGTCAAAAGAGGAGGTTAGGTCATTGCACCTCCTAAATTTTAGACTTTCTCAGGCTTAATATTCATTTTCGTACCTACCCCTTACATTCCAGTTTCCATGGCATAAGAATCTTAGAAGACAATTGGGTACACAGTAGGTTTTATACAAATGTTGCAAGTGCAGGTACAGTTCAGCTTTGTCTTGCTGGTTAGTTTTCTCATGAACATCTTAGCCTTGGCTGCAAGCTGGCTGAGTTCCACTGCGGCCAGGTTCATTTCCCCCCATCACGTGACTGGGACCATAGGAGCTTCAAATATGGAGTAGCAAGCGCCTCCCAGGCCCACGAAGAACGATACATGAAAAGTAAGCGAAAACTATTAAGAAATACAGGAAAAAATGAATACATTGTGTACCGTGATTGGCTATACTAGACCCCTTACTTTATAATAACTATAGCATTAGGAGTTAGGCAGAACAGACAGCTTTGCAAAAGCGGCAATGCAACCACGGAGCATGTGAGAAAACAAAGCGGCCATTTTAGCAGTACTGCGCATGAGCAACAAGTTCCCTCCAGAACTGCGAGTGCGTCACATCACATGGGTATGACCGATGCATGCGCAGACTAAATTCCCGCAAAGCAGCGACCATATTAGAAGCAAGCGTTATTACTGTTTAGTAAACACATAGGCAAGCGTAACTGGGACACCCCCGTGTAGTGTAAAAGTGCAAATATTAGTAAGACAAAACAAGTTGAATTAATTTATTAACATTATTTGAGGTTCTTGATACAAGCAAGTCGCTGAACGTGCGAATACTTGCTCCATCAACGTGACTAGATTGCCTCAGCACAACAAATCTCACAGACACTATAGTAATTCTGACATGAAATAAATATTCACTGAGAAATATACCTTGGAGTAATAACATGTACTTACTATGTATGCAATGTCACAGATTTAAGGTAAGTGCACACTATGCGTTTGGAAAGGCAAATACCGATGTAATTTACTATTATGTTACACACCAGTCCAAGATGTTGCTTATGTACAGTCCTCTCTCCATTACTACATACTTTTGTAAAGCGTTTAAATATACGAAACTTTATGGAGAATGTGTGTGAACAAGCGCTCAGGGGAGCGCGAAACGCGTCACGTTGAGTTTATGGTGCTAATAAACCTTACACTTTTTACGCATTAACCCTGTGACCTGTGGTTCTTCATTTACCAGAGTGCTGGTTCGGAACGCCGTTTTTTGGATGATATATATATATATATATATATATATATATATATATATATATATATATATATATATATATATATATATATATATATATATATATATATATATGTATATATCTTTCATCCACTTCTGCTCCTTCCTGGAAAGTTTCAGGGTGTGCCACAAAGCAGGGACCTAGAAAAATTGGTGTCCCAAAATATTGATTTCCCATGTTAATTCCCTTAGGAAATTTTAGGAAATAATACAGGAAAAACAGTTTAATGGAATTAGACCAAATTTTGCAAAAAGTGAGAATTCTACTCAGGAAGTATGCTTTTCATTAAATGCTGTAAATTCATTTGGGCATTTTACTTGAAATTTGAGTTTAAAGAGGTTCTTGTGGTTGTCATGAAGGGGTTAAAAATGGGTAATATCTTGATGGTTGGTGTCGTAGTCCCGTATGGTTTAGAAATGGGGTCTTTTCGTTGGCCAGGCGAGATTTTTCTCCCTTGGGCCTCTTTGGTCAGAGACAGCAATGGAGTGCAATGGCAGCATAGCAACAGTGGTAGCACAACAGACCAAGGAGTGAGGGGGAAGGGCCACGCAAATGGAGAACAAGCAACGAGGAGGCAGAGGTGTTGTGAATACGCAGACAGTTCCCATTCAAGGTTTTACATTTCCATCATTTGGTTCTATCAGATTCCACTATTTCTATTTAGTGCATGTTCTCAGACTCTTCTGTCTCTTTCATAGAAAGGGTAAAGTTTCCAAGACATGCATAGAAATGTTTGCCTTATGTCCGCTTACTGTCAAGGATGACATTTTATTTCTTCATAGAACGTTACCAATAATTACACTTGGGTATTGCATCATAGAGTTAGAGGAATTGTACTCTAAGACTGTCATGGCAGAAGTCATGCTAGTTTACAGCGCCAACCAGCTTCAGTCGGAAGCAACATTAGGGACAGCAAGATGGAGTGACCTATAGCCTGTAACTGTTTATTTTCCATCCACAAACAAGCTGTGATAGAGACTAGCTGACTTGCTATTTCAGAACAAAAATACAGGTATGGTGTGTGATCCACCCTGAGAAACTCAAAAGGCTTGCTGTTGACTGCTTTAGCTACAATTAGCATGGCACTTAGAAATAGCTAAAGGGATTTAGGATATAAAGAGCTCAATAACCATGTTAGAAATGTTCCTACTGTTTTTGCTGACCATGTCTTGCTTAGTTGCATTTCCTTTTGCATTCTGTGTGGTTACCAGACATATTTTCTGCACTAGATTAGGATTGTAAAATAACAATTTCAAAATACATATCCTGTTTCTTAGTGCTATTTTGAGTGTGTTATTCATTTACAAAAGAGAGTTTGGAGTTCCACTGTGTCCTTACACTCATCTTTTGGGGTTGATTGTTTCCAATAGATACTTCCAGTGCAGTATCGTTTAGTGGTATGTGAATGCGTTCCAGGGCACTGGATTTCTAATTCATATTGGTGCATTGACTAAGTCTTTGCAGCAGGGGGTTAGAAATGTTACCACTGCAGTTCTGGGGTGGCCCCAGATAGTGTCAGAGGGAGGGGTAGGGGCACACATGGGGGACAGGGGACGTAATGGAGGGCTGTGCCACAATACTGACCAAAGAGGAAGAGAGTAGAGGCACAAGCATCAAGAATGGGGGCAAGAGGGGGGAGCAGGAGAGGCAACAGAGAGCAGTGGCAGCTCAATGAACCACAGAGAAAGAGGGCAGGGCCTCACACTCAGAGCAGGGTGGTGGGGTATTGACCACACAGGGGCAGCGGTCACACCACAAACCAGGGAGGGAGCATGTAGGGACACCACAATGGCACACGACGATCTAGAATGGAGTGGAAAGAGGCAGGCGTAGCAATGGAAGGCAGCAACAGAACAATGGGCCAGTGAGAGGGGGGCAGCAGCACGAACATGGAGAATGAATGCGGGCAGAAGAGGGCAGGGGCAGTAAGCTGACCAAGGAGAGAGTGGCAAAATGCAGGAAAATAGAGGGCAGATGTAGTATCATAAAGAAAATGAATTGAAGAAGAATTGTAGTAAAATGAAGATAGATTTATTCCAGTGGGAAAGAGCACATCCATGAACATCAGCTGTCAGCATCCACAGTGACTAACCGTCCAAGCAGCGATTACATCATGGAACTTAGAAGGCAAATAATCAAATGGATACATGCAAGTTAAAGGGGAAATGCATAACATAAAATAGGAACAAAACCATTTCATGGAAAAGCAACATACTACAGCAGGCAGGCCAGGTGACGCATACTGACCTTAGATGGCAGACTGCAATGGTTAATCCACCCTCTGGGGGTGGGCCTAGGCCAACCCTCTGCTGCACATGACCGAAGGCTGTGCTCAATGGGAGTCTTGGCTGAATATGATAAAAAAGCAAAGAAATTCACTGACAAAAACAAAGGTTAAAGAGACAAAATAGTTAGGTATAGTAATATGATCGTCCCTTTCCTTTTGTTCCACGAAACCTTGCTCCTTCACTTACATTAAAGTAACCCCAGAAATTTAGAGAAAAAAGAAAGACTAAAGTAACGTTATAGTTACGTTTTGAAATTAGTTAAAAGCTAACATTTAAAAACAAAAAAAAGGTAAAATATGCAAGTGATAGTTTAGTGAGCCAACTATAACTTGCGTCCGTGCCATACACTCTTTATACCCGCACATATTACATCACTCATGACATGTTAAATGACATAATTAATGACATTACTGTCATCATTGATTACATCACTGATGATTTCATCCAATGAATGAGACAGTTTCCTGTACATTTTCATGCTGGAAGGTATTCAGCGAGCTACACCTGGACTCAATTTTCTTTCAACTCTTGTGTTAATGGTCATAACCTTTCGCAACATGCAGGTTACAAAATATTTAAACATTTTTAACATTAATATTTTACATTAAATACTTTGTAATGTCTTTTTAAAGTTTAATAAATGTTTTCAATTTTTTCCTATACTTTTTCAAAGGGAGACCTCCACCACAGTACCATAGGTCTCTGCCTGCATGTGAAGAGTAGTAATTTCACACAAACAGCTGTGCCTGGCCACAGAAAGCTTGTGCCTAGATTGTGAAATAGACGTAGCTTTATGACAGTTAGATTTTCAGGATTCAGATGAGTAGAAAGCAGGCAGACATTTGTATGGGCTTCCCTTGTAGACTCTCTGAGAATTATCCAACTTTCCACATCCATACACTTGCTTTCAGCAGCCGGATTTTCACTAGAGTGTACACAGCAATATCCACATTGGTTGCATATGCATTTCACAAAATGATCCTCTGACCTTTCTTCAATAGAACACCCTGACTCATCAACTTCAGAGCGGAGCTTAGGTCAGTTCATGACTTCTGCAAGAAAATTAGCTGTGCAAGATGCTCTGGACATTTCTAACTATCTTCAAATTTGCTGCTGTCCGGGGGACTGAACTGTGGCAAAGCTCCAAGACACAGTGAGTCAGACAAAGCACTGGGTGTGACAGGTAGACTGTGTGCTTGTTGAGTTAGGGTTTCATTGCTTTAAACAGCTACTTCAGTTATGCTCCCCGACCTTCCTTTCACTTGAGCTGCTGGCTCTGGCAGCAGGCATTGTGACTCAGTACTTGACAGTAATAACTTATAATAGTCGTGTAGTGACGTCTTTTCTTTGTATTTGGTGACTGGGTACGTCACTAGTTGCCGATCATGAATAAAGGATTTAGAGACCTCCATTTCTACAGGAAGTACAGAATCTAAGGTATTATATATCTATATAAAAGAGCCCATTTTAATTTTATTCTACCTGAAGCTTTAAAGGCTATTATTTGGAGGAGAGGAGTGGAGAGATAATCTCTCTAGTTACTCCAGCTCATGTTCTGCTTCTCTTTTGTTTGCCCTGTGCCTTTTCCTTCCCGCTCGCGTGTACTTTCCTGATGTAGTGGACGTACTTAATAACAGGCACTTTGAAAACAATGTGCTTGTCGGTCATGTAAACACGACGGATTGGAAATTCAAGAATTGTCACATATGCTAGTATGTTGTGAGGTAGCAGCACGAGGTAGGCAACACTTACTTATTTAGCAAATGTAGCTGGATTTTTCAGTTACACAGCATTAGTCTCATTACGCCAATTCCAATTTCTTCATCCTTTTCCTTACTAACAGGTGGTATGCACTCCTCAGTCACCTTGATCCACACTTGAATGAAACAAACATTGGCACAGCCAGTAGTGCTGAGTTTAAAGTGAGCATGCATGCAGAAATAATGTTCCAACGTGATAGCACATTTAAGTAACACCTGTTGGTTTGGCCAATGCTTGGAAGTGGTGCCTGTGATTTACTATTTGTGATAATGATTTCATTAGGGGCAAGACATGGTTTTGTTAGTGGTATCGGTCGTGGTGTGGTATGGGGTGGTACTGGCTTACTTGTAGTGATAGTGTATTGCTGGTGTGGGATTTGGTTGTATTGGTAATGGCATTTGTGGTGGTAATTATAACAGAGGTGGTGATAGTGGTACTGTTGTCCTGTGTGATATTGGTGGTATTGTTACTTGTGGTGGTGGTGTAGGCGGTGGTAGCCTGAGTGTAGTGTTATAAGTGTCAGATGGTGGTGTATTGGTATTACTGTTGTTGGTGATGGTATTGGTAATGTGTGATGTTGGTAATATTAATGATTGATATATGTGGTGGTACTGATGGTACTGTGTTTGTGGTAGTGCTTATAGCTGATATTGGTGGTTGTACTGGTGGGGGTGTTAGTGTTGGCGGTGTGTTGTTGGGGAATGATTGTTACTGGTGCTATTGATGGCAGTATTGATATTGACATTGATGGTGGCATTTTGGTCATTGGTTGTGGTTTTATTGGTGCAGGTGATAATTGTGGTTGTGGTATTATTGCTGTTACATGTGTTGATATTGGTGGTGGTGCTGTATTGGCTGTAGTAATGTTATTGCTGGTAATGGTATTTGTGGTGGTATTTGTCATATTAATATGTGGGAATTGGTGGTAATGGCATTTGTGGTGCATTGATAATTGTAGTGTGATATCGGTCTAATTGTGGTATTAGTTGTACTGTGGTGCTAATACTTGGGGTGATAATGTTGGTGTGGGTATTGGTGGAGTAGTATTGGTGGTGGTATTAGTAATGGAATTGTTGTTGCTAGTAATTGTGGTAGTGGTGAAAGTATGGTATTGGTGGTTGTGATGTTGGTGGCTCTGAGGAAATGTCCATATATTAACATGCATATACCTCATACACACAGCAGCTACTAATTGCTTTTTGTGTATCACATATGGATGTCCTGACGCCAAGATGGCCTTCCAGTGTGGTAAACAAAAAGGGAGTAGGAGACCATGGCAGGGTCATGCTTCTACTTAAATCATGACAAACACATTAAAACAATGCCTACTGATGGAAAAAAGCATTTACAAATGTAGTAGGGTTCACTTTGTCCAGCCTTCTCCCCAAATCTGGGCCATGGCAAAGACATTTATTTGTCTTGGGTTTAGGAGAGCATAGTTCAACATGGAGACTAAAATTCCTGGCACATGTGTTCACTTGCAGTGGTTCTTCAATTCTGAGCCTGGCTAAAATTAATGTATTCAAAATTGTGTACATTCATGCCTTCAAACTATCATACTATGGCTAACCATAATATTCCAGGGATTACTTCTATTATGGCAGGACTAGCATGCGGCCAGGAAATACTATCATTGCGCCTGGGGCCAGCATGTTGCGAAGGACTACCAACATAGTGCCATGACCAACATGTTGCCTGGAATAACCACCACAGCACCAAGGCTAACACCAATATTCTGCCAGAGATTAGCACTGTTGTGCCAGTGCGAGTATGTAGCCAGGGATGACCACCTTTGTGCCGGCCCAGCATTAGACAAGGAATTACCACCATTGTACCAGGGTCAGTGTGTTGCCAGGAACTAGCTATCATTTAATCAGGATTTATCACCATTGTGCTAGGGTCGCATTTTACCAGTAATTACCCTCCGGGCACTAGGCATGATTTTCTTCTATCAATTCATTAGCTAGTGGAGGGGGGAGCATGCAAGAACGACTACACAGTACTAGGAGATTTTAACTTCCACCTAGATTGTACTGAAGATAAAGATACAGAAGCTGTTTTGGAGATCATGAATTCCTTCAATCTTGCACAACTAATACATCAGTCTACTCACAATAATGGGCATACATTGGATGCGATCTTTTCAAACAATCATTTCATTTCTGTCAAAGGTATTCTTCCACTTACATGGTCTGACCACAAAGCTGTGTTTTTTGAATTGTCAAGCCCCCTCCTTCTCAAAGCAGGGATTTAGACTCCAACCACCTACCTTTCTATCTGTGGTCAAAAGATAACTTTCACACTTCAGAACAACACCTTGCTCAGGCCTCCTTTCTCCAGCTGCCTGACCCAAATCAAGCCACAGTGGCCTACACCAGTTGGCTTGAATCGGCCATCTCGAAAGTGGTCCCAAAAAAAGGTGGCAATAAACACAAACGTAAAAAATCTGCACCTTGGTTTTTAGATTCTGTTCGGCTCCAAAAACAGAAATGTAGAAAACTGGAAAGGATTTGGAGATCAAACTACAATGCCGCTGATAAAATAACATATAAAAATTCACTGGCTAATTATACAGCAGCCATTATCAGGAATAAGTCATCTTTTTTTACTCAGCATATAGGAGCATCAAAAAACTTAGCCAAATAACTGTTTCAGGTCATAAACTAACCAAACTCCCAGAAGGGAAAAGTAACAATATTAATCAATCTTTTTGTGAGGAAATTGCCTCACATTTTTGTCACAAAGTAGAACAAATCTACAATCAATTCTCGTCCTCCTGTGACACCAATACTAGCACTGACCCCACGAATGTCCAAGCAGCGGCCAGCACAAGTCCTTCCTCTAATCTCAATCAATTTACAGCTACCACTCCGTTAGATGTCTTTTACTTATTCAATTCCACTAAGTAAGGTTCACCATTTAACCCATGCCCCCCTTCCATATTAAAACACGTCTCAGCTCTGATTGCCACACTTCTAGCTAGCATCTTCGTTGGGATGTTTAGCACCAGTATCTTTCCTGATCTTTGGAAAAGGGCCTCCATTTTACAACTCCTAAAGAAATCAAACCTTGACCCCAACATCCCAGCCAACTACCGCCCCATCTCCAGGTTACCATTTCAAGCCAAACTTGTGGAAAAATTGATCAACACACAACTGTCAAAGTTCGTTCAGGATAATCATCTGTTGGATCCTTCTCAGTTCAGTTAAGGGCCAAACGTAGTACTGAGATGTCATTAATAAAAACCACAGATGAATTAAGGATCATCATGGACAAAGGAGGCTCTGCAGCATTCATCCTCCTGGATTTGTCGCCAGCCTTCGATATGGTTGATCATATCATTCTTGTCAACCGTCTTAAAAAACTGGGCATTGCCGGCAAAGCCTTGGCTCTGCTTCAATCATTTCTGACTAACAGAAGTCACTCAGTCATGCTTGAGAATTTCTCATCTAACTCTTTCTCACTTCCATGCCCGGTCCCACAGGAATGTTCTTTAAGCCCCTTGCTCTTTAATGTCTATGTTTCAGAGTTGTCCTCTTTGATCAGATCTTTCGGATTCTCCCCTACTTCTTATGCAGACGACACCCAAATCATGGTGTCGGACGCCAACAATACAGAAGTAACCATCTCTCAGTTTCACATCTGTATGAGAGCGGTTAGTGGCAGGATGGGAAGGCATTGTTTCAAATTGAATTCAGAGAAAACCAAGGTGATCCTCTTTGGTAACAAACCTCTATTCCGGAGCCCAGCATGCTGGGCATCAGAGCTGGGAACCCCCCTACTCCTGTTCAAAAAGCAAATAAGTTAGCTATAATAATAGATGACAAGCTTAGTTTTAATAAACATATTAGCTCAGTTGTCTCTGCCAGTTTTAACACTCAGAATCAGAAAGATTCTTCCCTTTATCCCTCTAACCACCAGAAAAACAGTTGTCTCTCTATTAATCCTAGTAAAACTTGATTACTGTAATGATCTTTTCACTAAGCTCCAAAAACAACATGTGAAGAAACTTCAGAGAGTACAGAATGCGGCAGCTATACTTGTCTTTGACCTGCCTAAATTCCAACCAGTTTCATCTTCGATTAAGGAACTGCACTAGCTGACAGTAAATACCCGCATTACATTCAAGGCATTATGCCTTACCTATAAAGCCTTGCATGATCTAGGTCCCAGCTATCGTAAAACATTCCTTTCATATATACATTCCAAACAGAGATCTTCGATCAAAAAACACCCTGACAGTGTCACGCCCCAGCTTTAAGAGACTTCAATGGGGAGGCAATTGCTTCACCACTGAAGCCCTGGTTCTATGGAATAGCCTGCCAATGAGCATCAAAGCAGCCCCCACACTATTGAGTTTCAGGAAGCTAATAAAAACCTGGCTTTTTAACCTGTAGCTACCCATTACTCTTACCTCTCTGCCAACCAACCAGCGCCAAGACACCCATGGTTATTTCAGCGCTTAAGAAACATTTTAACATAACCATTGTGGCATTGCCAGCATTGCCACTGGTGTGTTAGAACCAGCATGTTGCCAGGCATTACCACCATAGCCAGGGGGGCCTATTATTTTACCAGGAACTACCACCATTGTTCGAGGGCCAGAACAACTCCAGCAATTACTATCAATGTGGTAGGTACAGCATTTCACAGGTGTGGCATTGGGCAACACACTCACTCCTCACCTACACACGTAGATATTCATGCATGCTCACTCACAAAGACATTGACATGTACTTACAGATATGCACTCCCAGACATGCATTCGAGGCACACACAGAAAGGCACATATGTACTAGCACACATATAAAGCGCACAGTTCAACCTTTTCCCATCCCTTCTATTGCCCAGACATGTCTGCCTTTTCTCTCCTTTCCCTCACAAGGTTTAGTATAGTGCTCCGAGGAAGGGAGGCCTCAGGCAGCTAAGCCTGTGAGTGGGTGGTACCAAAGAAGAAGGCAAGGTCCTGGGTGGGCGGGAACAGATAAGAAAACATTTAATCTACATGGGGAGTGAGATGTAGGTCAGAAAATTATGCACTGTAATGTCCAAATATGCAAGCAAAAGGATGCACTTTTCTGCCCGTATACCAACTTGATCTTTTGTATGCCTAGCAACATGCCAAATGCTAATTGTTCCTTACCCCACAAATGTTTTTGCTTCAACACGTCCGAGCAAAGGGGTATTGATGTGAAACCTAAAAAAGATTGCTTCTCTATTCAGTGCATTTAAGAGATAAATAACTGACTGTGACAAAAAGTGTGATGCTTGAGTGTACTTTTTAATTTAGACTAGCCCCTCCCATTGCGGCTGTTGTTTTATGGAATCACTATCATGTTCCTTCTTCCAGTAGAGGTGTTCAAGCATTGCCACCTGGACTGGCTGGTCTACCATCCACAGTGGCAAGAAGAGCAGTTAGTTAGGTGGATTTGATGTTAACAGCACTGCCTCCCATAGCTCACTTGCCCCTGTGTTCTCCTCTCTTCATGTTGCCCCCTGATGTCTGTTAGTGTTATAATATATGTTTCATTTAAGATAAACTCTATTATTGTATCCCAGAAGCCTTCTACTGTGTCTACATTACTCTCTGGGTGAGATGTGCATGTACCCAATTGGGTATCCCAGCACATTTTACTGCAGTGTTGATGATTCATATCACCAGGGACGATCCCTTCCACCTTGTCTCCAAGAAGGATTTTCAAAAATGTTTTTTAAATAAGACCCAGTTGCCGGGTTTAAGGTCGTAGCACTGCTCCAGGCTTGGAGTAGTAGTGACAGCTCTATCCTGGCGACAGACAGAATGCACCACATCAGCTAACCCCTTGCAGCAGTTGAGAATCATGTCATCTGTGATATTTATTCACAAGTGCATTTTCAGGCACATCAGACAGTCGCATAGTATGTCCCATGAGAATCTCATGTGGTGATAATCCTATCCTTCTGTCAGGGGTGCTTCGGATACTCATCAATCCTAATAGCAAATTATCTGGCCATTTCAGAGAAACACAAACTTTGGCCAAACATGGTTTCAGCGTCCAAGTTGCACAACTATACCAGAGGCGTCTGGACGTTAGCTCCAATGCAGTCTCTGTTCCACTTGGAGTGCTATACACAGCATTCTGAAGAACTTGTTATTAAAATGGGTCCCTCGGTCTTACACCAGAGAAACTGGAAATCCAAAACTTGGTATAAGTTCACGTAATAGTAGTTTGGCTACAGTGAGGCTGTCATTTCTCCGTATTGGGAAGGCTTCCATACATTGGGAGAAAATGCACACAATAACCAAGATATATCTCAGCCCTTTGCAAACAGTATTTCAATAAAATCTAACTGCACCCTGTTAAAGGGTCCTCCTAATCTTTCTATGTGGCTCAATGTTACAATGGTTCTTCTGCCTACATTCATCTGTTGAAATGTCACAAATCTATGGCATAGTTCTTCATCTAAAAAATAGAGGGTTTAAATTAATTCTGCCTGCATAATCTCACCATTTCATCCCTTCAGATGTGAGCAGGGCCATGAAAATATCTCGCCATGGGAACTAACAGGCTATCTGGTAACACAGGACTTCCATCGACCGAAACCGAAATGTCATTTGCATTTTTAACACGACCTGCTCTTATCCATCCTTGCCGTTCTGCCTCTGAAATTGCTGGCAATCTCTTGATTTCCTCCCACATATCAGCTACTAACCACAGCATTGAAAAGGTGATGTCCTCATTCATATTAATTTGTATATTCTCCATTAAATGTTCATGCCATAATTGCTCAATACCGAGCTTATAGGGTGCAGTTACATAATGATTTTCACTCCTGTGGGCTGCACATTTAACTCCTGCAATTCCTTGTAGTAAGTGTAACACTTCCAACAATCCCTTATTCTCCATTCCCGGTTGGACATCCGGATGAAGTCATGAATCCTCTTTGTGACCACAACTGTCCAAAATCATGGACCACATCAAAGTCATAATGACTAACCGTAATTATAGTCACTTGCAATTTTGCTGAAAGATCATGTAAGGGCAATCAATTCCTGCAATTGCACAAAGGTAACACCTCAAAGCCAGGGGGCTTCCACCACTTCATGAATTATACAAACAGCATCAGCTGCTCTCAACGTCCCCTCATTGTCTCTTAAACATTAGCTGTCTACAAAGAGGACATAGGCTCATCAAGAGGTTCATCCTTAATGTCAGGCCTTTGCTTTGTGCATAGTTCCATAACATTGATGAGGTCCTGCTCAACCTCTTCCCAATCAATTTCATTTTCAGGAAATGGTAACAGTGTATCTGAATTAAGAGTCTGACATCTTTTTAACACTAGTTTCCCTGCAGCAACAATTAAGTGTTCATATAATATAAGTCTGCTATTTGTGAAATATTGGGTCTTAGTAGTGTTAGTGAGCAAAATGTCCACAGAATGAGCGATCATTACTGTAAGAGGATGTTCCATAACTATACTCTCCCTTCTCTCAAAACTGACACCAACCGTCGCGAACGCTTTAAGGCAACCGGGCAGTCCTGCAGCAATAGGGTCAAGAGTAGTTGAAAAATTTGCCACAAGTCTTCAACAGACTCCGTGTAATTGAGTAAGCACTGAGAAAGTGCAGCTCTCCCTCTCACTTTCAAAATAATGTGAACATTTTACTGTAATCAGTCATTCCCAGTGATGGAGCACAACAGAGACTTTTTCTCAGCTCTAGGAACGCTTTTAAGCAGTCGTCCCATGAAGCATATCAGGCACATCCTTGGGCCTCAGCCTCAGTAAAGGCTAGGCCACAAGGGAAAAGTTGGGTACCCACTGTCGACAGTAGCCCACCGTTCCCGAAAACATCCTGACCTATCTCTCTCTGTTTTTGGGGGATTCAATTTCAAAATTGGTGTGATTCCTTTCCCATTCCCTTTTCAATGAGATGTCCTAAATACAGAACTTCTTTCTGGCAGTATTGTAACTTGCTTGGGTACTCTTTGTGTCCATTCTCAGCCAAATGATTCAGTAGAGCAATCATGTCCTGTTTACAACCTTCTTGTGTACAGGTCATCAATGTATTGCACAATAACTGAGTTACAAGGCATTTGTAAAGTCTCAAGATTCTTTTTCAATATCTGATCACAAATCAAAGGTGTCTCTGTATACCCCTGGAACCCAGCACCATGCTAAAGCTCTATCTCTGAACAAAAAGGAGAACAGAAAATGACTGTCCTCATGTAATGGAATAGAGAAAATGACCTGGCATAGCTCCACAGCAGTAAACACATTTGAAATAATATTGTATACTGTACATTCTTCAAAGATCCTGTACGATTCTATACTTGCCATTAGGCTTTTGTAAACCTATAATCTGCAAATTGTAAGGCCTTCTAAGGATTTCTCTCAAAATTCCTTGTTTTAGCATCTTGTCAATCACCGGAGTGATTCCAACCACTACGTGAGATTATATGGCAGTGTTCTCAGAAACACTACATTCTGTTTGTTATTCGGACGGGTTCTACACAACATAAATCCTCCACTGTTCGTACAGGGTACAATGCCGGCTGGTGTACAATAAAAATTGATTATCGCATGGTGTAAACTCAAGGGTGTAATGCATTACTGGGAGGCAATGTGACTATTGAAAACTGACACAAATGAGCTATTAGTGTTTGCAATATTATGGTCTTTATGGGAGGCTTGGGCAATACGTACAATAAGCTTAACTTCTGAGAATTTGTAACCATTTTTTCTGCTATGTACGCACAAGCTTTGTGTTTCACACTACAATTGGCCATATTGTACCTATGTATTACTTTTAATTGTTTTTTTTAATCATGTGCTTTTTTTTTTAACTGCTAACTTTACAAGAACAGGGTATTTATTATGGGGGGACCTAAGAGGGTGGTCATTTCTCTTTCCAAGATCCTTTTACAAGGCCCATTCTATTGATTATTATTCATCACAATATTTCTTTTTTATGTTTCATACTCTATTTATTATGATGTATTTATTGTAATTGCCCTTTTATGGCCCCTTGGACGAAATAAAGTATTAAATATTAATAGTGCAATTCGATTTGCATAAAAGATCCCTTCCTAAGAGATTTATAGGACTTGAGTCACACATAGCAAATTGGTGATCTTCCTCAAATGAGACTATTTTTTACAGGAACCTTCTTCTAAACTGCGTTAGTTATTTGCAGGGCCACTGGAATTATGTGCCAGGAGAGGGACAAATTATGCCTCAGGGTTGATTACCTTTTGCAGCAAGAAAAAACGAATTATGTGGCATAATGCATCACACTTTCTAATAGTATTACTTGATGATTTTATCATATGTACACTTGTTAACACTGTCTGGGTATAGGCTGCACCTTCGTTTAACACCCAAACATAGCAATAAGCAACAGAAAGGTGACCAGTCAAACTAGGCAAAGGATCTTCCATTGTGCAGCAATATGTGCAGCTGCAATTTTAGTAACTTTTGAATTGTTTGAGCTAGAAACATTTTATTTCTGTTAAAATCTGCAGATTATGCAGCAGATGATGGATTATGTGGAAGATGCAGCAGATCCATAATTATGCGAAAATCGCAGTGGCCACACAATTGTACAATTTCAGTGGCCCTGCTTATTTGTAACACCTACAACTTGAATCTTCTTTCCCGAGAGGGTTGGTCTGGCACTTCCACTGTCCTAACAGTGAAACAGGGTGCGCCTGTGTCAATTAATAATTACACTTGGTATTCATTTGCATCTCCTTCTACAAATGGTCCACTTTGGTCTACCTCGAAGACTGCGTCAAGAATGCAATCTTCTTCTCACCTCAGGCACCGTCATTGTGAATTGTCGGATTCAAAACCTCTTCTTTTTAATCTTAGGCAACTGTTGACATGGGTTTTGCTTTTTAAAAGGATTTGAGTGTGCTCTTGATGCTCGATTCATATTAAATCGGAGGTTGCCCATATGTAGTGGGGCCACTGGAACTTGTGGAACCTGCATCATAGATATTTGTGATTGATTTGGTGTCGGCATTCGCTGAGCTGGGACCTGAACTAGAACATTTTGTATCTGCGTTAAATTCACACTTTGCATATGTCCATCACTACTTGATCAATTAGGATTATGTCTACACTCCCTCTTCCAGGAGTCAACTTTTTCAATGTTGCTACATTTATTCCTGAATTTGGATCAATCAGAACACCTTGGCCTCTTGCCCTGTAAAACACCAACTTCACCTTCTGCCATCTGACCTCCATTCTGAAAACCAACCCCTTGCACTTCACCAACATTCCCTACATAAAGCTGATTTTGAAACCTTTTCTGAGCCAGATTTATTTGCACCAGCATGAACTTTTCTTCAAGTCTCTTCTGCTTCATCTCTTGTTCATTACTACTGTATTTTGCATTCCTCAGGATCTCATCTAAAGGGGTTGTCTACCAACAAATCACATTCTGTTGGATGTGCATACTCATTTCTGGGCGGAACTCAAGTACGAACTGTGACTCAAAACTCCACATATCTCCCTTTTGTGATTTTCTTGTCCACTCTGCTCAATCATAATAAGCATGCACTGACTCTTTAGCTTCTTGAGTAGTTCTATTCATCCTTAACCAATCTTGTCCTTTGCTAGGATATTTCCCTTCAAAAAGTTAATCACCTCATCGTACTTTGTCATCACCGTAGGTGAGGGTCTGGGGGTACGTGCATCTCTTGGGGGCTCTGTACATAGCCATTGCACAGCTATATTACATTTGGCCCATCAACCACTCGGTACCACAATGTTGAAGTAAGTGTTCAAATCTGACCACAGAACCTTTAAAAATGTTAAAAACCTGTCAACTTTTGTATACCACTGGGCAGGATTCTCTCTCAATTTTGGAAAGTTATTCGTGAAAATCGCAAGATCACCTCTACTCCACAGTACATTAACATCCCTCTCATAGGGAAAATTAAAGTCTTGTCTTCATCTGAGATTACTGATGGTGGCTAACCATTTACCTCTGTAGTATCTGATTATTTTTCTTTCCTGGTTTCTTTGCTCACTTTCTCTCTAATATGTCAAAATTACTACATTTTCAAATTAACTTCACCAATTCAGCCATGTGCAATCTCATTCCTGAGGATCACATGGCCACAATTGCTTCATCATCTAACTGTGCCCTTTCTGGAAAGAAATACTCTAAGAGAGGTCTACCATGTATTTACCTGCCAGTTCTGCCAATTTATCATGTGTGGCAGCTGCATGTCTTGTGATTTCCTTACTCAAATATATCAACTCATTCTCCTGATATTGATCCAAATGTGAAATATTCAAATATCGCCATATCTCGTACACCGCCACCTTCAGTTTTGGTACTTCCAAGAGTTTCACCCTTTCTCGACTAGTAGATGTTGTTGTACGGTACATACTAATCAAGTAAGACTGTGTGTTTGGACAACATATGAGTCAAAATAAAGCAACATAGTCTACACATACATCAGAATATATTGGCCCAACTCATAGCTAGCTCACAGTGCATCATCTGGACCACTAAACCGGACAGGGTAACAGATGATGTATGCAACCTTAGAACATGACCACTCTGATCCCCCTCCCACGAAAATCGTGGAAACAGATCTCTCTTTTCATTATTTCCTTAGGCTTGCCCAGAGGGAGACACAAGTGATACGCAAATTGGCATTTCAAACACTTATTGAAACAATTGAATTCTTGTGTAAAAACATGAGCTGCACTTATTAGCAGACTGAAACAAAGGATTGTTATCAGCATTACAAGAATGGTGAAGAATATGAATACTGCAACCATTATAACATTGCAATGATTATATGCATAGGTGAATATACATCATAATGAAAACTCTACCTACCCTGAACCTACACAAAAGAGCGTAATAAAAGGTACATATTGCCAGCTATCTTGGAGTAGCTTAATTCCCCATTTTCTGTTATGAGTGATGTATCAGGAAGCCAACCTGGTTTGAGATAGGCCTCCATCTTTTGCAGGATGGTGACAGAATTCAGCAGGGCTGGCAATAATCCATGGGTGAACGTTCAGGATAATCCATGAAAGAGCTCCTCCCATGAGCTAAATGTCAGTTTATATATTAAAAACTGCCCTTCTTCAGACTGTGTCTGAGGTCCTCAGCTATTCCTTGTTTGTATTTCCGACTCAGAGCTGTCTCCAAACAGAAAACAACAATACTCAAGGGCAGTGTGCTCAGTGTACTTTATCCTTGAACATAATGTACAGTGTTGGGATAAAATGCTTGCAAAGAAATGTGCTTACCATGTAAGTGAAGAGCAGGCAAAAAGTCACTTGTCCAGAAAGATGTCAAGTTTAAACATAAACATGTAAAACTGAAGCTTTTTGTGCATGGCCACTGTTAACCCCTTCGGTGCTCAGGACGGCCCCCGGACGTCACGCGTCATGGTAGGCATGTGCTAATGACTGCCGGGGGGCGTCTGAACTCCGCCCATTCTCTGTTTCGCCCGCACAGCACGAAAATTCGGCCAGCGCGCAAGGGGTTAAACCTCACTACACCCGCTTCTTGCCCCTAAGGGAACTAATGTTAAAATGTTACCAAAATGAAAGCCAATATTGCCTATAAATAGCAATTTAAAACACGCATTTAATGAAAGAATAAAAGCAATGTAAAAAATAAAATGCTGAATTGAAATGTTGATACTCCAGGAATGAGTTATATGTTCATTGAGTCAACAGGAACCATACTGGATCTAGCTTCCACAGACAGTGTTTCCGTTGTGGCCCAAACCTCAAGTTCCAAAGCACATAGATGGTTGTAGCCAACCCAATCAGCAGCCACCAATGGTGTGTCTGCCAGTAGTGTAGCTTGACAGGAGGAGCCAGGATCCAAAAATCAAGGAGCTGAAGCATCCAAGACAGGCTCATAATATGCATTTTATGGAGGCTGCAATTGCATAGGACAACACTGAAAATTAATCCTTAGCAGACACATCAGCAGGTCCATATCTGTATATTTAAATGGTTGCATTCCAAGCCATACATACATGGCACACTCAAAAGTGCAACAGAGACAGTGGAACACAGGCTGAACACAATGTAGCCACACAGGTTGAAAGGACAAAGACAAGTTGTTATTGAGTTCTCAAAGTATGGGCGGCTCAAAGCATTGCTTCACATGCTCGCAACAGATTATCACATGTGGCAGTTCCATCACTATTTGGCTGCGAGGGGGAACATCCATTGCGGAGCAGCAAAAATAGGACCAAAACTTGACAATCAGAAAAAGCACCAGTGGTATACCTCCAAAGAAACTGGAAGCCAGGGAGTGTATGAAAGATGGAATCACTCCGAAGACAGTCTGGAAAATGCTAACTAAGTCAGACCCAAATGCTTTAAAAAAGTGTACTACTTCAGCAGTATTAGATGCATTAAACACACAGGGTGCACAAGTTCTCCGTAATATTGAGGATAGTTAGTGCATAGTAGTGAATGTATTGCAGAGGACGAACTTGCTACTTGGAGATCAAACGTCTCTCTAGCAGATGTTAAAGAAAACTCCTTCTGAAACAATAAGGCTTTCAGTCTGCTCAACTTATCAAAGTTCACATTAAAAATAGCTACAGAAGGCCAAACTGTCACCTCTCTGACTGTGCACGTGGACGGAGATAACACAATATTACAGCAAGTCATGACCCTGGAAATCGTTACCGCATAGGGTACTCACGGTTTCATCCCACAATAACCTTGGTTATTCAGCATCAAATAACTTCCATTTGAAAGTAATCTGAATATCGGATGAATCAAAGTAGCTGAGACACTCTTCAAATAACATGCTAAGTTGGCCACTGATGCATTACACATGCCGTAAAGAATGACCTCCTTGCAATTGAGAGAATGGCCAAAGTTTCACATTTGTTTCCACCGAGAAATTCTTCAGTTTGTTTCCCCATTTCTTCATCTGAAATCGAAAGGTAGGATTCATGACTTGTGTAAAAAATCTGCCCCTTAAGAACTCACTCCTAGAAAATGTTTCAAACATGATGTGAAGTGAAACATAGAAATTGGCAGAGAAATTATTCCATGGATTAACCACTCAGTAGGTGGTGTCTCAGTTACTGTAAAAGGCAGCTTCTCTATGTGTTCAGTGATTAACATTGTGTAAATTATGTCCTTTTTTGCTATTATTTTTTGTGATCGTGTTAAATCATAAGGTAAAAATAAATCTGTCACGTTCAGGTATTTCCATAGTATGCAATCAGACTTTAAAGTCTGCAACGATCCAGCTCAATTGCATAATTGATCTAAGCTGGCTTTGTCCATGTTGTAAGAGGGACATGTCACTCTGTATAATATCAATTGCGGAGGTCACAATATTATTCAGAGAATAAATCCTAGTTGATAAAGTAGTCATACCTTTATCATCAACAACCATTGCCTTCTCTAAATTAGAATTGTCAATTTCTTGTATGAGCTCAGAAGCTTCATGCTGGGAAACTGCAAGTTCATTGTATATGCCATATAGAGAGCGTTTCTGAAGTGTTGATATAGGACTTAACAATAAATCCTGTAAATCCAAATCATTAGAAAGGACAAGTGTTCGTCCACTGCATCTAGAGTGGAATGTTGTAACCATTTCTGGCATAACTTTCCCACACTGTATGTTCTATCCACCCTGGGTGTTGTGTCTGCACATAACGTGGATATGGTCTTTTTTTATTCTGAAAACCTTTGTGTTGTCTAAAAAACGTGCATGACAACCATGAGTATCTAATGGCCATACTAGCCGCTCATCTAAACTGGAATGTGAAGCATTGTATGTGCCATTGTGTATCATGTTGTTGAGCTGTTCTTCAGTGTAATTTGTAAACAGTTTTCAACTATCAAAACGTGGGAATATTTGGTGTGTTCATGTCCTTAATTTTAGCCAAGCCTAGGCATGGTGTCTCCTGTACTATTTTGTTCATCTGTCTTGGTATTAGACATGGTTTAAACAAAGCTGTATTACCTTGGACTTAATTCTTTCATTCCCTAACACTTTTCAGATTAATATTGTCTTTCCAAAATTGATAATTTTGTACAGACAGTTAGAAAACAAAAGAAGCTGAATAAATCAATTTAGTGCCAGTAAGCATATTTTTCTTCGCTGGGGAAGAAGAAAGTTTAAAATAATAAGACACTTGGTCTACAGGGTTGTTGACTTCACATGGAGTACTAGCTCTGTGTAAATAGTTCATAATTATGACAATTATGATAACAGAACATTTCACCGTAATTAGTTGTTCCACTATATATCTCTTCACTTTCAATACAGTATAATATTTGGCGCAGAAAGCAAAGAAACACACAATATTAACATCCCAATCATCAGACAAGCAGCCAGGAATTATTACATGATCTGATGACATTTTAAAAATATAAGGTATCTGTAAAGTGTCTGTCGGACCAAACATATCAAATGGGACGTTATCCCACACAATGCCATCTGGGACTGGAAATGCAGAAATGTCTCTTTTCACTTTATGAGATGAAGAATGAGGCTTCAATACCTCGGTTACCAGTTCAAAAACAGAGAGTTCTAGGAGATAATGTCTGTTTAGGAGCAAAAGAAAACTGTCACAAATCTAATCCAGATGAAAAGGAAAAGCATGCAGATTTAAACCAAATATAAATCCAAGGTGGAAATAAGTAATTGTGTTTAAGCCAAAAAAGTGAATGCATGAGTCCCATGCAATGGTGTATCTGATTAATCCAAGGAAAAGTCATCAATATCTGCAAAATAGCCAGAAGCATTCTGTGCAAAAACAGGAACTCACTGGGCAGTGTCAAATTGGTAGATATTTCCAGAGGTGGATCAAAATAAACAACTTTGTTATTAGCGATAACTGTGAATTCACATATGTTATATGTATGGTCTTGTTAGATGTAACTCGAAGTAGCAAAACTTCAGTGTCTAATATCCCACGCCGGGGAGTAGACATTTCTGTATTATTTAATGTTTTGTAGAGGTGCTTCCTGTATGTTAGTGACAGGAGACAAGTTCCGAACCAGGAGCCCTTGTGGCCTACTGTATGGATACAAATCTCTTCTGTTTACAACCAGCAAGGGGTGGCAGAAATACTGTTCTTGTACCTTCAACTGCCAGGGCTGGCACCAGTGCTCTGTGAGATGGGCCAAACACCTTTTTACCGACAATCTTCTCTCGAACTATGGGCTAGATGTATCAAGCGTTTTTTTTGTCGCAAACGCTGCGAATCGCAAAATAGCAGCGTTTGCGACAAAAAAACGGGAATTGCGATGTATGAAAAAATCGCATCGCAAATTTAAGGAATCGCAAAATATGCGATTCCTCAACTTTGCGTCAGCATTTAAGGAATCGCAAATTGCGATTCCTTAAATGCTATGCATCAAGCATTTCCAATTAGCGATTTTACCTTAAGAAATCGCAAATTACCACCAACTTGTAGGTGGTGGTAATTTGCGATTTCTTTTACAAATGCACTTTTTGCAATTTGTAAAGTTGGCATGTGACGCTCATACATGCCCTTAGGGCATGTATGTATGCCATATGCGCACACATGTCACACATGTCAAATTCTGAGGTGCAGCAGGGTGTCCTTAAGACACCCTTGCACCCTTCAAATTATTCTCAATTTGCAATTAGCTAATTGCGAATCGCCCTTAGAAATGAATGGGAAATTATTCCTTAATTGTGATTAGCAATTTGCTAATCGCAAATAGGGAATTTTAAGAAATCGCTAAAAATGTGCGACTTTCTACATACATACCATTTTGCAAATCCCAAATAGCGATTCCTTAAAAATGGCTATTTGAGGTTCACTAAAGGGTATCTTGATACATCTAGCCCTATATTCTCAATCTTTGGAATTCAGACCGGAGTTGCTGGTTGCACCTTTACAGTGGCAGAACACTTTGTGTGTCCGTTCGAACTGTCATCTTGGAAGTCTTTCAGTTCCTGTAAGACAGCGCAGACATTCATTGACATCAAAAGCTTATCCGCCTCTACTGTACCAGGATTATCAAGGTCCGGCACCCAAACCTGGATGCCGACCAGGACTTCATAGAGAGTACGGCCGCCCAAGTATCTTCTAGGCAGATTATTTAAAGCTCTCTGTACTTCATATAGATGATGGCTCCAGCTGCGACCTGAACCTAATACTCTAGCTGTTAAAGACTGCATTAAGTCACAGTTTTTTCTCTCCACTATTGAATGTCCTTCAGGATAGTAGGGGAAGAATAATGCACAGCCACACCCAGGGTCCTCATAGTATCGCTGTAAGCCCTAGAGGCAAACACTGGTCCCTGATCCGAGTGGAATGCAGCCACTGCATATGTGCCGATAAACACTTGCAAATATTTTTTAACAGTTCCAGCAACAGCCAATTGCAATGGCCATACCCATAGGAATCAGGAACACAAATTTACTAACAGTATTATTTGAAGGAGCCAACAGAGTTCAGTGAACCGTAGTGGCCGAGATACACACCAGCCAGTGGCTTGTTAGAAACCAGGAGAGGTGTCTGTGGTAAAAGCTTTGATTTGTTGATAAATGTCACAGCTAAGGACATATTGCTTGGTCTGTTTGTAAAGACTGGGCCACCAATAGCACTGCTGGAGTAGTGAAACTGTACCCGCCATACCTGCATGGGCAGAAACCAACCCGCATGAGCAGCTAAGATTCCATTCTAGTCTGCGAATTGAATTTGGAATCACTCGATCCCAAGCTCTGAGGATACAAGCAAAAAGTATGTTTTGTGCACTTAATAGGTAGGAGTATTGCAGTAGCCAAACCCATAGGAATGGAGAACACAAATCCACTACTAACAGAATGTATTTAAAGGAGCCAGCAGAATTTAGTGAACCGCAGTGAGATACACAAAAGCCAGCGGTTTGTTAGAAACTAGGAGAGGTGTCTGCGGTAAAAGCTTTGATTTGCTGATAAATGTCACAGCTAAGGACATATTGCTTGGTCCGTTTGTAGAGACCTGGCCACCAATAGCATTGCTGGAGTAGTGAAACTGTAGCCGCCACACCTGCATAGGCAGAAACGAACTCTGCATGAGCAGCAACGTTCAATTCTAGTCTGCAATCTGAATTTGGAATCACCCCATCCCTAGCTCCGGGGATACGAGCAAAACGTATGTTTTGTGCACTTAATAGATAGGAGTATTTTGCTGGATATTTGTTAGGTAATGGTGTACATTGCACGAAGCATTAACAGCAACTGTGATTTATCCGTCAACTCTCTTATGGGAATGAGTAATTGCAGCAACGACAGCAGTCAGAACGGCTGCCTTTGCATTTTCATCAGACAGTGAATTCCCAGCAATGTGTATTCCAACACGTTGGTGAACTCAATGTATGACTTGCATGACCCTGTGGCAAACATTTTTTCAAATGTGCTACCTTTCCCCAAAGTAACTTGTGCTTGCTAGTATTCCCCTTTAGAGTCTCTGAATCCATTCCACCAGTAGTCTAAGTGCTCATTGTAAGACTGGACACAATAATACGAATCACATGCTATTAGTGTGGGGAATTCAGGATCGGTATTCTCTAGTGCCAGAATTAGAGCTTTCAGTTCAGTCTGTTGTGCAGTAAAATCACCTAGAAATTGTGTAAATGTTTTGAGATGCTTGAAGACTTGATCCCTCATTTTACCCCTCACCGTGTTGGAGGCAGTGGAGTTTTGCTGTTTTATTCTGACTGCAGGCTGGGCAGAACCATCAGTTAAGACTATGAAGTTATACTGGTCAAGAGGCAAAACGTCATTGGGCACAGGATATTCTCCTTCATATTGTAGGAATTATTGTGTTTGTAGTGTAGGGTCAAAGACATAACCTGCATCAGTAGTTTTTAAGGCAGAACCCACTGTATCCATCTTGGATGTAAGGCTTTTGCGTAAGAAACACTGGACTTTGTAACATCCTCTAAGCCTGGGATGAAGTCACAACACTTATGGACTTTACCTGAGCCAGTGATCTTTCCTTGATATCAGCCATTTCAAGCGAAGACAGCATTTATTCAGTTGGTGCAAAATGCATTTATGGATTGGAGTATAAATGCGATTTACATGCCATTGGTACGGTTTTACCTTCATTAAAGTGACATACCTAGAGCCTGTGGTCGCCGTGATTACGCGTATCATCACGTTTGTGGGGTTATGAAATGCGTATAAATGTTTTGATACAAACATGTCTGTTTGCAAAGATCTGAGGATCTGTGTACGCTCTGTTGTCCAATGAGTTCTTGAGAAGTCTGGATGTATTAGATCATAAAATGGTTTTACCCGTTGAGATTACTCTGATATACATGTCCTACCAAAACAGAGAAAGCCCAAAAGCGATTGGAACATTTTAATTGCAGTGCACATTTCAAAGAAATGAAGTGCTAAGCTTTTAGCTTCATTTAATTACTTGTATCCAAGAACAGGACACTAAGATGGGACATTTGTGTTTTTTTAAGTTGAATTTGTAGCCATTTTCAGCAAATCCCACAACAATGTGATCTACTCTGGCTAAATGTGTGTTTACGTCATCATCCCAAGATAATTATCATCGACATAGGACAATGCTTCTGAATCAATTTCTTGCCAAATTGATAGTACATGGGCAGAGAACCAGCATGAGCTGTTCTTGTACCCTTATGAGAGTGGAAAAAATCATTTTTGTGACCCGAGCGCAGTGATAACGCTTAGATGCACAAGTTACTACTTATGTAACGATATATCTGTAAGAGACATTAGTTAGTGATAGATTCCTTACCTTAGAATATCCCCAGGCGTCAGACTGCATCCAGAAAGTTTTTCGTCAGCAGTACCCCTCTGCGTCGGTGGGTGGCGTTGTGAGCGTCGCTGGCAAGTGTTGAGATGACGTCACGGAGACGGTTCTGTACATGACTTTCCGTGCCAGGTATGCAGAGCCATGCAAGAAACTAACCACTGGTGCCATGAAACTAGGGCCCTGAAAGGGATGACGTTAACCCTAGAAATCAGTTTGCAGAACAGGGAGGATGGGTGGGGCGGTAAGGAATCTATCACTAACTAATGTCTCTTAGAGATATATCGTTACATAAGTAGTAACTTGTGCATCCGAAAGAGACACATTAGTGATAGATACCCTAGCAATACCATCCCCGGTGGTGGGTCTGCGAACAGGATTACAACAGAAAGTCACGCAGAACAGAACGGCCAAAGAAGCTGTCTCTCCAGACTTGAATGTCAAGGCAGTAATGCTTGGTAAACGTGTGCAGCGAAGCCCACATAGCTGCCTGACAAATATCCTGCAAGGGAACGCCGCATCTCAAGGCAGTAGTGGCTGCCGTCGTCCTGATAGAATGGGCACACAGCCCCACAGGAGACTCCTTTTTAGCCAACGAGTAACATGCTTTGATGCACAGAACGACCCATCGAGAGATGGTCCGTTTGTGTACGACCTGACTTTGTTTGGCACCCACGTAGCCAACAAGGAGCTGGTCATCCACCCGGAACTGTTGTGCGTGCTTCAGATAGAACAAGAGCGCATGTTTTGGGTCCAGACGGAGGAGCCTCTCTTCCTCTTTGGAAGGGTGTGGAGGCGGAAAGAAGGTGGGCAAAGTGATGGTCTGCACAATTCGGAAGGGTGTGACAACCTTTGGCAGGAAAGAAGGACGGGTGCTTAAAACCACCTTGTCCGGATAAACAGAAAGGAAAGGAGGTTTAGAAGAAAGAGCCTGGCTCACTCTTCTGGCAGAGGTGATAGCTACCAGGAAAGCCGTCATGAGTGTGAGAAGACGAAAAGGACACTTATGAAGGGCTCAAAGGGAGCGCATATCAGATACGTCAAGACAAGGTTTAGGTCCCATTGAGGCACTATGAACGGCACGGGAGGAAACGTGTGCGTAATGCCTTACAAGAAACGGTTAACAACCAGGGACTTAAAAAGAGAAGGGTGATCTGGAAGCCGTAGAAAGGCGGAGATGGCTGAAAGATAACATTTGATTGTGCCCAGAGCAGAGCCCTGCTGGGCCAAAGAAAGAAGGAATAGAAGAACCTCGGAAAGAGGGGCAGAAAGAGGATCCACAGCCTTCGCAGTGCCCCATGCCACAAACTTGTTGCAACTGTAGGCGTATACCATTTTAGTGGAGGGACCCCTGGCTGCCAGAATGACATCACAGGCTTCGGGAGGAAGATCGAAGGCTGTCAATTGTCGCTGCTCAATCTCCACGCATGGAGGTGGAGGCTGGATAGGTTCGGGTGGAGGACGGTCCCTTGGTGCTGCGACAGACGATCCTTCCGAAGAGGCAGTCGGATCGGGGAATCGATCGTCATGTTGAGTAGCTCGGGATACCAGTATCTGCGTGCCCAATCTGGCGGCACAAGGATGATGTTTGGTGCCCGGTCGTGCCAAATCTTCTTCAGCACTCTGGGCAGAAGTGGTGTAGGCGGAAAGGTGTACAACAGACCACAACTCCACTCGCGATGAAAAGCATCGCTGAGCGAGCACCGCCTTGGAAATTCCAATGCGCAGAACTGATGACATTGCGCATTCTCTTTAGTGGCGAATAGATCTACCCAATGCTCTCCCCACTGCAGAAAAAGACCTTACGCCAAGTCGAGTTCAGACGCCATTCGTGATCCATCAAGCAGCGGCGGCTGAGTTCGTCCGCCCTGGCGTTAAGAGAACCTGCCAGGTGTCGAACCACCAAGGTGATGCCTTGATGTTCCAGCCATGTCCAGAGGTGCAGAGCCTCCTGACATAGGGTCCATGACCCCACCCGTCCTGTTTGTTGCAATACCACATGGTGGTGGTGTTGTCCGTGAACACCTGCACTACACTTCCTCAGACAGAGGGAAGGAATGCCTTCAGTGCAAGTCGGATCGCCTGAAGCACCAAAAGGTTATGGAGCCAGGATTCTGCTGGAGACCAGAGGCCTCTGACCCCCCTGACCTGCGCAGATGAGCTGCGACCACCGCCATCACTTTCGTAAACACCAGAGGGGTGCTGATAAGGCCGAAGGGGAGCACGGCAAACTGAAAATGCTCTTGGCCTACCGTGAACCGCAAGTAACGCCGGTGGGCCGGCAGGACAGGGTTCTGAAAATATGCATCCTGCAAGTCCATCGCTACCATCCAGTCTCCAGGGTCGAGGGCAGCCACGACCTGAGCCAGAGTCAACATAGTGAACTTCTCCTTCCGGAGGAAGCGATTGACGTTCCTTTTTTTTTATTTTTTATTACAAGCAAATCAGATACATATTTCATACTTGATAAGAGATACACAAACATAGTAAACAGGAAGTAAAAAGAAATACATTAAATTTCTACAGGTGCTCATATCAAGAAAAAAAACTGAAATAATCTTTTTAGTTAACATTAGACAGAAGTCTTCTAGCTCTCCAATTCTGCCTGTATCCATTGGTGAACTGGAGCCCATATTTTCCCCCCACTATTCTTCTAGCACGTCCTTTCACAGCATAGATTGCCTGTTCTAGATTGTACTTCGCTAGGAGCTGTGCCCTCCAAGTATAAAATTGCAGCGGATCTGGGCTTATCCATTCCTGAGTTACACAGGCACGGTAAACAGACATACAAATGAATATCAGCTTTTTCTTATCTTCGGCAATGTTATCAGAGGATGTACCTATCAAAACCAACTCTGCTGTCAAGGTAACATTACAGCCGAGCATTAAGAACAAGAAAGTCTGTATGTCAGTAAGTACTAATGAAAGCTGTGGGCATAAAATAAACATGTGCGTTGCATCGGCTGCTTCCAGCGAGCATCTCTTACAGGCTGTGCCTGAGGATGTTCCCCATTTAGAAGTTTTTCGGGAGTATGATATAAATCAAAAAGGACCATATAGTGCTGTGTACAGGATCTACCCGTTAATAAAATGGAATTAGCCATCAGAATGGAGTCTTCTATCAACACATTTGTCACCCCGAGCTTCGTTGCTCATCGGTCTTGTACTAATGATAGGTCATCTAAATAAAATGAAATCAATAAATTATAAAAAAAAGCCTATCTTTCTTTTAGTGTATAAAGATATTTTCTGGAGCCCTAAACGTTGCTCAGATGATAAGGTGTTAAAATAACTATGTATTAGAAAATATTTTAAGTAATCCAGAGTTGAAATATTAAACTTAGCCTGAAGAGTCTGAAAAGAGATCATTTCATCGTTACACCATAAATCACTGATACAATCAATTCCTTGTTTGCTCCATTTTAACATAATATGGTCCCTAAAAATAGCTTGCAATATATGCTTGGATGATAGGGGGGTGTATCTCAAATTTTTTGGAATCCCTAGATGTTGCATAATAGTCTTCCATGCCCGGTATGCTGCGGTTACAATCTTAAATTTAATTTTCTTGAAATAGCTTGGTTCTATATTTTTAGAAAGCAGCCACGAGCTTCTACCCCTAAAGAGAATTCATAAATGGAGGGGAAATGTGCTTCGTGAATTGGGGCTTTGATACCAATAATTAAGGGATTAATGAACTGCAAGATTGATGCTAGGTAGTAAAATAAGAAATGTGGTGTGCTCCATCCTCCGCTATCCTTTGCTTGGGAATTTCAGAGATCGGGGTTGTAATCTTAATTCCTAAATATGTTGTGGGGGATACTATGTTAAGGTGTGTGGGTGGATTCTGACCAACAAATAAAATTTGAGTTTTTGAGGAATTTAATTTATAGCTCAAAAAGGCACCAAACTCCTCCGCTATCTCTTCAATCTTCGGGATTGCCCTTACAATATCTGTGGTGGTCACCACCACGTCATCAGCATATGCCAACGCTCTATAAGGAGTCCCTGCAACCTCCACCAGATTTATTTCCTGCTCTTGATTTAGTTGATTAAGGTAAATATCAATATATATAGAGAATAGTAGTGGAGATGACGGGCACCCTTGCCGAGTACCGCGAAAGATGGAGAATGGACTAGAATTACAGGACCCGATTTTAACACATGACGTTGGCGATTGATGTTCCTGAGGTCCAAAATGGAGCACAGGCCCCCTTTGTCCTTGTTGGGGAACAAAAAGTAGTGGGAATAACAACCACGTCCTGCTTCTGGCCCAGGAACATGCTCGATGGCCCCCTTGGCCATGAGGGACGTGACTTCCTGCTGGAGAAGCGCAAAGTGATCTCCTGACATGCGGTGGTACTGAGGTGGCATAGCTGGGGGGGTAGACTCGAAGGGGAGGGAGTAACCCCTTCGGATAATTTGCAGCACCCACCTGTCCGAAGTGACAGAACGCCAGTGTGGGAGGTGATGTTGAATCCTGCCGCCGATCGGCGTGGGGTGCACCCCAAAGCTTGGACTACGAAGGCTTTGAGGCAGATATTGCGGGAGAGGAGGAGTAGTGACCTGCATGCTGGCCCCCTGTGCCGCCACGGCGGCGCCTGCGGCCTCCCTGAGGATGGTTTTGCGCAGGCTTCTGGCTGAACAAACGTGGAGGGGTGCCCCTTCTGTGGCCACGAAAGGTAGACGTGGGTGGGCGTGTGGTGGAGAGACTTGGCTGTAGCCCGAGAGTCATTGAAATGCTCCAGCGCACTGTCTGCCTTATCGCCAAACAGGCGAGCACCATCAAAAGGCATGTCCATGAGGGAATTCTGGACATCCCCCGAAAACCCAGTGGACCAGAGCCAGGCATGGCGACGCAGGACCACTGTTGTGTAGATCGCTCTCCCTAAAGAGTCTGCGGTGTCCAGCCCACACCGAATGGCGAACTTCGCAGCATCCTTCCCCTCTGCAACAGCTTGGGAAAGTACAGCCTGAACCTCTTCCGGGCACTGGGGCAGTGTCCGCGCCACTGTGTCCCACTAAGCATGAGAGAAGCGGCCCAAGAGGCATGTGGAGTTAACTGACCACAGCCCCAAGCTGGCAGAGGAAAATAACCTCTTGCCAAACTGCTCCAGCTTTTTTAATTCCTTATCCGGCGGGGCGGTAGGGAGCGCACCCTGGGAAGTGGAGGCCTGGATGACTAGGCTCTCCGGAGTCAGATGATTTGTCATAAAGGCAGGGTCACCCGGTGCCGGGCGATGACGCCTAGCCACGTTCTTATCCACAGGAACCCCTGTGGCTGGTCTAGACCAGGTGCTTAACCAAACGTCCGTCAAGGCCTCATTAAATGGAAGCAAAGGTTCCATAGAATTTGCCGCCGGCTGAAGCAGTGCAGTGAGGAGAGTTATCTTATGAGTGACAGTAGGCAGATCGAGGTCAAGGGCCTCAGCTGCTCTACGGAGCACCACAGTATATGTGGAGCCCTCCTCCATGACAGTGGGAGAAGACATATATCCAGGCTCTGAGGAGAGATCAAGGCCACCTGTATCCTCAGAGTCCTCTGCCCACTCATGTCCGGACTCGCACTGCCGTTCAAGAGGGTCCTCCGACCCCTCCCAGTCATCCCCCTCGTCCATGGGCAGGCACAGGGTAAAAACAAATGCTCCAACGGCGTCAGGAACGGCACAGATATGGCTCCATGTCCTAATTTGGGTCCCAAGCCAAGCAAAATTGCCTGGAAATTCGGGCAAGGGCGGCAGTGGGACGAACGGAGCCCATGTCAGTGCTGGGAAAGGAGCGGCAGGGGGCGCTGGGGCCGGAGCCGCCGGTGGAGGGCCCTGGGGCTCCGGGGCCGGAGCCACCGGCAGAGGACCTTGCAGCGCCTGAGCCGCCGGCAGTGCTGACGGCAGAGCCGGTGGCAAGCAAGAGCCCTCTATAGGGACCGCAGGGCCCGAAGGCGCACCGGCGAGAGCCCTAGGCCTGAAAAGGCGGTCCATGGTGGATTGAAACTCTTGCGTCTGGGACGGAGTCGCCGACGGACCCGGATAACGTGGGTAGGCCGTGGGACTCCCAGGCTCTAACGGAGCCACAGGGGAAGGACCCCTGGCCCCCTCGTCCGCATCTGAAGACCGACTGGGGATGTCGAAGAGCGAACATGCTTCCTCAACTTTTTCTTGTGACATCAGTTACCCGGTTCCGAGGGCGAAGACTTCGACCCCGAGGCGTGATGATGAGGGCTCCACGGGCGGTCCCTTGAGCGACCTCTGGACCGCAAAAGGCATGGAGATGACTGCCTGACCTCTAGCAGCTTTTGGGACCGCTCGCGCAAAGCCTTCAAAGCCATGGCCAGACAGTCAGAACATGACCGGGATTCATGGTCGTGCTCCAGACAATAGAGACAAATGCCATGGGTTTTTGCCACCGACATCGTACGGCAGGTCCCACAGGATTTAAACCCAAGCTTCCCTACTTGGCCACCAGGAGTCAAAGACTCACAAAGAGGAGAGACAAAAGTCTCAAAAAGTTAGTCAAAAAGCGACTGGGGTACGTTCTCTAACCGGATCTGCGCTTGCTGGAGCGGAAAAAGAAAGAACTGACGTCAGCGCGCATAGGTGGCGCCTAAGTAGTCTCTGTGACGGTATCTTGGAGCTTACGACGCCAGAGGAGCTGCACGACACCAACTACCGACGCGCAGGGGTACTGCTGACGAAAAACTTTCCGAATCCAGGCTGACGCCTGGGGATATTCTAAGGTAAGGAATCTATTACTAACGTGTCTCTTTCAGATCCCTGATTTCAGGCAGTGTTGTGCTAGAAAAAGTCATTTGAAATGTCCAATGTTGATTTGTCTTTTTGGCGCACAATGTTGGCCATTAGTGCTGTGCGAATTTTGTACTGCAAATGTGCCTATGTGACTGTTTAGATGTCTGTAGTTTAAGACAAAGCGATATGAATTATCTTGTTTCGCTACTGGAAACAAAGGATTGTTCATTGGTGATATGCAAGGCTTAATTATGCCTTGATATTCAAGTTGTGTTCGAATTTCTAATTCATTTGACCATTTCATCAGTATGCATTCACTGTCAGCTAGTCAACACTTGATGGTTGCTCTCACCCTCCAGCGCAATCCAACTAAAATAGAAATTGTATTTCCTGCTCTGTCACGAGTAAGATAATGAACTGCGGACTCTGTTGCCCTTCGATACGACAAGCCTCTCATACCCGCCGTCTCATGCTTGGTACAGGAAGGGCAGGAACCCTTCAAGAACAACTCTCAGGTGGAATCCCAGGGGGTGTGGCCCACAACGTCATCTGCAAGCGGCCTTTCGGAGGAGCAGCTGGTAAGAACAAGAGGGCTGCCCTTCTTTCACGGGCGGAAGAGGAATTCCCAGGAGCAGGAGAGATCATGGCATGGACAGAGAGGACAAGCAGAGGCGGCATATCGGCGGGAACGAGTGGAGCTGTAACAGAAGAGAAGACAGAGGCAAGAGCTGCAGCTGCGTATGGACACGTCAAGCCGGGAGGCCAACAGGACCACGTTTCGCCCAGCCACACCCCTGGAGGAGGGTGGCTGACTAAGGTGCGGGCGACATTACAGGGGCTCACGGGACATGGGAAGGGGAAGGGGAAGGATGCTGTGTAGAGGGAGGAGGGAGGTCATGTCGGGGCTCACTCGGTGCCGGTTGATGGTGACTTCTCCCCTCACTCCCATTCCCTGAGAGAAAAATGCTGGTTTTCCCCGCGACTCAATCCAATCTATTTTTTGTTGCTGTTGTTCTTATTCCTATCCACCCACGCCATTACCATCAACGCTGGGGAGGTGCAGTACCGGACGCCCAACCCCAAGTCCAGGGGAAGACCTGGTGAAGACAGGACCCTTCCAACCAGGAGTTTGGCCCTGGAGCCTAGACACTGACTTTATATTTTTGTTCTTCCTGATTTTGTGAGAATAAAACAACTCTCTCGCAAAGATTTCATTCGTTTGCCCAGCCTCCCTCTGGGACCGATCCCGGGTTGCGACATGGAAGCCCAGAGCATGGGTGCTAGTGTGCATCAAAATGGCATGTTGCTATAATATTCTGTACTGAATGAGTCCGGAAGAAAATGTATGTGGAAATGAATTTATTGAAGGCAACTTATCAGTACTGCCATCCACCAGCAGAGCTTCATCCAGGTAACCATGCTCTGGCTTCATAGCAAAAGCGTCCCGTCTTAAGGTTCTGATAATGAATTCTAGCAAACTACTATAAAACAGGATATAACATATACTCCCACCTTCATTATTTTTATTAACTTAAAGACATATTACACCTAATATACATCTATGTACAACGTTGCAAACTTTAAGAAATTGCGCAATGTATCTGTATGAGGTGGCTATTTTCCAACATTAATCTTTAAACTTCAGAGGTGCACACTTGGACCTTCTTAATCTTAGCTCACACTTATCATATCTGTCCTCCATTCTCCTATTCTTTACCGCAGTATCATTCCCACTTTTCCCGAATTCTCCATCTGTATATCTCCCTTCATCTAGTTACAGCTACATCAATTTTTTCATTTTTGCGTACAACTCTACTCTTGTTCCTAATAGTACCTTCTTTAATGTTAACATAATTCTTGGAAACTTTGATTACATACATGGATTCAGAAAATGTCACCTTTTGATACTGTCAATTGATATTTCCCCCTTACTTTCTGGCCAAGATTCACATGGGTATATTTTGTCAAACCATGATTTATATTTTTCCTGCTTCCTCAGCCTTTTTTTCTTTATAACAATCAAGAGCACCTTCTAATATGCAAGTTCAGCTGTCTGCTGTACAAAAAAACTGTTTTGTTTTATTTAATAGACAACTTTTGCTTGAAGATTGAGGTCAAATATCAGTTGGTGTCTTCTAACAATTTGCTGCTACTTTTATTCTGGAGGTTGGTGTTTACTTTTTTCTTTGACTTCAAAATTAGAGAGTTTTGTAAAGGGAATTGTCAGACAACCGTGCTGGGCACACAAACTTTAAATAGTTTGTAAATGAACTTTACAAATATTGGAAAATATATTTCAGTAGTGAGGAAAGCAAATTTGTGTAATCCTGAAGTGAGATGGAGACAAAGATTCGAATAGGATCAAAACAAATCAAAATACTTTATTTGGTGATGTGCAAAATATAAATATTTCCTGAAACTCTATTACCACTAGGGGTGGGCAGAGCTCGCGGAGTTGCACTACGTGGAATTCCGATGATTGGCATAAAAACCTATGTGGAATTCCGTAGAGTTCCGCGAGCCGGTATGTTTGCTCCACTTGCCCACCCCTATGTGCCCCCCCTCCACCAATGTTTCTCTCGATAACTGCTGTCCCTTAGGCCAACTGCCCGCACTACTTTGGCATACCGTACTGTACTTTCCGGCTAGTGTAGTTCTTCGCAGAAAAGCTCACACAGAGCCACAAACTCGAGCCAGTGTGTGGTTACGTGACTCATGTGTGGCAGCTTTGTTGCGAAGTGTGGGTTCTTACCTGCCTCGGGAGCTGGGTGCTGCCAGTGTAGGAGCTATAGCCAGCTGAGCCACTGCAGGACTGGGGTGGCAGCACCACGCACAAGGATACTGACCGGGAACAGGCACAGGAGAACCAGTCGCTGAGAGGAGCCAGGGCAAGAGGCTTCTGGGAGTGCTGGTGCCCGGCCCTCTGCCCCACACAGAGGTGGTGGTGGGTTGCAACACACAATGCAGCTGGTTTCTCTTATTCCAGCTGCCGGTCATGCATTCACAGATCCACATTTACTGCACATACATGGGGGTATGAAACCTTTTAGAACAATATGTGTATCGCTTCTTCTTACCTTCCAGCCCGCCGCCTCCGCTCTCACCATGCTGCTTTCTCTGCTGTAGGAAGAAGTATGGGTTGGGCCTCTCTGTAAACCACAGGGCGTTTGCCAATTGCATCTCCTCACGATTCACCCACATATTTCAGGGGTGCAGTAACGATCAACAAAGGGCGCTGCTGCTTGTTTCAGAGTAAAACCCACATCAGCAACTCAAGGCACAGGGCCTCCTACCGAGTCACACTCAGCTTGGAATAAACAGAAGCAATGCTGCGGGTGCCGAGCTTCCTCCTTATGACCCCAAACAGAGCAGCAAGGCACTAAACGGCACTGGAGGAGAAACACTGCCTGTACCAAGGACACCGCCGGGATCGCAGTCAGCAGAAAGAGGGAGGCCAGGCTGCAAACACAGTGACATCAGCTCAGCAGTGGCAGCACGAGGAGGGGAAGAAGGAGGCAGGCAAGAGAGCAGGGCAGGGCCAGGTGATTAATGGTGGGTGGTGGGGCAAGTTCCGCCACGCAATGGAATATAACTTTTTTGCTAAACTCCAGCGCAGTCGCAAAATTCTGTAAACTCCGTTTGCTGAACGGAGTTAACCACCCTCCCTTAATTTCCACATATTATTGTTTGTACTCTATATAGCTTTATCAGTTAAACTACTTGCGAACAGGACAGTTTGTGGCCATTGCAATAGAAAATGTCTGTCTGTAATGGATTGTGCTACTACATCATGCATTATTAATATATAGTTTTTAAAGGTGGGAGTTTTTCAATATGAACTGAGAAACATTCCTGCCCCACCTTGATGCTATTAGTGAACCAACAGACAAGTCAAGGGTTATGTGTACCCTATGTGTGTTAGAGTTTTACATCTTTGAACACACAGAAAATGTGACAAGATAAAAACAAGAATTAAAGGCATCTTTATTGCTCATTCACTTTCGGAATGAAGAGAACACCTGTTCTTTGCCAGCTCAAGCTCTCTCGCTGACCGTGCCAGTGGACACTATAAATAGCTGCCTTGATAAAATCTGACTCAATTAAGCAAGCGGGTGAGGAGATTTCTCAAAGCCTGCAGTAGGACCACAACATATGATTGACATGAACAATAAATGGCCTGGCATTTGTGACTGCCATCTGAATACTCTCCTTGACGATGCAGTTTACTCTTTCCACTAAACTTGGGATTGTAAATACCAGTTTCGGTATCCACAATATTTTGGTCTGCCAAATACCTTTCCATTTCATAGGAGCATAACTGAGGCAGTTATCTGAAATTAGTTTCTCTTGGTAACTTTTGCTCCTAAAAATGTTCCTCTAGAAACATAATCACCTTCCTAGAAGAGCTATCTCTAAAACATTCAATTTCAAACCACTTTGAAAAGTAATCAATAATTACTTTGACATACTTACGTTATACTCCATTTTTTTCTATGGGACCTGGAATATCCACTGCAACTTTTGTCCAATTCCTCACAGAAAATTCTAAAGGTTACAAAGGTTGCATATAGTTTTATATGCGTAATCACGATTAGCACAAAAGGGACCATATGCACAGATTTTAGAGATAGCGATTTCCTAATTGAGATTCCATGGGAAACACAATTAGGAAATGGCTATCCCTAACGTTTAGAACCCTTTGAGTTTCATTTAGCGATTACTAATGGGTTGCAAATCAACATAGCTCATGAATATTAATTAGGTTGGTCGCAGTTTACAACCAATTGGGAATAGCAGCCATCACAGGGATCATGGCCGGGATCAGCAGACCAGTGTGTCTGCGATTGCTTGTTAATAAAGCAATTTAAAAAAAAATACAGCCCATTTTCCTTAAAGGAAAACAGGATGAGTTTAAAAAAATAGTATGTAACATATGGCCGAGATACCCGCCACCCCCTCTCAACACAATCCCCAAGGATGGGAAACCGGAAACAGTTCTGAAGTCTTTGGAAGACGGGAGGGAGTAACCCCCCCGGCCGTATTTATTAAAATATGAAACAAAAATTAAAACATTAAATAAACAGTTTCATATTATGTACAATTTCATTACCACATTGCGATGTTTGGCTAACCTTAACAGAGTCTCTAATACAAAGGTTCTCCTAGCCGAACTAACATCCTGCAAAACATTTACTTGAAATTTTGAAATTGTACATCCTAACGTTTAAGGGCCAACGGCAAGGTCGTAACCGGTGTCAAGATCCCTAACCCAGAAATATCGCCCTCACTTGTGAGGGGCGGCCCAGAGGCGTACCTCAAGTGCAATTACCAATTTCCCTTGACTTGACGGGGGCCCCAATAAAACTCGTCGCCACTTAGAGGTCGTACGAGGACTCGTGTGAGGTATCTAGAAGGTAGCGTAGACCTCCCCCCAAACCCCACACAACTTACCATATCTGCCGTCGCAGACGTCCTGGCCCCGGGAAATTCCCCAGGAGGGGGCTGTAACCCCTCCTACCCAGGAAGGGGCCTTGACCGCCTTTCCTCTTCTTTCGGCGACCCATCCTTAGAAGGGACCGCCTCCCCGTTGAGGGGCCAATGGCCACCTCCCCCGAGCGCTCCCATCCGTGCTGGGTGACGCCCACTCATAGGGATCTTCCAATTAGTGCTCACCGATCATGACCTTACCGCCCGACCAAAATAAATACGACAATGCTAACTAAATGATTAAACTAAAATACAGTAGCAACTATACTTTTATTAAAAGCATGCTTACCAATGAACACTAGAGCAGAATTTCTTTATTTGCAAAACACAAATCAACATTCTTTATTACATACTCAAAATCATCACGATAATACCACGACCTGTAAACAAAAATCAGAGTTGTCCATCAACTTTAATCAAAAAAAAAACCACTTGCTGTCTTCAGGGGCTGGTGGGTGGGTCAAAATTGGCTCTTCGTTCCGTCTCGAGCTCACGTGCAGCGAGGAGGTGCAGCTTCAGAGCACAGGAACAAGAGGATGCCTTCGGATCTTGCTTCTCCTTTTATCCGTCTTCAGGGCGGGCGTAAACCCGCCCCTGCCTGCCCCTAGGGCGTGGCCAGCCGCGTCAGTGTCTAGGCCAACCCACTCTAGGGCGGGAAAAGGCGCGCCCCGGCTACGCCGCTTCGGGCATACCAGCCGAGACTCGCCTCCCGCCCAAGATGGCTTCCCGGGGGGATCGTGGTACTCGGCCATACGTTCGGGGGGACCGAGTGGTCGCCCCTTTCCATATGGCCGAGATACCCGCCACCCCCTCTCAACACAATCCCCAAGGATGGGAAACCGGAAACAGTTCTGAAGTCTTTGGAAGACGGGAGGGAGTAACCCCCCCGGCCGTATTTATTAAAATATGAAACAAAAATTAAAACATTAAATAAACAGTTTCATATTATGTACAATTTCATTACCACATTGCGATGTTTGGCTAACCTTAACAGAGTCTCTAATACAAAGGTTCTCCTAGCCGAACTAACATCCTGCAAAACATTTACTTGAAATTTTGAAATTGTACATCCTAACGTTTAAGGGCCAACGGCAAGGTCGTAACCGGTGTCAAGATCCCTAACCCAGAAATATCGCCCTCACTTGTGAGGGGCGGCCCAGAGGCGTACCTCAAGTGCAATTACCAATTTCCCTTGACTTGACGGGGGCCCCAATAAAACTCGTCGCCACTTAGAGGTCGTACGAGGACTCGTGTGAGGTATCTAGAAGGTAGCGTAGACCTCCCCCCAAACCCCACACAACTTACCATATCTGCCGTCGCAGACGTCCTGGCCCCGGGAAATTCCCCAGGAGGGGGCTGTAACCCCTCCTACCCAGGAAGGGGCCTTGACCGCCTTTCCTCTTCTTTCGGCGACCCATCCTTAGAAGGGACCGCCTCCCCGTTGAGGGGCCAATGGCCACCTCCCCCGAGCGCTCCCATCCGTGCTGGGTGACGCCCACTCATAGGGATCTTCCAATTAGTGCTCACCGATCATGACCTTACCGCCACAGGCCGGATAGTTGACCGGCTATCCGGACCCCCCACAACACTCCTACCTAAAGGTCATGGTGTAACGTTTTTAGCCATGCTAAGAAGTCTCCTATGAGTAACTCATTCCCCACCCGAGACAAATGCACTCCATCCCCCAAATACATACTGTCATCATTAATACACCCATGGGAAATAGCATGCAGTGTCTTGGAACGGAACAACCTACTCACTTTGTTATTAAGCTTCCTAACAGAATGATTTAGAGCAGGAACCGAAATAGCCCCCCGCCACACTTTTCGTGGGATCATATGGGACCATGCAATTGTGCACCCTGGAACTCTCCTCGCTAACCAACTTACAGTGGAAAGGATCGCCTCAAGAAGAAGTCGTCTACCAGTGGTGACCAAATCATTACCCCCAAGATGTACTATTACTACAGACGGCGGTGACCTCGTCCGCCCTAGCAAACCCTCAAAAAATGATTGAAACTGGTCAATACAGAGCCCGCCTCTTCCGTAGAAGGACACACTGTACCCGTATTCCCCAGCTACGTGAATCATATCACCTGCCTTGAATACGTCTGCGGCACGCCTCACGTATGAGTGGCCCACAACCCACACCTCCTTTTTCACAGCCGGTGATGTCTGACCGCTGGCCCGGTGTAGGGTCGACTGCAAAGTCCGCCCCGCCTCGTAGGCTTGCACAACTGAAAACCAAACAAAAACAAGAAGCGTGAGTACATTGCTACAGCTTCACAACATGTGCAACCGCACATACCTCTTATAACAATTGGAGGACCAACGCCCCACCCGTTTAACTTGTTCAATATTCAGACCCCTGGCTGTTGCTTCTGTAGCAGCCCCTATCCGAAAGGAATGGGTCCCAAACTCGCCCGGGTTCAAGCCCGCAGCGGCAATCGACATCGCAAGCACCCGCTGAAACTGAAACTTTGTCAGTGGGGTGGCGTCAGCGTGTCTCAACAAGGTCCCCCCCCATGATGCCACCCTTCGTGCTAAATAATCTTCTAGACACCTTACCGGGCACATGGAGGACCTGGGAATCCTGCGTATGATTACGCAGTCACCCATCCCACTTTGATCGGTCTTAGACCTGACAAATGAGACCGTCATCGTCTCCCCTCTGATCTGGACGTGCTCCTGGCACAATCCTCCTGTCACATCCTGCTTGTTCCTCGCCACTAATTCGCTTACCCGCATAGCCCCATGGAATGCCAGCGTAAAAGCGGCTCGGAATAATACCGTCTCAAACTGAGATGAACACGTAGCAGGGAGACTGGATAATAACTGGGCCAGCCTATCCAAACCTATCGGGCGCCTCTCATCTACTCTGCGACCCTCAAGGCGTTGCCACCCCCGTAGCGCTTTCTGTACAACGAAAGACGCTGTCGGATCCTGGATCCCGTGAGCCCTAGCAACAAAGGAAATGGCAGCCCGATGCCTCTGAGCCGTGGCCACCGATTTCCCGACCCGATGTAAGGACATCAGAAAATCCACCACCCACTCTTCCTGGCCCCAAAGCTCCTCCCTGTCAGTCCCCAAAAAGGCCAAATAGGACCGGAACGCCCCTTCATATGCCTTCCTCGTCCTGGGTGCTAAACTCTCTCCCACGAGGTTACGAAGTTCGGGGCACCGAGAAACCAGAGAGCTTCGGGAAAGGGTGCCGGCTCCGGGTCCGCTGTGGGAAGGAAACCCCAGAAAGCCTGTATACGAAAATGAGACAGTGCATCAGCCGCCTGGTTCATTACCCCTGGGACATGTCTTGCTCTGAATAGCACATTCAATTGCATACAAAGTAAAACAATTTCTTTGAGCAGTCTCAAAATCCATTTGCATCGTGCTGCCTGACTATTGATACACTCGACCACGGTCATATTGTCAGACCAAAATACCACCGAGTGATCTCTGAACCCTTCGGGCCAAGTTCTCAGGGCCACTAAAATGGGGAAAAGCTCCAGGAAAGCAATGTTACTTGTCAGTCCACTGTCATGCCACCATGTCGGCCACTTTTGTGCAGACCATCTTGTGCCGAATATGGCACCAAAACCTATGCTCCCTGCCGAATCTGTCCACAGCCCCAGCTCCTCAGAGGACACGGCTGGTTTGTTCCAGACGACTCGACCATTGAAATCCGCCAGAAATGCCAACCAAATGCGCATGTCCTGGCGGACCTCTGCCGAGAGCCTTGTGCGATGATGGCACTCCTTCAGGCCGACCATGGCTTGAGCGATCGAACGGGAAAAGGGGCGGGCCATTGGTATAACCCTCAGGGCAAAATTCAACTGGCCAACTAACTGCTGTAATTGATGCAGCCTAACCTTAGGTCCCCTTATACACATCTGCAGGGATGTCCTGAACTTTGACACTTTGTCAGCTGGTAAACGAAAACAACCTTCTGCGGAGTCTAACTCGATCCCCAGAAACTCGAGGCACGTGGAAGGCCCCACAGTCTTACCTGGTGCCAATGGCACGCCAAACTGATTCATCAAGTCACAAAACTGTGCCAAAGCCTGCCCACATTCCGGGTCCCCGGCTGCCCCCAGGAACAAAAAATCGTCCAGGTAATGCATCACATTTCGGAAACCTGTCTTCCTTGTGAAGACCCATTGTAGAAAACTACTGAATTTTTCGAAATAAGCACAAGATATAGAGCACCCCATCGGCATACACCTATCCATGTAATAATGACCCTGAAACATGAAACCTAAGAGACGCTGATCGTCTGGATGTACCGGGAGCAACCGGAACGCTGACTCGATATCAGATTTAGACATCAGCGCCCCGGGCCCCAGGCGATTCAAAATGGCTACGGCCTCATCGAATGATGCGTACCGCACCGAACACACTTCCGGGTCTATCGCTTCGTTGACGGAGAGACCACGTGGGGCTGATAAATTAGGTATCAGCCGAAACTCACCCGGGTCCTTCTTTGGGACCACACCTAACGGGGAACAAACAAAATTAGGAACCGGTGGTACACTAAACGGACCGGCGACTCGACCTCGAGCAACCTCCTTCCTGATCTTATTCTGAACCACAGTCGTATGCTGAAAGACCGATAGCTGATTTTTACATTTCGATGCACCCTGAAAGTCCCCCACTGGGATGCGGAAACCATAAGAAAACCCGTTCCGCAACACCCCAGCGGAAGCACGATCCGGGTATTCGCTGAGCCAAGGAATCATTGCCAAGGTATCAATCGGGGTAGGTAAAGGCGCCCCTCGGACTATGTTAGACCTGTTTGGCGCCTCCTCTACCCCCGTTATCACCCGTTTTGGCTCTGCACGTGGACTCAGGATGGGATGATTGCCCACACCCACTACATTCATGTCTAAATTTGCATGATCCCTGGGGCCTAGTACATTTACCCCTGTTGAAGTTCCAACAAACCCCCCTTTTTCCTGTGTTACCGGCAGGCTTCGAGTAATTGTCTGTACCCGCACCTGACCGAAAGGGCGTCCCCGCATACTGGCGGGAAGATTCGCCAACGATACTCCCCACTAATGGCAATTTCAACATACCAGTCTCCTTCATTTTGGATCATTACACAGAATCATAACAATCCCATGTTAAGTTTTTATCGTGTTCTTTAGCTTTTCTAAACAGGTTATCATAGCAGAACCAATGATTACCCTCGTGTGATACCGAGTACCCCATGATTCGTGATTGATAAATCGGCAATTCGGGTAACAGCTCGGGCCTTCGCTCCCCCAAGATCGATGTAAAAACCCCCCACGCTTGGCCCCAATTGCCAATGTTTTCATTTACCTTAAAGGCGGCCATTTTTGCGCGCCAAACACTCGGATGCATGAGCTCCTTCTGGCCCTTGACATGCTCCATCTCATAGTGATCAGTAAGCAACGAGAATATGTTCACATACTCCCCTGCCCATATTTTCTCCTTAATAGCCAAAGGAACATGCTGACCCAATTTTTCCCTACGAGAGGGTGCCGACTCATCCCTCGCAATCGGCAATGGCCGCTTACCTGCACCGGACGTTGTCTCTGCTACTGAACCCGTCCCCTGCGGCTTCTCTACTGCTGCAGCCGGCGTGGACACCTTCGCTGCTTCCCGTGACTCACGCAGTTGCTTCATTAGCTCCTGTGCGTCGACAGCCGTGGCGCCCTCTTTACCTTTTCCCAACCACGCTGCCAATTGTGCTGCCAGCTCGGGCGGCATATCTTCCTCGGACACGGGGGTGACCACAACGGGAATCGGATTCCCTTCCGTCGGCACGGGAGTTGGTGCCTCGAGCGGGGCACTGGGACCCGGGATGTCTTCTCCCGCTGCTCCCCTCCTGGGCCTCTTGTTTTTCCCCCCCGGGGCTGCTCCCGCTAACGGACGTTTTGGTCCCCCTTCCTCGTTCTTATCCACTCGCCTCTTTAGTTCGGTTATCTCCTTCATGAGAACACGCAGCATCTGTTCAGTAGTCATGCGCTTTCCCGCCTTCTTCGGCATTCTCCAACAGAGTATCTGCAAAACAAACAAGAACGATTACAACGCTCAAAATTGGCTCTTCGTTCCGTCTCGAGCTCACGTGCAGCGAGGAGGTGCAGCTTCAGAGCACAGGAACAAGAGGATGCCTTCGGATCTTGCTTCTCCTTTTATCCGTCTTCAGGGCGGGCGTAAACCCGCCCCTGCCTGCCCCTAGGGCGTGGCCAGCCGCGTCAGTGTCTAGGCCAACCCACTCTAGGGCGGGAAAAGGCGCGCCCCGGCTACGCCGCTTCGGGCATACCAGCCGAGACTCGCCTCCCGCCCAAGATGGCTTCCCGGGGGGATCGTGGTACTCGGCCATACGTTCGGGGGGACCGAGTGGTCGCCCCTTTCCATTACAGTTGTTTTTTTAGGAACAGGAAATGGTCCCTTGCACTACTGCCTGCTCTTAAAAGTTTTTCGAATCAACATTTACAAAAGGTAAGGGGTCCCATGGAGACCTCTACTCATTTCTGAATGAATACCACCTCTTCTGAGGTGTCAGTAAAACATGAATCTTTTGCAACTGTAATTTAGTGAAATATTAAAGTTTTGCGACTAATTCGGTTGCAACACATTCATACACACCACTGCAATTTCGGTATCAGGAAGGGACGTCCTAACCATGCCCATTCCAAACAGCGAATCACTAAACCAAACTGCAATTCAGTAACAGGTTACTGAATCACAATTTGTCTTCTCTACATTTAAAAACCTTTATTACGATTGCAAATGGCCCGATTCTGTGTATGGGACCGTTTGCAACTGCAATAAAGTTTTTGTACAGTTGGCCCAAAATGCATTCTTTAACTACACCTTCATCTTCCCTATCCATGCCTGGCCACTCAAATATTTCTCTCAAGCAACATTTGGTTCTGCTTCATCACAACTGACCTTATTGTACCAACTCAATTATTTTACTTCTCACCGTCTTTGGAGAGATCAATTTATTGCTTTTTCTCAATACCAAACACAATAAGATGATGGATGAAGCGTTGAAACTTTTCAGACACTCACCCTCAATCACTGTTAGATCTGGGATGAATCCATCATCGTTCTTTTACTCACTTCGCCACCCCAGTTCAGACCCAGCCATATGCAAATAATATCATTGACCCTGTTCATCATGGGAACAGTCCAGCCCGAACTGCCAAGCCAGGCCTTCCTTGAACCCCAAACAAGCATCCTGGGACAGGTTTCATTGTAACACTCCTCACCAGCCAGGCTAGCTTGAATCCAGTGGCAAAGTGAGCAAGGGACCCACATCTGGGCATACTTCATTCTCTACACATACTCACTTAACAAATCTATTAAACAATAATATTTCTCGTAATCCTTATAACATCTGGACCAACCCTGCTGAACCTACTTTGCCAACTTTCCCATTCTCTCATCTACATTCTTCTTCTGAAATTGCACTCAAATCTACATCACTGATGTTTGCCACCCGCTCATGTTTGAATATGCTTTCCACCCCAGGACCCTGGAGTTGCACTGTTTTTATCTTTGACAAGCAATCTGCAAATCCATTGTTTTTACCTTCTACAACAAAATTCAATTCTTTCATGTTTGCCCACAAACTTGTAATTATAGATGATGTACGTCTAGAACCTCTTGTGGTTAATATATGTATCAATGGTTTAGGATCAGATCCTACTCGAAATGGAATTCCCCACACATATTTGGGAGGGGAGTTGGCATAACGGCTAGGGCGGTCGACCTCGAATCAGGGGAACTGGGCTCGAGTCTCGGCAATGGCGCTGAACATCCTGTGATTCTGGGCAAAGCACTTAATCTCCGCGTGCCTAACAAAAACAAAAATGAATGTGTCCTCATGTAATGCAACTGGTGCTATGTAAAGTGCTCTGATACCCGATTCGGGTCAAGATCGCGCTATATAAATACCAATAAAATAAAAATTGGCCTTAAATGCTTCATAGGCTAAAATACAGGAAGTGACTCCCTTTCAATCACTGAGTATCTATTTTCAGTATTACTCAATGTGCACAACACATTTGAAATGATTTCTTTATTGTCTTGAATTTGATTAAAAACTGCCCCAAGCCCATAGGCACTCACATCTGTGGTAAAAATTGTTTTGTTCTTCTTATCAAATATTCCTAAGAATAGTGCATTCTTAATTTCATGCTTGATATTGTTATATTCAGATTGCCATTCCTGACCTTCTATGAACCAATTACCTTTCTTTAACAACTTGCACATATTTCTGGTGTTATCAGCAAATGTACTAACACATTTAGAGAAGGATTCAACTACATCAAGGGAAGATCTTAAGCCTTTCTTGTTATTTGGAACTGCAGTATTCTGCATATTATTAATCAACTTGTCTCGAGGGCTAATTCCTTTTCTACTAATGACATGTCCTAAATAGGTTACATTTCAACATTTTTGCTTTAATAGTTTGCCCATTCAATTTCAGAATGCTCAATTGCTTCCCCAAATGTTCGTACTCCATTCTTGCAAACACTAAAATGTCATACTTGAAGTAACATACCCCTGGAATAGCATAAAACAAATTATGCATTCTCCTTTGAAACACTGAATTAGCTGAAGCTAGGCCAAAGGGCATACATTTGAATTGGGAAGCCTCAGGCAGAGTACTAAAAGATGTTAAGTGGCAAGATATCACGTATAAAACAATCTGGTGATATGCTGCGGATAGGTTGATGGTGGAAAACTAATGTGCAAGTCCAATAGTACATTTATTGTATATTCCGGGGGACATCTTTGTCAATCCAAATAGCATTACTAGGGTCTTGAACATTGACACACATCCTCACCGAAAGATCAGGCTTGTGTACCACAACAATGGGTGCCGACCAATCAGAAGATTCAATTTTTATACAGTGTCAATGTCAAATAATATTTAGGATTCACACTTATCATGTCCTTGGGTGGCAAACAGAAGGTTTCTAATTTTATGGACTTTGGGTTGTATGTTTCTTTTCAGAATGATCTTGTGTTTTAAACCCATTAAGTTTCCTAAATTGTCACAAACACTTTGGGATCCCTTTGGATCTAACACGTAGATTCTTCATAACCATCAATAAACATAATTTGTTCTGATGCACTTGTTCTCAATTGCTTTCCAAGAGCGGCTTGATGTATACATCCTAAAATGGGCACTCCCTTCTTGGCACTGTAGGCCCTTATTTGTATCCTTCTGTTCTTAAACACACTATTTGATAAGAAATACCTAATCATTTCTATCCTCTCACCAACATACCCTCTTAAATTTATGTTGGTTTAGTGCACCACTTTAGGGTTTGATCCTAACATTTCTTGATAATCTTTATGGTACGCAACTGCATAGCATGTTCCAAAGTCCACTGATATATTCAATTCCATGTTAACAATGCATATGTTACATTCTGGATCTCTTACATTTTCCTTCCTGAAAATATCTTGGTCAAGACATGCATTTTTATTATGCTCATCAACTCTCATTCTCCTCATCTCCTTTGCCTAGAAAATTGACGATCTTAATACCTGAAGTTCCTGCATATGAACTTTTACACTTGCATACTCAGTGTTCAAATTTCTTACATGTTGCACAAACAACTTTCCTAGCAAGGTAAAGGGGATCATTTGCCCAATGTTCAAAACTAACACAAATTAAACATGACCTTTTGTTGCAATTTTGTTTAACTTGACCGCTCACTTATAACCATTCTATTTAATACCTGAATGCTCAGATTTTGCATTTTTACCTTTCAATTTTACAGTTGAGATTGAGTTAACATATGCTTCAATGACATCACTGAGTTTATTCTTCAAAAGTGTTTCTTCATTCATCATTTTAACACATTTGCTAGATTGTTCTTTGCCCTATTTCTAAAGCCTCCAATAAAGTAGGATTCTTCGCATTCCATAGTATCTGTTGAATACCTTTGTTTGATGTGTGCATTATCAATTGGTAACAAAGGTGCTCATACACCTGTGAATGCACATTTAACTAATAACGCTCTAAGACTAGTACCAACATTATCTATAGATTCCTCCTGGCTTTGTACTCTTGAACAAAATGTAGAACGTTCTAAAATAATATTAGTTCAATTTGCAAAGTAAATAAAGATACCGTGTTGCCCCCTCGTCTTGTGTTGGAGGAGGAGCAGTGTGATATATCCTTACGCCTTCTTTGACTCAACAATGCAAAAAATGTTGCTTGTTTCAGATCATCTGTATATTTTCACCACCAGATGCTAGCATAAACACTCTAAAGATTATAACCCTTAACAGTTGCTAGTTATCATTTCTCCAGTGGTTATCAATGTTTAATTTCAGTCACACGTTGTGGAATCAATTAAATGCTCCCAAATGATGAGAGTGACTTATAAAACCCTATGTAGATATACTGTGGGTGCGCCCCAGTAATGATTTGCTTTAAATGCATTAGACGCAGAACTAATATGGCTGCCACAATGCACAAATATTCGGTCTTGATGTTACACACATTCTGTAAGGAATACACAATGCATGCCCAATCCAGTATATCCACGTGGTTGGTGAACTAACATCTCAATATCACAGACCTTTGTGTTCACAGATGCTTCAGAAACATCTGACGATCGCTCAAGATAAACAACCCTTCGGAAATCAAAATATACTTGTAAAATGTTCTGGCAACCTCACAAGGCAAATAACCTTAAATAATGGAAGCTTTGCAAATAAACGTAAACTTTGAATGCGGGCCGCTACTAAACTTTTGTTGCATTTGTCTGCCAAAGGTTCACATTTGATGAAGAAACATCCACAGTACTGTCTCAACAAGTGAACTAAAGCACGCACAATAATGTCAGAAATACTTGACAAAGAAGTTGCTCTACGCTTTAAAGCTTGAGATACAAATTCCATGTACAATGAGCTTGACATTTTCATTAGTCAAATGAGCAAGATGGCAAATTGTTGCATATCTTACTCCTTCCAGAATGCTGGTAACCAAAATTCAAAAGTATCTTTTGTTTGAAAAACGAAGTCACCTGTACCTTTATGAAATTGTAATGCTTGCTTCTCTTCTGGAGAGTCTTACAAATCATCAAGAAAATGTTATACTATAATGTTGTAATATATTTTGTATTGAAGGAGTTCAGATGCAAATTTATGTAGCAATGAGTTTACTGAAGACAACTACCCAGCGCAGTCATCTATCATCAGCGTATCATCTAGTTGACCATTCTCTGGTTTATATCATAACATTCCTATCATAAGGTACGGATAATGCCACCACATATGAATTCCAGCAAACTACTACAACACAGGATATAACACATGGGCACTGTTCAAATGCATGTCTTTTCAGGTCAGCTCTTTAGTCATGTTACACATTGAGCCATCATTGTCAAATCCATGCGTCTGCCCAAATATAGCTTCTATGAACCCCATAGTATTTGTACCTTTTGTTTCCTCTCTTGCAAACTGCACCCTGATATTGTTGTGCAGCACACAGTTTTCCAGATCCTCATACTTTTTGTGAAGCACCTGAATCTGGATGGCAGTAGCTGTGACCCTTTTGGGTGTCCCTTACCAAAGGCTTTCAGTACACTTCTTGTCTCCATTACCCTCTAAATTGGTTAGTACAATTCTGTACACACTGCAGAAGTGATTCCTGTATGTTCCTTTTTCGTATCTTGAAGTTCTGTTCTAAGGTTTTTATAGATTATCTACTGAAATTTGGTGAAGCACACCCCAATATATTTTTTCACCAGCGACACAGTCACATGGATCCGCCACGTGATACTTTGACAGAAGCCTAAATGACTGCAGGGGTTGATTTATGGTGTTTCTCTTCCATTAGCCTGTTGTTTTCCACTTATGTCACATTTAAGTGATCCTGTAGGCTGAGATGCCGCACCTCAGGGGGTAGTGATAGTACCTCTTTTGTAAGATTTTCCAAGTAATGATCATCTTGGACACTATATATTTAAGCAATTATGAAGTGCCTTCTTATCTCCTGTGTTTATCGTATCAATTAAGTTGTCTTCTCCACCGGCACACTTTGCAGTCAGATTTACAAGGCCAAGCTTCAATTTTGTTATGTTATATGTATTTGTACAGCGCACATACACCATACGGTTTCATGGCGCTCGGCACCACAGAGTTCAATCAGTTTATCCCTTTGTCACTCAGTGACATTTGTTGTGCCTTCTGCAATTTACAAGTAGAGAAAACAGGGCACATGGTCTGTTGTTCTTGGAGAAATGGTTCAGATTGTGCATTTTGATAGAATTTCATATTTACATCCTGGTTTCAATTTTCTTGCTGTACTAATGGGCTAAGACAACTTCAATCTTTGTGAAGTGGGAGGAACATTGTTGTCTAGAGGAAACAGCATCATTCTAATAAGTTAGCCACAGATAAATAGAATTCTTTTGTATTTTATTAAATCAACCTGTACCCAAGGCAACCCACTGCCCTCCTCAACTCAGGTCTGAGATAACTTTGCATACAGCTCCACTCTTATGCTCTCCCTATAGGAACCCACCAGCACAAACCTTCCCCAGAGTCACAAGAGCAAAAAGCACATTAGAGGAATTCCACACTATCACACAGTGCCAGCATGCATACCCACATAAAGCCTCTCTCTTGCTTACTGGGTTAGTTGTCCCTTTCTCAATGACTCATTACTGATGAAGGTCACACAGAAAACCTCGAAGAGTGAGTGTGAATATTCTGTATGAAGGACTGCCACCACTGGAGAGTTAGTGAATGCATTCTTACTATGTGCTCAGTTCTTCTACAGTTGCACCGCAGAGGAGAATTAAGGTATTTAGGTGGTCTTCCCTGATCGACAAACTCATTTTTACGCTACTGAGCTGGGTAAAGTAAGGGCAGGTAGGGAGAATGGTGTGGCATAGAGTGTTCAAAGCCATGGCGCCTGGCCACCTCCTGGATTAAGCACTAGTCACACAACATGCTTACATTTTAAGGGGCAATCATTTGGCTGGTAACTACCAGTTAACTACATTCCAAGTTCTTTTGGGACTTAAGGTTTCAAGCAACCTTTTTAGCTAGAAGGTGCAGAGCAGTTTAGTCATCCTTTAGACCAATTAGTAAATGCTGTCTCGTGCTTTGAAGACATATGACCTTACAGTCATGTTGAACCTGAGAAACAATGCCAAAGATGGTGTGATACACAATGCAGGGAGAACATTGAATAATAGCCAGTGCTCAGTTGAAGGTTGCTTGCAGGTTATGTGTAAGCCAGTCATCTTGTTATTTCTGTACTGTGAGATGGACAGCTCCAGCGGATGTTGCTCCAGGGAATATTTAGGCAAGCCAAGAAGGTGGGCATGCTAGTAATTATCCAAGTGTGATCCCTTTTATAGTTAGCATAGCTTTACTTTTAGAAACTCTAAGGGCCATATGTACGACCGATTTTGCATGTACAAACGGGTTTGCAAACCCATTTACGCATGCAAAAACAGTATGGGCCATGTACAAAGCCTATTTAGCGAGTCGCAATTTATTTGTGACTTGCTAAATAGGTTTTGCGACTTGCTATTAAGAAGGGGCATTCCCTTCCCAATAGCAAGCGAAGATCCATGGATCAATGTTTTCCGACTGCAATTGCTGTCGCAAAACGCTTGCAAACTACCACCCTCTTCAAGAGGGTGGTAATGCATTTGCAAAAGGGAAGGGGTCCCCAGGGGACCCCTTCCCCTTTGCAAATGCAGGGAAAAATATTTTTTAAGGGGAGGCAGTGGCCCAGGGACCACTACCTGCCCTTAAAAAATGAAACAAAAGAGGAGGAGCTACGCGGGCATCCAAGATGGTCGCGTGAGCAGAGGGCTCCCGAGACCCGCGCCGCCCTCTTGCAAATATCCTTCTAATATCCTGAATATTTCTATGGGCTTTTGAAGTTCTACTCTCGCTGATCCTGATACACTTTCAAGAACTGAGATCGGACTTCGGGAACCATTTTTACATCGTCATCAACTTTCTGGCCTGCCCCCGGACGGGACTGGGGTCTCTACTGCTCTGGCTGGCCGAGACGCAATTCAACAACAGTGGTCAAGAGACATCCTTTCCACCGGTGTCATTGTCACTTTCAGTTTCGGTTTCTCCTCGACCTCCTAATTGACCGTTCTGAAAGTACTCCTGACTTTGGATCGCGGTGGCCTGACCCGCTGTGCTTTCCGGCCATATCCCTAGTCTCACAGGCTACGATTTTGGACGGAATCTCTGCTTTGGCGACCTAAAGATATCTGCCATTTACACCAGGTCCAGAGGGGCCCTTCGGGGCGCGGCTTTCAATATGGCGACCAACCCTGAAACTGAGAAGCGCAAGACGAAGGTGCCGACCCCTGGGGGTCTCATCCAAACTAATGTTATGGACCGATATACACAACCAAAGGGTTCCCCCAGTGGTGCTGGCCGTAGTCTTGAGGACCCGAGGAGGGACCTTGTGGCGACATCGGAGATATCACTCCAGGATCTAATGCGTGCCATCGCTGGGATTAAGACTGATATGGGGCTACAATATGAGGCCATTGTCTTCAAGATCGACACGGTGGCCGTTGATGTTACCCTCATTAGAGCGGACTTGGCTAAGACCAACGAGAGGGTCAAGGCCTTGGACCTTAAGGCCTCCAGTCTTGTTACTGATATGGCGGACGCGCAGTCGGAGATTGGCAACCTGCGGTCATCACATGATATGATGGCCAGGCGTCTGGACGAGTATGAAAACAGGGCCCGACGTAACAACATTCGCTTAATCGGGGTACCGGAGAACAGCGGCGACACTACCGTTGACCTACTAGTGGAGGATTTAATCGTTACTCATCTCGCTCCCGCCGGACTTAGTAAGTTCTTTGAGGTCGAGCGTGCGTACCGCTTCCCGGGTGGACAGTACAAACCGGGGGCTCCCCCGAGGCCTATTATCGCTAGGCTCTTCCACTTTCGGGATCGGGACGCTATCCTCCAGGCTTCTTGTAGGCACGGCCCATTGAAGTATGAGAACAGTTCAATTTCTATCTATCCTGACTTTACTCCTCAAGTCCAGCGGCAGCGGATGGGATTCCAGGGAGTGAAACGGCGCTTGCGGGACTTGGGACTCAGGTATGCGATGCTGTTTCCAGCTCGACTTCACATCGAGTGTCAAGAGCACACTTTCTTTTTTGATCGACCGGACAGTGTTGGCGACTGGCTGGACTTGCTGCCGAAGACGGATGATGGGAGTGGAGGCCCTGGCGGCGCGGACG